>NC_060125.1:102145103-102804389 GCF_021461395.2 Schistocerca americana | reverse complement strand
AAACGTCTGCTGCAGAGCTAACGACGATACCATCTTTCCAAAACCGGTTATGATTCGCATTCCGTGCAAGTGTAGTCTGCTGGGAACGGCATCGGCTAAAGGACAGTCGGAAAGGCATGACAGAGGTACTAGTGTAAGCCAAGAACAGCAGTTCCCACTTCTCACCTCTCGCCGTGCACTGCCAGGTGTACAGACATGGCATTAACTACAGTACGACGTTCAGGGCGGTGCAGGCTCGGAACTTACGAGGAATCCATCGAGATGAGGATGTCGGAGAAGCTAGCGGAGACGGCGGCGACAGTTCCGTAGTCGCTCTTTGGTGACTGGCAATCCTCGTTACAAGGGCTGCCCGCCGCGGATCGGATTGGACGTGCGCAGCGTCCACCGTGGCGGCAGAAATCGTTGCTTGAATGAAGAGTGAAAGTGCTGCATTAATTACGAGACCTCATTTCCCGAATAACGTGGAAATTGTGAAACAATTTCGTGGCCCACTCGAGTGACTGAACAGTTATGTAAGCTATCCACAACCCAACGACAGAACTTGCAGTCACGTGTGAGGGAAAGTGGGGTACTAAGGAAAAGTGATTATTTTTACAAACTCATTACAAGTTACCCAAAACCATCTGTGTATAACAGTGCCATAGTTTCCCTAGTTTCTCTATATGGCTGAGTGTTGTAGCTTGGAACACTTCTGACAGTTTCACCTCTAGCCAGTTCTGTATGTGAAGTAAAGTAATAGTACAGTTTCTTTGTCTACTTTGAAATAAAGCCGTTCACTTTATGTGCGATCCAGTCCTTTCCTGATATTACAAAAATTACTCCAGAAATGCAGAGTTCTTCCAAATGTGAAGAACTGTGGAGAGGTACGATTTGGTCATAAATCTAGGATCAAATATCCCATTGAAATTTATAAATGTTGCAGCTGAAAAAATCTCAGTGTTTTATTTAATACTCTCTGTGTTACATTACTATTGTACTACGTACCAATATCAGGTAGTGAAATCAAATTAAGAAGTAGTATAACCAAAAATCAGTTACAAGCTAAAAAATTTTGAAATAGCTGTTGCCAACTAACACAAATTTTCGTTTTCAAGATTATTAAGAGACTAAAGGAGCTCAATTCATTTGCAAATATCATGTGTTCTGTGTTAAAGAGACCTTCCTTTTCAAGGTACAAGTCTGCACACAACTGACGAATTATGACTCAACCGTCCATGTGTTATGTTACTAGTTTTAAAATTATACACGTGTCTGAACAACTGTACTCCTTCAAGGCACCATTACCCCAATTTGCCATAATATGCTAACGCGATGAGGTTCCGCGTGGCCAACTATTATATTTACAAATCAAAATCATCCAGTGATGCAACGAATTACAGGTTTTAGTAACATATGTAAATAAATCAGTAATAAGTGGCAATTCAGCGTCTGATTTTCTGCCAAAAATAACAAGAGACTCGCATGTTTTATTTGGATCACACGCAGTCTATAGCTCAAATGGCGGCTGTACTCTTTTCTGTCTGTTACTAACAACAATCAGAAAAGGGCAGCAGTAGTCAAAAGCCGTCATGTTTACTGTGACCTTCAAATGTTGAACGCTTGAAATTACCTACTGCGCGCAGTTACCCAACTCTCTGGTATGTCTTTTACTGTGTCTAGCGTGAGCA
This sequence comes from Schistocerca americana, assembly GCF_021461395.2. Taxonomy (NCBI): domain Eukaryota; kingdom Metazoa; phylum Arthropoda; class Insecta; order Orthoptera; family Acrididae; genus Schistocerca; species Schistocerca americana. The sequence goes on along the minus strand of NC_060125.1, from coordinate 102,802,722 downwards.
GAAACGTGAATTTCATCTCCGTATAGTAAAAAGCTGCAGCTCTCAGTCTTAGCTAATGATGGGCCAAAAGACACGAAGGGCATATTGGAGTGAATATTTTTCTTTCTATTTTTCGTTAGTTTCCATTGATATTTCACAGACTTAACGACAAAGACAGGTAAATTCTTCCTTCAAGATCCGAAACAAAATAAAGCAGAAAAGAATAAATAAAATAGTTAATCACAGTTACAACCACTTTATGACTTTTAGTCCACCATGTAGAAAGAAGTGTACATTTCAGGCAGAAATTGTGAATGTTTTACAATATTAGTTTATTTCGTTAACTGGTTTTTCTGCTTACAAGGCCTTCTTCAGACTTCTGATCAGAAAGATGCAAAACAAATCAATGTACACACGACTTGATATAGAGAAAACTAAAACTATAAAAGTATGAACGAAAACATAATCTAATCGTTGATGTGGGACAAGTTGCATCATCGTCAAAAAATGAATAAAAAATTACCTTTTACTATTCTTCTGACAAAACTGTTTCCAACATTCTATAGGTTTGAATGAATATTCTACGTACTTGTGTACCACAAATACATCTAAGTCAGTGTATAGTTTCCATAATGTCATAATTCTGATACACAGGTCTATTTAGTGATGTAAATTGAATATCCAGTTGTCGTTGCTATTCCTGATGTTCAGTGTGAAGAGTATCTCCATTCTGCTCTATCGTTTCCAAGCCTCATCATCTCAACATAACTTTTGCCACCTACGTCCATTTGAAACTGCTTGCGGTATTCAACAACTGATCCACATCTAGAGTATTTACTCTCTCTCTCACACACACACACACACACACACACACACACACACACACACACACACACACACACACACACACACACACACACCTCCTCCTATTACCAAAGTGACGTCCTTAATACCTCAGCAGGCCAGCCGGTGTGGTCGAGCGGTTCTAGGCGCTTCAGCCAGGAACCACGCGACCGCTACAGTCGCAGGTTCGAATCCTGCCTCGGGCATCGATGTGTGTGATGTCTTTAGGTTAGTTATGTTTGAGTAGTTCTAACTTCTAGGGGACTGATGACCTCAGATGTTAAGTCCCATAGTGCTCAGAGCCAATATCTCAGCACGAGTCCTATAGACTGGTATCATCTTTTAGTCAAGACGTGTTATTTTTTTTTTCTCTCCCCAGTTCTATGCAGTACCTCCGCATTAGTCACCTGGGCTACCCATCTAATCCTCGGCATTGTTCTGTAGAGCTTCTTCTCTGAACTGTTTGTAGCCCACATTTCACTTCCGTACAGGGATACGCTTCATACAAATACCTCCAGTAATGAGTTCTAAACACTTAAATTTGTATTCAACGATGATAAATTTACCTTTTTCACAAATGATTTTCTTTGTATTGCTAGTCTACATTTTATATCCTCTCTCTTTCGACCATCGTCGGTTATTTCGTTGCTGAAATAACAAAATCCATCTACTACTTTTGGTATTCCTGATTTAATTTCCTCAGGATCGCCTGATTGATTCGACTAATGTCAATTATCCTTGCTTTAGTTTTGTTGATATTCAATTTATAACCATCTGTTTCGTTCAATTGTTGTTCCAAGTCCTATGCCGTATCTGAATTACATTATCATCAGAACCCCTCAGTTTTTATTGCATCTCCTTGGTTTCCTTCACAGTTTGCTCAATGTGCAAATTGAATAACATAGCAGATAAGTTATAACCTTGTCTCATTCTCTTCACAACTAATATTTCCCTTTAGTATTCTTCCACTCTTACGACTCCAGTCTAGTTTTTGTACAAGTTGTGATTAGCCTTTCACTTCATGTATTTTGTCCGTGCTTCGTTCAGAATTTCTAAGAGTACAGTCCAATCAACAGTGCCAAAAGCTTTGTCTAAATCGACAAATGCTATATACGTAGGTTTCCTTTTCTACAACCTGTCTTCTGAGGTAAATCGTAGGTTCAGTATTGCGTCGCTTGTTTTTTTTCTCCGGAACACAAAACGACCTGTACCAGTATTTCCATTCTTCTCCAAATAATCCGTGTCAGTATGTTGCAACCAAGACTTGGTAATCAGACTGACTGATAATACTCACACCTGATACCATCTACCTATTTTGGAACTGGAATTATTACATTATTCTTGAAGCCTGAGGGTACATCGCCTGCCTCATATACAGGGTGGTCCATTGATAGTGACCGGGCCTAATATTTCACCAAATAAGGATCAAACGAAAAAACTACAAAGAACGAAACTCGTCTAGCTTGAAGGGGCAAACCAGATGGCGCTGTGGTTGGCCCGCTAGATGGCGCTGCCATATGTCAAACGGATATCAACTGCGTTTTTTTCAAATAGGAGATCCCATTTTTATTACATATTCGTGTAGTACGTAAAGAAATATGAATGTTTTCGTTAGACCACTTTTTTCGCTTTGTGATAGATTGCACTGTAATAGTCACAAACGTGTAAGTGCATGGTATCACGTAACATTCCGCCAGTGCGAACGGTATTTGCTTCGCGATACATTACCCGTGTTAAAGTGGACCGTTTACCAATTGCGGAAAAGGTCGATATCGTGTTGATGTAGGCTATTGCGATAAAAATGCCCAACAGGCATGTCCTATGTATGCTGCTCGGTATCCTGGACGACATCATCCAAGTGTCCGGACCGTTCGCCGGAAAGTTACATTATTTAAGGAAACAGAAAGTGTTTAGCCACATGTGAAAGTTCAACCACGACCTGCAACAAATGATGATGCCCAAATAGGTGTTTTAGCTGCTGTCGCGGCTAATCCACACATCAGTAGCAGAAAAATTCCGCGAGAATCTGAAATCTCAAAAACGTCGGTGTTGAGAATGCTATATCAACATCGACTGCACCCGCGCCATATTTCTATGAACCAGGAATTGCATGGCGACGACTTTGAACGTCGTGCACAGTTCTGCCATTGGGCACAAGAGAAATTACGGGACGATGACAGGTTTTTTGCACGCGTTCTATTTAGCGACGAAGCGTCATTCACCAACAGCGGTAACGTAAACCGGCATAATATGCACTATTGGGCAACGGAAAATCCACGATGGCTGCGACATGTGGAACAACAGCGACCTTGGCGGGCATTATGCGGCATTATGGGAAGCAAGACAGTTGGCCCCCATTTTATCGATGGCAGTCTAAATGGTGTAATGTATGCTGATTTCCTACGTGATGTTCTACCGATGTTACTACAAGATGTTTCACTACATGACAGAATGGCAATGTACTTCCAACATGATGGGTGTCCGGCACATAGCTCGCGTGTGGTTGAAGCGGTATTGAATAGTATTTCATGACAAGTGGATTGGCCGTCGAAGCACCATACCATGGCCCGCACGTTCACCGGATCTGACGTCCCCGGATTTCTTTCTGTGGGGAAAGTTGAATATTTGCTATCGTGATCCACCGACAACGCCTGACAACATGCGTCAGCGCATTGTCAATGGATGCCCCAACGTTACAGAAGGCGAAGTACTCGCTGTTGAGAGGAATGTCGTTACACGTATTGCCAAATGCAGCGAGGATAACGGACATCATTATATGTGGTATTTACAGGTAATCACGCTGTAACAGCATGCGTTCTCAGAAATGATAAACTCACAAAGATACATGTATCACATTGGAACAACCGAAATAAAATGTTCAAACGTACCTACGTTCTTTATTTTAATTTAAAAAACCTGCCTGTTACCAACTGTTCGTCTAAAATTGTGAGCCATATGTTTGTGACTATTACAGCGCCATTTATCACAAAGCGAAAAAAGTGCTCCAACTAAAAGATTCATATTTCTTTACGTACTACACAAATATGTAATAAAAATGGGGGTTCCTATTTTTAAAAAACGCAGTTGATATCCGTTTGACCTATGGCAGCGCCATCTAGCAGGCCAACCTAGCGCCCCCTTCAAGCTAGACAAGTTTCGTTCTTTGTAGGTTTTTCTTTTGACGTTTATTTCGTGAGATATTTGGCCCGGTCACTATCAATGAACCACCCTGTGTATTGCACGCCAAGTGGAATAGTTATTGAATAAGAAGGCCGTAGTATTGATAGTTGACAGTCTAAGCTCGTTATGCATATCCGGGAGTAGGGATTAGTATCCCAGGACTCGAAAAAATGCCTCTAGATTAAAGTCGAGCAAAGTCGGAGGGGATCTACGATTGAGGCTTGTATAGAAACATTATCTGCTGTGCTAAAGTACAGACTCGCGTTATTGAGAGATTAATTCTCTTATAGAAGAAACATCATGACATTTAATGAGAGTTGTTTTCTTTTTTCCTTCGACGCAAGGCGAAAGTCTGGAATGGCACCATAAAAAGTCCTTGAACGTCTTTGTAATACTCCTGTACGTTCAGTTAGTAGGGTTGATTCGAACGGATGATGAGGCGGCTGCATGTCACGATTCCCTGTACAAGTTTCATGGTGGCATGTTTGTCTGTTGGCAGCACGGCACTATCGATACACACTAGTTTCTTGCTGTACGAAGGGTCACGCAGGGATGTATTGTCATTCCCATACTTTCCGCAATGTTCTTCGTTGCTGAGCCATGCATTAAAGAGTTGAAATTACCAAACTGTCTTGAATTTGAGAATAGAGCAACGTAAAACCCAACACCGAACTTGACCTAAGCTTCGCTGTGCTGATTACACCGGTCTATCGGTCTATACAGAAGTCTGCACAACTATAATGGTCATAGCTTGTGCCACACATGTGGCTTGGTGGTAACTGTGTTGAGAACTGAACTGCTCAAGCAATCTGCCAGATGAACACCCGTGATCGACACGTTTATAAATACCGGACCGTCCAGTATATCATAAGCATGACAGCGTATAAACTAAAATCGCTACCAGAAATGCTGAGGCTGCTACTCCCGCCTTCGGTTATGTAAAACAGAATGTACAGATGTGACATAGCTGGGACCCACACAGCGGTCCGCCAGGGCACGATCTTGCCTACTCTACACTATGACTGAGTCTTGGAGTCTATTCAGAGATGATATTCAACGGTCTAAAAAGTTGAAATGCCTTCGTACGATTATTGAAGCGAAGTGCGAAGAACGTACGCAACCAAGTTCGACGAAGAAGTATATTATGCACTGGATAAATTCCGTCATGATTAAAGGCCTACTAATGTGGGGTGAGCACCTAGTTCAGATGGGTGACTACAGACCACGTAATGCTGTTTTAACTAGGAATTTCAGATTGACAGGGGTAAGACTGGTGACCAACGCGTGCGCTACAAGAATGTCTCGAAACTACACTTAGAATGTCGTGGTATGGCCATCGCCAACTGGAAGTAACATCCTTCACGAAGACATGATTAGTTGTGAAAAATAACAGAACGTGATGAAGCGTTTGGAAAGAAACAAGTAGGAGACCTTAATGCCGAACATTGTCTGATTCTCTTCGTGAGCTTGAGAGCTATTAAAAGTACAATTAAATATTTCAAGAAAATAGGTGACTAGTTACTTCTTTTAGAATTAATCTCGGTTTCTTTTATACCGTTCAGTGACAATGTGACCACCGCCTATGTTTGACGTCAAGGTGCAATAAGCACTCACAGACGACAGGTGGCTGCACCGGCAGTGCAGGGAGTATAAAGTTTGTCGAGGGGACGCAGAAAACAGTGCGGTTGTCATGATGCGGAAACCAAGCGATTTACTGGGGTCCAGAAGGGCATGATCATCGGCCTTTTAGCCAAGGGTGGAAACATTTCCAAAACGGATAAATTAGTTGATACGTGTTACAAACCGGACACAATGGGAAGGACCAGGCCCCTTGCTTTTCCCTTTCATCACTCGTTTATTACATCAGAGAATACACATTTTAAGACAAAATTTAACTACATGAAATATTGCTCCCAGTAAAGGTTGACATAAGCAGTGATAAAACTTAGTTCTCTTAAGGGTTTCTGCTGGCAACAAATTTTAACGATGCAATGTAAGGTTTATATCAATTTAGCTCAAACACGTAGCTAGTGATTGAATCACGACACAGACACTTCAACAACTTCGGTAACAAATAAATAGCGTGAATTTCCACTCACAGTAACCAACTAATCAACAGCCTTGCCATTGAATAAGTAGTAGGCCATTTGGAACGAAGTAGCAACACCCCGCAACTAGGGGAGTTAATACCAACAGTCTTTAAATGTCTTGCTCCCCACTGAATAAACAAACTTACAGTAATTAAATGAATAACAAATCAAACACTACGCTCCACTCAAACTCTTCAGTGGAAGCCAAGCCAAAATGAAGATTCCATTAACTGACCAGCACTGAAGTTACACTAAACCTCATCTGTGTGTTCCCAGACTTACACAAGACAAGATTCTAAAGGGAGCACATCAGTAAAACCGGTAGTGCAGCTAACTCATGCCACTGAAACTTAATGTACTAGACCGGGGCACAAGGTGGTATACAATGAGGTTGCCTTAGTGCTATATTGCGCTCCAAAATGATAATTCAAATGGTCAATTCAAAATTAAGTACACATAAACCAGCATTAATTAACGAGGAGTGACACCAGGTCGCTCGAAGGGATGACAACACTTAATTGAAAAGACAAATGGTGGAAACGGCAGTAACATCAAACACCTTCTCCGAGTTTTAACCAGGAGTCACTTCCCGCTATACAAGTAAATATTTAACCAAGCACAAGGGAGGAACCCCAAAGAGAAAATTCAAATAAAACCCCCAAAAGATTATAAAGGACAGGGAACCCCAACTATTTAGTACATTTGCTCCTTTTCTTTAAAGAAACACAAGGCTACTTAACTTCTGCTGGAGTCCTGTATGGCTCGTGTAGGATACACCAGGCAGCAACGCAAGCTAGGCGGTCGCAAGGCACGGCGAGCAAAATCAGGAGAGCAGGCAGGCAGGCAGGCAGGCAGGCAGGCAGGCAGCCAACACATATCCTCCATGCTGAGCCGGCAGACCGCGTACAACCAACTCCACATATAAATGGTTGCTTCCCAGCTCGTACCTCGCGGCGTCTCAGCAGGTGGCCCGAGCAAACGTCAACTGCCACTCGCCCCGCCAATGCGGAAAACAACAAGGCAAGCAAAGATAAGAAACATCGAAGGATCGATAATGGACATCCAAGAGACTGGCGCGCCAGTAACGAGCGCCACGGCTCATTAGTAAACTGTTAGCGTGCCGCCATTGTTAAAGTATACCGTGCATGGTAAAATGGCAAGCAAAGATAAGAAACATCGAAGGATCGATAATGGACATCCAAGAGACTGGCGCGCCAGTAACGAGCGCCATGGCTCATTAGTAAACTGTTAGTGTTCCGCCATTGTTAAAGTATACCGTGCATGGTAAAATGGCGCTATGCAAAACCAGCGCCGAGGTAGCTGTGGTGCACCACGGGCCATAAACCTCAGGTATGAACGACGGCTGCGGAGGGAGATATGTACGCTCGAACAGAGGGGCAGTTGTTGAGCAGCCGATCGCCTAGGTGAATCAAGGGACTAACAACGGTGGCTTCTATTCACTGACCACGAAGGTTCGAATTTGAACGCCAATGCCGCAACTGGACGTCCAGTGAGTAGCGACAGGTGGTCTTTTCAGATGAACCGCGTTTTATGCTCGTTCGAACAGATAGCCAGTAGCGTGTATGGTGTGCAACATCTGAAAGCAAAAACCCTCGTGCTACAATCGTTGGAAAAATCCAGGCCGGAGGAATGAGCATTATGGTTTGGGGAATGTTTTCGTCGCATTTCCCGAGCGATGTCGTCGTTTTTTGGCACAGATCAATACCAAGGACGCATCTATCCTTGGGCACCATTCCGCCCTACACGCAGTTTGTTTTTCCTCGGCGCGATGGCATCTACCAGCAGGACAGTGCAATGAGTCATACTGCTCGCAGTGCACGTGCACGGTTCGAAGAGCACCGGGATAGTTTATAGTACTTCCCTGGCCACTAAAATCCCTAGATTAAACCCCAGTCGAGATTCTGAGGGACCACATACATCGCACTGATCGCGCCATGGATCCTCAACCGTGAAAATCGATGTTGTGTTGTTGTGGTCTTCAGTCCTGAGACTGGTTTAATGCAGCTCGCCATGCTACTCTATCCTGTGCAAGCTTCTTCATCTCCCAATACCTACAGTAGCCTACATCCTTCTGAATATGCTTAGTGTATTCATCTCTTGGTCTCCCTCTACGATTTTTACCCCCCACACTGCCCTCCAATACTAAATTGGTGATCCCTCGATGTCTCAGAACATGTCTTACCAACCGATCCCTTCTTCTAGTCAAGTTGTGCCACAAGCTCCTCTTCTCCCCAATTCTATTCAATACGTCCTCATTAGTTATGTGATCTACCCATCTAATCTTCAGCATTCTTCTGTAGCACCACATTTCGAAAGCTTCTATTCTCTTCTTCTCTAAACTATTTATCGTCCACGTTTCACTTCCATACATGGCTACACTCCATACAAATACTTTCAGAAACGACTTCCTGACATTTAAATCTATACTCGATGTTAACAAATTTCTCTTCTTGAGAAACGCTTTCCTTGCCATTGCCAGTCTACATTTTATATCCTCTCTACTTCGACCATCATCAGTTATTTTGCTCCCCAAATAGCAAAACTCCTTTACCACTTTAAGTGTCTCATTTCCTAATCTAATTCCCTCAGCTTCATCCGACTTAATTCGACTACATTCCATTATCCTCGTTTTGCTTTTGTTGATGTTCATCTTATACCCTCCTTTCAAGACACTGTCCATTCCGTTCAACTGCTCCTCCAAGTCCTTTGCTGTCTCTGACAGAATTACAATGTCATCGGCGAACCTCAAAGTTTTTATTTCTTCTCCATGTATTTTAATACCTACTCCGAACGTTTCTTTTGTTTCCTTTATTGCTTGCTCAATATACAGATTGAATAACATCGGGGATAGGCTACAACCCTGTCTCACTCCCTTCTCAACCACTGCTTCCCTTTCATACCCCTCGACTCTTATAACTGACATCTGGTTTCTGTACAAATTGTAAATAGCCTTTCGCTCCCTGTATTTTACCCCTGCCACCTTCAGAATTTGAAAGAGAGTATTCCAGTCAACATTGTCGAAAGCTTTGCCTAAGTCTACAAATGCTAGAAACGTAGGTTTGCCTTTCCTTAATCTTTCTTCTAAGCTAAGTCGTAGGGTCAGTATTGCCTCACGTGTTCCAACATTTCTACGGAATCCAAACTGATCTTTCCCGAGGTCGGCTTCTATCAGTTGTGAAAATCGATAATGGCATGAAAGTCGAAAGCCGGCCGGAGTGGCCGTGCGGTTCTAGGCGCTACAGTCTGGACCGCTACGGTCACAGGTTCGAATCCTGCCTCGGGCATGGTTGTGTGTGATGTCCTTAGGTTAGTTAGGTTTAATTAGTTCTAAGTTCTAGGCGACTGATGAGCTCAGAAGTTAAGTCGCATAGTGCTCAGAGCCATTTGAACCATTTTTGAAAGTCGAAATCTAGATTGTACACATTAAACGTACGGAAATATAGAGTCAAATGGCGATCTATTATTTTTTAAAAAAGAAGGAGAAGCAGAAAGAAGTCCTAGCACAGCTTTAAACAGCACTGAAGTCGGCATAGCTATATATCTCTGTCAGTAACTACCTTGTTGACTCTGTTCCTGCACGTCGCTGAGCGGTCCGCGCTGAAAAAGCTGGTTATTTATGCTTTTGACAGGTGGTGTCATTAACAGCACTGAACGGTGTTTAATGTCTGAGGTAGACAATATAGAGGACAGGACGTCCAGGAAATAATGTAATAAAAGAAGAACCATTAAACATTATTTCTAAAATCAACGTGGTGGTATTTCTTTCGTTGTGACGAAGTCATTCGTGACGAATGTCTTCTAGCAACAATGCCGACACGCATTAGTGTGCATTCCGCATCTCCACGGTGCGGCCGCATTAGCTCGTGGTTACTGCAGCTGCTCTCAAATTACTTGCGTGGTTTTCGCTCCCGCCGCCTCTTGCCAGCCCACATCACGTGCCAAGAATCGTGAGCTGCAGCGCCATTACGTAACGGCACAAAAGGCGAAGCCCTAGACGCCTTCTAGCAAGCGGACATCAGCAAGCCGCCTTTTTCCACTTGCACATCGTTTCTCACACGACAGGTATTTCGATCGGGTAAGTGATTTCATTGGCAATCCTAGCCAATGGTACACTTGCAATTCCTAAAGATTACTGAGGTATTTTATTTCTTCCTGTATGCGTCTACAGGTTGCAGCAAGCTGTATCTAAAATGCCACTTCTGAGTCATCTGTCTCTTGACACGTTCGATGCAGCCCGCCACGAATTCCTGTACTGCTCCGACCTCCTCATCACTGAGTATTCAATTACGTATGTAATTCGATCTCTGTTTCCCCCTATAGTTTTTTATCCACTATAGAACTCCCTAATACCATGGAAGTTGTTCTCTGGTGCCTTAACACCTATACTATCTGCCTGACCCTTCTTTTATCCACATATTCAACATTCTTTATACGATCAGTCCGTTTAATTTTTAACACCTTTATATAACACCAAATTTCAAACTTTCAATTCACTGCGTTGCAACTGTGTGCTCCAACGGTATATTTTCAGAAATCTGTTTCTCATATTACGGCCGACCTTTGATACTAGCAGGTTTCACTTGGCCAAGAATGCTCACTATGTCTGAGCCACTCAACATTTCCCGTCCACTTTGCTTCGTCCGTGACGTGTTTTTTGCTTGAAAGGCAGCAGAATTTATTAACTTCGTTGACTATCCCCAAACTTGCTCCATCTAGCAGTAAGGGAAACGAGGAGAAATTTGGGGAGGTATTTAATGTTCAGTGAAAAGAAATAAAAAGATCTAGTATTGACGATGGCATTGTAATTCTGACAGAGATGGGAAAGATCAGCTGAACGTAATGTCTATTGTCTTGACAGAAGATTAAAAGATGAATACAAACAAAAGTGAAACAAAGATATGAAAAGTATTTTACTGTCAGAGAATTATGTGGAGAAATGAGACACTAAAAGTAATTGATGAGTTTTACTAATGACACAGCTAAATAACAAGAGACTGACAATGGCTGAAGCACAAGGATATAAAATTCAGATTGAAAACAGCAAGAAAAAAAGAAAAGTCATCTCGAAAAAGAGAAATTATGTATATTATTATTATCATTATTATTATATTAGCGCATGTCCCCATTGGAGAACGATAGGTAGGTGATTTTCAATCTTTCTTAGAGTCCTTATTTTCCCAGTATTTCTTCATTTTCTCCCCGAAGGCCCGTTTTCTTTCTTCAGTACACTTTGTTCGGTATGGTTTTTGTTCCATCTCTGGAATAAACTTCCATTTCTCAATTTTGCTTCTGAATGTATCCCCGTCTGATGTGTTTGTTACGTCAATTTTTGATTTTGTCAAATCCTTAATTTCAACTACTCAAGGTATTGACGCTCTAAGGGAAGTCTCATAGTCGAATAAACGTTCAGTTAGTCTAATTCCAGGTAATCCGTGTAGGTGTCCTTCGAACTTCATTCGTCTCTTTCTGATGTCAATTTCGATGTTTCATACTTTTTCTGTTTCCTCGATGGTTTGCAGCCTGTATTCATCTTGTGTGTATCGTGGTCCCAGAATTTTTATAAAAAATTTTCTCTCTACTATTTTAATTTCTTGTAAATCTAGTTTTCGATTCAGTGAAATATGTGACTGTCGTTTTGATTACTGTGTTGTAGTGTCTGTTTTTCTGCCTTTTGACAGGCATTTTTTGCTACACAAATTTGAAACTAGTCCGGACACATTCTTGATTTTCTGCAGTCTGTTTTTGTGCTATTTTTTCAGGTCCTGTTGGTTCAATAATTTCACCGAGACACAAAGTGTTTGTTGATTTCGCCATTTTTTTAAAAAGTTTCAGAATATCTAACTTGGAACACACAATTTTAGTCTTTTCAAACGAGATTTGCAGGCCAACTTTCTCTACCCATTCTTCGACGGTCTCAATTTGTTTCACTGCTGTTTCCTCACTGTCGGTTAGAACCCCCAAGTTATCTGCAAACGCTTAGTATGGAACGTTCGGTTTTCCTTGACCTCTTCCTAGTTCGATTGACTTCAAAATGTTTTGTTTTCTTAGTTCCATTTCCATTCTTTCATTACTTTGTCTAAAACTGTGTTGAATAATAGTGGCGAGATCTCGTCTCCTTGTCTTACTCCTGTTTTAACTGAGAATGGTTCCGAAATTTCATCTATGAATTTAATGTTTGATTTGGTTTCTGATAGTATATGTTTGATCAGTTTTCGAGTTTTGATGATTTGATCTTCTAATAGATAAACTAATTCAAGAGGAAGGTTTGTGTACATAATTTACTTACGCGAAGCGAGACAAGCCACCCAGTCGGCGCTACCCGAACGAAGCAGGGGCGAGCGGCTAACAGAGTGTAAATTAAGTATTAGGAAGTCATCTCCGAAAACATTTGTCCATAATGTGGAGTTGTGTGGAAACGAAACGTGGACGATTGACAGTTTCCACTGTTTAAGCAGGTCGGATTATTAACCGTACTACTTTTACTGAGTTGTCAAATACGTTGTTAGCAGCCCATCTGAATTAATGAGCAAGAGAAATAGTCACAAATGCAAAACTAAGAAAACATTATCCCTATTACCCTGTACTGAAATTAAATTTCTCGTTTTAATGGTAGAATATGCACTTATAAAACTCTGACAATCCAAGCATGGATATAAAATGCCTGCGAAATAATAGAAGCGTTTTCGAATGTACAACAAAAACGTTTCTGCTTATTAAGTACAAGTGTAACACAGATGCCTTGTAGAATAGAAACAACACGTCATTTTCACAGGAAGAAACTGTGAAATGACCGACATGTAACCATACGATTTTTTTAAATCTTTGCGTGTGTGTGTGTGTGTGTGTGTGTGTGTGTGTGTGTGTGTGCTCGCACGTACATTCCACGTTCGTTGACTTATTACATATTATAACGTTTACCGCGGATATGATTGATGGAGCAAATAACGGACTTAGCATAAAATTTGTCATGATGGTACATTTATAAAATGATGACCGATTTTGACTACTCAAGCAATCATGTTCAGATCATTAAAATTTCTTTAGAGTGAGAATTTAATTTTCAGCACTAAATTTATTTGTGTTAATCGCACATTAATAAAATGATGACCGGTTTCGATGGCTGGAGTAATCATCTTCAGATCATCAAAGTAGTGAGTAACTCGTCACATATAGTAACAAACAGGTACTGTGTCATTTTAGTTATAATGACACAGTACACATTTCGGCTACATGTGGCGAGTTATTCACTAAATACACTTTGATGTGTCGACAGAAGTGCCGACACAGTGTGATTTGAGAGGGCCGCAATGCACGCTATAAACACACGAAGGATGGCTTGAGGTCTGAAACAGGATACGTAATGAATGCTATAAAGAAAAGTACGTAGCTTTTGGAATACTTAACTTTAATCCATCCTTGTTGTATACATCGTTCTTGATGAGACATGCTTTATACGATAAGTATCAATTGCTATGTAAGGCTAATGGCGCCTTGCTAGGTCGTAGCCATGGACTTAGCTGAAAGCTATTCTAACTATCTGCTCGGCAAAGGAGCGAGGCTTCGTCAGTGTAGTCGCTAGCAAAGTCGTCCGTACAACTGGGGCGAGTGCTAGTCCGTCTCTCGAGACCTGCCTTGTGGTGGCGCTCGGTCTGCGATCACTGACAGTGGCGACACGCGGGTCCGATATGTACTAATGGACCGCGGCCGATTTAAAACTACCACCTAGCAAGTGTGGTGTCTGGCGGTGACACCACGCACTTTAATGCTCTGAAGATGATTGCTTCAGAAATTGAAATCGGTCACCATTTCATTACTGTGCGATCAAGACAAATTTAGCATACTCCAAAAACTTGACCACGTCAAGTCTTATTAAACTAACGAACACTCGTAGCTGAAAGCTGCCGCGGCTCATCGCAGTATAAGAGATTCTTCGACTGCTCCCAAGGAGTCGTTGTTGGCTCACTGTAGACATCGCCGCTTTTCCATATTCGCGGTTAATGGCTTCTGGGCACTTGACATGAAGCCCATTCGCACCCCGACGGATCCTTCTGCTATTTACCTGCACAGCTTAGCTTTGACGTACGCCAACTGCAATTGTTGCAAATATTATCTGACATTTTGTTAGTACTGTACGGTTCAGAGTTCAGATGTCGCTATTAGTCGCTTACTTACGACTACCTTATCTATTCATCAAGAGTGTAGCCTTGTACGGATACCAAACCGTACTTTTGGTATGTGGCGCTACAGAATGGTATTGAAGATTGGGGTAGTTAGGATGGCTAACGAAGAGATGGTGAATAGAATTAGGGAGAACAATATACTTACTAAGAATTAGAGATGGGCAAACTGAAACACGTAACTGTTTCGAAACAAATGAAACAGTACAATGAAATGTTTCGATACGGTGTTTCTAAACAGTGAAACAGTTTGTGTTTTGTAATCTAATAAACCTACACATTTTATCATCTTGAATGTGTACTGTATAAGTATGTCCATATAAACACAAATGAGGTGCGAGAGCGCTAATCATATCGCAGAAAGTATGAAACTATCACTTAGGCGTCTTGGCAGTTTCGTATTTCCTGCAGCAAATGCGCTGCTTTCATGTCGTGTGACTTTCATACTTTTCAATTGGCTGAGGACCGCCATAGCTGAAGACAGAAGAACCACCACGAACGGAACTGGAGGTGGGAGCAAACTGCAGAAACAACGAATGTGCTACTGGGATTCCCACATTCCGTTAGACTGGGTGTTGTGTGATGTCCTTAGGTTAGTTAGATTTAAGTAGTTCTAAGTTCTAGGGGACTGATGACCATAGATGTTACGTCCCATAGTGCTCAGAGCCATTTGAACCATTCCGTTAGTACGGGTAATATACCCATCCTGCTAATTTCCATGCACACAAAGGGAATCATTGGGGATAATAGGCACAGTGATTATAGAATCACAAATAACGCCAAATAATTCGAATAAATAACAATATATAACAGAAAAAAAAATTTGTCTTACAAGGTGTTTCGAACCGTTACTATAAATTCACCATGCTTCCCAGCCCTTCCCGTTCACCATTACACTATCAGTGATATGTCAAACAGATTGCTTGCAATTATACCTACATCAAATTTATGTATATGTCTAATAACTATCACTATACGCCTTTTTTTATTCAAAATGTTGTAGGCTTACTTGCGTTTCTTAATATGATTACTGTACATGAACAGAGAAGCGTAATTTAACTGAATGATTTTCACATATTTATTATTTTGAATGTGAATAGTATGCGTTGTTTGATTGTTTGTTTAGTGTTTATAAAGCAGATGTTACGCCATTTCGAAATAGGACAGTCACTTAGAACGAAGCTTTATTTTCGGGTATCTTAACCTTCATGCTATTGCTTGTCAAAACGATTTAGACACCCTTTAAAGTGTTTCATGAAGTGGTATGTTGTGTTTCAGTACCTGTGCCGAGCCCGAATCTCGTCCGACACAGAGCGGAACGAAACATCACTGTTTCGATGCAATTAGTCCGTTCCAAGCACAGGTGGACTGAAACAGCCTTATTTTGAAACAACGATACAGTTTCTGTGTCTGGCTCGAGATCGAATCTGGTCCCGTTATCCGAGACAAGGGCGGAATGAAACACCACTGTTTCGAAAAAGTGAACCACAGCCGTTCCGAAACACTGAAACAGTTCCACGTATCGATACACTGTATCGAAACATAGAAAGAGTGGCCAAGTCTGCTAAGGATGGTTATACTTATTAATAATGAATCGGTTGATAGGAACAGTACTGAGACATAATTATTGTGATAATGGAGGGAAGCGGTGGGTGGGGGTCTAACTGTGGAAGAAAACCAAAGCTTGGCTGTAACAACCACGTTCTGATGAACGTAGCTCGCAGCACGTATGCGGACATGAAGGGGCTTGTACAGCGTGGAAACTTGCATCGAACCAATCTTCGGACCGAAGGCCACTATAACATATCGATAGATTTAGTACTTACAACATAGTTTCCTTCGAAAATAAATTCGTTAACAGTGCAATTTGGGAGCACACAAAACCTGCGATACCTCTCGTCGGAATGTGTTTGCCTTGTCGGCCTTTTGCGGCCGCGCCCCGTTAGAAACCACTCTGGGCTCTCCGTTGACAGCTGTCATGTTTTCCTGTCTCACATGACCGACGTCTAACAGATCGTAGCCACGGCCGTGTCCAACATACTGCCATGCGGTTTCTCCTACGTAGCATCTGTGAACTGCAGACAAAGTTGTGCAGATTGATACAACAGCGAGAGTTCCCAGTAATCACTAATAAACACATGTATAATGGCTTCAACTGGCAAACAGAGAAAGTAAAAAACATGTTTTTAACGAGCTACCAAGCACTAAATTTACGACCTTCAAGTCACTTATAGTTTATTTTTCGATGGACGTACATTAATTGCGACGCTAAACACCTCACCGTCGTTGCCATCACCGTTAATCACACCAATTGCTGATCACCTGTGGAAGGGCCATGTTGCTCTTCAGTAAAATGGCAGAAATTGGAACAGAGATAACTGTATCAGGTGTAATAATAATAGGGCAAAATTGTAGCCCATGTGGTTAATGTTACATATTCCTTCTTTTTTCTCGAAACCCTTCCGTTATCACCCAGTAGATATCATGATATTAGGTTCAAATGGTTCAAATGGCTCTGAGCACTATGGGACTTGACTGCTGAGGCCATCAGGCCCCTAGAACTCAGAGCTACTTAAACGTAACTAACCTAAGGACATCACACACATCCATACCCGAGGCAGGATTCGAACCTGCGACCGTAGCGGTCGCGCGGTTCCAGACTGCAGCGCCTAAAACCGCTCGGCCACTCCGGCCGGCTGATATTAGCTCGACGTTTGCTGTAACATCTGCTGTTAGCTATACAATCATGAAATGTTTGAGCCTTATGTATGTAATGAGTCAGCGTAAACTAATATAAGTATCATTGAGCACGTTCTAATGGAGATAATTAAGAACAGATTGAGATAAAAACCTGAATTCGATTGAAAAAATTTCTGAGGTTGTTTACGGATATTGCTTGAGTATATTGGCATAAGAGGCGCGTGGTATTGAGTGGCTCATTACAGACTTATAACCCAAAATTTGTATCTGAAACGCACTGTAAATATCCACACAACAGTGCAGCTGTCGACGTTATGCACTGGCTGTCCTGATTGGAAATAAGATGGGTCCATTCACTAACGGTACTCGCCGTTGACAACAATAATAGGTAGCCACTTTCTTCTTCGTCCTCGAACTTGCAGGTAGTACTGCAAGTATTAGTTGTAAGTTACCAGTGATACACAGTGACACAGATATGCTTACTGATAGAAGAGTTGGCTGATTCGCACGTCGTGTTACGTTTCACGGAATGCAGCGATAAAGCGGCACAACCACAATAAGCTCATCTGTTTCTGCAGTGAAGGCAGCCACGTCACAGCACTTTCGCATGTGTAGACTGTTGCTGCCTTGCTCAGTACAAAAAAAATGGTTCAAATGGCTCCGAGCACTATGGGACTTAACTTCCGAGGTCATCAGTCCCCTACAACTTATAACTACTTAAACCTAATTAACCTAAAGACATCACACACATCAATGCCCGAGGCAGGATTCGAACCTGCTACCGCAGCGGTCGCGCGGCTCCAGACTGTAGTGCCTAGTGCCTAGTGCCTAGAACTCTGCCGGCTGCTCAGTACATATTGGTGATTGAGTATCACAAGCTTTTTCATTGACAGAAACAAAGCGAGTGGTGTTGCAAACCGAATAAATCATATTTACACAATTTACAGCGGACCATTTGAAGACCACAGTTGTCTTACACCAAAATATTCAGAAAATATATCAATAGGAACAATCGAAATTTCTCGTTGGAGTTCTGGTTCACCGTATGTGCGTCCTTCACATCAGAGTGGCATTAACAGTTGCAGTGTATAATCATCGAACGAGTGCAGTATACATCTTTTCCTCTTATATTTATTCTGCTTGTAGGTGACACTTACAGCTTTAATTGGTGGGAGCTCAAACAAAATAGATATTTCATCAAATTATTTTAAAATAGCGGATCATGTAAGCGATGCAGAACTAAGCAATTTTTGAACTGCAGAATCTTCCTATTAAACAAGGAAGAAAGGATTTTGCATAGGCTTGGGTCCATAAACAGTTCATTTCCATGCTCTAACACATTTTCTACAAATCTTCGTCATACTTTAACTAAGAGAATCACAACCGAACATAACAGATCAGCATACAGCGTGAAACTCTTTCTCGTAGCCGATGTCGGTACTGATAGTGCAATGCGCACTAATCTCTCTGAATCGCGAATGCGCTGAAGTATGGCTAGGGTACCACCTTCCGTAGTAGGGCACGAGGAATCAATGCCTCAAGTACCGGAGCTCAAGGAACGTGAAGACTAAAGAACTGGTCTAGCTTTTCCTGTCCATATGTCACGGAATCTGTTGCTTAGAAGCCCACGTAGTTTACTTGTGGGTGAATTTAAAAGCTCTTTGTTGAAGAACATATAAGTGAAATCTGCGAGTACTGAAGTACGAAAAGAGAGAGGAGAATATAGTATCCATGGCGAACTGGGACCCTGTAGTAGAGGAAGAAATAGACGTCAGAGTTGTTGTCGAATATGGACTTGGTAATCGTAATGAGACAGATGAAATATTTCCTGAATTTTGCAGTAAATTTACGGTGGTAATATCAAATAAAAAAGTCGCCAGTTGAGAGCTATTCTTGGAAAGGGTCCGGAGACACAGGAAGTTGTCAACTGGATTACACCGTGGGAAAACTAACATTGCAAAGTTCGGTATTCATTTGCATGGCGTATCCAGGAATAAATATAGATTCATACAATAAGTTGGAAAAGATAATAAGTAGGCTGAAATTTAACAGAAACAACGTACAAAGAAATATGGTGCCAAAGATCTGAAGAATGATCACGTGCAGTCGAAGTTATCTGTAGCGATAGGTACTACGAGAGTGAATACCAAAACAGGTCGTTAAGCTGAGGAGGAAACAATAATTCTCAACAAGAAAATCACAGAAGTTGAGCAGAGAAATACGTCTACAAGAAAAGCAACTGCGAAGAAATTGTGGGTAACAAGTGAAACATGTTAATCATATGATGAATTAAGGAAATACAAAAATGTCCAGGTACAGGGAGAAATAACTTGGGAATATAAATCACTTATAAATAATATCAGTAGGATGTACAAGGAGGCTAAAGCGAAATGGCTAACGGAAAACTGGGAACAAAGCGAAAGGAAATGCTGATCAGCAGGAAAGATTCACTCAGCAAAGTGTAGATAATTTTCGGCGACATTAAAAAGAAAAGCATCAACACTAAAAATGCAATATTAATCTCATTGTTAAACGCAGAGGAGACCAAGGGAGATGGGGCAAAAGTACAGTGACTGCTAACGTGACAGAAGAAGAAGAAACTTGTAAGACGTCAGGGATAGAGTGTTATAGTCACAGTGCGACAGAGCCTTGAAAATATTACGACCAAAAAGACAGAAGAGAATTCCTCCCGAATTTCTAAAATCATTGGGGAAGTGGAAACTAAATGGTTATTCAAGTTAGCACATAGAACCTATAAGACTGGGGACATACCGCAGAACTTTCAGACACAAATTATGCCATCAATCTCAAAAATAGGAAATACAGGTAGATGTAAGAACAATCGTACAATCAGCTCTATAGCTCTTCAAAACAATTGGCTAATAAATTCTGTATTTGTCACATTACGTTCTTTTTCCCCTTACGAAAGGTAACTTCACTAGCGAGGCAATTCTTATACGCTTTGTAAGTGAAGTGAGGCATAATAAATTTCAAGACACTTTCATAATATATACATATTCCCAACATATTGTCTGTTGTGAAGCAACCAACACAATGAGAAAAAAATATTTGCCTCATTCTAGAGTCGCACTTTTGTCTATTGCCTACCGATCACGGTACCAAGTACAATCATCAGGAGGCAATAGGCAAAATAAAAGTGCGATCCAAGAATAAAGCAATTAATTTGCATGTCTAAAAAAAGAGTTTAACAACGTCAGCTAGAGCAAGATTTTTTTGAATTCTATATAAAAGTATGAGTATTCAATTAGGTAAGACAGATAGCGTCCAAAGAAGAATACGAAAAGAGCACCAAGAGAGATATAGTCGGACCTGAAAGTATGTAATAGGGACACTGTCTTTCTATTGTACTATTCAATCTATACATCAAAGAAATAATATAGGAAATAAAAGAAACATACAGTACATGTAATGGATTAAAATTCAAGGTGAAGCAATAAAACAGAAAGAGACGAAAATTTTGAGGGGTAGCAGAATTGAGAACGAGCTTAACATCAGAATTTGGGACCAAGTTCCACATAGTACACGAAGTGGAGGAATTCTGCAGCTTGGGAACCAAAATAATCATGGTGGACCAAGTAATTAGGACAAACACACAAAGAGGGCAGTCCGCGAAAGAAAAAGTCAACTAGTCCCGAGCACGTGTCCCGATTTAGAAAGAATTTTTTTTTTTTAGAATCTGCCTCTGGATGACAGCATTGGAAGTGCATCATGGACAGTAGGAAAACCGTTAAAAATAGAAGTGAAGCGTTTAAGATGAGCCATCACGGAATTATACTAAAAACTGAATTGGTTGTTAAGGTAAGAAACGGTTATGTTCCCCGCAGAACTGCAGGAAAGGAGTGCGTGGAAAAGACTGGCTAAAAGAAGAGCCAGGGTGAAAGGACATTTGTTGGGACCTCAGGGCGTATCTTCCACGGTATTAGAGGGAGCGGAAAAGAGCGAAAACTGTAGGAGGATGTTGAGTGTAACTGCTACTCTGGTAAATAGAGATAGGCACAGAAGACAAAGTAGTTGGGGGCGGGGGGGTGGAGGGGGGGGGGGGGGAGTGTTGCACCGTACTAGACACACAATGGATTTTCAATCTGTATGAGTTCAAGCATGAAAATCAAATGTTTTTGGGGCCCATGGGCATACAATCTACAGTATTGTTCTTTTTCTTTCTGTAAGGAGTGTCTGTCCCGATTGTTTGACCGTTCCCTCGTGCTACACCGTGCAAGAAAGGGGTTTTTTTTTTAATTAAGGAGCACTATCGACATCCTTTGTTCTTTCATTAAGGCTGAACCGTGTAAATATTCTTACATTTGCTCATACGTTTCTATTGAGAAAGATCTGTATTTATAACATAACGTTAAATACATTGTCCACTTTACTTAGTGAATAATTTTTTCAGTGCAATGAGTGCAACAATGAGGAACTAGTTTAGGCTACGTGCGTGTACATCTTCAAATCTCGAGCTCAACCGTCTGCCTGCTACACCTGTGTAGAATTTCGGCCACATGTAACATTTCGAGATGCATATTCAAGATTCGTTGCGGGATGGGTTGGACACGCCTATATTATGAATGGTTTGTTGTAGCTGTTTACTGTTGATTTAAACGCTGGCTCTGATGTTTTAGCTTTTAGAGAGTTGGGGGCAGTTTTAAGATAGGCTTCCCAGAAAAGGTATGGCTGCATGCTTAGCCGTGGTTTTAGCAGCTCCTGATGGGGACAGTCCGGTTTGGACAAGAAGGTTTTCATTTTTAATTTTCCTGATCGTTTGTCGGTGCAACAGTTAACAATACTGATCTCTTCTAGTTCATATGCAACGAATACCTCGGGCTCTGAGAACGAGCGAAGCAACGAAACGGGAATGCCAGTCGAAAACGCCGCCTATCCCCCTGTGGAAGACAACTTTTCTCACAAATTAGCTGTCCCGTCACGCTTCGTAGTCCAACTGGAAGCCCCACTACACCAACCGCTCTCTCCTGCTTGTGAAACTGCACAAGGACTCTCTTGCATACATTGCTGTAATGGCGCTCCTAATAGAAACGAACGGTGGGAATGATTTAGTCGCAACGTGACTGGAATTAATGTTTTCAGCCCTTAACAACCCGTAGGCCATTACGAAACTTTCTCACAGATGAAAACTGAGCCGGACCGTGCCTCGGAACCGTAGCTCGATCAACAAAGTTTTCGTCCACGAAAGCCAAATCTACATGTTTGTACTCTGCTTAGGTAGACATAGAGCAGTAATGAATTACAATGTTTCGTCGCACACACACTCTGTACATCCTAGAAATACTATACCATTCAACACCACTCTGAAATTATTTGCTGTTCTTCAGTTGGCATCAATGTTAGACATTTGCAGTTCTTTAGTCTAATTATTAAATGTCACTTACATAGCATTTCGCTCCAAATAAATTCCTTCTGCACCTTTTGTAGTCGGCTCAGCAGTTCCAGTATTGCCACAGAAAATTACCGCTTAGCTGCTTAATGTTCCCAACCAGCTACATGTTATCCCAAAAATAAAAAAATTCTAAGCACCACTAGAACAGAAACTAAGCACTCTGCATGCTAGACAGATGCAATGAAAAGTTTCTTCCATCTGTTCTCTTTAAATGTGTAACGTACCCTCTCTCTGTTATTGTTCTTGTTTTTTTGTTATTGTTTTTTGTTATTGTAGTTGTAGAGATATGAAATTATTGTAGCGGTTTGCTTAGTCAGCCGTACTTCGGAATTTTTTGACATTAAATGGAGCCTGAAACTTGCGTAATAAATACTGCGAGTGAAGTGCGATTTGCGGCATAAACAAAAATTAATTGCGGAGATGCAATCCACAGAATATTAACAGAAAAGCTATAGAACAATGCGCACGACTGACTAGACGCATTCAGAGGGTGCGTACATTCGCGTACGAGTGATTGCAATCTGATGAGAAAGATATATCTTAAATTTTTTGTGTAAAATAATTACGTCGTAACACACTCGGAGATTGCGAACGCACAATCAGGTTAGAGGCACGTACTTTCTATCATTCCCCGTGGCCTGGGTAAAAGAATTGCAATTATTTAAATTTAAGAATATTTCTTTTTCAATCGGACTCCTATTTTTATATGAAAACGAAGATTGCAGGTTCTGAATGTCTCGGCAAAAACACATCGAATTTAATCTTAGCGGCCACCAAAGGAAAGTAGTGAGCATAGTCACGTACCTCTATTGTTGCACGGCGCCGTCGTATAGATCGTCGCCTTCTCGAATTAACAGAATAATTTGTACTCCATTGGTATGGGATTTAGGCTTGATCTTGACAGAAATTATAAAACACATTTTTCATCATTTAACACCTTCATTTAACACACACATAGACATGAAACTATACAGTACGTCTTTACGCCAGCACATCAGAACAAAAAGGTAGTTAATACTAGAAGTAATAAAAGAATCTCGAAATTAGTCCTTTGTCTCTCAATGATAAAAATGTTTTTTAGAGTATTCCTCTGGTATGACAGTCAAACAAATTTTCTTCTTGTATCTTTGAGATTAAATTACAACATTTTTAGTTCCTTTTCAAATCCCGACAATTATTTGTATCAGAGACAAAATACGTAATACTAATCAACGCATAAGCAATAAATGTAAACGTGATTTGTCAGTTGGTGCTGCTATAACTCCACAATCCACCAGTATACCGCATGTTGTTTCTATAGTATGGTAGCCCACCATCCCCCATGCATGAAGAAGGTTTCGGTTTGGAACTGCAGAGGTTGGGTTCGAAGGAGACTCGTAGCAATGTTCCTTCTAGAATCTTCGAGATGTTGGATAACGTTGAAGAATGTTCCAGAATGTTGTAGAATTTCCCAGACGTTCAGAGAATGTTCTGTAATGTTTCTGAATGTCCTACAATTTTCCAGAACTTTCGAGAATGTTCTAGAATCTTACGAGATGTCTGATATTGTTCCAGAATGTTCCATTATCCTGTAGTCATGGGGACACGTTCCCGATCACAAGGGTGTATACAGGGCTGTCGGGAACAGCCTGAAAAGTTTGTAAGGGTGTTGCAGGGTATCTAGTGTGTAACCTCCCTGCAGAAATGAAAGAAAAGTCTATGATAATGAAAACGAGCCACATGTTTGGTCCCCACAAAAATTATATAATAATAATGACCCAAAGGTAAACTCGACACAAAAATTAAGAAATGAAGATTAATCCTTAACCCCACAATAATAGGGCAGCATCGATGACCTTAGGCCCTGTGCAGTAATTAATCTGATAAATTGATTCTAGTAGGAAAAGCATAGGAAATATTGTTTCAATTAGAATGATTCTTTTCTTAAAACGATTGCTTTGAAAACAAAATTATTATTGGGTCAATTCTTGAACAAATTAATTACAATTAACATATGTTACATTATCAGATGTGCGCAATGCTGCTTCATTACCTTATTTACACAATATACCCCGTCCCGAACCTTGACCAGAGACCCATGTCGACGCCCGCCGACTACTTCCGACTGAGTACAACTCGCAACTGAACTCTCGCGCGGTCAAGCGCAGACTAGCAACGATAAACAACTCTCTGGTCAGAGATTCTGTCATGCCTCGCCATCGCTGGTACTGAATACATACGCGTTTCATAACCCTCCACTGGGGTGGGGGGGGGGCAAAAATTTGGCAGCGATGGTGACTCATTTGGACTTGCCATGAGCAACAATTTTTTTTGACTAATTAACTTTACAATCACAGATGTAGAACATGAAGTAAATGTGGTGCACATGCACCGAGTACAAAACATATTAGACAATAACAAAATGTGAGAACAAAACATATTAACAAATGAAATAAGTGCACACGCACCAAAAAACTCTTTAGCTTTTTCACAACAAATAAACGTAATGGCAAAAAAAAAATCATGTTGACAAGTGACATAAGTGCACATGTACTATAGTTCAGAACATATCAGCAAATCACAAAATGAATATACGATAAGTAGAAATCATGTTAGAAAAATGACAAAAGTGCACACGCACTGTAGTTCAGAATATATCAGCAAATCGAAAAAATGTATAGGCCATGAATACAAATGATGTTAGCAAAAAAAAAAAAAAAAAAATGATTTTCACTATGTTACAAGAATTAGGATAGGAAAGGGAAGGATTGCATCATGGTTGTAGCACTTTAGGTTGCACGCAGCTGCACTGAAAGTCCATATCTTTCCACAGAAGTACAACACCAAGTGAGACAATCTGAAGTTCTTTTCCCAGAAGTGTTTATCACCGTACCAAAGACACTGAAATGTCGTAGTAATATTCCATGTTATCATTTTGGCAGTACATCAGGTACACCAAACAGTGGGATCATAATAACGTCTCCATCGCTCACGGTGGTGGACAGCATGTCGTGTCAACACCACGCTCTTACAGGGAACACCAACGTAGAATAAGTGCAAAAACCAAATATAGTGCTCCGTGATCAAGAGGATATACAGGACAAATGGATATTGCAGTAATTCAAGGTAGTTAGGTCAGAAGGTGAAGGACATTAAGTCACATACTAGTCTTCATTGGGAATTACATTAGTAGTTTGTGGCAGTCATAGCCCAGTTATTGAACATTTCTGTACCATGTATGTAGTATTACAGAAAAATGTTCATTAATTGTTTTACAGAGAACGTTGGCACTCATTCTCTAATTACAAATCATAGAAGTCATTCGTTTTACAGAGACATTTTACAGAGAACATTGGCATTCATTCCCTAATTACAAATCATCAGAAGTCATTGCTTAAAACAGGGGGTATTCAATAACATAGTATTACAGAATAATGTTGATAATTAATCATTGGTCATCCCAATACAGTAATCAGTAGCATTCATTTCCCAGTTACAAAGCGTTATTAATTAATCATTGGTCATCTCAATACAGTAATCAGTAGCATTCATTTCCCAGTTACAAAGCATTATTAATTAATCATTGGTCATCTCAATACAGTAATCAGTAGCATTCATTTCCCAGTTACAAAGCATTATTAATTAATCATTGGTCATCTCAATACAGTAATCAGTAGCATTCATTTATGCATTCATTATTCAAGTGACATACTATTCAGAGCTAATCAGAATTACTCAGAACTCTCTTAAACTGGTATTATTATTTGGGACTGGTAATACATTTGTTTGTTAGCGATGTATTGCTTTGGGTAATTATGGGGGAAAGCAAGAAGAGAAAAAGAAAAAATTTGCTTCTGGGTTGTTCCTGTAAATGAAAATGTGTAACGTCATACGTCATGAGTCAGCTGTAGCAAGGTTATGAAACAAGTAGAGTACATGTAATCACATTCATAAATGACATAGATTTAATGAACAACTGCTTATAGCACATTAATTTCATAAATAATTTCTCCTGCAAAAATATACAAAAAAATGGATTATTAATCTGAAAGAAGAAACGCATTTTATGCTGAAAAGTAGTGAACTTCGAATTAACACGTAGTGAAATGTGTATAAAGATGTGTTCCATAGCTGTCCTTTCCAAAACCTTCAGTCATTATACTATGCAATATAACACCTGCTGTCAAAGCGAACTGCAACAAATACTTAAATAACTACATAGCATGAATACATAACTTCCAAATTATCCTCATCTGTAAAGAAAAAACTTCATTATCCATCACTTCATTATCTATATTATCATAACTCCATTATTATCATCACCTGTAAAGAAAAACTTCATTATCCATAGTAGCATATTCTTCATCATTATTCATCAGCATTCATTATCATCTGCAAAAAAAATCACTTCATTACTCATTACATAACTATTCCTTATCTCTAGCATTTCCATCACTAAAACTAAGATGTGTAGTTCTGTCTGACAGCCTGCATCAATCGCCTTGTATTCTGAAAGAAAAAATTAGTTAAGACTGCTATTCTACGATGTGTATAGTGTATTCTTGTTAATGCTTGTTAATCCTGATCCATTTACTCTTCCTCACGAGGTTTGCATCTTCTTTCGATCATTTCGAAGCTGAAATTCCCATTTCTGTTTAATTTATTTCTTTCACGCATCATTTCTTTCTGAAATTGATGAACAGAGATTAATGTCTTGCATTTAAATCCTATACTCACTAAATAATGATTGGTTTATGGTAACATAATTAAGCATACAGCATAACATGACAGAAAACGTAATATGTGAAAAACTTATATAGTGTTCAGAGGCAAAAATGTACTCAGTGTATCACAATGTAACAGTAAAGTAGTCACGATGTTGAGATATCATAAGGCAAAATGTCAAAGTCAACTGGTGTTTGCTATATCTTAACTATTTCATAGTGCATACAAACAAAACATGAAACAATCGTATATACCTAAGAAAGACAAAAAATGTGACGTTCGTTGTGTTCAACTTGTATGTTGTGTAGTTAATAGAGGCGAGAATTAAAGACTTTAATGGAGTGAAAATTTAATAAAATTAATATGTCACTAGATAGCATTGCATAATTATTTATAAGATACGTAAGTTTCTCTGGAAAAAAATGTGCACAGTCTCATATGTAACGACAAGAAGAGCGACCTGCTAACCTTACCTTGCCGGGCACTTGCCAAGAAAAAATACGGTAATCATCAATAAGTAGTCATGTGAATATAATTTCAGAAATAGTCATAAAATGTGTAAATTCATCTGGAAAAATATGCACAGTCTGATGTGTAACGACAAGAAGAGCGACCTGCGAACCTTACCTTGCCGGGCACTTGCCAAGAAAAAATACGATAATCATCAGTAATTAGTCATGTGAATATAATTGCATAAGTGATCATAAAACTAGCAAAATGGCATTATAGCACGTTAAATCATAAAGTGTCTTCATTCAATAAAAGGTTTGATGTTTGACCAGTGGTGAGTGCCTTTGGATTTTCTGGTTCTCAAAGTTTCGACGTGTACAACATTGGAGTGAGGAATGCTGCGAATCCGGTATGGACCTGCGTATAGAAGTTCAAATTTACTGCACCTACCTTTTCCTTTGTTGGATAAATAGTGTGTACGTACTAATATTTTCTGTCCAATGTGAAAGTCACGGCGTGTACAAACCTGTTTTTGCTGTCTTCTCCGGCGCTCTGCGGCACGTTTGATGTTGTTCAGCGCAATGTCGATTATTTCGTGGTGTCGTAATCGACGAGATGTAGGAAAGTTTACTAATTCTGTAATTTTGTTAGGTGGTTCAACATTTTTCAGTATAACAGACGGAGATAGCATAGTGGATTCATTTGGAATGGAATTAATTACATCTTGGAATGAGAATATGTGTGTGTCCCAATCAATGTGTCTTTTGTGGCAGTATATTCTACACAGTTTACCAATTTCTTTCATTAATCGTTCACAAGGGTTGGAAGAAGCATGGTACTTGGATATATAGATCGGAGAAATGTTTCTAGCTCGTAACATGCGTGTCCATATAGCAGATCGAAATTGTGATCCATTGTCAGAAATTACTTTCAACACATGCCCTACATGAAATAGAAAATGCTTTATAAATGCTTTCGAAACAGTTTTAGCAGTAGCTTTGCGTAACGGAGTGAAGGTAACAAATTTTGAAGTGAGTTCAACAGCGACAAAGATGTAGCAAAAACGTCTATTAGTTCTCGGAATTGGACCAAAAATGTCTACAGCGGCCATATGTCTCAATTTAACAGGTACAATGGGATATAATGGAGGAATATGTGAAGTTGTGTCTGATTTAGCTTTCTGGCAGATTTTGCATGACGCTAAAACTCGTCGTATACGTTTTTCCATGTTGGTAAAATAACAGTTCTGTCTCAGTATAAGAAAACATTTTCTAGCTCCGTAATGTGCGTAACTTAAATGAGTATACCAGATTAATTTGTTAACAAGCTCGTCAGGAATGCATAATAACCAATTGTTGCTGTCAGGATGAGAGCGGCGAAACAGAATGTCATTCCGTACAGTGTAATCGTAACATTATTCCTATCTTGCCAAAGGTGTTTAATTTCTTTCAACACGTTGTCTTTATTTTGCTCTTTGCTATGTCCTGTAATGACGACGAAATGAAATTTTCAAATGCAACTTGTTGAATGTACACGGCGCTGAAATTTGCTTTGCAGAAGTTGGTTGCGATGTCTTGCTGATTGTTGCTGAGAGTACGAGATAGTGCGTCTGCTATAACATTTTGTGTGCCGGGAATGTGAACAATTGTAAAATTAAATTCCTGCAAATAAAGTTTCCATCTGCTTAATCTGCCGTGAGTGAATTTAGCCGAAAGTAAGAATTGTATCGCTCTGTGGTCTGTGTAGACGATGGTATGTCTTCCATAAAGAAAGTGCCTAAATCTCGTAAAAGCCCAAACAACACATAACTTTTCCAGTTCTGTAACAAAATAATTTCGTTCAGCAGGTGACAGAATGCGGCTTGCAAATGCGATGTTTTTAATTATTGTTGAGCCATCTTCTTCAATTTCCTGAAAAATATGTACGCCTAAAGCGGTGGCAATGGAAAAATTTTTGGTAAGATCTGGGTGCGATAAAAGTGGTACATTCAACAAAGCATGTTTCAGGTTCATAAATTCAGAATGTGCTTGCTTATCCCAGAACCAAATAGTGTTTTTACCTGTCAATTGGCATAATCTAGGTGTGTCTAAAGCAGAGTGATGAATAAATTTACGAAAAAAGTTAATTAAACCCAAAAAGCTGCGTAGTTGTTTTTTCGTCGTAGGAACGGTAATGTCACGTAAAGCTTGAAGTTTTTCCGGATCAGGCGCAATGCCTTCTGCTGAAATTACATGTCCAAGAAATTTTATAGAAGTTTTGCCGAAGTGCGATTTACTGAGATTAACTGTGAGTCCTTGTGCATGAAAAGTTTGCAACAGTCGTTCAAGAATCATATTGTGTTCAGACCAGTTAGCTTCTGCAATCAGAATGTCGTCTGCGTACGTCGTGATTCTGTCTTTAAGTTCTGTCGGAAGTATTGTATTCAAACCGCGAATAAAAGCTGCTGAGGAAGTAGTTAAACCGAATGGTAATTTGCAAAATTGATAACAGTCGCCAAAACAGAGAAACGCTGTGTACTTTCTGCAGTTCGGATGGAGCTGAATTTGCCAAAATCCCGATTTTAGATCTAATGTAGAATAAATAGCCGTACAATGAAATTTCTGTAGTAGCTCTTCTAGTGTCTGTGGTCGATCTGTTTCATTAATAATAATGTCATTAATATGACGCGAATCAAGTACAAGGCGAAGTGAGCCATCTTTTTTCTTAACAATATGTAGCCGGTTTATGTACGGACTAACTGCCGGTTCTATAATTCCTTGGTCGAGCATATTTTGCAATTCTTTTTTTAACTTGTTCTCTGTGGACATATGGAATGGGATAATGCTTTGCTTTAAATGTGTCGTGCTGTTTGACTTGAAATTCATACATAAAACCGGACATAGTACCAGGAATGTTGTCGAAAACTGGAGCTTGCTGTAAAAGAATTTTATGTAGTTGCGTGCGTTCGTCGTCTGTATTTGCACTGCTTTGTTTAACTTTATCAGAAATCATCTGCATTACGTCGTAGTCAGCTTCGTCTGGAGTGTTATAGTTATGTACGTACGTATCCGTGAACAATGTGGAATTACAGTCTATGTTACGTGTTGCGGAAATGACCTCTGTGCGATTAATTGTTTGTTCTTCCGCAGATAGTGAGTGCTGAAATTCTAAAGCCAGTTGAAAATTTTCGTCCTTCAACATTAAATAGGAATTCTGAAAATCGATAACTGCGTCGTGTTGTACCAGAAAATTCGTACCTAAAATAACATCTGTTGTCAATAAGGGAACAATCCAAAAAATTGAGTGAAATATATGACCTGCAATACAAAATGATAACTGTGTCTGTAATTTAACATCTACTCCTTTACTCGATACTGTTCCTTTTACTTTCGTTTTGCCCAAATGGTAATGTAGGATAGGTATTCTCTTTGTTACACTCGTTGAAAGTCTCCTCATTTATAACAGACATAGGTGATCCAGAATCGATTACTGCTGAAAATTTCGATGATCCAATTTTAATTTCGATGACAGGGTGTGAAATGGTTTTCTGAACAACTGGTCTTTCCTGCAAAAGAGTGTCTCGGATGTCGTCAAAAGTAATAACATTTTCGTGAACAACATTCTGCGTGTCTAAAGTAGTGCTTGTGTTACTGGAAGATGCGACCTGTACAGTATCTAGTCAAATTCTACCTGACGTGTTATTATTGTCAGGACGATTCTGTGGCATTTCGACTATTTGAACTGTTCTATTATTTCTTCCAGACGTATTAGGCTCTGGATGATATCTACTATCTGGTTCATTCATGAGAATATGTTCCTGTGCATGATTTTGCTGTTCGTAAGATCGACTGTTATTAAATGTACGTTGAAAATTGTGCTCATTATTTTTACGTCTGTCGTGATAGTCATTGCGATAGGAATTGAAGTACTGTGTTTTCTGCACGTAGTTAATTCCTTGCTGGCGTGCGTTACTATTTGTTGTAGCTGGGACTATACGTGCACGCGGCGAAACATTAAAGTTTGGTTGACCTTGTAGACTGTATTGTTGGTTAGGTATGCTAACCGGCTGGTTTTGTAGCTGTTGTTGTGAAAAACCTCTATTGTTACTATAATATGGTTCCTGCTGCTGATAATTTTGACGATACTGATAATTAAAATTTTGTCTGTTATTAAAGTTCTGGTGGTTGTCATTCCTGGAGCGTCTAATACCTTTACTATTGAAATTACGTGGTTGATCGTAATTACTGTAAGTTTGTTGGCCTTGGTTGTTATATGAACAATTTTTGTTTACGAAGGAATAATCTGATTGCTGCACTTCTAAAAGCTGCAAGAGATCCCTGAATGCCGAAATATTTTCTTTTTGCTGACCCGTTAAAAGTGACACTCTTAATGATCGTGGCAATTTAGAAATACATAATTGAATGAGTGCAGATTCACTGTACGGTTCACTTAGGTACTGGTTTTGTTGCACCATGTGCTCAAAAAATTGCGTCACACTGGGAAAATTTGAGTTCTCATAATTTGGTAAACTAATTAACTGATCTTTAATTCCGCACTGTGTCGTCTTTGACCAATACGCTGACAGAAAAGCATTCTGAAACTCTTCTACCGAGTAACATTGTCTCGCGATCGGTCTCATACGAGCTGCCGGTTCGCCTTCCAAAAAACTACAAATAAATTCAAGTTTATGTGTTACGGGCCAAGTCGGTGGAAAAGCAAAGCTAAATTGTTGTTTCCAATCTAGTGGGTGAATCTGTGTTCTGTCATTTTTAAATACTTTAAATTTTCTTGCTGATAGAAAATGTTTGTAATCAAAATTATCGTCTCTGTATGTCGGAACCAGTTCAGGATTGTAAGAGAATCTATTTGTCTGTGTCTGTTCGGAATCTAGGTCGCGTACTCTCTGTAGATTACACAAATTATACGCGCTGCGTGAGTCTGACAAATGTTCGCAAAGTGGCGTCTGCTGTGATGTGTTATTAACTGAAATATTTTTCATCTCTGTTACTTCTTGCTGTAGGGTTGACAACTTTCTACGTATAACATTATTAGATGAATCTATCTCACTGATTGTCTGTTGTAGATTTTGGAATTCAGGTGTTTGGTTAAACAAGATCGGTGCATTATCGTCTGATTTGCTGTCATTATTATTTTCTATAACGTCAATACGACTGGCCAATTCATCATATTTTTCGGTCAGTATTTTTAACTGATCATCGTTCTTAGTGTCAGAAGCATTAATCTGTTTCTGTAATTTACGTGTGGTTTCGTTCAATTTTTTAACGTCAGCTTTGACGACATCGGAATCCTGTGTTAGTTCTAATTGTTCGAGTCTGTCGGTCACTGTTTGAAAATCTACTGTGTGTGTATCTGTTTTTGATTTAAGATCAGAAATTTCATCACGTAATTCGGTGTTCAACTGTTCGATGGTATTAATTTTGTCCGATACTGTAGCAATATTGTTGTCTACGTATGTTTTTGCTTTCGCGAACAGTTTACGTTTGTCTTCTTGTCTCTGTGCGGTGATTGTTTCCATGACTTGTCGTTTTACTTTATTCTGTTGCTGTATAAATTTACGGAAACGCGTATCACTGTTTTGTAGGTGAAGATTAAAACGTTCGTCAATCTGAGTGTTCTGTTGGTCGAATTTCGCGTCTATCTTTGCATCCATTGTGCGCGAAAGTTCTGCTGTCATTAATTTAAACTCGTCACGTAATTGTGTTGCTTTTTCAGAGCATTGTTTAGCGACTCCGCTAATTTCGTCTCTAAGTGTTTCTGTTGTAGCTGTTTGCATTTCCCTTAATTCTTGAGCAACAGATCTAATTTCTTCGCTACTTTTCCTTGCAGAAGCCTCAATTTCCTCGCGTAACTGTTCTTTAGTATCATGACATTGTGCGGCAACGGCTGTAATCTGCTCGTTAAGCTGTCTGGAATTGTTGTCTAATTTTTCATTAAGGCTCTCATGTTTTTCATTAAGCTGTTTGACCTGTTCACTAAGCTGTCTGGAATTGTTGTCTAATTTTTCACTAAGTTTGTCTTGTTTTTCATTCTGTTTTTCATCCATTTGTCGTAAAAATGCCATAACTTTATCCAAGCCAAAATTACCGGCTCTATTCGCCGTGCTTTGTGATGGCGTACCTGCAATTATTACGTTTTGTGTGACCATTTGGTCATTCTGTGATTCACCGAAAGGCTTGCCTATCGGATGCGCACTGTTAGTCACTACCTCGGAATTAAATGAATCTGTCCTACTCTGATTACACTGTTCATTTTCATTGGACAAATTTGTCTGTTCGTCACGTGAATTTTGCAAACCGGTTGTGTTAAGCTGGGCAGCGCTCATTGCAACAGAACGCCCCCCGTCATCAATTATCGTTAAATTAACAGACGACGCAATTGAATTCGTCTGTTCATCACTAAGATCAAAATCAACATTGGTGGTCGGTACACACTGATTGTCACTAAATGGAGGATTGTCATCATTACATCGCGTGTCACAATTACTATCGGTCAAGTTGTTTAATTCGGTTATTTCACTCATTATACCTCGCGATACACTATTAATAGTCTTTCGTGGCATTTTTACACTAATCACAATTATTCACAAATGAAACAAAGACAATGCAAAATCCAACAAATACAAATACAACAAAGAGCAACGAATTGCCGATGATCTGAGGAAAGAAAGTCACAAAATTAGTAAAAGCGTTGCGCCAAATGCTAATTATATTTTAGTAAATAAGAGCAGATCTGACTACTTTTCAGAAGATTCTCAAAGAAATACGATCCTGGACTGGAAATAATGACCCAAAGGTAAACTCGACACAAAAATTAAGAAATGAAGATTAATCCTTAAACCCACAATAATAGGGCAGCATCGATGACCTTAGGCCCTGTGCAGTAATTAATCTGATAAATTGATTCTGGTAGGAAAAGCATAGGAAATATTGTTTCAATTAGAATGATTCTTTTCTTAAAACGATTGCTTTGAAAACAAAATTATTATTGGGTCAATTCTTGAACAAATTGATTACAATTAACATATGTTACATTATCAGATGTGCGCAATGCTGCTTCATTACCTTATTTACACAATATACCCCGTCCCGAACCTTGACCAGAGACCCATGTCGACGCCCGCCGACTCCTCACACACTACTTCCGACTGAGTACAACTCGCAACTGAACTCTCGCGCGGTCAAGCGCAGACTAGCAACGATAAACAACTCTCTGGTCAGAGATTCTGTCATGCCTCGCCATCGCTGGTACTGAATACATACGCGTTTCAAGTGCTGCGAAATAACAGTTAAGAAAAAAATTCGATACGTTGCGGCATTTCCGAGTTAATTAACACTGAAGTTATCCAATCAGGCAGTTGCGCGCGTAAGGTCAAGCGGCCCGCCACATACAATTAGCGTCAGTTTTGAAACTTCCTGGCAGATTAAAACTGTGTGGCGGACCGAGACTCGAACTCGGGACCTTTGCCTTTGGCGGGCAAGTGCTCCACCATCTGAGCTACCCAAGCACGACTCACGCCCCGTCCTCACAGCTTTACTTCTGCCAGTACATCGTTTCCTACTTTCCAAACTTTACAGAAGCTCTCCTGCGAACCTTGCAGAACTAGCACTCCTGAAAGAAAGGATATTGCGGAGTCATGGCTTAGCCACAACCTGGGGGATGTTTCTAGAATGAAATTTTCACTCTACAGCGGAGTGTGCGCTGATATGAAACTTCCTGGCAGATTAAAACTTAACAGAATGAAATTTTCACTCTACAGCGCACACTCCGCTGTAGAGTGAAAATTTCATTCTAGTGTCAGTTTTTCTCGCAGCGAAGATGATAGCGCAGAAGACTGCTTAGACTTTCGCTCGGCTTCGATCATTACTACCGTGCCATGTCCAATTTTTGTATCGCTCTCTTGTTCAGTTTTAGGAAGGGCACGTTTAGGTACACAGCCTCTGGCGAGCCGCTTGAATTTGCGTGCACAACTACCTGATATCCTAACTTCATTGTTAATCAGCTCGGAAATGGAGCAGAGTATCGAATTTTTTTTCTTAACAATCGTTTATCAGCACAACCCACTTTGCAACGTCCTTACGAGCTTCTCAAACAGTGTCAGAAAATGCTGTAGGGACGATGATGTGATGTATGCATCAATTTACATTTGGAAAGCGATTACAGCGGATCAAGCAAATGTGAAAGAGGTAGAAAGTGAAATAAATTTAAGTGATAGCTAATTCCTTAATGTAGTGAACAGTGCCTTAAGAGGAATTTTAGCGTGATAAGTAATAACTTTTAACAGGATGCCGAAATGTAAAATAGGAATAGACATTTCCAGTGGTGAATTGAAAAAAAGGAAACAGAAAGAAAACTGAAGAACTGAAACAGATGGGGAGCGAGAAGTACGATAAGCTTCACAAAGGAAGAGAATGAACAGAGTGAGGGAAACCTCGAAACGAGATGAAATCAGAGAAAACGAGGATCCACGGAGACACTCCAGCAAGAGGACATAGAGAAACCGCTGAAGTAACAAGACTACGAAATGAACAAAGAAGAGTTACAATAAGTGAAGTTCAAAAAATACATGAACGAAACTTCAGTGTACGAGAAGTGCAAAGGCGAATAAGTAGAGGTTACAGTTTGGGAGGTGAATCATTCCGTTATGATCCCACTAAAGAGTACAACAAACACTAAAACGTTGTTACTGTCAAAATGGCTTAGGTGCGTCAGTTCTGAATGCAACCAGTGTAGTAGAGCTGACTTAACAGTGATCCATAAAGATGAGAAAGCCGCCATCCGCATAGACGTCATTGTTCCCAGTGTCCATAAAGAAAATAATAATAATAATAATAATAATAATGCACTGACAATGATGATAGTGTTGAATAGATGAATCTTACGAAATTTTAAATTTATAAACTACGAATGTGAGAAAGTTAACAGAAATACATGGTAACAGTACGTAAGTTACAGAAGTTTATTGGTCAGAGGAAGAGCGTGCAATAATAGGGTAAGATAAGCTGACGAGATGGAAGGAATGAAAACAGAAATAGACAGCGACGAAAAAAGTACAGGCACTTGCAATGTGACAGAGGTACTGACTCTCTACTGGACAGTACAAAAATAACTGGGAAATGCCGAGAGGGGAGTTAAGTCGAAGATAGCAGATAAAGCTTTAATCTCCTCTTTATCACAGAGCGGGTCTCGATAACACATGGGTTACTGGGCAGTTTCTTAGAGAATAGTATGGCTAAAATGGATAAGGGGGGTAAGGAAATATACAGCTTAATGTTAAAGGTGCAGCTAAGATGTCGGACGTATCCGATCTGGTATTGCAGTTATGAAATGGTAATAAGTGTTTAGGTCAAAAGCTCGATAGAATAGAAATGACAACTGTAAATATTTTTTCAAAGAATGTTATTTTCTCTACTCGTGCACTAGGGAGATGCATAACTTTTTCATGCAAACTCATCATGCTCAATGCGTATGCGCCAACATTTTCAATGTACCTGAACTCCCGTAGGGAATAATTCTACTTAGTTTCACAGAGTCAAGGAACGGAGCACACGGTCAGAATTGTAAATAACAAATTTAATTATTGCTCTTAACGCAGATAAAACTATCGCCATTATAGGTTTCATTTGGTAACAATCATTTCCAGATCATTACAAAATCGTTAGCACCGCAGTAATCTGTGGCGAACAGCGATCACGGACTTGCAAGTTAGTTACACTCGTCAGCTGACGTATCGTTTGTGTGTCCACCGGTCTACAGATTTTGCTTCTATGGGACACATTTAATGGTAGTTCATCTTTCTTTACAACCAGTTACACAAGGACAAAAGAAATGATTTGTGCCATGGTTAGCGTATATGCAAATTTTTCCGTGCTGAATTACAAATAGACAGCACAACCCCTGTTACGGGCATATTCTTTCAGGTTTTTAATGTTACTTTAATAAGGACGAGGTGATTTCGAAGCTGCCTGCCTTTTCACGACATGCAAATTACAACTAGATCTACTAGATACGCTACATCAGGTGATTGTCTTTAATTAATCTTGGATATTACGTTAATTTTATGTTACTCACGTCGTGAAGAGCCCCGACGTGCTGATCGGAGGTCACTTAATTAATTACTCTGTGCCAAGTCAGAAGCTAATCAACAGCAGCTACACCTCCAGGAGGCTAAATTGCTATTTTGTAGGGCGTCGATGACTTCATATGCATCTCACGTTTCTATTATTTTTCTCCTTCCCTCTTTTTTCGTATCATTGACACATTATTGTTCGCACTTACAACCTCGTATGGAAGTGCTGCTGCCTGAAGGTGTCACATTCAACGGTCAGCGTTCAAAAGAAACGAAAGTTAAAATCGAGTGTTCCAAAAGCAACAGTTAAAAGACGACTAATGGTCACAATACACGTAACTGCCAGGCTTAATAGAACTCTCTAGCTCGCTGATGAAGTTATTGTTTCTGAGGAAAGTATCGTCGCTGGATTATTGCTAGAAAATGCATAACGGCTTACTTCCATTTGTTCTACCAAATTGCAGCTCCCTTTAAATGTGGACAAATGAAGGACAGTGCTCGTATACAATAGCAAGGAAAGTTAAAACGCGATATAAGATTACTGATAATCTTTCGGAATTCACTACTTTTAAGTATCTACTGTAGTAACCTACGTAAAATTTAACTGAAACGTAATATCTGTAGTACATCAGGCGAATACGTTTTGTCGGGATATTTCTGGGGAAGTGCTATGTAGTCATTAAACGAGACACTACTGTACTTTTACAGTGTTTGCAATGCTCACCAAGTAAGTCTGACAACAGGCAATGAAGGAACTCACAAACGCGCTTCTAGGATGTCAAAATGTCGAAGCACGAAAGTAGAAGGACTCACTGGAAAAATGTGATGCTGTTCCCTCGAAAAGAACACGATAACATTGGAAAACTGTATAGATCTAACCTACGAAACATTTCATCTTGGACCTCCAGTAGTGATCCTGACTACGACATAACGAACACATTCGAAAATATATAGCTGGTCACTTTATTTTTGTTTCTGTCCCATTTACGAATATTTTTTGCAGCCGTTTTTTTATGAAAGCGCTGTTTCCCAAGTTAGGTGTCCAATTAATTTTTTTCTTCTGTATGAAGCTAATCCGCAACCCTATTTTGTGCATTTCTTTAATAAATTTAAACGAGTTCCAATTTTTATTGTAAATTGAAAACACACCCTTATAAACTGTCTGATGCTTTAAAGCCGGGCATTCCTACCGTTGGTACATGACTCTATTAGGCCGATTCCTTCTTAACGCACATGCCTATCTTTTATACTTAGTAAACTATCTGTGTAGTGGACTAAATGCGGAATGTCTTAGTGTAATTAAAAATGCCGAAGCTTCATGCATAGCTGCGTCTTTTTTGCTAGTAGTATCATGTTCAAATTGTAACTATAGATAAAGAGCAACACGCAGATTCTGCATCTCTACACTTCCGGAAAGCGTTTGATACGGTGCCCCATTTATACACTGAAAATTACTAAATCAAAAATGATTTTACACAACACTAATTATTGTATAATATTATTATAAACATTGTCTACGCTTAAGAACAATTTTTGTTCTTGAATATCTTTATTTTCTTTTAGAGTGCATAGCAATTCTGTGGAGGATGATATTACAAATTTTGGGTTTTTTCTTTCCCGAAAAAATTAATTCAGAAGACGTCTTGAATGCTTCCGTCGTTGTGATTGAATTAGCTTCCAATTCAAAAATATATTATTAACAAAGTGTGGAGTATCATACAAAAATTTCAAAATCGCTTTCTAGGTTTTAAAGAAATCAAATAATAAATCTGGACATTTGTGAGATTTGTAACAAAATAAGAAGTATGACTTTCAGCTATGAAAAATGTAAAGAATTTCTTCTATTGTAGGCAGCAAACCAAGGAACCTTGCGCTGGTCAGAGATAATCCTTTTCTGTAATCACTTCCCAAAAATCACAGAACTGTCCTAAGTTTCTTTACTCTTGCTGTATACATTCGAAAATATTTGTAAGTTATTATAACAACAACGTCTATGTGCAGGGGTAAAGAATCACATCCTGTCTGTACTGAATTGTGAATAGTGTGCGCTGAACAACCAATTCCTGAAAAAGGTCCCTCTAAATCACTTTGAACTTTCCTGAGGACATTTCCACTCCTCTTTCCCTTCCACCAACAACATTATTATTAGTGTAACCAGAAGTTTAAGAAATAAACTTTTCTTATCAAGTTTGTATTTTTTCACCCACTGCAATAGATATCAATACCGAGACAAATTTTGAGAAGTTTCACTTAATCCTTGAAATTAAAAAGTTTAACATGAATTCCCCCGTTCAGACTGAAATACTGGTATCTTATAGCAGTCGGAACAGGTTTTACGTCTGTTTAAGTTGTCTACCGTTAACGTTACATAATTAAGATCTTCCAAATAACACAACATATCAGCAGACATAAATAATTGCCAGGGATTTTGTTCAGCAGATAAAAATTTTGGGTCGTATAAGATTCTAATAGGTTTAGAAGTCCAGTTGAATGTTTTCAAGCTGAGGTCGTCTCTAGCAGTGTGGCATAAAAATGTCGCCTCTTTTTATTGGCACGCTCCAGATCACTATTATTCCCATCTTCAAAAAAATCTCCTACGTTTGTTGAAACAGTAACATTAATAGCACTCGCCAGTCATAAAATTCTAAAAGCCCTGACTTCTTGCAGTCCCGGACATTACCTCAGACAGCATTTAAAAAATGGCTCTGAGCACTATGGGATTTAACATCTGAGGTCATCAGTCCCCTAAAACTTAGAACTACTTAAACCTAACTAACCGAAGGACAACACACACATCCATGCCCGAGGCAGGATTCTAACCTGCGACCGTAGCCAGCATTAAAAAACCAGGACTATCTAGACTAGTCCCGGAAGTACGGTTTGCCTTAAATAGTTTGTACCGAAAGTAACGAATTCGAAGCAACGCAACTCAATTGGCTTACCGAAGCAGCTAAATGTTGCATATGAGGGCCATCTGCCGTCAATAAGTGGAACCTCGACTGCAGTCTCCTGATTCCGGTGTAGGCTGCCATCTCTCGAGCAGCGCACAAAGCACGCGGAGAACGACGGTGAAGTCCGTCGCGTAAAGTAATGAATGCAACTAACTGGATGGTGGAACTATACGACGTCGGAAAAAGAGAATAACCAGTACAAAATGATATGCATAAGGATTTAACTGAGTTATTTGAAGAGATCAATAATACTCTGTCCAGAAAGAAAATATCAGCAGAAATCTGTTGTCAGCGTGTTTGATCAATAATATTTGCGCGCGGGCCGCTACGGTAGCTTAGCGTGTTCGGTCAGAGGGCTAGCTGCTGTTTGTAATAAAATCGACGATGAACTTTAATAAGCGTCAAAGGACATCCGCCCCGATCAAATACAACGATCTATACGGGGAAAAAAAGGTACATAAAACCGTTGAAAAGTTTCTCTGGTTCTGATTCACAGAGAACTGCCAGTATCCAAAGTTTTAAGATTATTTGTCTATCTCCAGCAGCTGCTTGACGATTAAGATGATTAACTGCCTTTTGTAGAGTAATACCGAGAAGATGCTATCTTCAAATTATTAAAGAATATGCTTGTCATTATTGCGAATTCTCACTAAATCTTTCAAGCACAAAACCTTAGGGCTCCGGCAGATTGCACGAGTGCTGTATTATTTGTGTTAAAATGTGTTTAAAGGGGAAAGACGAAAAAATGCTCACAGAAGGACATACTCTGAGGTTTGTCGAAGACCTTTCGTCTGTAACACTCAAGTTCACAAAAATTGTCAGAGACAAGTTGACGTTACTGATGCGGAATGTGACGTCCTCAGAATTGTAAAAGTAATAGTTTCTTTAGTGGTTATTCTCTGAAGGAAATAGATCGAGTAAACTAACAAAAGGCTGGATTTTCTAGCGACTGTGTTGACGCCCCATGAAGAATGCTACATCTTAATTGATTTATACTAGGGAGAAACACAAATGAAACCCCTTCTCGACTGTCGTGTTTTTAGACTGTTAGTTAACATAAACTTTCTTCGAAGAAAGCGGATCTCGTAGTGCTGCAGAATAGATGAAACCAGACTATATATTAGTTGACGGTACCTCCAAAACAACCCACCGCCGATCTGTGGTTTTTGTATCTGGTGCTATCCTCGGTTTCCCCCCTTCGCCTCCCCCACTAACACCACCACTGTGTAGTGTAGTGCAGTGGTTGTGTGGTGGTAGGTGTTAGCCGTTGTGGTGTGGAGATGTGCTGAGAGCTCGTCTACAGATCGTGGTGCACAACAGGACATCTTCTGTCTCTTTCGGGTCAGATTCGAGATTCTTCTACGATGTTCTGAAGCTTTTACAAACATTCTCGAGTGGTAATGAACGTCTTCGAACGTTCTAGAATGCTTTGATACGCACTCCGGCAAAATCGTCTTAACTGGCGAGTTGTGCGATGTAATGCAGACACAGGAACAACTCATCGAAAAAATTATACCCTACTGTAAAGAGAAACAATGTGAACAAAGAAGGCAGTGTGAGCGAACAATTTCATTATCAGGAAATGACATAGCTCTACAAACAAATCTGTGAACGCAGAACACAATTCAAGAGGAAGAAAAATATTTAAAGCCATTCATACAATGAAGAACCAAGAACGAAGCGTAAATCCGTCATCAGAATTCCTAATTCTAGCAATTTTTCCTGTATTCCTCAGCAGGAAAGCTTCTGAATAACGTCACAGAAGCGGAAAAGTTTACCAGAAACAGAAAGGAAACTCAGTACCCACACCCCGAAAGAAATTCAACTAACTTACCTGTACTAATCAACTTGAAAATCCTCAAATTTCCCATAACGTGCTCGCATGCTGGACAAAAAGACTTATTCGTGTTTGTACCTGAATATCAAAACACCAAATGTAGTTTAGAGCAATATACACTGAATTGGTTATATGGGTGCGTGAGCTGATAAATTGCACTTTTTTCCATTTCAAAAAACAAATTAAATTGAAGATCAAAGGAAGCAGGTCCTTTGCAGCTAGTTATTAATAATTAATCAGCCGTTTGAATAGAGAAAACAGTTAGATACCAAAAGGAACTCCGCAGCTTATTAAATTTATCGCAAGTGTGACTACGCAACAACTAAAACTCATTTTAAAAATTCTAACAGATATTATATGAATATTGAGGAAAAAGCTAGTCGAGGATACTGGACAACGCTTCCGAAGTTCGTCAAATACGCCTTCCATCCGATTTTGCGGCGTATGGAAACCCTGACCTCAACCCACGAGACTTTAAAATACAGCAAGTACGACGCTCTTTTCTCCGGACTGGTTGAAACTTTATTTCTCAGTATCGTTTACAGCCATTTATGATTTTCGTCTTTCCTAATTATTTTGTGACAGAGCTCTTATTTTCTATTTATGCACCTAAGAATGTAGACGAAAATAAATGCACCTGCGACATTAAAGAGTAAATCTAAGTAAACATGCTGCTCTTAAGACTGTAGTCGCATAAATCGGAGATAACGGCGATCTCTTAGGTGAGGTGTCGAAAGACAGCGTAGGCTCTTCTGCTTGTAAACAAATCCAGCGCCATAGAATATTGCTAAAAGCTAAACGATTTCAGGGAAATACTCAACCCAAATATGCAACCAAATAAGTGATCACCGAGCACTGTCTGGAATCAAGTCATCAAATGAGGTACAACAGCAGGATCGTGCTATTGCAACTCAATTTCTGTTACCAGCTTTATAGTCCAGTCAACGGCGGAAAATTAAGGGCAAAAATTGTGTAGTCGCAATGGTACAACGGAGTGTCATGTACAGCGTACAAAAAATCCCCATCAGTGAGGTGTTTGCACAGGGTGTGGGGTCGTTTAAAGGTAACTTTTTTTTCCTTTATTGAATTTCGATTCCCCCCGAAGGGGGCGGGCTGGCAGCAGCTTAGTACGCCGCTCTTCAGCGCACAGAATTTTTAAAACATAAGAAGATAAGAAATAATAAAAGCAGGCGATAAAACGGTGACTTAAATTGTAAAACGGCGGAAAATTGTAGAAGTTAAAACATAAAACAAAGGATTGGCGATGCTAATAAAATACACAGGAAGCAGACAGATAAAATAGTAGACAGACAATTAAAAAACACGGCGACAGTCTGGTTTCTGTTCACAAGAGATATAAAAATCACACCCAGTGACAGTATGATTTCTGTTCGCAACACTTTGGAAAAGACGCACAACACTGAACACTCACTGGAGAAACAGCACTAGAAAGTCAGCACGAAGATGACACACAACAGCCAAGGGCCGATGGGGGGAGGGGGGGGGGACGTGGACAGATGAGGGGAAAAAAGGGGAAGGAGAGGAAAACGAAGGGGGAGGGGACCGATGGAGGGAGTGTACTCATAAGGGGGGAAGGCAGGGCAGACGTGAGAGAAGGGAGGCAGAGAGAGGATAGGTGGGGAAAAACAGGATGGAAGGGGGGGGGGGGGGAGAGGGAACCCAGGAAAAGGACAGAGGATGGGAGGGGGAGGTGAGGATCAGAGTTGATACGAGGGATAAATGGAGGGAGAGAGGGCATCATCCGGGAGGGGGAGTCGACAGAAGCCACCTTGGGAAAGGAGATGAAGGGTGTAGAAGTGGAGGGTAAGAGGGACACAACGGTGAAGGCGTGGCAGAGGGTGGGGGTTGGAGAGAAGAGGAGCACCTGGGGGATGAGGGGGATGAAGACAGCGGGTGGTGTTTAAAGGGCACTTTGCTGTGTTTCTCTTAATAATTCGAAAGTAGCTTCGAGCGAGAATATTTCTCAATACGAAATTAAATCACATTAATATTTCCTACAAAGAGGTCGTATTTATTTTTTCTATAGGACTAATACTTGCAGTGCATGGATAAATGGCTGATTATTA
Source organism: Schistocerca americana (assembly GCF_021461395.2). Classification (NCBI taxonomy): domain Eukaryota; kingdom Metazoa; phylum Arthropoda; class Insecta; order Orthoptera; family Acrididae; genus Schistocerca; species Schistocerca americana. The sequence continues at coordinate 102,758,227 of NC_060125.1, read as the reverse complement.
AAAATAATATTTCACTGGTAGAAATTAACGTTTAGTGCTAAATTGTTGTGTAGCAAGCAAGAGGTTCACAACAAACTCTGTGAGAGACTGCTACCACACAGCCATGACCACTCGCGCCGCCAGATGGCGCTCACAGGCATGGACCTCTTCCTGTTTCTGCGCCTCTTCCTTCAGCGCATCGCATACGCCTGCCAATAGCGTGGACAGCGGACATAGGAAGCGCTGTCAATCGCGGATTACATCACTTCCGCCTTGTGCTGGAAGGCATGGGAAATCCTTCCACCAGCAGGCAGGAAAACAAGACTTACCACAGACACTCAGACAGTCATGATTAACAGTTAGACAGTTAATTTCAGTGTCTGCAGTCTACTCGGTACAATACTCTGAAGACTACCTCCCAACTTAGTAGTCACTGTTATGGAGAACTAGAACAGAGTCTCTGCAGGATTATTAGGAGCTATAGTGAAAATATCCTAGACAGCAGAGAGACAGTAGAGCTGTGACTTAATGCTTTCCCGACGGATCTGTTGCAAATTCACTCCTGGGTTTGCCGCCGGATCGTATCGTGTAACTCGCAAAATATTTCATCGATGCTCGACATCATCAGATGGTGGTAGCTGCTGCTGTCACTGCTGCAAGGCGCGACTGATAATGATCGCGTGTTTTTTTTCTTTATTGTTAATTTCACACCTGATACAGGTAGGCCAGCAGTGGCATATTACGCCGCTCTTCGGTCACAAATAAAACTAATGATACAAAAGAAGACAATCGCAGAACAGACAGGGTGGTTGTACAAACGTAAACATACAAAATTAAAACACACGAAGCCCTTCACGGCCGCAGAGTCCAAAATAAAAAATGTTCAGACACGTGGACACGCGCAGAGATGACAGATGACACACGTGAACGCGGAGCACAGACGATTAAACAGTGGAACACTTGAGCACGAACACGACGGCACACTCAAAGACTACACTATACGTGTACGAGTCCAGGGACCTGCCAAAAGAGGAAAAAGGGGGGGGGGAGGAGGGAGAGGGGAGTGTGTAGATGCCAGTGGCAGAGGAGATGGGAGGGGGAGGAAAGAAGGTAGGGGGGGTAGGGGAAGCCTGGGAGGAGGAGGGAGCGAGGAAGGAAGGAAGAAAAGAAAGAGAGGGTGTCCTCGGGAAAAAAACACAGGGTGCGGTAGAGGAGGATCAAAGTTGGTAGGAGCGGTAGACGGAGGGGATGAGGGCATCATCAGGGAGGGGGAGCTGGCGGAAGCCACATTGGGCGAGGGTATGGAGAGTGTGAAACACGTATGTTGTGTGGCGGCGATGGCGAGGCATTGCAGAGTCTCTGACCAGAGAGCCATTTATTGTGGCTAGTCTGCGCTTGACCGCGCAAGAGTTGCGAGCGGTACTCTGTCAGTAGTAGTCGTGCAGTACAGTTGCGAGCGGTCTGTCGGTAGTAGCAGCCCAGTGCAGTTGTGTGATGTAGTCGGTCCGCAGTAGTATTCGAGTACAGTTGTGTGTGAGGAGTCGGCAGGCGTTCACATTGCACTCTGGTCAAGATTCAGGATGAGGTATATTATTTTTAAATGTGCTCAGCTAATAATGTAAATTAACTGTAACTAATTTGTGCAACAATCGCCCCAATAATAATTTTGGTTTTCAAGGCAATTTTTTAACAAAGAATTCTTTAATGAAAGAAATATTCCGTTGATATTCCTTAAAGAAAAGCTTCCCTTAAATTCAAAATTTTTGCAATCAATTTCCTCCAAGCTATGGCAAAAATAATAAGAGCAGATGCAGCTTTACTAAGGTAAGAATTTCAGTTTAATTAATGAACAGGGCCTAAGATCGACATTTCGGTCTGTTTGTGTTTTCATTGTCACTGAGATTTTATTATCACTGAACTGACTTCCATTTTTTGTGAGGAACTTATACTTGGGTCAGATTGCTAATTTTTGTTTAATTGTCATTGTCATTGAATTTATTTGCTGGGAGGTTACGATACGTTGTATTCTTGTTAACATTCAACTATTGTGTTTCAAAATTTCTCTGGGGAGCCTACACTTAGCTCAATGTGCATTAGCATTTAAAATAATATCTTTTAAAATTTTGTGCGGAGGTTACACTTGGCGACACCCAGTCCAGGATCGTATTTCGTTGAGAATCTTTTGAAAAACAGTCAGATATCTGCTCTTATTTGCTTAGATATAATTAGAATTTGGCGCAACGCTTTTACTAATCTTGTGACTTTCTTTCTACAGGTCAACGGCAATTCGTTGCTCTGTTGTATTTGTGTGTTGCTTTTGCATTTGTGCTTATTTGTTTTGTGAATAATTGTGATTATTGTAAAAATGCCGCGAAAGACTGTGATTAGTGTATCGCGAGGTATTATGAATGAAATTACCGACTCAAACAACTTTACCGATAGGACATGTGACACGCAGTGTAATGATGTCAATCCTGCGTTCACTAACAATCAGTGCATTCCAACCGCTAATGATGATATTTATCTTAATGATGAACAAACGAACTCGGTTATGTCCTCTGTTGATTTGACGACAATTGATGACGCGGGGAGCTCTATTGTAATGAGCGCTGCCCAGCATAACACACCCGATTTGGAAAATTCAAGTAACGTACAGACAAATTTGTCTAATGAAAATGAACAGGATACACAAAGTACAACGGATTTATTTAATTGCGGAATAGTGAGTGACAGTGTACGTCCGACTGATAATCCTTTTTGTAAGTTACAGAATGACCAAATGGTCACACAAAACGAAACAATTCCAGTTCCGCCATTCATTAGCACAGAGAATAGAAATGCTAATTTTGGCTCAGATCAAATTATGGCACTATTGCTGCAACGAGTTAACCAAATTAATGAAAAACTAGACAATAATGATGTAAATTCCAAACAACAGAGTGAAGATCTCAAACAACTTAGTGAACAGGTCAAACAACAGAACGAAAAACAAGATAAGCTAAATGAAAAATTAGACAACAGTTCCAGACAGCTTAGTGAACAAATTAGAGACGTTGCCGCGCAGTGTCATGACACTAAGGTACAGTTACGCGAGGAAATTGAGGCTTGTTCAAAGAAAAGTAGCGAAGAAATCAGATCTGTTGCTCAAGAATTAAGGGAAATGCAAACATCCACAACAGAAACACTTAGAGCGGAAATCAGTACAGTCGCTAAAGAATGCTCTGAAAAGGCTACACAATTACGCGACGAGTTTAAAGCAATGACGGTAGAACTTTCGCGCACAATGGACGCAAAGATAGACGCGAAATTCGACCAACAGAACACTCAGATTGACGAACGCTTTAATCACCATATACAAAACAGTGATACGCGTTTCCGTAAATTTATTCAGGATCAAAATAAAGTCAAACGTCAAGTCATGGAAACAATCACTGCTCAGAGATAAGAAGACAAACGTAAAATGTTCGCGAAAGCGAAGACATATGTAGACAACAATATCGCTACAGTGTCCGACGAAATTAATTCCATCAAACAGTCGAACACAGAATTACGTGATGAGATTTCTGACCTTAAATCGAGAAAAGACACATACACAACAGATTTTCAAGCAGTGACCGACAGACTCGAACAGTTAGAACTAACACAGGATTCCGATGTCGTCAAAGCTGACGTTAAAAAACTGAACGAAACTACACGTAAGTTGCAAAAACAGATTAATGCGTCCGATTCTAAAACCGATGATCAGGCAAAAATACTGACTGAAAAATATGATGAATTAGCCAGTCGTATTGATGCTATTGAAAGTAGTAATGACAACAAATCAGACGATACTTCACCGGTTTCATTCAGTCAAACACCGGAATTTCAAAATCTACAACAGACAGTCAATGAGATCGATTCAGCTAATCACTCATTACGGAGAAATTTGTCAAATTTACAGCAAGAGGTAACAGATATGAAAAATATTTCAGTTAATAACACATCACAACAGACGCCACTTTGCGAACATCTGTCAGACTCGCGCAACGCGTATAATGTGAGCAATTTACAGAGACTACGCGACTTAAAATACGAGAAGCCACGCGACTTAAAATCTGAAAAGCTACGTAACTTGAAATCCGAAATGACACAGACAAACAGATTCACACACAAACCTGAACGTGTTCACAAATTCAGAGACAAGAACGTAGATTACGAGCAATTTTTATCTGTAAGAAAATCTAAGGAATTTAATAATGACAGAGCACAGATACACGATTTGCACTGTATAAGACAATTTATTTTTGTACTTTCACCGCTATTACCTGTAATGCAGAAGCTAGCTTTGAACCTGATGCGACAATTTGCTATTGTATTTTCATCAGCATTGCCTATAATGCAGAAATTGGAATTAGCAAGAAGACAACAATTTGCCTTTGGATTTTTGCCGCTATTGCCTGCAGCGCAAAAACTAAAATTTATTCTCAGTGCGTAATAGACCTCAGGGGATTCATTACGCTTTAATGAATATGTGCCGTAGCGTGCATAGGGCCCCGAGCTGTAGTAGTGCTGTTTCATCTTTAGTTTTCTGCACTGTTGCCTTCTCTTCTACTATCCTTTATATCTATCAAAACAGCTCTTTAACTATTGCTCTATCTAGAACCAAGAATATGTAATGAAAACCCGATATGACAAATCTTTTACCGAATGTGACAATTTTCAGTAGGCACTCCCGTAATGACAACTACCGCCGTAATTTTAATAACAGATAAAATCGTAATCATCAGTATGTATAAAATTTTGAGCAGTCGGAACCACATTTTTGTAACAATAGATGTTTTTCACCACAACAGCATGAAAGTCAACCGCTTAGCATACCTAACCAACAATGCAGTCTACAAGGTCAACCAAACTTTAATGTTTCGCCGCGTGCACGTATAGTCCCTGATACAACAAATAGTAACGCACGGCAGCAAGGAAATAACTACGTACAGAAAACACAGTATTTCAATTCCTATCGCAATGCACCGTATAGGAATGACTATTACGACAGACGTAAAAATAATGAGCACAATTATCAGCGTACATTTAATAACAGTCTATCTGATCAGCAGCAAGAACATTAGCAACTACAAATAATCATGAATGAACCAGGCAATAGGTGTCATCTATAGCGCAACACGTCAGTAAAAAATAACAGAGCAGTTCAAATAGTCGAAATGCCACAGCATCCTCCCGTAAATAACAGCACGTACGACAGAATTTGACCAGACGCAGTACAGGTTGCATATTCCAGTAACGTAAGCAATAATTTAGACACGCAGAATCTTGTTCACAAAAATGTTATTAATTTTGACGCCATCCGACACACGTTTGCATTAAGGACAGAATCACGACGTACGTAGACGATATTCTTATTGCAGAAGCTAACTGGTCAGAGCACAATGTGATTTTAGAACGTCTGTTACAAACTTTCCATGCACAAGGACTCATAGTTAATCTTAGTAAATCGCACTTTGGCAAAACTTCTATAAAATTTCTTGCACACGTAATTTCAGCAGAAGGCATTGCGCCTGATCCGGAAAAACTTCAAGCTCTACGTGACATTACTATTCCTACGACAAAAAAAAAAAAAAAAAAAAAAAAAAAAATTTACGCAGTTTTTTGGGCTTAATTAACTTTTTTCGCAAATTTATTCATCACTCTGCTTTAGACACACCCAGATTATGCCAATTAACAGATAAAAACATTATTTGGTCTTGGGATAAGCAAGCACACTCTGAATTCATGGACCTGAAACATGCTTTGTTGAATGCTCCACTTTTATCGCACCCAGATCTTACTAGAAATTTTTCCATTGCCACTGACAGTTCCATCACCGCTTTAGGCGTACACATTTTCCAGGAAATAGAAGAAGATGGGTCTACAGTAATTAAAAACATCGCGTTTGCAAGCCGCATTCTGTCACCTGCTGAACGAAATTATTCCGTTACAGAACTGGAAACATTATGTGTTGTATGGGCTTTCACGAGATTTAGGCACTCTCTTTATGGCAGACACACCACCGTCTACACAGACCACAGAGCGATACAATTTTTACTTTCGGCTAAATTCACTCACGACAGATTAAGCAGATGGAAACTTTATTTACAGGAATTTAATTTTACAATAGTTCACATTCCCGGCAAACAAAATGTTATAGCAGACGCACTATCGCGTTCTCTCAGCAACAATCAGCAAGACGTAGCAACCAACTTCTGCAAAGCAAATTTCAGTGTCATGTACATCAACAAGTTGCATTTGAAAATTTTATTTCGTCGTCATTACAGGACATAGCACAAGAACAAAATAAAGACAACGTGTGGAAAGAAATTAAACACCTTTGGCAAGATAGGAATAATGTTACGATTAGAAACCATTACACTGTACGCTATGACATTCTGTTTCGCCGCTCTCATCCTGACAGCAACAACTGGTTATTATGCATTCCTGACGAACTGGTTAACAAATTAATCTGGTACACTCATTTAAGTTACGCACATTACGGAGCAAGAAAATGTTTTCTTATACTGAGACAGAACTGTTATTTTACCAACATGGAGAAACGTATACGACGAGTTTTAGCGTCTTGTAAAATTTGCCAGAAAGCTAAGTCAGACACAACTTCACATATTCCTCCATTATATCCCATTGTACCTGTTAAATTGAGACATATGGCCGCTGTAGACATTTTTGGTCCAATTCCGAGAACTAATAGAGGTTTTTGCTACATCTTTGTCGCTGTTGAAGTCACTTCAAAATTTGTTACCTTCACTCCGTTACGCAAAGCTACTGCTAAAACTGTTTCGAAAGCATTTGTGAAACATTTTCTATTTCATGTAGGGCATGTGATGAAAGTAATTTCTGACAATGGATCACAATTTCGTTCTGCTACATGGACACGTATGTTACGAGCTAGAAAAATTTCTCCGATTTATATATCCAAGTACCATGCTTCTTCGAACCCCTGTGAAAGATTAATGAAAGAAATTGGTAAGCTGTGTCGAATATACTGCCACAAAAGACATATTAATTGGGATAAACACATATTCTCATTCCAAGATGTAATTAATTCCATTCCAAATGAATCCACTATGCTATTTCCGTCTGTTATACTGAAAAACGTTGAACCACCAAACAAAATTAAAGAATTAGTAAACTTCCCTAAATGTCGTCGCCTACGTCACCATGAAATAATTAACATTGCGCTGAACAACATCAAACGTGCCGCAGAGCGCCGGAGAAGACAGCAAAAACAGGTTTGTACACGCCGCGACTTTCACGTTGGACAGAAGCTATCAGTGCGTACACACTATTTATCCAGCAGAATAAAAGGTAAGTGCAGTAAATTTGAACTTCTATACGCAGGACCATATCGGATTCGCAGCATTCCTCATCCCAATGTGGTACACGTCGAAACTTTGAGAACCAGAAAATCGAAAGGCAACCACCATTGGTAAAATATTATACCCTTTATTGAATGAAGACACTGTATGATTCAACACACTATGATGCCATTTACTAATGCAATTATATTCACATGACTAATTATTGATGATTATCGTATTTTTCTTGGCAAGTGCCCGGCAAGGTAAGGTTAGCAGGTCGCTTTTCTTGTCGTTACACATCAGACCGTGCATATTTTTCCAGATGAACTTACGTATTTTATGAATAATTATGCAATTCTATGTAATGACGTATTAATTTTATCAAATTCTCTCTCCATTAAAGTCTTTAATTCTCGCCTCTATTAACTACACTACATACAAGCTGAACACAACGAACGTCACATTTTGTCTTTTTATGTACGATTGTTTTCATGTTTTGTTTATATGCACTGTGAAATAGTTAAGGTATAACACACCAGTTGGTTTTGACATTCTTTTGCCCTATGACATCTCAAGATCGTGACTGTTTTACGTTTTTTGCTGCTGCATTGTATTATTCTGTGTACATTTTTGCATCTGAACACTGTCAATGTCTTTGACATATTACGTTTTCTGTCATGTTATGCTGTATGGTTAATTATGTCACCATAAACCAGTCATTATTTAGTGGGTATATGATTTAAATGCAAGACATTAATCTTTGTTCATCAATTTCAGAAAGAAATTATGCGTGTAAGAAATAAATTCAACAGAAATGGGAATTTCACCTACGGAATAAACGAAAGAAGATGCAATAACTTTATGAGGAAGAGTAAATGGATCAGGATTAACAAGCATTAACAAGAATATACTATACTCATCGTAGAATAGCAGTCTTAACTAATTTTTTCTTTCAGAATACAAGGTGATTGATGCAGGCTGTCAGACAAAACTACACATCTTAGTTTTAGCGATGAAATATGCTAGAGATAAGGAATAGTTGTGTAATGAGTAATGAAGTGATTTTTTGCAGATGATAATGAATGCTGATGAATAATGATGAAGAATATGCTGCTATGAATAATGAAGTTTTTCTTTACAGGTGATGATGATAATGGTGTTATGATGAGATGCATAATGAAGTTTTTTTTCTTTGCAGATGAGGATAATGTTGATGTTATATTTCGGCTATGTAGTTATTTAAGTATTTGTTGCAGTTCGTTTTTGACAGCAAGTGTTATATTGCACAGTATAATGACTGAAGGTTTTGGAAAGGACAGCTATGGAACACATTTTTATGCACATTTCACTACCTGTTAATTCGAAGTTCACTACTTTTCAGCATAAAATGCATTTCTCTTTTCAGCTTAATAATCCATTTTTACATTTTTTTTGCAGGAGAAATTATTTATGAGATTAATGTGCTATAAGCAGTTGTTCATTAAATCTATGAATGTGGTTACATATACTCTACTTGTTTCATAATCTTGCCACAGCTGACTTATGCCGGATGACGTTACACATTTTCATTTATACCAACAAACAAGAAACAAATATTTTTCTTCTTGCTTTCCCTTATAATTACCCAAAGCAATGCATTGCTAGCACAAAAACAAAATGTATTACCAGTCCCAAATAATGTTACTAGTTTAAGAGAATTCTGAATAATACTGATCAGCTCTGAATAGTATGTCACTTCAGTAATGACTTCTTAATGATACAAAAATAAAATAATAATGCTTTGTAACTGGCTAATAACTGCCACTGTTTATTGTAATGAGACTACTTATAATGCCCATGATTGTTAATGCTGTGACTGTAATTAACTGATTTTTAATAATGACTTCTTAATGATCTGAATAATACTGAATGATGAACAATGTTTTATACTATTCAATACTTACTGGCCACTGAGTGCCAATAATTAATCTAATTAAATGAATTATGACCTTTCATGTATTTGGTAACTGGCCAATGAGTGCCAATAATTAATGTCACTAAATGAACTACATTAATAGTTATGCCATTAATTAGCTCCTGTTTCCAATTATGACTTTTCATGTTCTATAACTGGCCACTGAGTGCCAATAATTAATGTCACTAAATGACTTATGTTATTAATTATGCCATTAATTAGCTCTTGTTTTCAATGATGATTTTTCATGTTTTGGTACCTGGCCAATGAGTGCCAATAATTTGTATAACTCAATGTATTATGTTAATGCTAGGCCAATAATTGACTCTCCTTTTCAATGAAGACTTCTGATGAACATTATTCTGTAGTACTAAATATGCTTTGTAACTGGCCAAGGACTGCCACTGTTTATTGTAATACGATTACTCATGATGCCAATAATTTAATTTTATGAACATTATTCTGTAATACTACATACTTGGTACAGAAATGTTCCATAACTGGGCTATGAATGCCGCAAACTACTACTGTAATTCTCAATGAAGCCTATTATGTGACTTAATGTCCTTCACCTTATGAGCTAACTACCCTGAATTACTGCAATATCCATTTGTCCTGTCCATCCTCATGATCATGGAGCACTATATGTGGTTTTTGCACTAATTCTACGTTGGTGTGCCTTGTAAGAGCGTGGTGTTGACACGACATGCTGTCCACCACCGTGAGCGATGAAGACGTTATTATGGTCCCACTGTTTGGTGTACCTGATGTACTGCTAAAATGATAACAGGAAATATTACTACGACATTTCAGTGTCTTGGCTACGCTGATAAATTCTGATGGGGAAAGAACTTAAAATTGTGTCACTTGGTGTTGTACTTCTGTGGAAAGATATGGACTTTTAGTGCAACTGTGTGCAATCTAAAGTGCTACAACCATGATGCAATCTTTCCCTTTCCTATCCTAATAGTGAAAATCATTTTTTTGCTAACATCATTTATGTTCATGGGCTATACATTTTTTTTCGATTTGTTGAACTCCAGTGCGAGTACACTTATGTCACTTGTCGACATGATTTTTTTTGCCATTATGTTTATTTGTTGTGAAAATGCTAAAGACATTTTTTCGATTTGTTCTGAAGTACAGTATATGTGCACTCCTGTCTTTTATATTGTATATACATTTTTATTTTGATGATATGTTCTGAACTACAGTGCATGTGCACTTATGTTATGTGTTAATATGTTTTCTACTGAACTTCAGTGCCTGTGCACTTTTCTCATTTTTCAATATGATTTGTACTCATTCTGTATGTTCAATACTTCAGTGCGTATGCACTTATGTCATTTGTTACTCATTGTATATACATTTCGTCATTTGCTGATATGTTCTCAACTGCAGTGCATGTGCACTCATGTCACTTGTCAACATGATTTTTTGCCATTCTGTTTATTTGTTCTGAAAATGCTAAAGAATTTTTTCAGTGCGTGTGCACTTTGTTATCTGTCAAATAATTTGTATATACAGTTTTCTGATTTGCTACTATGTTTTGTACTCATATCTTGTCTTAGTCTGAATTTGTCTTTGTCTGAACATTTAATTCATGTATCTAAATATTCTGTAAATTGTAAAAGTTCATTAATTAACGAAAAAATTTTGCCGCGCTTGGCAAGTCCAAATGAATCACCATCGCTGCCAAATTTTTGCCCCCCCAGTGGAGGGTTATGAAACACGTATGTTGGGTGGCGGCGATGGCGAGGCATTGCAGAGTCTCTGACCAGAGAGCCATTTATCGTGGCTAGTCTGCGCTTGACCGCGCGAGAGTTGCGAGCGGTACTCTGTCAGTAGTAGTCGTGCAGTACAGTTGCGAGCGGTCTGTCGGTAGTAGCAGCCCAGTGCAGTTGTGTGATGTAGTCGGTCCGCAGTAGTATTCGAGTACAGTTGTGTGTGAGGAGTCGGTGGGCGTCGACATCGCACTCTGGTCAAGATTCAGGATGAGGTATATTATTTTTAAATGCGCTCAGCTAATAATGTAAATTAACTGTAACTAATTTGTGCAACAATCGCCCCAATAATAATTTTGGTTTTCAAGGCAATTTTTTAACAAAGAATTCTTTAATGAAAGAAATATTCCGTTGATATTCCTTAAAGAAAAGCTTCCCTTAAATTCAAAATTTTTGCAATCAATTTCCTCCAAGCTATGGCAAAAATAATAAGAGCAGATGCAGCTTTACTGAGGTAAGAATTTCAGTTTAATTAATGAACAGGGCCTAAGATCGACATTTCGGTCTGTTTGTGTTTTCAAAAAAATGGTTCAAATGGCTCTGAGCACTATGGGACTTAACAGCTGTGGTCATTAGTCCCCTAGAACTTAGAACTACTTAAACCTAACTAACCTAAGGACATCACACACATCCATGCCCGAGGCAGGATTCGAACCAGCGACCGTAGCAGTCACACGGTTACGGATTGCGCGCCTAGACGTGTTTTCATTGTCACTGAGATTTTATTATCACTGAATTGACTTTCATTTTTTGTGAGGAACTTATACTTGGGTCAGATTGCTAATTTTTGTTTAATTGTCATTGTCATTGAATTTATTTGCTGGGAGGTTACGATAGGTTGTATTCTTGTTAACATTCAACTATTGTGTTTCAAAATTTCTCTGGAGAGCTTACACTTAGCTCAATGTGCATTAGCATTTAAAATAATATCTTTTAAAATTTTGTGGGGAGGTTACAAGTGGAATGATGGAGAGCAGGTGGGAAGTGGGAATGCAGGCGCAGCAGCGGACGAGGGTGGGAGAGGCAAGCGGGTGAGGGGGACAAAGTTTTGCGGGAGGTGTAGATGATCCGTATCCGTTTGAGGAAAAGGAGGAGGTGCGGTAACGGAATCAGGTCATAGAAGATCCGCGCGGGGTAGGGGAGACGGATGCGATAGGCGAGGTGGAGCGCATGGCGTTCTAGGATTTGAAGGGATTTGTACAAGGTAGGAGGGGCGGAGATCTAGGTGGGATGAGCGTAGCAGAGGACCGGGTGGATAAGGGATTTATAAGTGTGGAGGATGGTGGAGGGGTCCAGACCCCATGTGCGGCCAGAAAGCAGCTTGAGGAGACGCAGTCGGGAGTGTGCCTTGGCTTGGATTGTCTGGAGATGGGGGGTCCAGGAGAGGTGACGGTTAAGGGTGACGCCAAGGTACTTAAGGGTGGGGGTGAGGGTGATAGGACGGCCAAAAATGGTGTGATAGAAGTCGAGGAGACGGAAGGAAGGGGTGATTTTGCCTACAATGATCGCCTGGGTCTTGGAAAGATTGACCTTGAGCAACCACTGGTTATACCAAGCAGTGAACCGGTCAACATAGGATTGGAGAAGGTGTTGGGAGCGTTGAAGGGCAAGGAAGGCGGTGTCATCGGCGTACTGGATAAGGTGGATGGGGGGTGAAGGCGGCGTCGAAACTTATGCCGGGAGCAGGCAAGACGCGTGGGCGGGAAGACGCTCGTAGTTGGAGGAAAGCGGCGCTCCTGGTGCCCCCTGCTGGAAGCCGCAAGAGAACCATCCGTGCGTGCGCTATGGCAATGACTGCCCTGCCGGAAGCTCCTGTAGCTAAAGGGTGAATTAAACCTGAGTAGTGCGCTGTGTCACGTGATGAATCGGAAGTTGTTATTTTCCCTGTTTTGATTTAATGGCAGCGAATGCTGGATTCCAGGCAGAGGATGGCACTCCTCTTCGCCCAATAGTGGGCATTATTATTCTCATTACGACTCTTGATTTAGCATACATTCAGCCCCTTTGGTGGGCACCATTCTCTCAGCATTATCTTCAAGCCATTACTCATCACTTTATAAAACCAAGTCTTCTGGTAAAGACTGTATACCAATTAGGTTCCTTTCGGAGTATGCTGATGCATTAGCTCCATACTTAACAATCATATACAATCGTTCGCTCGATGAAAGATCCGTACCCAAAGACTGGAAAGTTGCACAGGTCACACCAGGAAAGGTATTAGAAGTAATCCAATAAATTACAGGCCCACATCGTTAACGTCGATATGCAGCAGGATTTTAGAACATACATTGTGTTCGAATATTATGAATAACCTCGAAGAAAACGGTCTATTGACACACGGTGAACATGGGTTTAGAAAACATCGTTCCTGTGAAACACAACTAGCTCTTTATTCACATGAAGTGTTGAGTGCTATTGACAAGGGATTTCAGATCGATTCCGTATTTCTGGATTTCCGGAAGGCTTTTGACACTGTACCACACAAGCGGCTCGTAGTGAAACTGCGTGCTTATAGAATATCGTCTCAGTTATGTGACTGGATTTGTGATTTCCTGTCAGAAAAGATATCTGAATGGTGCGAAAAGTGGCAGTTGACCCTAAATAACGAAAAGTGTGAGGTCATCCACATGAGTGCTAAAAGGAACTCGTTAAACTTCGGTTACACGATAAATCAATCTAATCTAAAAGCCATGAATTCAACTAAATACCTATGTATTACAATTACGAACAATTTAAATTGGAAGGAACACATAGAATAGAAGGCTAACCAAAGACTGCGTTTTGTTGGCAGGACACTTAGAAAATGTGACAGACATACTAAGGAGACTGCCCACACTACGCTTGTCCGTCCTCTTTTAGAATACTGCTGCGCGGTGAGGGATCCTTACCAGATAGGACTGACGGAGTACATTGAAAAAGGTCAAAGAAGGGCAGCAGGTTTTGTATTATCATGAAATATGGGAGAGAGTGTTACAGAAATGATACAGGATTTGGGCTGGAAATCATTAAAAGAAAGGCGTTTTTCGTTGCGACGGAATCTTCCCACGAAATTCCAGTCATCAACTTTCTCCTCCGAATGCTAAAATATTTTATTGGCACCGACCTACATAGGGAGGAACGATCACCACGATAAAATAAGGTAAATTAGAGCTCGTACGGAAAGATATAGGTGTTCATTCTTTCCGCGCGCTATACGAGAGTGGATTAATAGATAATTGTGAAGGTGATGCGAAAAAACCCTCTGCCAGGCACTTTTGCAAAGTATCCATGTAGATGAAGATGTAGATACTGTCAATGCTGCATTCCACATTGCCTTCACCATCTATAAACAAAATGTACATAATCACACAGTGCCCTCCAAATCAACACTAATCTGGAAACATAAAACATGTTACAGAAACATAATTATACACACATCCATATTTAACTGCAATTATATTTCTTTACGCGTAAGGAATTTTGATACACCACTGATTTCCCCCTAAATGGTCCTACTTAGACTGGAAAGAACTTTTTTCCTTGTCAACGAAGCAACACATTGCTATACCAAGAAGAAATGCAGATGATATACGGGTATTCATTGAACAAATATATTGTACTAGAACTGACATGTGATTGCATTTTCACGCAATTTGGGTGCATAGGTCATGAGAAATCAGTACCCAGAACAACCACCTCTGGCCGTAATAACGGCCTTGATACGCATAAAGCGACAAAAGCGACATTTTCCATTTGAATCTGACATTACTTTTTAATCTATATTTACTGTGTACACATGCAGTTTTTTAACATGCGAGCTTAATTTTTAACTCCCACTAAATTGTTCATACAGCAAAAACATTTTTCATGCAAAGACTAAAACAAAGATGTCCATTCTCATTCAGTATGTAAATAAATAATTACAATTTTGTTTAAATAAATCAACTGACTGTCTCTTCATGAAATGAATGTCTCTTTACATGTACTTAAAAACGGAAATTCTCTTGGCCATGTATGATTCACTTATACTCTGCATAACTTGACCTTAGTGGACTACTAAATATATGTATGTACAATGTGAAAAATAATAGACGTGTACTGCTTGCATCTCTGTAGTAAGCAATCCTCCACATATTCAGATAGCAGACAAAACTTATTCTACCACAAACAAACAAATATCTAAAATTACAAAAATACAGAAAATGGAAAATGTTTTAGAAAAATAAACCCATGTACAATAGCTGTTTAGGATCTCTCACTTTACCACCTTCCTTCTTGTCCACAGGACATAATATGTCTCATGACAGTACGTTTGATGTGTGATGTCCTTAGGTTAGTTAAGTTTAAGTAGTTCTAAGTTCTAGGGGACTGATGACGTTAGATGTTAAGTCCCATAGTGCTCAGAGCCATTTTTAGTACGTTTGATGAGGAACATTTTCCATGTGGTACTGACATTCTTTAATTACTGCTGCTGCCCTGAAGAAGACATTGGCATAATATGATTCCTTTCTCTGTTGTTCAGTCAAACATACAGATTCCATGGTTTAATCGTGGATGTGGTCTCGATCACTGCATTACCCATCACATCATGACAGTTTCATGGAACGGGAGCAGTACCTGATAGGTTGGGTAATTGTACATGCACAGCGCCCTAGATTTAATCATTTTCACTTTAATCCCTCGGCAGAATCTAGCATGTCGTGCCTTATTTCTTATTAAATTCATAACATTACTCCTGCCATCCACTGCCAAATGACATTTGCCACTTGGAAGGACTATTCTCGTTTTCCCTCCCTGCAGGAAATTTATCTCTGTTAAACAGTTAACAGATAAACTTCTCAGCATGACAGACGAGCAACTAGTAACTCCACCCTCAAAGTCTTCATTAATCTGCGCTGGATATTCACCTCTGACACCTCTGATACAAATAGCACCAGCTACCAGACAGTTCTGCACCGGCAATATGGGTAGTTCATTGTGTCAGTAATGCTCTTAAAGAAATTACAACAATTACATAATACTAGCATCTATATAGAGTATTACAGCTGTTAGAATTCCGCCAATAACAGTGTTAACCGGTGCTTTTACAAGTTACTGTGCATGTTCTTCGGATGATTCAAAATCTTCACATAGTTCTCGTCCAGTGTCATTGCTCTGATTGCATCACAACATTTGAAGTTGATCGCTAGAAATGGCGCACTCGCCCCACTCCACAACTAACATCAGGGAGCGCGGTGAAGTTGCGAATAGTGTGACGTTTCGTCCGTGGCTGAGGGGCATTCGTACGTCACGAATGGATTTTAATGACCTAAAGAATAGCGAAATATGAAAATATTTAATACTTAAAATTGATATAAATGTGACCTTAATAAATAAAATAAGGCTTCACAAAACTTTATTTATGGGAAACCTTATTTTATTTATTGAGGTCATATTTATTATTTATTGTTATTTAAAAGCGTTCTTGTTAATATTTTATACCGAGTGTTTCCATAAGAGCGTCAAAAATGTAACAGGACGTATAGAATGCTTCACTGAATAATTTGAGGGAGGAAACCTGGGGTCGAAAAGCCAGCTTAAGCAGATATGGAAGTAAACTTGTCTACCGCTTTGTCTAGCAATGCTGTTTTCCAGCTTATTTACAACTAACATGCGTACAAGTTTATGCGTACTGCGCTGTTTATTTACATTTACATTCCTTATTTACTGCAAGGAAACAAGAAGTGCGAGCTTGATTACTGGGAAGGCATGATGCCGGTTTTCTTTACTTGTCCATATGGTGGCTTTGTTGTATCGTATTTGCATTGTCCCATGACAGGAAGTGCTATGAATCAACGACAGACCCAATCTGTACTCAGTGCTATACGATGGAGCAATACCGGTACAGTTTCGCAGAAATCACTGACGTTCAACTTGAGTATGGGGAATCACGTTGCAATGCCCTCGCTGCTGAAAGGCTGTACAAGTAATAATTTCCAAACAGGCATTATCCGTAGCGATGAATGCGGGAGACTGGTTCATTGGAAAGGACCTGCCAATATGAGGAGCACTCGCACACCCGATTTTGAAGAAGAGGTGCTGGAACCTCACTACAAGTACTGCACGGGGAATGGCCGCTGCACGTACCAGCGTGTGGTGAGTACTCCACGAACAACAATTACACCCATATCACCGGCAACGAGTGCATCCAATGCCTGTGACTGACTTTGCACCAAGGGTCGCATTGCGTCAGTGGTTGCTCCAACAATGAACCGATCGACCAGATTTCCTCGAAATCGTGCTGTTTACTGACAAGGGCTCATTTGATAGTGATTTATTTCGAACAGCAGGAATAGCCATGTGTGGGATGAGGAAAACCCTCACACTGTAGTGTAGTCACATCATCAAGTATATTTTGCTGTGAATATCTAGGCCAGTACTGTAGACGACACTCTCATTGGGCCATACCTTCTACCTGGCCGTCCGAATGGCCGTCTGTAGTTGAGATCCGTGCAAAACGTTCTACCTGAGTTGTTGGAGAACGTATCCTTGGCAGTCTATACTTGTTGCGGAAGATGGCCACGCAAACAAACTTGGTGCCCTTGGCTGTTCGTGAGAGGATGTGGATCCACATGACGGTGGGTGCACAGCCTCACTTCATTGTGGATGTCTGCAGCCATCTCAGCGCTGTATTTCGTATTTCCTGGTCGCTGGATGGGAAGGGGCGATCCTATTCCATAGCCTGGAAGGTCACCTAACCTGAATCCTCTTGATTGGATATCTAAAGTCAATTGTGGGGTGAAATTTGGAGACGGAATTTGTTGCCAGAATTGTATCTGCCTGTGATGTGATTCGCAAGACACCAGGAATATTAGTCAGGGTGCGTCAGAATCTTATTCGCCGATGTCATGCTTGCATTGAGGTTGATAGCCGTCAGTTTCAGCAGATTTTCTAAGATACAGTACAAATGGTACGTTCATTGTGCTGGTGATAGTATTTACAATTAACTGTAACTAATGTAAAGAAGAAAGTACACATTAATGTGATTTGCTTCTGTTATCCCCGTAAGCCGGCTTCTCCAACTCCAGATTCCCTACCTCAAGTTGTTCAATTGAGCATCCTCTACGTCCTGCTAAATTTTTGCACGCAGTTATGGAAACACCCAGTGCATCATGTAACGTAAAATTCACTTCTGAACAAATTGTAAGTATAGTACTTGCTTTTTGCTTTGTTTGAAATTAACTAGCACTTATTTTTGAAATGTCTGCTTGTGCCTGAAAAAAAAGTACTGTGAAACAATAACTTCTATCCAAACAGTAAAACCATGTTTCTACTACTGTAAAATACATGTTTAAATTATTCCAAATAGTTAACACGTTCAAAGGTGGCTACACTGAGTCACAGCGCCAGAGATTGCGCCAAAGAGTTTTATTCCGCCGCCTCTACTGGCAGTGCTTATTCAGAAGTTGTGGTAGTTAGTGCTTGCGGAGAGGATGTGCATCGCTGTACTATTTGAGGCCATGTCGTGTGCAGTTGTTTTGATGGGCTAGACAACAGATGTTCGAATGGAGATGTTGTAATGATCAAAGTGTATTTTTCGTCAATATATATGAAGGTAAAAAACATTTTTTTTTTAATTTCTTAACTAACAATGTCTCTTGGTCACAGGTTCAGTCAACAAAGCATCTGGCTTGTGTTCATGTATTAGAGTGTAATTCTGGTTTCTATGTGCAATCATAGTATTTCTGGTTTTTTTAGATTACTTCATTGTAAATGGCGTTTAAAGCATCTTGTCGCATTGAGGAAGAACCGTGCCAGATGTGTACGTTGAATCGCACTTCCACACACAGAACAGTTACACTTGTGCTTTGTTGTTTCGTAGCTTTCATAGTTGCTGTGGACTTAATTAATTAATTGTGTTAACGGAAATTTCGTTTCATTCTTTGTTGTTATTCTATGCAGTCAGATTGCGTACTAATATTAGTCAGGGCCGACCCTTTACGAGTCCTCGTAGCTGGACATACAGCTACTAAAATTAAAATTATTTGCACAATATTTAGTTAAGCCCCTATTCACGTGGCGACCGCTGCTTCGGATCGTCCCTTGGATTTCTTTTGATAGTAAAAGTAGCAGACAGTAGTATTGTTGTAGTAATTTGTAGTAATAGAATATTGCATGTGTAGATTTGCTAACTGAACATTTGTAGTTGTCTCGTCATTCCTCTAATGGTATTTTTGCAGTATTTAATTTTTGATGTCTTGTATACGGGTTTGACAATTTTGTGCAATTATGAAGATTTCAATTGTTCGTTGATCGTGTTTGTCGGGAAGTATTTCGTGTGAATGGTATTATTGGTGATAAAGTGTCATATTGTGTGTAATTTTCGTATAGTGACGAGTTTTGTATGTTTTGTAAATGATTACGCGATCGATGAAAAAGGCAAAAATGATCGGTAGTGAGAATGACGAAATTGTTAACATGGCGAACTCGCCAACACAGGAGAACAGTATGATGAATAATGAAGTAGAAAACAATGTAATAAGTCGGGAAAATAGTCCGGAACCAGTTCAAAATTTTTCTCAATCAAAAAATTCACAGAATACGAGATTAACGCTAGAAGATTCTGGAATAGTATCGAACACAGATAGCTTTACAGCTATGACGAAGGAAGTTAGTTTTACGGGAAATGTTAGGGGCGAAAAGAATTTCGAACAAGTTAATATGGAGCAGTTGGTGAGTGCAATATTAAATTTGGGATCTGAATTAAAAACTGGTATGGGAACAATGGAAACACGGTTAGACTTACTGGGATCACAGTTAAGATCTGAATTAAAAACAGTAGCAACACGGTTAGAAACTGATATGGAAACAATGGAAACACGGTTAGACTCCCGAATAGGGACATGTTTCAAAAACATGAAAGATGAATTAAAGAAAGAAATTAGAGAAGAAGTACAACCGATTTTGAATGCTCACAATAATAGATTAATTTCAATAGAAATCAGACAAAAGGAACAGGATAGAGAACAGGAAGAAAGAGATCGCGTGATAGTACAAAAATTTTCAGAGTTGAATTTACAATGTGCACACGATAAGGAAGAAATATTTGAAAGAATCGAGGAATCCGTACCAAATGACAGAATAAATGACCAAACACAACAATATAAACAGATAACTACTAAATGTGTCAATACTGAAACCCGAGTCGCGACACGTATGGAAGATGTAAATAAACAGAAAGAACAAATAGGTGAGTTATCGGAAAGAGTTGAGGAGATTTCAGATAAATTGACGAGTCTTAGTTTAAATGGGGACAGAGATTCAGATGATACAGCTCCATTGCCATTTGCAGAAACTGAAGAGTACCAGAACATAAATAAACATGTTGACAATCAGGGAAAATTTAATGAACGCATTAAAAGGGAATTTGAGGCGTTATGAAAGCAAGTCAAACAAATTGAAAGCGAAATCGTAGGAAAAGACAGTAGAAGAAATTTAGAATCACAGATAGCAGCGGGTTTTGAAGAAAATAATTTATTTCATTTACGAGATGCAACAAGAGAGCGCCAGGCGCGCGAACTTGACAATAATCGACATTCGGACTGGGACAGACGCGGTAGGTCTTTGTCGCCATGAGGCGAAAACTTTGACTATAAACACTTTTTAACTGTTCGGAAATTTAAGATCTTTCGCAATTCTAAAAATGACATACATCCATGTTCATGGTTAGATCAATTTATGTACGCACTTCCACCAAATCGGCCACTAAGTCACAAACTGGAATTTATGTGCGGCTATTTATGTCCTCAGGGGATTCGCTACACTAAGTGAATATGAGCCGTAGCGTGCACAGGGCCCCGAGCTGTAGTGGTGCTATTTCCCTTTTAGTTTTCTGCACCGCTGCCTACTCTTCAACTATTCTTTGTATCTATCAAAACAATTCTTCAACTATCAATCTATCTAGAGAGTCGGTAAAGAATAACCGGATATTACTATTTTACCCAAAAGTGATTTCTGAAATTACCATTTGGACTTACTGTATCTTCAGCAGCATTCATTCATGGTTTAAACGAAATTTTTCCTGTTTATCTTCGTGACAATATTACTTCATATGTTGACGATATTCTTATTGCTAAACGTTCTTGGAGTGAGCACAACAAAATTTTGGATTCTTTATTACGTATTTCTCCAAGGGTTGGCATTACAGTGAACTTGGAAAAATCTGAATTTGGTCGTTCTCAGGTGAAATTTTTGGTCATATTATTTCTACAGAAGGTATTCTTCCTGACCCAGAGAAACTAGATGCTATTCGTAATTATGCTGTTGCTACTACAAATGTTCGTAGTTTCCTTGGTGTCTGTAATTTTCTTAGATGCTTTGTTGGATTGGACGATTTGGCCACACCTCGTTTATGTGAACTATCTGGAAAGAATTCTAATTGGTGTTGGAATGAGGAAGCTCAATCAGAATTTGAACAACTTCGTGATGCTTTAGTTGCTGCTCCACTTCTTTCACATCCGGATTTATCTAAAGATTTTTGTTTGGCGATGGACTCATCATACAAAGGCCTAGGTGCACATTTATTTCAAGAGCTAGAAGAAAACAGCGTTGTAGTACAGAAAACTATTGCATTTGGAAGTCGTGTTCTCTCTAAATCAGAAAAGAATTATTCGATTATGGAACTTGAAGCCTTGGCTGTTGTATGGGCTTTCACAAAATTTCGCATATTTTTGTATGGCAGACATACTAAGGTTTACACCGATCATCGAGCTCTGGAATTTCTTATGTAACAAAATTAACACATGGAAGATTGTCACGATGGGCGCTGTATCTACAGGAATTTGATTTTAGTATTGTTTACATACAGGGTTCTTCAAGTATTATTGCTGATGCTTTATCACGTGCACCTATGGGTTTAAAACAAAGTGCTGAGGAGGACTGCAAAGAAAACAATTATTGTTTGATGTATATTCAAGGTGCTGCGTTTGAAAATTTTATTTCGTCTTCGCTCCAGGACATCGCTAAGGAGCAAAATAAGGATCCAATCTGGAAGGACATTAAGGAGAAGTGGAGGAGAAAGGAAAGCGTAGCGATTAGACAGTATTATTTAGTTCGCAATGATATTATTTTTAAACGAAAATCGGTCGACAACTCTGTTTGGTTAGTTTGTATTCCTGATGAGTGGGTTAATAAGTTGATTTGGTATACACATTTCAGTTACGCACACTTTGGCCCCAGAAAATGCTTTCATAAATTGCGAGAAAATTGCTACTTTAGTAATATGGGAAAACGTATTCGATCTGTTCTTGCCAAATGCAAATTATGTCAAAAGACTAAGCCGCCAACTATTTCTCACAGAGCACCGTTGTATCCTATCATTCCAGCGAAATTAAAGGACATGTCTGCAGTCGATTTGATCGGTCCAGTGGTTCGTTCTATTGATGGTTTTGCGTACATTTTGGTAGCAGTGGAATTGACATCAAAATATGTGTGTTTTACACCTTTACGTAAAGCAAAAGCTCGTTCAGTATCTAATGCTTTCATCAAACATTTTCTTAAAGAAGTGGGTCACGTTGATAAGGTTATATCAGATAATGGATCACAGTTTTGCTCTAAAATTTGGCTTCGTACTCTACGGCGTCGTAAGATTAAACCAATTTTCATTTCGCTTTTTCACCCTCAATCTAATGCTTCAGAGAGATGGATGAAGGAAATCAATAAATTGTGTCGACTTTATTGTCATCAGAATCACAGAACGTGGGATCAGTATCTCCATATTTTTCAAAACATTCTGAATGAACTCCCTAATGATTCAACTTCTTTACCGCCTATATTGATATTAAAAAACAAAGCACCGACAAATCGCATTTCTGAAATCGTTCCTTTTCCGCCTACACGGAAACTGCGGAATTCTGAAGTTGTGAACCTGGCTCTGCAAAATATTGCATCTGCGGCTGCTAGAAGAGAGAAATCAGCTAAACGTCCTGGTCATTCAAAAACCTTGTCAGTTGGTCAAAAGATGTTAATTAAGTCTCATCGTTTGTCTCACAAACGAAAAGGCTTGTGTCGCAATTTTTTTCTGCTTTTTAACGGTCCATATAAAGTTCGCAAAATTATTCATGATATCACTGTCGAAGTAGAAACTCTTAAATCTCGGCGCTCTAAGGGAGTACATCATATACCGAACGTTAAAATTTTTGTGGAATGACATACTTTTGAGAGACTAACAGTTACATGTAAACACGTAGAGAATACAAAGATACCGCGCCGTGTTCCGGCGGCGGCACATACTCAAAGCAACAGTCAAGTCTGCGCGCCGCACAAGACAGTCGTTGACCGCAAACAATTACTTCCTACGTCACGCGTACCTACAGCTGATCGAGCGCTCAGTGCGAATGCACTGACAGCCGTAAACAAATACACAGTCTAATTTCTCTGATTAAATTCAGTATAAAGCTATAGTGACTTGATAAATTATGTTATTAACGTTCAGTATTTTTCAGGATACGGTTGTATAAAATATTTAAGAACTTCAGGTAAATTCTGTGTGTGTCCGATGTTAAGAGGACTTGCTATCGAGAAATTTTCAGGAAGAATGTAATTTCGAAGAAGAAACTAACTAAAAAGGTAAGTATTAATTGATTTATTTTTCAGGTAACGTATTTCCACTTAGGTACGTACTTTAGACGTAATTTGCTGCTCGCGATTACGTGATTTATACTTTGTATTATCTGATTTTGACAATGACTGATTAATGAACAGGGTTGTTACTTATGTATATTATGCATCGTTTGGCTGCTATGCTTTTTCACTGATGTCACATTTTTTTTTACTATGTGCCTGCTGTGCTTATTTATTTAAATTATGATTGTCACCTGATTAGATGTGCTGATATGGTTATGTATGTAAGTTATACTTTGTGATTTATCTGCTTGCGCCTTCATGTTTACTTATTAAGATTACATATGAACATTTATTTGCTTATGCTGATATGATGCTAATGACCTGTTTATTATGTAAGATACATATTTGCTGCCCATGCGTATGGACTGCATATTTACACATTTCTGTTTTGTTGCCATAAATATACTCTAATTTGGTATATAGAAATGGTGGTATATGGTGTACGAACATGGGGTTTAGGCCACAGTATGGTGTTAATTATAGATTGTTCGCTTGGCAGAGCCTCGTTGTAGGGATTGTGCTGCATCCACTTGTTGACATTCTGTTCTCTACTGGTATATTTACTCGCTATTGCATGCTTTGCTTACGCTCAGTGCTTTATATTTTAAGATAAGAAAATGAACTGCTATGATTCTACGAACGAGACGTTGGTACAAGAAACTTCATTGAAGTCACATGAGCTGGAGGTTTTATGGAAGCTGTATAAATTTATGCTAATAGGAGGGAAGCTAACGACATGACATACCAACACTAGGTTTAGACCATTGACAGTTATTACTCTGCATTCTTCGTGAGCAATTGAAATAGCAAGTGACACTTGACACAAGAAATACTCCACATGCTTGCTTCTGTTTTGCCATGATTCTTGAAGTGGTGTACACACTGTGAAATATTACGATCATTAACACTCCGTACTCGTACTTACTTACTGAAAGTTATTCAAACTAAAGGCTGTTAGAGGTTATGTAGGCATTTCTTTTATTTAATGATGGACAAGGTAACCAAAATGTATTTTATGATTCATAATGAGTAGAAGATTTGGGTCAGATGGATTACACAGAGGTTGTGTGTGGACATTGTGTTTTCGGATTGTATGGGATGATGAATTGAAGTTTGTACTAGGATTTTATCTGTACTTGTTCAAGGAGACTAACTAGAGGAAAGAGTTGTTATGGAAGTGAAATTATATTTGCGATAAGGTTTATATGTGTCGACGTATTGAAGAGGTATTATTGAGGTACTGAGATTGAGTGAAGTTGATGATTATTGGAGTTTTGGTCGACAAGAGGTAAGGTAAATGATATTGATGATAAGGTTTATATGTATCGACGTAAGAGGTATTATTGAAGTATTAAGATTATGTGATGCTGATGATTATTGGAGTTTTGGTGGATAAGAGGTAAAGTAAGTGAGGAGCATATTTTTTTTGTTGGTTTATATGGAACAAGGAGGATGAAGATGGCAGACTAGAACACTCAAGTGGAAGGAAGATTGTCTACACACACACTTTGTTAAATCACTAAGCAGTATATACTTTTTTTTGGAGAGAGGAAGTATTTGCATATCTTGGCACACTGACAGTTGTTCAGCACGGCACATTTTGATTTGGCTTGGCAAACATTGGTCTTGACATGATGACTATGACGTTGACTAACTATTATTGACTGTTATACACTGTTGCCACTACTACTTGATACACAAGTTGAACATAAAATTTTGGACAGAATTGCATTTACACAGTTAACACTATTCAATTACACAGTAGTACTTAATGTGGAAGAAAGATGAGTGAGTGTGTTTTGTGTGTTTTCCTTTCCTAATCCCAGATAATTGGTACCGACCTATCTCCTAAATATTATTTTACTTGTTTGTTGCGGCTTGCACTGACACCCATAAATATTATAGGTTTACTGATATTTGTGTATTTGTAACAGTTAATATGACAATTATTTGATATCATTTGTGTGTTTATTATAATTTGTATGTTTAGTGTAAGAGCATTGATGATAATTTTGTAACTGATGGAACTGCTTCTACTGACATAGTGTCACTTGTTGGTGTCTGCACCCGTTCAACATTCCTGGATGCCACTAATGGAACTGCTTCTACTGAAATGATGTAACTTGTTGCTGTCTGCACCTGTCAACATTACTGGGTGCCACTGATGGAACTGCTTATACTGAAATGATGTCACGTTTTGGTGTCTGCACCTGCTCGGCATTGCTGGGTGCCACTGTTGGAGCTGTTTAAATACTGTTGATAAAATGTTATGAGACTGTTATTTGCACCTGTTGGTCATTGCTGGGTGCTACTATTGGAACTGTCAACTACTCTGAGGAGTGCTACTTGTGTATTGAACTATTGAAAAGATTTTATGTGAATATTTGTATAAACTGATTTTTTGTGTATTTACTGTTTATGAAATGTTATGAGACTCTTACCTACACCTATTCGTCATTGCTGGTGCCATTGATTGAATGATACTTGTGTAAACTATTCTGTAAAATCACATGTATGAAAGCATTTGTATTCCCTACTGTATTTTATATTAGGTTATTGAACGGTCAGTGCAAAGCCAAAATTTATCTAGTTATGTGATATTTACTTATTAATATTACCTTTTATTTTTGTCTGTAGTCTTTTTGACGAATTTGGTGGTATTTTCCCCACCAATGCTGGCAAAAATACCATCAAATTCTAACCCGTGGAGGAGGGGCATATGAAAGGTGGCTACACTGAGTCACAGCGCCAGAGATTGCGCCAAAGAGTTTTATTCCGCCGCCTCCACTGGCAGTGCTTATTCAGAAGTTGTGGTAGTTAGTGCTTGCGGAGAGGATGTTGATAGCTGTACTATTTGAGGCCATGTCGTGTGCAGTTGTTTTGATGGGCTAGACAGCAGATGTTCGAATGGAGATGTTGTAATGATCAGAGTGTATTTTTCGTCAATATATATGAAGGTAAAAAACATTTTTTTTATTTTTTTTTTTAAATTTCTTAACTAACAATGTCTCTTGGTCACAGGTTCAGTCAACAAAGCATCTGGCTTGTGTTCATGTATTAGAGTGTAATTCTGGTTTCTATGTGCAATCATAGTATTTCTGGTTTTTTTAGATTACTTCATTGTAAATGGCGTTTAAAGCATCTTGTCGTATTGAGGAAGAACCGTGCCAGATGTGTACGTTGAATCACACTTCCACACACAGAACAGTTACACTTGTGCTTTGTTGTTTCGTAGCTTTCATAGTTGCTGGGGACTTAATTAATTAATTGTGTTAACGGAAATTTCGTTTCATTCTCTGTTGTTATTCTATGCAGTCAGATTGCGTACTAATACTAGTCAGGGCCAACCGTTTACGAGACCTCGTAGCCGGACATACAGCTACTAAAATTAAAATTATTTGCATATTATTTAATTAAGCCCCCATGCAACGTCCTGTGAATCTTCAGTTTCTGAGGAATTGCACTGCATCACGAGGTGGATTTTCAGGTTTTCCATTTTCAAAGATCTACGGTTGTCGCTGAGGATAGTTTTGCACCTGGAAAACAGGACGTCAAAAGAGCGTGTCTGAAGTCGGGGAAGTCCCAGCAGGCCAGCCTTGGTCCTTGTCTTAAAATGTTTTGGTATTCCCAGAAAGACTATCACTAATTTCGCACGTTGCAGAATATCCAGGACTCCGCCGGAAAACATTTTGCAATTTGTTGTTGACTCTGTCAGCCACATGACCACGAGCTCGACCCAACTCACTTTGTACAATTTGTACAATATTAGAGGCATCAAACAATTGAGTACCAGCAGCTTCCAGTCGTGTAGTTGCTTTTGATACCAATGCAAAGTTGACGTTGATGTAATTCAAGTTTCCAGGCGATATCTGTAAAGGTCTGTTAAGACATCTTTCACAATTTTGATAACACCTGTTCATCGCTATCAAGATCGCTAAAAATTGTCTTCATTTTGGTGCAGTCGATGCAGTAGTACTCCGTAGCATTAAGGCCAGAACGCCATCGTATAAGAACAGGCTGATGGGGAGGGGCAGTGAGGTGCCTGTTCCTTGAATTTCTGCACCCGTAGTGGAGCCTATACATGGATTTTCTTGCAACAGGAAATTAATTTGTGCACATCAATGCAATCTGATCGCACCTGTTCTGCAACTCTCTTTAACGGAAGTGCAAGGTAAGTGACTTACACCATACTGGGGTAGAGAATCTCAAACGCCTTGGCTGCTTTAGCCATGTACGAAGCGTCATCTGTTACTAGAAGCAAAAAGTTGTCTCTGTTCACATCACCTGACCACAGGAGCTTTATAGTTGTCAAACCAACAAAATGGCAGTTGTCGAGCTGTTTACTGTTTCGTGGTCTTTCCACGTTAAGAGCTACATTTCGCCAGGCCCGTCAACTTTTGGAATGTAAACATCAACGCCTACACACGTCTGTGTTTCATCTATGGAAACCCAGACCTTTTTCTGCAGTAACAATAATTCGTATTTTATTGAGCACCTTCTCTTATTGTTAGCACAATGACAAATACACTCTAAGCTTGAGCACTTGAGTACCTTCTCTTATGGTTAGCACAACGACAAATACACTCTAAGCGAAAAAACAACGGACCATGAAGGAATCATACGAATGGGACGGTGACTGGTATATGAGATGTACATGAAGACAAATGATTGCAGTTTCAGAAAAATTTGAAGATTTGTTCAAGGCAGAGAGCTTCATAAATTGAGCAAGACAGTAACGCGTTGGTTCCGCATCTGGTCCTTATGCAAGCAGTTATTCGGTTGATAGTGTCATTGCATGTTCTTCTGAGGGATGTCGTGTCACATTCAGTCTCACTGGAGGGATGGATTGACAAAACCCTGAAATGATATGGAGGGCACTCCCTCAAATGCGCCAAACGTCCCCAACAGGGGTGACATCCGAAGCCGTTTCTGGAAAATGTAGTGTTTGGTAATCACGAAGGCAAGCAGTAGGAACTCACGCCGTATGCAGGCGGGGATTATCTTCCTGTACTGTTATTCCAAGATGGCTTGCCACAAAGGGCAACAGAACACGGCGTAGAAGTCGTCGACGTACCGCTGTGCTGGGAGGTTGCCGCGGATGAGGACCAAAGGGGTGCTGCTACGAGAACAAGTGGCACCCCGGGTCGTCACTGCTGGTATTCAGGAGGTACGGCGGGCGACGGTCATATTGGGTACCCTACCGCTGTCTAGGCGTCTCCAGACACGGTTTCGCTGCTCATCGGGATTCAGTTCGAAGTGGGGCTCACCACTGAAGAAAACTCTACTCCAGTCAAGGGGACTCCAGATTGATGATGGCTGGCTTCATTAGCATTCTGCCTCCTTGCTTGCTAGTGTGTGTATTTGGTGGGTGCACATATGTTGCTCCCCGTGACATTGGCCCACAACCGCATAGGAAACCACGGTCAAGTGTTCGCCATTTAGGCGTCCACAGGTTGGTCTGCGATCCACCGCAGGTTACACACAGCTGGGGCCCGCTGCTGGAGGTACTGACAGGTTCGGCTACCACCTGCATTGGGAGGTCTCTCAGGCGGTTAGCTACATGAACGTCTTATGATTCTGTAAAAGAAAGCAACCTAAGAGTTCTTCGCATATGCATATGAGAGCAGTGAAGTTTGACTTGATTTTTATGGCACAATGTGATTCAGGGTGAATATTTAATCTTAAACAAAACACTGCTCTATGATCATACCTGTAACCCACACCTTTGTCCCGTTCTTCTACACTGAAACGAGTAATGGATTATTCAGAATTTTGTTTTGACAGTTATACAGGCTTGCCATATCGATGCACGATGAAACATCCCCTTAGAAAAATTTATGAATGACAGTGTTGGTAAAACCCTTACGATATTTGATTTTCAAATAGCTGAGCAGAACTAAACGTACTCAGACATTTCGCTCTTTACTTATTCTGATCAACACTAAACTGACACACAATATTTTTAGCGCAATGCAATCTGACTTTCAGTAATCCCTACAAAAGAATGGCCCTGACTAACAATAACCTATACCTGTCATGCATCACTTACCTCACAAAAGTCTTCGTTACTCGAACTACTGCAATACAGCGAGCGCCAATACTGCCAGCTAAATAAAAGATTCTAACTACTCAAGGCACTAACTACCGATAGGCATACTTAGCAAATGAAAGATTTTGATAGAGAACAAACAATGTATTTACCTTAATAGTGTTCAAAAGTCATTATATATATATATATATATATATATATATATATATATATATATATATATATATATATATATGTGTGTGTGTGTGTGTGTGTGTGTGTGTGTGTGTGTGTGTGTGTGTGTGTGTGCGTGTATCAGTTCATGACATCCAATCCAGTATTACAAATTTACTCTTTCTGATGGTCACACGCCCAGATCGTCCGCTCTCAAAATTCTACCATCTCTCTTCCCACACCCACCACTGCTGGCGGCTCACCTCCAACTGCGCAACGCTACGTGCTGTTCACGTCCAACTGTCCAACACTACAATAACGAATATTCCAACAATGTCAACCAGCCACAGACTGCACGCAGCACAGCCAGTGATTTTCATACAGAGTGCTACGTGGCGATACCAACATAAAAACCTAAACAGCCTACTTACAGAGTCTCTTTAAAACTGACAATAAATGTTCGATGTGGTTTTCGATGGACTTTTTCCGTTGGAGATCGTGCATCTTGTGTAGTGCCTGCGTAAAGAGGTAGGAACATAAATACGGCATTGTGTCTGTTGCACTGTTGAACCAGTTTCGTGATGTGTCACTGAAAGTTCGTACGAATGTTTCAGCGAGCCCATTGGCCCCAGGAGGCATCGGTATTGTCAAGAAGTGTGAAAAGACTTTGGTTAAAAATGTTAAATTTCCTGAGAGTTGAATTGTGCGCCATTGTCATTTAAAATAGATTTTGGTGGTCCTTCAATGGCGAATACTTTTGACAAAGCCTGAATTGTCTTTGTTGAAGATATCGCTGACATCTGCATCACAGATGGAAATACGGAAAAACCATCGATGAGGATGAGCAAGAAACTTCCGAGAAACGGTCCTGCAAAATTAGTATACAAACACGACCAGCATTCTGTTGCATGTGGCCTCGGGAAATATTGTGAAGTGGAAGCTCACTGGCATTTTAAACAGCATCTAGTCAGCCTTATTTCAATATCTTTATCAATATTTTGAGAGTAGCACCGCTCTCTGGCAATGCATTTGGCACGGACCATTTCCAGTGCCGCTGATGCAGCATCTGTAGTACCATACCTTAAATTAAGGTTTTCTTTTTTGTAGTCCAATACGTCTGTCAATTATTCCACAGACCTAGAACATTAGATTGTAATGTGGCATCATTTTGAGCCACATTACAACTACCACGCCGGAAAGAAGACCCTTCAATAGTATAAACATCGAGACAGGAAACCATTAACGATACTGACATCGGCTAGGGATCTTAATTTGTACCTGAATATCTGCACGTTGGGCGATAGTGAAGCGGACAGGGACGGGAGGCTGGCATGGGAACGGGAAAGACACAAGCGCGGCAAGCAGGCCTGAGAGCTAAAGACAACAGCGCCCGTAAGCTACTCTGGAAACCCCAGGCACGTGGACCGCGGCTTAGCGGGAGCCACGTGGCCGAGGACAAGGAGAAGACACAAGGTCACGCTCACAAAACGCGTGGCGGCGTGTAGGTGGTTTTCCCAACGGCCGGAGCGGAAGCTTCTGGAACAGTCTGGAAGCTTCTAGAAGCTTCGGTTGGTTGCAAAACTGAGATTGGTCGGCGCTCGGAAACGAACGCCTTCCAGCAACATGATTGGCCACGCACATGAAAGGGGTGAAGAGAAAAAGAACAGGAGTTACGAAAACGCGTAGTGTCTGTGAAACACTTGTTCCTGGGGCGTCGAGGAGGGAGGTTGGTCCTGGCGAGGTGTGCGACCTCGTTACTGGGACAGAGTACTTGTAGCGAGAGCCTGAGGATCGTCTGGTGTTCCTCGGCAGCCGTGGAGGTGCTCTCGGAAGCTTTTGGTGAGGCAGAATTTATGTTATCTCGCTGAGGCGAGAACCTTTACAGCGATAAGCGTTAGATCACTGTAGTGGTCGTACATTCGCAACGGCGGTGAGGGAAGTAAAGTAAATTGCTGATCACGTGTCTTTTTCGTTCTATGCTGAAGTTTTACGTTGCTGGGGCAGAATTTATGTTATCTCGCTGAGGCGAGAACCTTTGCAGCGATAAGCGTTAGATCACTGTAGTGGTCGTACATTCGCAACGGCGGTTAGGGAAGTAAAGTAAATTGCTGATCACATGTCTTTTTCGTTCTATGCTGAAGTTTCACGTTGCTGGGGCAGAATTTATGTTATCTGGCTGAGGCTAGAACCTTTGCAGCGATAAGCGTTAGATCACTGTAGTGGTCGTACATTCGCAACGGCGGTTAGGGAAGTAAAGTAAATTGCTGATCACGTGTCTTTTTCGTTCTATGCTGAGGCTTCACGTTGCTAGTCGCGAATGTAGTTCTAAATATAATTGCAATTGCCATAGCTGATGTCAGTATTCCGCGCTTGAATTAACGACCGCGAATAACAGGATAGTGCCAGACAGAGCGATTACTAAATGTGAATAGGCGGAACTAAAATGTTACTCGTACTGTGTGATCTTGTATGGAGTAAACTGCAGAAAAGTAAAGAATTTAAGACTACTGAGTGTATCATTTCATAGCTAGTGCTTTCCTTTGTTATTTTATTATCTCCTTATTTGTGTATTTCATGTTTGCAACCACCTGGTGGAGGCAGTGTTTGTAGGTCAGAACATCTGAACATTCCAGCATATACTGAGGATATGGTTAGAAACCAACCGGATTTGCATACGACTAGTTAACGTCACATATAGAGCAAAGGATAAGCTTACCCTTCTGGAGAGTGTGTAAGTGTCAGGGCGACAAATTAGCGTTATAAAATCCGTTGTGCAAAATTTTTCACTTATACGTTCGGCTCGCGGGCTTACCCATCAGCAGAAAAGAGCAAAACAGAAGTGGTAGCTTACAAGATGACCTCCACTTTCTGACCTGCCTGTCAATTTCATCCCGTTACAGTACAATCGGTTTTATCTCAGGTTACTGCCTTGGCTTATTCGTATTCTTCAGCTCCCTACATTTTTCTTTCCTATTGACGTACCCTCTGCACACTTCACATGCATGTTTGGGCTCATTGTTCTGCTGGAGAACAAACCAGCGATTAATAGATCTCTTGTAAGATGGAACTGCAGTGTCAATCAGTATCCTGTGGTATCCTTTCTTCCTTAATCTTCCATTAATTCTCCCTAGACCACCGAATTTACCTCGCACAAAACATCCTCACACCATGACCGCCGCTCCTCTACGCTTCACCGTTAGCATCACAAACTACTACTCATATGTTCTCCACAAAGTCAACGGACAAATATTCGACGATGGCTTCCAAATAATTCAGACTCATATTCGTCCGTGAATAACGCCTTCGATCATTGTCGCACGCTCTATTTTTTATGTTTTTGTACCCATTTCAATCGTTTCCTCTTATTTTCTTTGCATATTGGTCGTTTTGCACCCCTTTAAACCTGGTTCACGGAGTCGATGTTGTACTGTTAAGACAGATTGGTGCTGCTCGTATACCATTTACTTTCTCGCAAATTTCAGATGCAGTAGTACACTACTCCTCTGGCGTTTTCTCTATACACACTTGAACTGATCTTCCCTTGTTACTCGGCGTCTTACAGATCGTGTAATAATTGCACTGGTACCAATTTGCTTGATCCGCAGCAGTGTATAACCACTGCACACTGGGTTAAGACAACTTTAGTTGCTATTGTCCTACTACAATAGCCTTCCTGATGAAGAGCTGCAATTACAGCACATTTTTCAGTTCCTACCTCTCGCTTCCGTCCCATTAGGAGGTAACTGGTATGAATCTGACCACGTATACTAACACAGTGATAGATGCACAAAATGTACTGTAAATTAATTAGAACAGGCTGTTACGCAGCCACCAGAAGAAATGAGGCCTATTTGAAAGGAACCGACTTGGGTAAGCCACGTCACCGTTGTGGATACTGATCAGTGCCAATATATGCGAGCAGTCAGTCAGATACACTACAGAGTCGCATAGTCTGTGCGTATTTGTACTTGTTTCATCATAAGAAAGGGGATCCGACAGAACATTCAAAAAGAAACCTCTGTTTTAGGTACAAATGCATAGTTGTGACAGCTGCTCGGAATCTTTCGATGGATAGTGAAAGTAATCACCAGTGTAGGAGTGAATGAGAGGAACACGGCTGAAAAGGAGAAAAGAAATGATTTTTCACAGAATTTCCCCGACGTGGACGTTGAAGTCCCAACGCCATCTTTTTTTTATGGAAGCTCACACAATCGCATGGACGTCACTAATCACGTTTGTAGCAGAGGCACCTACCTGCTGACGTAGGCGGTGCACATTCGGTGCAGGGTGCTGGCATCGAACCGGCGCTGCTGACAAAGCAACACAGTCCTTAATGACGACGTAAAAGAAAGGAAGATCATCATTTAACGTATTGTCGACGATAACGTTATTAGTAATGAAGGTCAAGCTCGAGGTCAGACTGAACAAGGATAAAGTAAGGCTATCACGCTGTACAGGTACTGACTGCAATCTAAATTGGATGGCGGGAGGCAGATATCTCAGGTAGTGTGTTGCGCCTTGGAACACTTTACAGACTTTCGCCTCCAGCCAGACCTGCAATAGAAGTTCAATATATTTTCTTATTGCATCTTGAAACGATAGCGTTCATTCTATCTGTGCTGCAGTCGGTACCTGAACTTACACAAATTACTCCGGAAAAGTACAGCTTCCCAAAACGTAAATAACTATTCCAAGCTACAAAATGGTCATATACTTACGAACAAAATTCTGTCCAAGTTTAAAAGAGCTGAAATCGAGAAATCTTGCCAATACTGTGTTTAATGGTCTAATTTAATAGTCTATGAGTTAATGGCTAAGCAGGGATGGCTAGGGGACAAATGTAAGGATGTAGAGGCTTATCTCACTATGGGTAAGATAGATACTGCCTACAGGAAAATTAAAGAGACCTTTGGAGATAAGAGAACGACTTGTCTGAATATCAAGAGCTCAGATGGAAACCCAGTTCTAAGCAAAGAAGGGAAAGCAGAAAGGTGGAAGGAGTATATAGAGGGTCTATACAAGGGCGATGTGCTTGAGGACAATATTATGGAAATGGAAGAGGATGTAGATGAAGATGAAATGGGAGATACGATACTGCGTGAAGAGTTTGACAGAGCACTGAAAGACCTGAGTCGAAACAAGGCCCTGGGAGTAGACAACATTCCATTAGAACTACTGACAGCCTTGGGAGAGCCAGGCCTGACAAAACTCTACCATCTGGTGAGGAAGGTGTGTGAAACAGGCGAAATACCCTCAGACTTCAAGAAGAATATAATAATTCCAATCCCAAAGAAAGCAGATGTTGACAGATGTGAAAATTACCGAACTATCAGTTTAATAAGTCACAGCTGCAAAATACTAACACGAATTCTTTACAGACGAATGGAAAAACTAGTAGAAGCCAACCTTGGAGAAGATCAGTTTGGATTCCGTAGAAACACTGGAACACGTGAGGCAATACTGACCTTACGACTTATCTTAGAAGAAAGATTAAGGAAAGGCAAACCTACGTTTCTAGCATTTGTAGACTTAGAGAAAGCTTTTGACAATGTTGACTGGAATACTCTCTTTCAAATTCTAAAGGTGGTAGGGGTAAAATACAGGGAGCGAAAGGCTATTTACAATTTGTACAGAAACCAGATTGCAGTTATAAGAGTCGAGGGGCATGAAAGGGAAGCTGTGGTTGGGAAGAGAGGAAGACAGGGTTGTAACCTCTCCCCGATGTTATTCAATCTGTATATTGAGCAAGCAGTAAAGGAAACAAAAGAAAAATTCGGAGTAGGTATTAAAATCCATGGAGAAGAAATAAAAACTTTGAGGTTCGCCGATGACATTGTAATTCTGTCAGAGACAGCAAAGGACTTGGAAGAGCAGTTGAATGGAATGGACAGTATCTTGAAAGGAGGATATAAGACGAACATCAACAAAAGCAAAACGAGGATAATGGAATGTAGTCGAATTAAGTCGGATGATGCTGAGGGAATTAGATTAGGAAATGAGACACTTAAAGTAGTAAAGGAGTTTTGCTATTTGGGGAGCAAAATAACTGATGATGGTCGAAGTAGAGAGGATATAAAATGTAGAATGGCAATGGCAAGGAAACCTTTTCTGAAGAAGAGACATTTGTTAACATCGAGTATAGATTTAAGTGTCAGGAAGTCATTTCTGAAAGTATTTGTATGGAGTGTTGCCATGTATGGAAGTGAAACATGGACGATAAATAGTTTGGACAAGAAGAGAATAGAAGCATTCGAAATGTGGTGCTACAGAAGAATGCTGAAGATTAGATGGGTAGATCACATAACTAATGAGGAAGTATTGAACAGGATTGGGGAGAAGAGAAGTTTGTGGCACAACTTGACCAGAAGATGGGATCGGTTGGTAGGACATGTTCTGAGGCAGCAAGGGATCACCAATTTAGTATTGGAGGGCAGCGTGGAGGGTAAAAATCGTAGAGGGAGACCAAGAGATGAATACACTCAGCAGATTCAGAAGGATGTAGATTGCAGTAGGTACTGGGAGATGAAGAAGCTTGCACAGGATAGAGTAGCATGGAGAGCTGCATCAAACCAGTCTCAGGACTGAAGACCACAACAAACAACATGAGTTAAATTTTTACTCTGCAACCCACTAATAATCGGCAAGTCAAATCAAACGAAGAAGAATTATTACCAGAAACGAGTTACAAGTTAGAACATTTTGAAATAGAAGCTATTGGCAGCAAACAAAAAATTTCCGTATTCAGAACGGAGAAAATTGTTAATACGTTAAAAAAGCGCACTTCCTTTGCAAATAGCACGTGTTCCGTAGCAGAAGCATTTTACCATTCCAGGGTACAAGATGGTCCACGACCAAAGAAGTACGGCTTAACGTGTGGATGGTTATGTAACTACTTTTAAAATTACATAAAATTTTACTCACCATAAAACTGTGTAGCTTAGGACTTAACAATTAACTCCAAATAAATTTAATACGTTATGCAGTATTCTCAAAACGAGGGCTATTCGGAAAGTAGGATGCGATAGGTCGCTAAATGGAAACGACTGTGAAAATCGATGATGCTTTGCACAGATGTGTTGCACAATGTTTCTAGTACGCCTGTCGACTGCATCACTTCGCTCTTTTTAGTTATAAAGGCACAGTGAACATATAAAGATACCTAGAACGAACTGTCTACCGCCAAGTATGGGTGCCCGCTGCAAGGTTTTGCCTGATTTCATGCAACCCAAACAAAATAACTGTCATGCATTTTCTTCTTCAGGACAGTTCTTGGACGCATACTGCAGAGGCAATGATGACACCTCTGCAACATTTTCGATGGAAAATGTTTTGTTACCCAACATATAGCCTGGACTTGCCAACCCTCTCATTTTTATCTCTGCTCACATGAACCGCTGGCTATGAAGACATTTTGGCACAGACAACGATCTGCAGACGAGTATAGAGAAGTGGTGGAAAGGATGATGAGGGTATTGGAAAGTTGTATAGTGGCAGCTTCTGACACCGAATGTAACAGCAACACCAAATGTAGCGGGAAGAGGGTAGAAGGCACAGTAAGAGAGCTTTCCAAGTGATTTATTGTTTCCAACTACAGTGCCGCGTTCCTCTTGGTCTGTGTCACAGATTCCAGCAATGCTGAGGACACCACTTCACTGTCTACGAAATGGCATGGCGCGGAATGGCTGCCTTAGCGACGCGTGCAGCGCGCTGTATGGCTGCGCCGACAGTCGACTCAGCGGTCTTTGCCCGTGCCATCTCAGCGCCGCTCGCCGGGAGCCAGGAGCTGCATGCTTCTTCGCCATCATATTTCAGATCGCGGGCGACAAGAAGCGCCTGCGATCCGACATCCGAATCTGCGGCCCTCGCCTCGGGCTGCCTCTGGTGTGTGCTGGGAGCCAACAAGTCTGCCTGTGGTAGCGAGCCGTGGAATGGCCCGCCTCTGGTTGGATATGGACCCTGCATTGGCCTCAGAGGGTCAAACCAGCGACCCGCCGTGGACTGTAATGCTGGCGCCCTATCTGCTGCTGCGTGTAGCCGGTGGTGTGACACGCGGCACGCCATGTCGTCCTTGAGAGCTGCCACACTTGAATGCTTTGTTAGTGAACCGGCGCCTATTTATACGTGGCTGTGCACCTCTGTTTTGCTAAACGCGCCACCCTGCGTCACGTACTCATAACACTTAGGTTGGCCAGTGGGCCCCTTCTGCCTGTGACTTTCGCCATGCAAACCGCTGCGTGTACTTTTTCCAGCGGATCTACTCCCCTGTGGCCTTTATTTTATTTCGCAACTGCTGATGAGCGTAACTCACTATAAAGAGGCCCGCACCTGGCTGTAACTTGCGCACTCAGGAGTATTACACCAAAACTGACTTTTCCTTTCCTAAACGGTAGTGTCGCTACATTATTCTCCCCTTCGGAAAGATCCAATCCCTGGGTCGACCTTTAACTAACTCTTAACTTGTTTGGGTCGGCACCTATGACATATTTCCTTACTTTTAGAAAACTTCAATGTGGTCTAGTGCCCCTTAAAACACATAACATGGAACTAAATGTAAAAATTCCTTACTGGACGACCACTGCTCGATCAATCTCTTACCTACTCGTTTCACGCCCTCGATATCCAAGAGAGGTAGCTGTAAGATGTAACTAACTGTCCAAATAAAATATTTGTTTTCACTGTGGTTTCCAACTCGCGACCAATCGGACCTTCCTTTCAGAATAGCCCTCGTATTTACAAAAGCCGCCCAAAACAGAACCTCATACCTCAAGACATCAGAAACTGCAAAACATACCAAAAACTGCTTACGGCAGTTTGTAGTGCACAACACTTCGTGCGGTTCTAATATCAGTCATTATACTGAAACATCGACCAGGATATGTGATGTGATCCTAGGGACACTACCCCCCAGGTAATATACACTGTCGGCCACGAAAGCTGCTGACTAGATGGTGATCATTCCTATCTGCGACTGCACTGTGTCGATCGCTCCCCCATCACCACTGCTTCCAGGTCTCATCTGTCCACTGGTTGCTCAAATGGTTCATATGGCTCTAAGTACTATGGAACTTATCTGGGGTCATCAGTCCCCTAGACAGAACCACTTAAACCTAACTAACCTAAGGACGTCACACACATCCATGCCTGAGGCAGGATTCGAACCTGCGACCGTAGCAGCAGCGCGGTTCCAGACTGAAGTGCCTAGAACCACTCCGCCACAGCGGCCGGCCCACTGGTTGCATAGACGCTTCACTGTCTTAGATGCGTGCTCTACATGAGCCAAATTTTACGGTCTGGAAGAAGCATTTTCCAGTGGCCAAACATCTTGCCCCATTAAAATTAACACTTACACGAGACGTAGAGACTGTTGTGGACTGGCAAGACAGCCAATCCACTATGACGGGAAGCCAAAAGGCACGCGTTTAAACTCACGCAGGCTGGCGTGAGGTCTGGAAAATGATAAGGAATAGAGACTAGCAAAAACGGTACGTAGCTTCTGGAATACTTAACTTTAATCCATAATTGGTAAACATCGGTCTGACGGTACATGCATCACAAGATAAATAGCAAATGATAATGGCGCCTTGCTAGGTCGTAGCAAATGACGTAGCTGAAGGCTATGCTAACTATCGTCTCGGCAAATGAGAGCGTAATTTGTCAGTGAACCATCGCTAGCAAAGTCGGCTGTACAACTGGGGCGAGTGCTAGGAAGTCTCTCTAGACCTGCCGTGTGGCGGCGCTCGGTCTGCAATCACTGATAGTGGCGACACGCGGGTCCGACGTATACTAGCGGGCCGCGGCCGATTTAAAGGCTACCACCTAGCAAGTGTGGTGTCTAGCGGTGACACCACAGAGACATTTATTTTCATTTTTGTACTCCGTCAGAAGACTCCACGCTGACTCAGTTTGGCACAATACTGAATGCTCAAGTCAAACGAGGATGGGAGGCATGAAATCTTTCTATACGTCGTCGATTTGGAATCTTCCGTTAATTTAGTTTTTTCCCTTACTTTTGCTCCTCCTTCGACAATATTCCGTTCAAATTTGATGTCATTCTGAGCAGTGGTTCTTTTTGTACAGCGTTCTGAAACTGGGACTTTAACAATAATCACCGTGTAGATTTAGAGATGAAACAGATGTTAACTCTTACGAACAACACAATGAGCTAGAGGGACGTAACGCAACAAGATCTGTGTCTGCCATATAACGAGGTTGTCATCTCAGACCTGGGTATAAGAGAGAACAAACATATATTGTCAGGTTTAGTGAATTTCAGTTGCATAGACATGGCTGTAATGAGGTTTTAAATATTGACTGGGTTCTATGTTTCCTAAATCCAGGGCAGTTGCGATATTTTAGAGACATTACAACTGACACAGACGTCATTTGATAACGATGTGCAGAATATGTAAGTAACGTAATTTTTCTACAATTTTGAGCATAAGATGATATTATGTTCTAAATACTAGATTATACATCTGTTTGTTGTCTGTATCAGATGCCGCTGACGATGGGCTCAGTGCCCGAATATAGGTTTTGCAATTAAATACCTTACATACATTCATGGCGTACACAAGATTTTCACCTGAAAAGATGGGGTAGGGCAGCGTCTGGAGACACGTTCACGCTGCCTCGGCTCACCTGAGTAACCAGCGTGAGTCTGTCTTTGGGAGCTTATAGCACCGTCCGCTATAGACAATTGATGCTATGACTCAGTATTAATTTTTGTGTTGAATACAGCTGAATACACATTTCTATAATCAAATAATTGCAACTGCGCAGTAAAAAAGTATTTTTTATTCAAAACTTAATCACAATTTTCACAAATATGTTACCACAGTGTGATGGCACATCATAATTATCAAACTTCAGTCATTAGAATACATTCGCCTGATGTACTATACATTCGTGAAACTGACGGTTTTTCTGACAGTAGAACTTCAAACACGAAGCAGTGACACCTGAGCACAGTTTATTCTGGTACTAATACTGATATAACTGCAGTTAATATGCCACAAAGTTTTTTGCCACTTCAGTTAGTATATAACTGTGAACTGTAAAGTTCGACCAATATATTATCGAAAATAACAAAAGACACTTTTGATTAGTATTTCTTTCTACGGTGTTCTTGAGAAATATAGACTTTATAAATGAACGTTCTAAAGCTATATGAGAGCCTCACAAACTTTAGTAATAAATAAAAGGAAAGAAACGACAATTACACTTACAATATCTCACCTTTCTTGAAAATATTAAATAAGGAACATTTTAGTTTTTACGTGAACATAACTTTTATATGTATTCTGGATCCATATACCTGTTCGTCAGACGCATGCGAAATAGCCCGGTTACCACTGTCAATATGTGCAAGGTCAGTCTGTCTGCTTATGTTCAAAAGATGTGTCACAACCAAAATATGATGGTCAAGGGCGCCGTGTGCTCCTGAAAAGTTGTTTACCAGGTACTCACCACAGGCACATCCGTGCGAATATCGGATGTATCGTCCTTGTCGGCAGAGCCGTTTCAATCTGGGAAGAGCTATTTCTGTCACGTTATCACGTCCACTGCTAAGAGTGCGGCGCGCGTGTAGCCAGTTCACGAAATACGATACTGTCTTTCGGACGGAATGTACATCTCCTGACACAGAAAGCTGAGTGTAAAGAGGCAGCACTTGAGGCGCTGTACCACAGACACTGCTGCTGTACGAGATCGCAGGCCACTGTTAGTGGCACGCAGTCCGTGTCCCGGAGACGCGCTCAGACGCCGCCTACCGACGAGAAGGAAGAGTGCCCGGCCTTCAGCGGCTGCTGCGCCACGTCCTCACCAGCAGCGCAAGGAGCGCCAGCACACGCAGACCCACGGCCAGCGCGGTCAGGCCCAGCAGGTCTTCCACAAAGTCGGCCTGAAAGCAAGGCGTTGACGCCTCACGAGTCAATGGCAAGACGACATAACACTGTCGCCAAAGAAACACGAAAACTAACCAGCAGCCTGAGCAGTGCTCACTCGTAAGATAAGAGACACAAACGACAAAGATTTATGTACAAACTGCACAGGCTGCGCAAAATAAAACTGAATATTACAACGTCAACACAACCATATACTTACAATGTAAAAAGCAATACAATTTTCACGTTTCGGAGGTCAAGCCTTCATCATCAGAATTACTGTATACAAATCCCTAAATGCGAGCAATATAAACAATAAAAAACAACGATAAAAATAAAATAACATAGCTACTTATCTCACGGTAGCGCCTTCTTAAGATGTACAAGATGTGTAAGATTTAAGCAAACAAATACACTACTGGCCATTAAAATTGTTACACCACGAAGATGACGTGCTACAGACGCGAAATTTAAGCGACAGGAAGAAGATGCTGTGATATGCAAATGATTAGCTTTTCACACAAGGTTGGCGCCGGCGGTGACACCTACAACGTGCTAATACGAGGAAAGTTTCCAACCGATTTCTCATACACAAACAGCAGTTGACCGCCGTTGCCTGGTGAAACGTTGTTGTGATGCCTTGTGCAAGGAGAAGAAATGCTTAAAGAAATGCTTACCATCACGTTTCCGACTTTGATAAAGGTCGGATTGTAGCCCATCGCGATTGTGGTTTATCGTATCGTGACATTGCTCAAAAAATTGTTCAAACGGCTCTGAGCAAAAAAATGGTTCAAATGGCTCTGAGCACTATTGGACTCAAGTGCTGTGGTCATCAGTCCCCTAGAACTTAGAACTACTTAAACTTAACCAACCTAAGGACATCACACACATCCATGTCCGAGGCAGGATTCGAACCTGCGACCGTAGCAGCAGCGCGGCTCCGGACTGGAGCGCCTAGAACCGTACGGCCACTGCGGCCGGCTGGCTCTGAGGACTATGGGACTTAACTTCTGAGGTGATCAGTCCCCTAGAACTTAGAACTACTTAAACCTAACTTACCTAAGAACATCACACACATCCATACCTGAGGCAGGATTCCAACCTGAGACCGTAGCGGTCGCGCGGTTCCAGACTGTAGCGTCTAGAACCGCTCGGCCACTCCGGCCGTCCGTGACATTGCTGCTCGTATTGGCCGAGATCCAATGACTGTTGTGGAATCCGTGGGTTCAGGAGGGTAATACGGAACATCGTGCTGGATCCCAACGGCCTCGTATCACTAGCAGTCGAGATGACAGGCATCTTATCCACATGGCTGTAACGGATCGTGCAGCCACGTCTCGATCCCTGAGTCGACAGATGGGGACGTTTTCAAGACAACAACCAACTGCACGAACAGTTCGACGACGTTTGCAGCAGCACGGACTATCAGCTCGGAGACTCTGGCTGCGGTTACCCTTGACGCTGCATCACAGACAGGAGGGCCTGCGATTGTGTACTCAATGACGGACCTGGCTGCACGAATGGCAAAACGTCATTTTTTCAGATGAATCCAGGTTCCGTTTACAGCATCATGATGGTCGCATCCGTGTTTGGCGACATCGCGGTGAACACACATTTGCAGTCATTGACTGTGCGGCTGGTCCCGGCGGAGGTTCGAGTCCTCCCTCGGGCATAGGTGTATGTATTTGTGGTTAGGATAATTTAGGTTAAGTAGTGTGTAAAGCTTAGGGAC
This sequence comes from Schistocerca americana, assembly GCF_021461395.2. Classification (NCBI taxonomy): domain Eukaryota; kingdom Metazoa; phylum Arthropoda; class Insecta; order Orthoptera; family Acrididae; genus Schistocerca; species Schistocerca americana. The sequence goes on along the minus strand of NC_060125.1, from coordinate 102,714,706 downwards.
TGATGACGTCAGGAGTTAAGTCCCATAAGATTTCACACACATTTGAACGCACATTGGAAGCGTGTATTCGTCATCGCCATACTGGCGTATCACCGGGCGTGATGGTATGGGGCGCCATTGGTTACACATCTCGGTCACCTCTTGTTCGCACTTAGGGTATTTTCAACAGTGGACGTTACATTTCAGTTGTGTTACGACCCGTGCTTCTACCCTTCATTCGATGCCTGCGAAACCCTACATTTCAGCAGGATAATGCACGTCCGCATGTTGCAGGTCCTATACAGGTCTTTCTGGATACAGAAAATGTTCGACTGCTGCCCTGGCCAGCACATTCTCGAGATCTCTCACCATCTGAAAACGTCTGGTCAACGGTGGCCGAGCAACTGGCTCGTCACAATACGCCAGTCACTACTCCTGATGAACTGTGGTATCGTGTTGAAGCTGCATGGGCAGCTGTATCTGTAAACGCCACCCAAGCTCTGGTTGACTCAATGCCCAGGCGTATCAAGGCCGTTATTACGGCCAGAGGTGGTTGTTCTGGGTACTGATTTCTCAGGATCTACGCACCCAAATTGCGTGAAAACGAAATCACATGCCAGTTCTAGTATAATATATTTGTCCAATGAATACCCGTTTATCATCTGCATTTCTTCTTGGTGTAGCAATTTTAATGGCCAGCAGTGTACGAGACAGCTGCTACCTACAAAATTCAATCTAGCAGCTGTAATGCGAACTACATATGCCAGATGGTAGGTCGTTTTAGCTTAAGGTACAAAGAACACTGAGACACTTTTCGGATTAACAATTTGGAGAAGTCAGCCATACCCATGCATATTCATGAAACTTGGTTATCTCGTGTTGGAAATTGATGAGGATCTCGCAATTTTGCGTACACAAAATAAGAAAACGAAATGAATATATTAGAGCAGTTGGAAATAAATGTAAAGGATGAATCACCTAAACATTGCACCGCAAATATTTTGGAAATGGAAGTGTGCTGGTACACGCATTCGCCAGCACACCGGTCGGCACTAAGGAACATTGTATAGCAGTCGCTGGAATAGGCGCGCCTGTGACAAGAGAAGGCCATGACACGCCCCCAGGCTACTCGCCGATAACGCTCCCTGGGCAGCGTGCATACGTACCGCCGCCGCCGACCGAGCTGCCTCGGTCTCTCAATCTGTGCATCTCAATACTTCGCACTGTGCTCCAGTCTTCCACAGTCATAGTCGTGGCCCTGCACCTTGGCTAGCTGTGAGGGAACGTTAGTAATTGTAAACAGTTGTGATATGGGCACGGGCAAAATGCAAGAATTACTACACGTTATTTGATTCCTGTTAACCGCCGAACTTCAGACTGGTCATAATTGAAGTTAAGTTCTGAACTGGTTCCTGTAATAAAGTGTGGTTTAATCACGTGTGCATTTTGCCACCGTCTCCTGTTCCAGCCAGGAACCACAAAACATGGCCGCGCGTGATTAGCCTAGCCGGCACGGTAACTCAGCGTGTTCGGTCAGAGGGTTAGGTGCCCTCTGTAATAAAAAAAAAAAAAAAAAAACTGAGTTAATGGCTCAACGGCGAACGGAAACCGGTGTCTTGCGACGTCCGCCCCGAGCAGATACAACGAACAAAATGAGATAAAAAAAGCGGTCTAAGGCGCTGCAGTCATGGACTGTGCGGCTGGTCCCGGCGGAGGTTCGAGTCCTCCCTCGGGCATGGGTGTGTGTCTTAGGATAATTTAGGTTAAGTAGTGTATAAGCTTGCGGACTGATCACCTTATCTGTTAAGTCCCATAAGATTTCATACACATTTGAATATTTTGAACCACAAAACATTACAAGAGGGCACAGCCACAACAGCAAGGTGGTAGTGATGTATGGTTTCCACAGAATGGATAGGCAGTGAGGGACCCGTGCTGTTAGTCAACAAACAGATTGTAATAATACTTATAAAGCGTATTTTTTCGTGCGAACATACACATTTTAAAAAGATGGAACACTGCCTGCTAGCATTAACAAATTAGATGTCGTGTAAATTAGAACGTCAGTGGTGTTTGTTGCAAGATTTCTAGTGATAGTCGTTTACGAGATATCGTGTTTTGAAAAGTTTCCACATCTACTCTTGTTTGTGCCATTCAACCTGTGTAGTTGCTAGGTGCGACGTTGGTATGTTTCCTTACAGTGTGCCGGTGAATGCTTTGAGTGCATAACGACTTGCTAGTCAATTAGTGTGTAACACTACGTGAAATAGGCCATGAGTGGACGGTGTAATTTACCACTGCAGAGAAAGCCGACATGCTCACGGTGTACGGACAGTGTACGAAGAATGAAGTTGATTCTTGTACCCTGAGTGAGGCAAGATATACCAATAGACGTCAACCATCTAGGCAATTATTTATCAACGTTTTCAACCAGTTATATCAGACTGGTTCTCCAACACCCATACAACTTAACAGAAGGAAACAAGTAACGACTAACGAGGGGGAAAATAATGTTCTTGCTGCTGTTGCAGTTGACCCGCACATCAACTCTCGCGCAATTCCACGAGGAAGAATCATGAGTCAGGCAAGTGTCCTACCCAATCTCCATCAACATAGGTTCCACCCCTATATTATCTCTCTCCATCAAGAGCTGTATGGAAACTATTATGAGAATCGTGTTAACTTCTGTACATGGACATAATGCATGATCGATACTACCGTCGTTTGCTATCACAGGTATTGTACAATTATCGGTGTGGGAACCTTTCAAAATACTATACCTCTTCAGGGACTGCCACTATTTAGTTTGTTAATGTCAATAGGGGCTGTTTCATTTAAAAATGTATGTTTGTACAAAAAATACACTTTATAAGTGTTATCAAAATCTGTTGATTGGCTTGTAATACGAGCCCCTGATTACCAATCGATTCTGTGAAAGCTGCACATCAATAGCACGTTCCATTTTCGCAATATTTTAGGTAATTCACTCTTTATACAACGCGGGAAATCATAATGCGTTAAATGAACAGAATACTGGTGACACGAATAATTTTTTTCGGAAACGTTGCAGATCCTTCTTATTTAACGACTTTACAGTATACCGTTATCTTTTCGTTATAGATGGGGTATGAATTTTCGATCACCTGCCATGGTTGTGTATCAAATAGCGCAAATGGCTCTGAGCACTATGGGACTTAATATCTAAGGTCATCAGTCCCCTAGAATTTAGAACTACTTAAACCTAACTAACCTAAGCACAGCACACATCTCCATGCGCGAGGCAGGATTCGAACCTGCGACCAGTTTGTGTATCACCCTTGTTTCTTCCGTACCTGTCATTTCATGGTTACACTCTAGAAGTGTTCACTCGCGCTACTTCTGTGTTGTTTGTAGGATGACCGGTCGGGGTGGCCGAGCGGTTCTAGGCGGTCCAGTCTGTAACCACGCGACCGCTGCGGTCGCAGGTTCGAATCCTGCCACGGGCATGGATGTGTGTGATGTCCTCAGGTTAGTTAGGTTTAAGTAGTTCTAAGTTCTGGGAGACTGATGACCTTAGAAGATAAGTCCCATAGTGCTCAGAGCCATTTTGTTTGCAGGGTGTGGGTTTCGGGAAGGTATGCGGGATGCGCACACATGTGACTGTTTTATCAGCTGAAAGTGATGTGGATGTTCGTCTTAAGAAGACACGGATGCGGGGGAAGAGGGTATTTTTATTTTTCTCGTTTATGTCTAGGTAGTTTTCAGAAGTTATTGTACAATAATGTTGTGATGAAGCAGGGCTAGCCTTCGAAAATCTTAAATTTAAATTGTTTCTTACACTGTAAATAGCTGGTTACGCCAACATTTTAACAATGATTTTTGCAACCACCACTTCACATCCATTGTGGATAAAATAAAAACAAAACTAGCACTGAAAATATTTTATGCACCTTAAAATAGACAACACAACTTACATCATTCGTACCCAAAGCCAGTGGTGCAAATAGGGTTGCATATATACGATGTATGAAATATTTTCATGGTTAATTTCATTTTTCCCATGCTGTATAAACATTCTGCACTCAGGAACATATTTGTACACAAACTGTATGTACTACAGCTAGGGGGGACAACTCTACAAAATTTTAAAATGAAATGAAATGCCTTAGTTTTAATACTGTGCTGTGCGCCCCTTATGATCATAAAACGTAATTACTTTGCATAAGCATATTCGGCTGATTTATGAATTAAGTAAACATTCACTCTCAAGCACCCATTCTGAATAGTTTAGGACTAATGGGCTAACTTTGTAAAATTTTTGCCACGTGAGCAGTTTCTAAGTCTGTTAAGAATAATATCATAGGCCACCACTTAGCGAAGCTTTTCATTGACAGAAAACAATTACACAGCCTTTGCAGAGAGAGAGAAAGCAGAAACTGTCGAGTCTGGATCTACAATTTCGGCAGAACACTTATTTCGTTTTTCAAAAACGAAATGAGACCACTGGTATTTCGACTCTGGAAGGGGACGGCCGACTTACGTATCCATTTCTGGATGGAGGAGCTGGGACAGATGTGTTGCTGTGGGCAGTCAGCTACATCACTTGTAGCTTTACACTCTCTAGCACACAAAATATGATGAGAAAGTGCAGCGTAGCGGAACAGAAAATAATAGTTATTCATTCTTTTGACGGGTATTCCTTTTGGTCGACTAGATTCTTTAATTTGTATATTTCTTCCTTAAGCAACTGAGGGCCTTTTATGACCAGGATAGTAACAGGGGACAGGCAAAATAATGTGAACACCAGTACTTACTTGAGAATGGTTTATTAATAAGGGTTTGGACCCCCATTTGCCCGTAATAAAGCTGCGATGCCAACATTGGCATATAATGACTGTTTAGTCTTGAGTGGAATGCTTTGCCACTCTTCGATCAGAACCTATTTTAACTCCTGTTGTGACGAGGGGGGCAGAAACGAGCTCCGGAGTCTGCGTACCAATACCGCACACAAGAGCTCAATAGCGTTCAAGTCCGGGGACTGTGCTGGCCAGGGAAGACGCCGCAGTTCATTTGCATGCTCCTCATACTACGATTGTCCTGAAATATAGCATCACTGTCGAGGAACAACATTTGAATCATGGGGTACACATAATGACATAAAATATTCATGTAATTATTGGCTGTAACACAGCGTTTGAGAGTAATGTAACGGTGGGACCAGCGGAATACCATGGTATGGCTGCCCACACCATCACACTTCCACCTCCAAGCTTAACCGTTGGAATCGGCAATCAGGATTCTAGGCTTCTTCTGGCGTTCTCCAGACTTAAACCTGGTCCGATGTTGGAAATAACGAAAACGTTGACTCGTCGGACCATATGACGTGTTTCCACTGATTAGTCGTCCAGGATTTGTGCTCCTGAAACGAAGTTTTAGGCTTCTTTGCGATTATTGCCGTCACTAATTGTTTCGGTGTAGCAGCTCGTCCATGCATGTACACTTTATGGAGTTGTCGGCGGAAAGTGTTAATAGATATGGGGTCTCGAAGATGGCTATTGAGCTCTGCAGTCACTTTAGCCGCAACAGTTTTGTGTTGTTCTGACACAATTCGCGTTAGCGTACGACGGTCCCTGACAGATTTGATTTGCGCCAGCTATTACGTTTACACGATGATGTCTCCATGTTTTTTGTATGCTGTCATGACTGTTGAAACAGTTGCTCTTGAAACATTCAATAAGTTGGCTGCCTTGGTTACTGATGGTCCAGCTAATTATGAACCCACAATCCGCCCTTTTTGTAACTCTGTTAGGTCTTTCATTGCACGTCGACCTCGATCTCTGAATGCAGATACCAAGTGTGCAATACTCGTAAACAACCTGCACTGACGCGTAGTCTGTACTGAACAAGCACAATCCAGCGCAACACGTGCCTTGACCGTCAAACACAACCATCCCATTACTACCACTATTCACATTTTTTCCCTATCCACTGTATCTGGTTTGCAAGTGGCAGTCATGTATCCTTCTGGCCAACTCGGCGTAATCACTGTGCGATAATTATGGCCATGTCCTTGATATATGATTTGAGAGATGGTGGTCATTCCCAAGTCGGTCAGTTGTTAGTTTGGATTTGTTCAATGTTTCCAAACGTTAGTTTTTGTGTTCTCTGTGCGTTGGAGACCTCAAGAACTGTCATTAGTTCCTGTTCATGTGCGCAATAACAGCGTACATCATAATAAACTGGGGTTGATTTTGGACAGGTCTCTCATTTCATTATTTAGTTTATTCGCTTTTCAATTACCTATTTTGTAATATTTTGAGAGACGAAGACTTTCAACTCATTCGCTAGATCTACCCTTTCTCATATCGGTATTTCGTTGCGTGACAGTTTTCACTACCGCATATGAGTCTGAAGGGAGTGATTTGTGTTGCACGTGGTCCAACCAATGCGGATCGTTGCGACAACCAAAAGGCATGTCAAGAAGTTAGTTAGCATCTCTCACAGGATATAAAATTTACAGGAAAACGCTTAAGCAAAGTTTGCAAGCTATTTCTGGTGCAATAATTTCAGCATAACAATAACGCTTCAGGAGGGGACGTTTGTGTAATGATAATATATATATAACATCTACATTTACATGTACATATATACTCCGCTAACCACCAAGCGGTGTGCTGCAGAGGGTACTATTGGCGCCAAAGTCGTATCCCCCCCCACCCACCCCCACCCCCCTATGTTCCATTCGCGGATAGCGTGAGGCGAAAACGTCTGAACGCCTCAGTACGAGCTCTAATTTCCATTATCTTTGAATGGAATGGTGATCATTGCGCGATATGAAAGTTGATCGTAATAATATATGCACTACATATGGAATTTAGCGAGCAGCCCCTTCCGTTTAGCGCGTCGTCTATCTGCAAGTGTGTCCCACTTCAAACTTTCTATTAGATTTGTAACGCTCACGCGATGGCTAAATGTACCTGTCACGAATCTTGTCGCTCTTCTTTGGACCTTCTTAATCTCTTGAATCAGACCCAACTGGTAAGGGTCCCATACAGACAAACAGTACGCTAAGACTGGAGGAACATATTGTAAGCAATTTCCTTTGTTGAAGGAGTGCATCGCTTCAGGATTCTACCAATAAACCGCAATCTGGAATTCGCCTTACCTATTACTTGTGTAATCTGATTGTTCCATTTGAGTACATTTCGAATAGTCACACCCAGATATTTGATTAATGTTACCACTTCCAAAGACTGGGCATTTATTTTGTACTCGTGGATTAATGAGAATTTTCGCTTTGTTATACGCAGTAGGTTACACTTACTAATCTTGAGAGATAAGTGCCAGTCATTACACCACGCATTTATTTTCTACAAATCCTCATTGATTTGTTCACAACTTTCGTGTGATACTACTTTCCTGTAGACTGCAGCATCATCGGCAAACAGTCTAATGCCGCTGTCGATACCATCAACCAGATCGTTTATATAAATCGTAAAAAGCAGCCGACCTATTACGCTGCCTTCGGACACACCTGTTGTAACTCTTGTTTCTGTTGAAGTCTCCCCATTCAGGACGACATACTACTCTCTGTCGAGGAAAGTCGAGGAATATGGCATCAACCTGGGAGCCGGTGTCTAGAGCCTATCATGCACAAAGAGGACCACCTGTGTCTTGCATGACCGCTGTTTCCTAAAACCGTGCTGGTTTCTGCAGATGAGCTTCTCAGAGTCTAGAATGATCATTATGTCTGGACACAAAATATGTTCCACGATCCTACAACAAATCGATGTCAGTGAAATCGGCCGGTAATTATGTGCATCCGCTTTTCTACCCGTTTTATAGATTACTATGACCTGGGCCTTCTTCAAGACCCGTGGAACTTTCCGCTGTTAAAATGATCTCTGATAGATGATGGAAACGAATGGTGCTATATTTGTAGCATAGTCAACATAAAATCTTACAGGCGCCTTAGGATCTTAACTGTTTTACAATCCCAGATACACTAAACACTATGTCACCCATCCTTGCGATTGTTCGACAATTGAAAGGGCGGATGGTGCTAAAGTCCTCTACCGTAAACGAGTTTTTGAAAGCTAGAATTTCAGCCTTCTGTTTATCATCATCCGTTACATTACCCGTACTTCAGCAAGAGAAGGTACTGAATTATTTGTAGCGTTCATAGTTTTTTCGTACGACAAAAATTTTTGGGGTAATTTTTAGAATCTACAGATAAAATATTGCTTTCAAATTCGTTAAAACACTCTCTCATTGACCTTTTGACAGCTGCTTTCATTTCGCATAATTTCTGTTTGTCAGCGGGGCAGTGACTACGTTTAAAAAAACTGTGCAAGGTTTCTGCTTTCTCAGTAACTTCGTAATATGTTTGTTGAACCAAGGTGGATCCTTTCCTTTCCCTCCCCTACATTTTTGCTAGGCACATATTTCTCTAGCACGTGGTGGGCAATACCTTTAAATTCAGACCAAAGATGATAAATATGTTTGTACCCCGCGGTGAATGCTTGGAGCTGACTATGAAGATATTCATTAATGACAGTTTTATTTGCTTTCCCAAACAAGAAAACTCTACGCTGTTTCTTTGGGTTTTTGCAACTTCCACTGGTATAGAAGCTACAGCGGCATTATGGTCGCTAATATCTTCATCTAGATTAACTTCCTCAAAAAGATCAGGTCTGTTTGTCGCCAAAATATCTAATATGTTCCCATCTCGAGTTGGTTTTCTAACCAATTGCTCAAGGTTGTATGTTGAAAGTGCTCATAGCATAACTTCACACGAGTCTTCGCTTCTGTCCCCCTGTGTTAAACGTGTAATTTTCCCAATCAATGGACGCCAGATTAAAGTCTCCACCTATAACTAATGGATAATTTGGATATTTATTTCTATCTGCTCAAGACTTTCCTTGAAACGTTCTGCGACGTTAGTTGCGGATGCTGGTGGTCTATAGAAACATCTTAATACAATGGTCACTCCTTGTCTGATTGACAGCTTTATCCAGACTATTTCACAGTTCGACCCAGTATCGATCTCAACTGCGTTTAAACAGCTTTTAACTGGAAGGAACACACCACCTCCCATAGCATCAGTCCTATCCTTCCTAAACATTGTCCAATAAGAGTTCAAAATTTCACTGCTGTTTATGTCCCGTTTCAACCAGCTTTCGGTACACAATATTGGCATTACTGCTGTTTATTTCGGAGAGTAAGTCGGGGACCTTGCTAAAGACAGTTCGACAATTTACTAACTTGAGATTTAGCATACTTAAGTACTTTGGAATGCCCTGTTTAGGCGAACTAACAATTTTTAGGGTTGGCACAGCCACATCAGTGTCATGAACTTATAATTTTCCAGACTAACGGTTAGTTTCCCGTGGGGAGGAACCTAATATAAAAAAAAAACCATGTCCATACCACAGTACTGTGCTACCCATGTAGCTGCTTCCTGTGTGTAGTGCACCTCTAATCTATCGAGGGGCGTCCTACAACTTTCAGCCCCATAGTGCAGGTCGAGGAATCTACAACCATTTTCGTCACAGAGTCGACGTAGCCTCTGGTTTAGATTCTTCACTTGACTGCACACCAGAGGAACCCGGTCCACTCTGGGTACGATGCTGCAAACCGTCAGCTTGGCTTCCAGTCCTCGATAGATGGAGGCCGCCTTCGCCAATTTAGCCAGCCGTCGAAAGGACCCAAGGATTTCCTTGGAACCCCGACGACAGGCATCGTTGGTGCCGACATGTGCAACAATCTGCAGCTGGCTGCACCCCGCACGCTCGATAGCCGCCGGAAGAGCCTCTCCCTCATCCCGGACGAGGCCCCTGGTTAGCACACCGAGTCAACGTTGAACTTCTTCCTCTCCCTAGCCGCTATGTTCCTCAGGGACTCCATGACCCGCCTAACATTAGTGCTCCCAATAACTAACAAACCCCTATCCCCATGTGTCTGTCTGGACCAAGTTATTGAAAAAGTCGGGAATTCGACTTAGGAATGCATTTAGCATTTACTGATTACGAGTAAGACTCTGATAAGGTAAAAAGATTCCCCCTGTGGGAAACATTAGAAATAAAACATTTTCGTAAACATATTATTAATACCGTAAAGGGCCTACATGTAAATACCAAAACAGTTGTAACCTCAGGTTCGAAATCGTCAGATGAAATTTAAAAAAGTGGTGTCTGAAAAGAGTGTAGCCCATAACCCACTTTATTTAATACATAGACTGACGACTTAGTTATGACATGGAAAGGAATTTAAGTAGGATCCAGTATACTATTAAATACTGTGTTATATGCTGATGAACAGATACATACACAGGAAACAGAGCATAACTCACAAAGAGCAGAATACAGATTAAGTCAAAACAGAATATACTACAATTTAACTATATCTGCAAATGTAATAAAGATCTCTTTCTACTAGAAAGCAGTCAGACAGAAACTAATAATAAATTTAAAAAGTTTAGAACAAGTATTCACTCCAATTATTTATGATGTGACACTAGTTTTAACTGCAACAAAGATAATGAGAAGAGCGTTAATAAATTTCAAATCATCTGCAGAACAACTGGAAGGACTTTGGGAAGAAAAACATGAAAGGAAAGACAAATAAAATTCTATAAAGTTATGGCTTTATTCTATAAAGTGAGATCAGATTTAAAAATAGATAGAAGAGAATATAATGAAATAATCATGTTGATAGAATGATGGAAAAAAGATTGTCAAAAAAATAATGAGTTATCAGCCGACTGGAAAGCAAAGAAGTGGACCTTCTGAGAAGTGGATGGATGAGACTGGAACAGGTGACTAAATCTAATCTTTGAATGAGATGGTGATGAAATAAACTATGATAAGTCTAACTACTACACCTATTCTTTATGACGAAGGAAGAAATTCACTTTCAAAAATATAAAAAAAGGCAGAAGGGAGCTTAAAGGATGTACGTCGAAAATGAGTGCATATTATGACAGAAGAGGCAGCCTTTCACTGCCATGACTTCTCAGGAACAGGCTGTACCTGTCTCCTACTCTTCCTGTCTAAATACTGGCTGAGCAAGTGGATTTTTCGCTCCTACCAGAAAGGATAGCACCGAGAATAATGATTAACTGCAAACCGTTTCTTCATCTTTTGAACGAAATTTGCTTTGAAATGATGGAGGTATGATCATCACCTTTGCTTCTGTTTGAAGACTAGCTTTCAAGCACTGGAACTCTTAGCTGTACCGTGAAACCTGACTAGTACTGCCCAGTAAGGACAGACATCCAAGTGTTTTGCCAGCACTGTTGCTTAGCAGGCCTCGCAACTTGCAGCCAGACGAGCCAGCGTGCTGCGTAACAATTCTTCTGGCAAAGCCACAACACTGCTGCCAGCCTGGGGCAGTGGAGAGCTGGGTCACCTCAAGCTGCATTATCTGGGCCTCTTTACAGGTCTCTAACCGGAGCCTTGTGAGAGCTAGACCAGGAGTAGTCAATACAAATAACAGGCACTCCGGCCATACAATATATCTGAAGTCGACTGCAGCCTACCTGAGATATTTACTATCAAAAATAGTCTTGATCACTATTTATTTATTACGGTGACCAGTTTCGTCCACTACTGTGGTCATCTTCAGACCAGTGAGTAAGAACCTCCTTCTGTTGGAGAATCACTACTCCACTTGATCACAATTTATTTATTACAGTGACCAGTTTCGACCACTACTGCGGTCATCTTCAGACCAATGAGTAAGAACCTCCTTCTGCTGGAGAATCACTACTCCAGCAGAAGGAGGTTCTTACTCATTGGTCTGAAGATGACCACAGTAGTGGTCGAAACTGGTCACCGTAATAAATAAATTGGGATCAAGACTTTTTTTGATAGTAAATATTTGTTACACATTGATCGCTGTCACTCCCATAACGTATTTAAAAGTAACTACCTGAGATAGTCTCCACGCCAGCTGTTGACCCAGTGTGGGTCATGCAATCTACACGTACGTCTACATGGATACTCTGCAGACCACTTCTAAGCGCCTGGGAGAGGGTTCACTGAACCATCTTCACAGTTCTCTATTATTCCAATCTCGTATAGCACGCAGAAGGAACGAACACCTACATATTTTCTCCTTATATAGGTCGGCACGAACAAAATATCTCTCATCTACAACTGGCCACTGCCTCTGCTACCTACGCCTAAGGAGTCACGCCTAGACCTGATGCTACCAGGGTCTGAAGTGGCTCCACCCTGCAGGGGCTTCCTATAGGCCGACGACAACCGACTCCTGTGTGTCTTAATCTCTGATTCGCACTCCGCATCTGCGCACCTCCCGCGCCTGACCTGTTGCCAGCCCACAGACATGGCACTCCTTGCCGATGTTCCAGGTTCGGAGCACCACGCGCCTCACCTCTGCACTGCCGTCTGGAGCTATGGGCCACAGCCACTAGCGCCTGCCACTGCTGGCTAGCACGTCCCACGAGGGACTGGCCACATTACTTCACCACCTGACCCAGCATCACTGAGATACGGTTCCCGCACAAGGCCGCTGCAAGACGAAGCAATATAGCTGCGTGTAATAGCAGTAAGGATCAAGTGATATGATAAAGTACCACAAGATACAGAGAAGCTACCGTGGGAGAGTGCGGTAATGGATCTGCCAGTAAAAACATTACATGTGGCTGAACCACTGGGAGAAGATGATGATTTAGGGAAAACAGGGTATTTTGTACAGAGGAGTATTCTATGCATGCACATGTATGGTGAACAGCTAGTGCCAGTCGCTATCGATAATTCTGGGACAAAATCATAGAGATGTCTTAACGGACGTTGGTCAATTTAGATGTTCTAGACGAAGACGACCTACACAGTATGAATATAAACCCTAGCCATAAACAAACCGCCTCTGTAACTACGTTATGTGAGAAGGAAAATGGAATGGAAAGAGTAGCAATGGAGGAACAACTGTTAGAACTCGAGGATCGGTTGAATGCTCGTGGGTTTTTACAAGTGAACCCAGTGACGTAGGTGACGTCACGTGTGCTGGACATTGGTCAAGTTGCTCGCGAATATCTTATAAGGTTTTAGTCTTCTGTAACTTATTTGAAAGTTTTTTTTTAATAGTTGCTGTAAAAGTAACTTATTAGTGGATTTTCATTCATTTCAGTCTTTCTTTCTTGTGTTATTGACTCGAGAGGTCTGTTATTCGTGAGTGTGCTTTAGTCATTCATCCAAGTCTCAGGCCTCAGCAGTGTGTTTACGTTTCACTGTTACACATTTATCATAAATTTAGTAGTTTCAAACGGTTTATCGTGCTGTTTGTGGCGAAATAATGGTTTAATAAAGTTTTCGAAACGTTCGCCGAATGTGTTTTTCTTAGAGTTGTCTGTCCGTTGAAGTCGTTTAGTAAACGTCGCGCGGTAATTTTCAGCGGACGTTTCTTATTGTTTCTAGTAGGCAGGCACTCCGTCTGCAGGCCACAAGTGGCCCATCGGGACCATCCGACCGCCGTATCATCCTCAGGTGAGGATGCGGATAGGAGGGGCGTGTGGTCAGCACACCACATTGTTTCTAGTGAAATATTTAATTTAAGTCTTCATTCACTATTTTAATTTCGTTGAGTTTACCAGTGGCCGCTTGAATTTCTGGTTTTAGCTAAGATATTGTGTGAAGTTTTTGTGGTATTGGTATTAATTCTGGTTTGGTAGGATTATAAAAGTTGTTGCTTTCTAAGTAGAGAGCGAATGTCGAGAGCACTGTTGTTAGTGTTTTAAATAGTTCTACTGCTGTAATTGAACTTAGGTAACGTAGTTTAGTTTTTTCAGTACCTGTTACCATGAGCGAGAATTGCGAGCCTCGTCGTAAGTTTGTGAGTAGTGGTTTCCGGTGTGGGATTTGATCAAAGTATTTTCATTGGGAGGGGGGGGGGGGGCGCAGTTCAGTGGGGAAGCCAGTGGGCATTCTAGCGAGATCCTCTCCTGGGAATGCAGAATTTATAGTAGAAGTAAGTTGATAGAGGAGCAGGAGCGTAAGATCTGTCCCCGTGAGGTGCAGTTACAAGAAGCAAAGGAGGAACTAAATAGGTTGAGGAGGGTTAAGGGTGCTGGGAAATGGGAACTTGTGGTTGGTAAGAAGGCAGCTAGAAGAGGAGGAGCTATTCAGACAGTTGTACTTCGAGTATATGCAGTATATAAGAGTTGAATGGAAAGGAGCCTATTGTAGATTTAGGTGTAGGGAACATGCAGCAGTCCTTAACGGTTAGCAAGTGTAAGTCAGTTGCAAATTCTAACAGTAAAAAGAAAGTTATGCTGCTAGGTAGTTCGCACAGTAGAGGTGTGGGCCAGCAGTTGCAGGAAGTGTCGGAGAGTGAGTACCAGGTCACCAGCATTGTGAGGCCTAGTGGAGGGTTGGCTCAGGCGACTGACAGCATAGGGGAGATACGTAGGAATTTTACGAAAGATAATCAGGTAGTGATTGTGGGTGGAGAAGGGAATCATCTTGATAGGGACGCGGAATTGATGTGCATGGTGACCTGGTAAAGATAGCTACTCAAACTGGTGGCATTAATGTGCACTTCGTGCAATTGTTTCTGCGTCATGATCGGCTTCGTCTTAATGCTGCTGTCAGGCCTGGTAACATGGAGCTGGAGAAGGCACTGATGGCGGAAGGCATGGGTCACGTTGCAGTGGTGTCAGTTTATCAGTAGGTTGGGTTTCACTAGGCATGACCTGCACCTTAATAGGTTTGGGAAGGGGAGGCTGGCAAAGCTAATAGGTGTCAGTGAAGTGGGTGGCGGTGGGATCACTCACGGAAAAATTCTTCTAGTAGTAGGTGTTAAAGCTGCACATGTTTTACACTGAAGTTAGCTGACAGGTATACCTGCTTAAAGGAGGTCCCTCTAACAAAGGAATCACCTTCAGAGGATGTCATGTTTCCAAGTAGAGAAGGAATTAGCATATTTCAATAAATGCAAGAGGCATTGGAGATGGCGAATTGCTTATAGATGTTGACTCTGGTTTATCGGAGTACCACTTAAATAATTTGACAATTCAGAATCTTCTTTTACCAGGATTTAGATTATCTGGCTGTTTTTCAAGGAGTTCTTTGAGGAGTGGTGGAGCGGCCGTCTACGTAAAAAAACAGTATTCCATTTGAGTCTGTAGACGTATCACGGTACAGCACTGAACAGTTATTTGAAAATTGTTAATTTGCAACTGAATTTAGTGAAACTAAACTTCTAATTGTTGTTGTTTATAAGTCCCCTAACTCTGACTTCAGAGCTTCTCTGCTCAATCCAGACAGGGTTCTTGGTTCACTTTATAGGAAGCACCAAAAATTACGTGACTTCAGTACTAATTTTGTATGTGATTGTGCAAGGAAAAGAATGTTAGTAGATCTCCTAAACTCATATGATCTGATGCAGATTGTGTTTTTTCCAGCCAGGTTGCAGGGAACAGTAGCACAACCATAGAATGTATTTATATTCATTCTACATTGCTAGATGAGCATTTTGTTAGTAAAAGGGTGAATGGCCTTTGAGACCATGAAGCACAAATTTTAGCACTGAAAGGCTTTTGTACTCAAACAAATGTTATATATAATTACAAACTACTCGTATGTAGGAAAGCTAATCCAACGGCAATAGAGAGTTTTTTAAACCTCGTTAAGGAACAAGAGTGGCAGGATGTTTACAGCGCCGATAATATAGATGACAAAGATAATGCTTTCCATAACACATTTCTCATGTTCTTTGAGAGTTGCTTTCCATTAGAACGTTCCAAACAGGGTACTAGTATTAAAAGGCAGGCTGGGTGGCTGACTATTGGGATAAGTAGAACAAAGTAAATCATATCGAAATTTTATAAGTAGTCACAATCGAGCTACAGTAGCCCATTACAAACAGTATTATAAGGTGCTTAAAAACGTTATTCGAAAGACAAAGAGTATGTGCTATGCAAATACAATACCTAATTCACAGGATAAAATTAAAATCATATGGACAGTTGTGAAGGAAGTGTCTGGTTAGCAGCACAAGGTCCATGGTGTAAAGTCAGTTCATAGTAAAAATATTTCTGTTACTGATAAGTCAGATATATGTATAGTACTTAACAATCATTCTCTCAGTATTGCTGGTGATTTAAATAAAAACTTAGTTTCTACATGGAATTATATGACTCTCTTGGAAAACGCCTTTCTGAGACTGGTGTCTCAAATACTCCTCTGTGAAACTGATAAGGGAGAGATTGAGTCATAATTAAATCACTAAGGGCTAAGCACTATCATGGATATGATGGAGCGCCTAGCAGAATATTAAAGCACTGTGCTGCACATGTTAGCCCTGTATTTAGCCATATTTGTAATTTTTTCTTTAAGAATGGTCAGTTTCTTGAACTATTAGAGTACTCAGTTGTAAAACAGCTTTATAAAAAGGGAGAAAGGGATAATGTAGATAAATTTAGACCTATTTCTATGCCATCATTGGTTGCTAAAGTTATTGGAAGGGCTGTGTATGTAAGGATAATTGATCATTTTATATCACATAATTTGCTATCAAATGTATAGTTCGGCTTTAGAAGTCGTTTAACAACTGAAAATACTATATTCTATTTTCCCTGTGAGGTACTGGATGGATTAAACAAACGCTAGGCATATTTTTTGATTTAATTAAGGCGTTCGACTGTGTTGATCATAAAATATTGTTTCAGAAGTTGGACCATTATGGAATACAGGGAGTAGCTCACAATTGGTACACCTCTTACTTTAACAACAGACACCAAAAGGTCATTATTCAGCGTTGAGAACGGCTGTGATGTGGGGTCTGAGTGGGGCACAGTCAATTGGGGAGTGCCACATGGATCAGTGCTGGGGCCACTCCTGTTCCTTATTTATATGATATGCCCTGTAGTATTACAGGTAATTCATGGCTTGTAGAAAATAAACTAACGCTAAATCACCGTTTCTAACACACAATTCAACAAAAACCAACTTTTTAATTTCACAGAATGGGCGTATGATTAGTTAAACTGAGCAGTTCAAATTTCTGTGTGTTCAGATAGATAGTAAACTGTTGCGAGAAGCCCCTTTTCTGGACCTTGTTCAAAGACTTAGTGCTGCCATTTTTACTATTCGAACGCTATCTGAAGTAAGTGATTGTTCAACATGAAAATTAATCTACTTTGTTTATTTTCATTCGTTTATGTCGTATGGTATTATATTTTGGGTAACTCTTCCCATTCTCAAAATATATTTTTGGCTCAGAAATGGGAAGTTCGGGCAATAAGTGGCGTAATTTCGTCAACCTCTTGTCGACCCCTGTTTACTAGTCTAGGTATTCTGACATTTGCCTCTCAATACATACACTCCTGGAAATTGAAATAAGAACACCGTGAATTCATTGTCCCAGGAAGGGGAAACTTTATTGACACATTCCTGGGGTCAGATACATCACATGATCCCACTGACAGAACCACAGGCACATAGACACAGGCAACAGAGCATGCACAATGTCGGCACTAGTACAGTGTATATCCACCTTTCGCAGCAATGCAGGCTGCTATTCTCCCATGGAGACGATCGTAGAGATGCTGGATGTAGTCCTTGGGAACGGCTTGCCATGCCATTTCCACCTGGCGCCTCAGTTGGACCAGCGTTCGTGCTGGACGTGCAGACCGCGTGAGACGACGCTTCATCCAGTCCCAAACATGCTCAATGGGGGACAGATCCGGAGATCTTGCTGGCCAGGGTAGTTGACTTACACCTTCTAGAGCACGTTGGGTGGCACGGGATACATGCGGACGTGCATCGTCCTGTTGGAACAGCAAGTTCCCTTGCCGGTCTAGGAATGGTAGAACGATGGGTTCGATGACGGTTTGGATGTACCGTGCACTATTCAGTGTCCCATCGACGATCACCAGTGGTGTACGGCCAGTGTAGGAGATCGCTCCCCACACCATGATGCCGGGTGTTGGCCCTGTGTGCCTCGGTCGTATGCAGTCCTGATTGTGGCGCTCACCTGCACGGCGTCAAACACGCATACGACCATCATTGGCACCAAGGCAGAAGCGACTCTCATCGCTGAAGACGACACGTCTCCATTCGTCCCTCCATTCACGCCTGTCGCGACACCACTGGAGGCGGGCTGCACGATGTTGGGGCGTGAGCGGAAGACGGCCTAACGGTGTGCGGGACCATAGCCCAGCTTCATGGAGACGGTTGCGAATGGTCCTCGCCGATACCCCAGGAGCAACAGTGTCCCTAATTTGCTGGGAAGTGGCGGTGCGGTCCCCTACGGCACTGCGTAGGATCCTACGGTCTTGGCGTGCATCCGTGCGTCGCTGCGGTCCGGTCCCAGGTCGACGGGCACGTGCTCCTTCCGCCGACCACTGGCGACAACATCGATGTACTGTGGAGACCTCACGCCCCACGTGTTGAGCAATTCGGCGGTACGTCCACCCGGCCTCCCGCATGCCCACCATACGCCCTCGCTCAAAGTCCGTCAACTGTACATACGGTTCACGTCCACGCTGTCGCGGCATGCTACCAGTGTTAAAGACTGCGATGGAGCTCCGTATGCCACGGCAAACTGGCTGACACTGACGGCGGCGGTGCACAAATGCTGCGCAGCTAGCGCCATTCGACGGCCAACACCGCGGTTCCTGGTGTGTCCGCTGTGCCGTGCGTGTGATCATTGCTTGTACAGCCCTCTCGCAGTGTCCGGAGCAAGTATGGTGGGTCTGACACACCGGTGTCAATGTGTTCTTTTTTCCATTTCCAGGAGTGTATATTCTTTACTGTCGTTTCTTCTTAACAATATCAGCTTATTCCCAAGAATTAGCAGCTTTCACACAGTTAGTACTAGGCAGAAATCCAGTCTGCATTTGGATCGCACTTCCTTGACACTTGTGCAAAAAGGTGTGCAGTATACTGCTGCCTCCATTTTCAGTAAGTTACCACAAGAATTCAAAAATCTTGGCAGTGATTCACATGCTTTCTAATCGAAACTGAAGAGTTTCCTCATGGGTCACACTTTCTATTCTGTCGAGGTGTTGGTTGAAAAACTAAGTGATTCCTATGTTATGTTGTTGATTGCGTTTACTTAAACTTATGGCTCGTCTTTTATTTGGTTCATAAACATTTCATTTTACCTGTTATTACTTTTATGTTGTAACTACATGTACTAACACGTTCCGTGACCTTGGAGATTTGCTCCTCAATTTGGTCCTACAGAACTCGACGAGTAAAATAAAATAAAAATAAAAATGATGCAAAGGCAAATCCTAACTGAGGATGAAACACCTGTGTACTACTACTACTGTGAGCCATATCGGGTCCCCATCACTAGTGACGGAGGATTTCATTAGTCAGTAATTAAATGATGGTATTACAGAGGAATGGGGTGCACTAGTACTGTAAAAGTATGGACATAACCTAGTTTAGTGAACGATTACAGAGTTTTGTAATGCATCATATAGACAAGGAACTGCAGTCGTTTTTAAGGTTAGCGAATTAGTATAGGAAATTTGTCCCACAATCTGCATAAATAACGCCACCTGTCATACAGTTATTGACGGAGCACCCGATATTGCTTACGACACACAGGTGATTCATGCCAAGTTGAGTTTGATCAGTTGGTTCAGTGGGTATAAACACACAAGGACGGAACTAGTTCTGTTGGACATCGAAATGGAAAGGTGAAGGAATTACGAACAATAGTCCAGCGCTAATCCCTTCAAATTGTGAAAAAGGGTTCGTACTATCGTGTAACAGTAGTAATCATGTATTAGGCCGCGTTGTAACAGAGCAACCGGAGGGGAAGGAGTATCTGGTCACCTATGCATCATGACAATTTAATGAAGCAGAGATGACGTATTTTGTCGCAAAAAAGGAAATGGTGAGCATCATACAGGGAAGGACAGCCTTGCACTGCAACATTATTTCGAAAAGTTGGGATCGCACTAGATGTACTGAGTGTATGATGCACCGGTAGTTATTGTAAATTGTTATGACCAAGTACAATGTAGGGGTGCAGAACGAGTGGAGCTGCATGATAGTGAAATATTGATAAACAGTACGTGACCTTACTCTGGATCGCAACAGAATCAGTTCTCTAGACAAGTTCATAGTAGTGCAGGAGAGGCATGTAAGTGCAGAGCAAATGCTTCAACACATACAACAGTACTGCGGCTGGTACCAGCTCAGAATCATTGTGATAAATGTGTAATATTCAAATATCACCTTGCTTCTGGTTGCAGTTTGTGTAGCCCACTATTATCTACAGCAGAAAAATCGCACGTGTCCACCACATGCCGACTGAATGGGCCGCACTTACAGAGTAAACAGTCGTTAAGCGTATCAGCTACTGGAGATCGTGAACGAGATTGGATTAGTATAAGAGCAGTTGGGATAAGACGTGTACATAAATGCAAAAAATAAAACGTAAAATTTGATGTTTCAGTGATCTGCAGGGTTAATACGAGTCTGCGCTCTGGAGGTGGAAGCACTGCTGCACTCGTACCTACACAACCTGTAGCCGCACGAGCCAGCGTGTTGCCTGAAAGTTCTACTGGCAGAACCACAGTACTGCTGAAGTGACATGATGGAAACCACCAGCCTGGTGCAGTGAAGTGCTGAGTTACGTCACGCTGCGCTGCCTTGCCCTCTACGTGAACTGCAAATGGATTCTAATGGCCACTTTTCTGTGGGCTGTAGCTGCAACTGATGCTACTGGGACCTGAACTGGTGCGACCTATCTGGGACTCCTGCAGGCCATCACCAACCGACTCGCAGCTGTCTTCGAGGGGGGTATGCAACTTGGTGCCTCCTGCATCTGAACCGAGCGAGGTGGCGCAGTGGTTAGCACACTGGACTCGCATTCGGAAGGACGACGGTTCAATCCCGCGTCCGGCCATCCTGATTTAGGTTTTCCGCGATTTCCCTAAATCGCTCCAAGCAAGTGCCGGAATGATTCCTTTGAAAGGGCACGGCCGGCTTCCTTCCCTGTCCTACCCAAATCCGATGAGACCGATGACCTTGCAGTTTGGTCTCTTCCCCCACACAACCCAACAACCCTGCATCTGACCTACTGCCGGACCACTAACGCGGCAATTTTCGTCAATAACCCAGGATAGCCTCTGTGCTGCACCTGGTATTACTCCCTCCCTCCCCTCCTCCCCCCGCCACCACAGTCGCCAGTGCCTGCTACTGCTGGCCAGTTCGTCCCGCCCAGGACTGGCCGCATTACGTCACTAATCACTACCTGACGCTGCGACACTGGGACATGTCTTACCACACAAGGCTGCCGCACCGCTGTGCTTTGCTTAGCACAGCTATTACTGCTCCCAGCCACCACACAGTGGTATGAGATTTTCACTCTGCAGCGGAGTGTGCACTGATATGAAACTTCCTGGCAGATTAAAACTGTGGGCCCGACCGAGACTCGTACTCGGGACCTTTGCCTTTCGCGGGCAAGTGCTCTACCAACTGAGCTACCCAAGCACGACTCACACCCCGTCCTCACAGCTTTGCTTCCGCCAGTACCTCGTCTCCTATCTTCCAAACTGCAAGGTTCGCAGGAGAGCTTCTGTAAAGTTAGGAAGGTAGGAGACGAGGTACTGGCGGAAGTAAAGCTGTGAGACCGAAGCGTGAGTCGTCCTTGGGTACCTCAGTTGGTAGAGCACTTGCCCGCGAATGGCAAAGGTCCCGAGTTCGAGTCTCGTTCCGGCACACAGTTTTAATCTGCCAGGAAGTTTCCCGTTAACTGGTGTTTAAAACCAAGTTTTTTTTTTAATGTTGTACTGACCCCTTTCGAAGTGTTGTTGCATTCATGTAAAGTTCTGTCAGGTTCCGCATTTGGAAGCGCAGACTAAGATAAGATGAGGCAGGTTAAAGGTCAAGTACGAGCGGGTGGATTTCGCATACGCAGCCTCAGAAGGTAGTTCTCTGTTGCATTTAAGTGAAGCACCTGTGTGAGTCCCCCACTCACAGTGTGAGCGAGTTGTTCTATATTAGATCGCAGAGGCGAGTTTCTGGCTGGTTGTTTCACTTTATGTAAATCGACGTATGACAGTGTTGAATAATGTATCTGTGATTTAATGTATAGTACACTTTTATTCTAAATAGCGTCATGTTGCTAAAGCCTATTAAATTCGTGATCTAGGGAAAGTAAATCGTGTTCTTCCATGCTCTTATGATTCCACAATAGCCGAGTATACAGTTCTTCGCATCTACGGACCAGCCAACTAACGTGAAAGGACGAGACCAGACGAAACTCACATTGTTGTAGTTTTTTGTGTTTAGAGGACCTGCAGTTCAGAACTCTATCGATCACCAAATGCAGTTAGACGCAACTCTCCAAAATTCTCGTGAAATCGACTTTGAAGTTTTCCGAACATCGTTAACAGCCTAATAAAAGGTCGATGGGCTGCGTGGGTCGACAATAGAATGCTCCCAGAATGAGATTTTTATCTGCAGCGGAGTGTGCGCTGATATGAAACTTCCTGGCAGATTAAAACTGTCTGCTGGACCGAGACTCAAACTCGGGACCTTTGCCTTTCGCGGGCAGGTGCTCTACCATTTTTTTTTTCTTTGATCTCATTTTGTTCGCTTTTGTTCGTTCCATCTTCTCGGGCCGGACGTCGTAAGACATCCATTGAAGTTCGTTGTTGATCGATTAACTCAGATTTTTTTATTACAGAGGGCACGTAACTCTCGGACCGAACACGCTGAGCTATCGTGCCCGCAAACCCTCTGAGCTACCCAAGCACGACTCACGCCCTGTCTTCACAACTTTACTTCCGCCAGTACCTCGTCTCCTACTTCCCAAACTTCGCAGAAGCTCTCCTGCGAACAATGCACAACTAGCACTCCTGGAAGAAAGGATATTACAGAGACATGGCTTGCCATGTATTTGCCATGAACTGTATAAATTAAGAAATAAGAACACATACATTCTCCATAAAAAATACATATGCATTAATTAGCATATATTCGATGAATTTTATATTTAAATTTTAAATTACGTAGTGAATGGAAATAAAACGAGAAAATAATGGAGCAAATGAAACTCGAACCAGCAATTACCAGTCTCGAACGTTACTGATCTTTTTCCACCTTTATGTATTTTACGCCTCTCGGAAATGTTCGTAAAACATGCACCTTTATTGAAGAAATTTGCATCAGCTGGGTATGGAACGGAGCACCAGCAAATGGCAGGCTAGCATTCTGGAGACATGTCCATAGAGCCTGTCATGAAATATTGCCATCAGGGTTTCCAACTCGCTCATAAAACTTCGGTTTCCTCGAGAATTTTTGACTTGCATCGGATTGCTTTGCCTGGCTGATATGAGTTCTGAAATTCACGTATCGTAAATATAAAAATAAAAAAACACAAAAATCTGATTACCGTGCGGTATCCTTGTAAGACACTGCATAGCCCAATATTCCTTGAATAGCCAATCAAGAGGTGTTGGAGAGAGGACTGCCTGTTGAGAGCCTCTTCTGAGTTGCACCCTCTCATGTATTGAGTCTGTTCCAGGGCAGACGCTTTTATTCTTCCTGCATCTGTCTCCCCTGTACTGGAGCTTCCCATCTTCCTAAATATCACTGTTCCATTCTAACATCTTTGAACACCTGGCCACTCAACTCTATCACCAATGCGACTGGTATGTGGTAGTGGTATATACATCCTGCGGGGGTCTAAATGTAAACCATAAACTGCAATAATAAACACAGACACTTTCTTCGAATTTGTGACTTTTAACCGCCCCCCCCCCCGCCCCCCCCCCCCCCCGCCCCTCATCTTCCCCCCACTCCCAACCATATCTTCCATCTCGCCCACGTCTCACTCGCCATCATTTACGTACGGAATACATCTGAGGAACACAGAGATGATGAAGGTGATGAAGAGTCATAGAAAGAAGACTTGACAATGCATGAAACAATAGAGTACCTTAGATCTTTAGAGGAGCGAAGCGATGCTAGTGATTGTAAAAAAGCGCAGCTCATTCCCATTTCCAAGAAAAGTCGTCCAACAGACGCACAAAACTATAGGCCTACGTCCCTGACGTCCGGTTGATAATTTGGAAAACTTTTTATGCTTGCATATTACGACCTTTCTGGAGACTGAGTATCTCCTGTGAGGGCCGAGCGGGATTAGCCGAGCGGTCTACGGCGCTGCAGTCATGGACTGTTCGGCTGATCCCGGATGAGGTTCGAGTCCTCCCTCGGGCATGGGTGTGTGTGTTTGTCCTTAGGATAATTTAGGTTAAGTAGTGTGTAAGTTTACGGACTGATGACCTTAGCAGTTAAGTCCCATAAGATTTCACACACATCTGAACATTTTTTTCTCCTGTGGGGGAATCAACACGGAACCCGAAAACAACGATCGTGTGAACCCCAGCTCGCTCTGTCCATATGTGAGACGCAGAAAGCAGGAGGTACCGCGCCCATCAATATGTCGTGTTCCAGGCCTTCCTGAAGGCCCTTTGTACACTTCAGCACTGCTGCCTAGTGAAAAAAATAAGAGCGTACGGGATATCAGACCAACTGTGTGATTGGATCGAAGAGTTTGTAGCAAAAGGAACCCACCACGCCATTTTGAATGAAGAGAAGTCTTCAGCACCGTTATTTTTCACAGTATACACAAATGAGCTGATGTATAAAGTTTCCATGAGGCTTGTTATGAATGACGCTGTTGTGTACGGAGAAGGTGCTACGTTGGTAAATTGCAGTGAAGTACAGCAAGACATGCAGAGGGTCGACACTTGGTGGAAAGAGCAGCTATCGATCCTCAACATAAACAAATGTAACGCAATGTGAATACACAGACAGAGAGAACATTTGTTGTACGATTACACAATTGCAGAACAATCACATTACCACCTACTTCCATAAAATATTTTGTAGTTGGCGTAGGGAGCGATTTGAAATGGAACGTCTATATAAAACTGATCGCAGGAAAGACAGATGTCAGGCTGAGATTCGCTGGAAGGATCTACAGGAAATGTAGTCCATCAGCAAAGGAAGTAGCTTACACTCGTCCGAGCAATATTTGAATACTCTCGTCAGTCCGGGATCCGTACCACATTGAACTGATAGAGAAAATGGAAAACATCCAAAGAAGAGCAGAACGTTTCGTTACGAGTTTGTTTAGTAAGCGCAAAAGGGTCAAGGAAATGCTGTCAGTTCCAGCGACAGACGCTGGGAGAGAGAGGTTCTCCATGTTAGTACGGTCTACAGTTAAATTTCCGAGAGGGTACATTCCCAGGAGAGTCAACCAATATATTGCTTCCTCTTACGAATATATCTCGCGAAAAAACCACGAAGATAAAATTAGAGAGCTTCGAGGCCACACGGAGGCGCATAGGAAATCCTCCTATCCCGTGAACCACACGCGATTGGAACAGCAAAAGGGAGAAGTGACAGTAGTGCCCAAAGCACCCTCCGTCACACACCGAAAAGAGGCTTACGGAGTACAGATGCAGATGTAGGTGTACTGGGAGGTCTGAAAGGGATCTCCTATTTAGGAAAAATTGTTATGCGGAATGGCCCGAGAAAGATGGCAGAAGTAGGTTGGCACGAGCGAAGAATGTCTTCTTCATTAAAAGATCTCTACTGATACAAAGCTGACAAACTCCCTGAAAGTGGACGGCTGGTGTGCGCCGTTGTATGGATGGAAACGTCGACCCTCGGAAACCATTAGAAGAAAAAAATTTTCAAATTCACTCCAGATCCCTTTATTTCCAGATGACCGGTTTCGGGTCAGCTGCCCATCTTCCGATCTATTAACAAGAGCTAACAGATCTGAAGATGGGCAACTAGCCCGAAACCGGCCACATAGAAATAAAGGAAAGCGATCTAGAGGCCGAATTTGTACACTTTTTTAGAAGTAACTATCACGGTAATTCCATCAAAATCCAGAGAAGGGACAGGAATAATTTGAAATGAGGTGCTATACAGGGTGTTTGACTGTTCTAGGTACAAACGAAACAAGTGAACAGAGGAGAATTAAACAAGGAAATGATCCTAATAAACACGGCCACATATTCCAGGTAGCAGTTCTCAAAGACAACAACTAGCGCAATCTTCACGTACAGCTCCACACACGGTATCAAGTGGAGAACTAGCTGACACCCACTTCACCTACGAGGGTACTAATAGTACTGCAGAGGAATCAGGATGATTTATCACGAAACGTGTGCTCAGAAGCAGACAGCCAGACAGCAGAATGCTCATTACGTCATCAACACCTGCGCGAGACCAGTTCATTTAAATCGAATAAGCAACGTGCGGGTTGACCAAGAACAGTGTCGACACCGCGAAAAGAGGAATGTGTATAACAACAAATGGCAGCAATGTCGGAAACAAGTTCAAATGGTTCAAATGGCTCTGAGCACTATGGGACTCAACTGCTGAGGTCATTAGTCCCCTAGAACTTAGAACTAGTTAAACCTAACTAACCTAAGGACATCACAAACATCCATGCCCGAGGCAGGATTCGAACCTGCGACCGTAGCGGTCTTGCGGTTCCAGACTGCAGCGCCTTTAACCGCACGGCCACTTCGGCCGGCTCGGAAACAAGTACCAGGACTGCTGCAGCAGAACCCGTTTCGCCCTCCACTATATGTTGTCCTCATAGCATGTAAAACATGTGGTAGCCCTGGCCGCAGCACCTGACTTTCTCCCCCGGATTGCCTTCTGCCAGTGGATCCTTGCACATTGTAAGTGATACACAGTTCCTCATACACGTATTGTTCACAGACGGAGCATGCTTTACCGGAGATGGTATTGAACATTCACAGCACGCACGTTTGCGCTTATGATAACCCACATGCTATCACTGAGACGGCACAACAGCCGAGATTTTCCGTTAACTTTTATGGTGCGTGTTGTTGTCAATCAGTTGACACGGCCACATTTCCTACAAGGCCTTCTTTCTGGTTGTGTGTTGCAGGGCAATACAAGTTCATCGACCATTTACAACACCGTTTCCCAACTTAGGGGTAATTACCCCCCCCCCCCCTCCCCGGGGGGTTAAAATGAAATTTTCTGAAGCGTAAAAACTAATTAATTCGATTTTGTTTCAGTCACAAATCTAAGTTATTTTCAAAAGATCACTACCATTATCTCAATTTTATAAGACTCTAATACTGATTATATAAGTTATCAGTAATTACTATTTCTCAGGTGAGAATGAGATTTTCACTCTGCATCGGAGTGTGCGCTGATATGAAACTTCCTGGCAGATTAAAACTGTGTGCCGGACCGAGACTCGAACTCGGGACCCTTGCCTTTAGCGGGCAAGTGCTCTAGCAACTGGGCTACCCAAGCACGACTCATTCTGGAAACATCTCCCAGGCTGTGGCTAAGCCATCTCACGCAGTATCCTTTCTTTCAGGAGTGCTAGTTCTGCAAGGTTCGCAGGAGAGCTTCTGTAAAGTTTGGAAGGTAGGAGACGAGATACTGGCAGAAGTAAAGCTGTGAGGACGGGGCGTGAGTCGTGCTCGGGTAGCTCAGTGGTAGAGCACTTGCCCGCGAAAGGCAAAGGTCCCGAGTTCGAGTCTCGGTCCAGTACACAGTTTTAATCTGCCAGGAAGTTTCACTATTTCTCAGTTACTACCATTAATGCGATGGAGGTTACAGGTTCCTCACATAGTCCACCCACTACTCCCATATATTGTACATCGCTGATGATAAAAATGAGATGCTAAATATCTCAAGAAAATGTCTTCTCCAAGCTGTAGTTTGTACGTGCAGCGGTCCAGAAATTGCTTCATTACTCGCTTCGAAACAGATAAATAAATTGACAGCACGACACAGCATTAACTGCGTAAGAGCTTCTATAGTACTGTACATAGTTATTATTATTACTATAAATGGCTGTGGTCAGACATGAAGCATTAACAGCCCGAAGTCTTGGAATTTCTGCCAGTTCAGAAGTAAGGGATGCAGCAATCAAGTGATTTACGACCACTAAATATAGTGCACACATTTTAACTTAGTTGATTTTAAAGGGGGGTTGCAGTGTGCAGGTCAAGAAAGCGCCTCAATCGAGAGGAGTAATACAGAGGAAGTACATTTTGTAACAAATGTCTACCCTCACTGCGGATAGTTAGCTTTCTTGTCTCAGAAGGAGTTGTGAGTAGCACTTGCAATGCACCACGAATTCCTTCGTCATCCATTCTAAAACACACACACACACACACACGCACAAACTAAATATCATTCATAGTCATCTTTCATAATTTTAAAAATAAAATTGTTGAAAGAAAAGCCTTTCATTCTACAATTTAATTTGGTGCTAAGTTTGGTGATGATGTGGAGGAGTAGAGGGCAACAGACCGTGGGGGGAGGGGTGTACACTAGCTAATGTCTAATCACACTCAGGGATAATGGTCTAAGAAAGGTTGTAAGCCACTGGTTTAAACGAGAGGAGTGAAAGGATCGCTATCTGGTATATGAATGCTTGTGCACCAGCACATTTTCATGTAGCCCTTCGGGAATACTTAGAACGAATGGCCGAATGTCTCGGTCGTGGTTGGCCGATAGCGCGGATGTACAGGTTCTCATTTTAATTTTTCTGCGATTTATGAAACCTTTGGTGTATTCCAGTCCTTTTGACCGTGTCGATGAACTTCGGGACGGATTGTGGATGGTTGTCAATGCATTCGGAACACGTCTGTGGCTTTGAAATGTGTACAGACATCATGAAAAGACGTGCTAAGTCTACCTTCTTACGCACGGTGCCAATATGAGCACACGTTGCAATAGGTTTGTCCTCAAGTGAATTCCAGCAGTATGCATCCTAAGGGGAGTCTGTCACGATGTGTTCATGGACTTAGTCATGTCGGATGAAGCATATTGGTTTGCCGATCTGTGTTTACCAGGATAATTTGTTTCATTTAGCCCTTTGGTTGGTGCATAGTAAAGCCAAACACCTTATAGAACTGTATTATAAAATGTGTGGAATGCTAAAACACGAAATGAATTGATGACGAAAGATATGTATGGAAGATCCTTAACAGAAGAAGAGTCAGATTAGCAGTATTTTGCCATGACGTCTAGGAGTAAATAAGTTTACACTGGATCGAGCAGCAGAGGATTTTGTGAGTAGCAGGAATGAAGTGGTTAGCGTGAGACGGGGAAATACCTCTCTCTCCATTCCCCCCGTCCCAAGCAAGACTATTTGAAGAATAGAACTTATTTGTAGGAAGAGACTGAAAAGTGTGATTACCTTACAAACGAGTTAAGGTGTTAAATATTTGACGTTATGGGTGAAGACGAAAAACCTAATTATGTTGGTTTTATTAGTTTCGGATTATTCACCCATAGACATTGCCAAAGTAAAAACCAACACTAGGGATGAAAGTCAGAAAAAGGTTGGAAAAGGTTTAGAATGTGGTTAAAGATCGTTAGGAGTTGGTAAGTGCTCTTACTGTCAAACAGTGGACGAGTATACTCCGCGTAAATTGCTCTCCGTTTTAACAAAAGCTGCTCTTTCACTCTTCGCAATGTTTATTACGTCATATCTACTTAACTATGTGTCTCGCAGTGTTATTTTTTATACGTGCATTGGCATATGTATATGCTGTCTGCAAAATGTATTCCGATTACAGTTTGTTGTAAAAGTAACAAATTAAAACGTGATGCCTCATGCTGAAGTTACTGCATGAACACTGAAAATATAGTAAGCGATAAGTATTTTTCTATTCATTGTTTTATGGGTCGTGTCAGCCAGAAAAGTTTGGAAAAAGTTTGAAAGTATTTGTCAAGTTTGTTATAAGTCTCTAAGTGGTCTCATTCTCAAATACTGACCGGATATACGAGTAGTTTGGGTAATTTGCGGGCTTTGAGTTACGTATACAGAGTTTCTAACTTTAATTATAATTACCCAGTATTACAGTACAGCTACACACAGAGATCCAGTGTGGGTTCTAATCATCGTATGCCACCAAAACATGGTGAGATATGCTACCGCGTCAATGTGAAACCGATGTGCGATGGAAAAAATTAGTTCCACTTTTGGCCACCGGGTTTTAATCTGGCGCTGTGAATGCAAGAAAAACTTACAGAAATATTTCCATATGTAGTGAATTACGAACACCATGCGGGCAGTAAAGCTCAAACAAGAGAGAAAGGCACGATGACGATTTTATTATAAACCGCCACATACACCATTTGTTTAACATGAGCAATAGAGACGTTATCAGCAGTTGCTCGCAGCAGTTCCGATGGAATATGCGCAGCATGTTCCTGTACACTGACCTTGCAATCAAGTGGAGAACGAACGAGTCATTGGAAAATGTTGTGTTGGCTGAAGAGCCAACACCGTGTTACGAGTGGAGGCCGAAATGCACGCGTTTTAGCTCACGCAGGCTGGCGTGAGGAGGGAGGAACTATACTGACGTGAGGTCTGGAACATGACAAGGAATTAGAATTCAGAAAGCGGACGTAATTAGTTGGATACTTAACTTTAATCCATTAATGATGAACGTCGCTCTTGACGGTACATGAGTCACAATATTATCTGTTCGGAAGACATAGTAACTGAATATGGCGCCTTGCTGGGTCGTAGCAAATGATGTAGTTTAAGGCTATGCCAAACTGTCATCTCTGCAAATGAGAGCGTCTGTATACAGTGAACCATCGCTAACAAAGTCGGCTGTACAACTGGGGCGAGTGCTAGGAAGTCTCTCTAGACCTGCCGTGTGGCGGCGCTCGGTCTGCAATCACTGATAGTGGCGACACGCGGGTCCGTCGTATACTAACGGACCGCGGCCGATTTAAAGGCTACCACCTAGCAAGTGTGGTGTCTGGAGGTGACACCACAGAAAATACGATCTTTTAGATATCCCCTGTGTCGAACGTCACTCGGAGTCATATCAGGTGATATTGCACACTATGCATCTGGAAAACCTATGGCGATAACACGTTCGTGGAAGGTTGCATTAAGCAGATCTCTCACTGAGCGAGCGACATGAGGTATTGCCCCATCTCGCATGGAAGCAGTGGTTTGCACACGGTTGCGCTCTTCCAAATCGTGAATCACATGTTGTACAGGGAGGTCCCGATAACGTGCAGACGTCACGGTAGACCTGACAGGCCTCTTGGTGTAATCTCTTCAAAGAAGAACGGACCGAGAATAAAGGTGGTTGTGAATCCACACAACACAATCACATGGGGCGCATGCAATGGCTCTTCGTATACTACACGCGGTTTAACAGAATCCCAAATTCGGCAGTTCACTGCGCCCTGTAGTGTTAGATGTGGTTTGTCACTGAATAGAATGCTGCCCGGCCACGTGTCATCAACTTCGATTCGCGACAGAAACCGAAGAGCAAATTGAGGACATTGCTGCCGACCATGAGGTTTTAGCTGCTGCTTCGTCTGTATCTTGTATGGGTACGAGTGTAAAATAGATGGCAGAACTTTCCGTACTGTTGACCGTGGAACAGACAATTCTCGTGGCACTGCAGTAATAGTAGCACTGTTCGTGCCACGAGCTGCGTCGTCGATCAGTTGTAGAATTTTGGAACACGTATTATGTTCAAGTATAAAGACTTTTCTGGAAAGTATAAATCTACTCTGTAGGAATTAGCATGGGTTTCGAAAAAGACGATCATGTGAAACCCAGCTCGCGCTATTCGTCGGCGAGACTCAGAGGGCCATTGACACGGGTTCCCAGGTAGATGCCGTGTTTCTTGACTTCCGCGAGAGTTGCGGTGGCTGCTTTCGGAGAAGAGAATTGGTAAGAGCTTGTGTCTACGCTCTTTTCCGTACGGTATTGCTGCCTGCCGTTATAAACGGGTGAAAATCAGGCGCTTGTATTGACTATACGGGAGCTGGTGGTGTAAAATTACATTTGTGATTGAGTCTCACTTGTACTGTGACAATTAAGAGGCGAGAACTGAGGTGGTTTCATTAGGTCTGGTTCTTAGCTGTGCAACTAAGGGAGTCAGTTATTTGGGGTAACTGAGGGAGCACCATTATGTTGGTCTAAGTGATACGTTCTCCACGTTTTGTCTATGGCTTTACGAATCGAAATCGTGGGGGAGTACGTGCGAGTAATTTGCTATTGTATTGATGGCTATGTTGTAAAGACTGTTCTTTGGTGTCTTAAATCACGCGCTGATTTGTAGCCAATCCAAGCAAAAGTTACCACTGCTACTTGCTTACGTGCTACTGTCCTTACGATTGGCGTTGTTTGTATTTTGATTGTGGGTGTGCTCACGTTTAAAAAATAAATTACGGCTACTATTCATAAGGGTTGTCTACTAAGGAAATTGCTTAAGCTTTTATCATATGCTGGTCTGTTTGCCTATCACATTGGCTTTCTATGCAGTAACTGAAGGAATGTGTATGGTGGTTCAAGATTGTAGGCTGACTAGTATTTGAACTGGTGTTGAGCTTAAGGACGAGATCAGCATCCCGCAAACCCGCACGCTGCGCGTGATTAATGTTCCGCTATTGGGGAGCCGGCTCTCTGTTCTTGGATTTTGTAAGGATACGTGATGAGTGCACCGCTGTAGTTTTTCGTGTGCCAAATTGCGGGGTGTCGGTGCCGTCCTAGGGCTAGACTTGTGATGTATGCTGTGTTGAAAGGGAATTAACTGTACCAAACTTAAGAGAGCTTTTAGTTTGTTTTAGGTCCGTACATGGAATGATGTTGATATTTTGTCGATTGCGGCAATAACTTCCTGTGTGGGGAGATCCTCTGAGGGACTGCAGTCAGTCCATCTGAAACGTGCTCCTTAAAACTTGGGACTGCAGCTCTCTGATGTTATATATTACTGTTTAATATTAAATGTCTTGAATGTAATATGGTTGTTGAGGATTATGTAATTAATTTTGATCGCTGGTTCCTTAAAGGAAGTATTTCGTTTTAAAATATGTGCTCGGTCAGAGCCTATTTAAATATGATTTTAACTCATTATTCAAATTTTCAGTCTTGCTGTCTTAAAAGGCTTTCAGTTAAATTATTGCTATTTGCCTGTTTAAATCTTTGCGTGACTTAAAGGAAAATAATATTATTTTTTTAGTTTTGTACTGATTGTTCCTTTTGGGTAATACCTGACTTATGTGTTCAACAAATGAGTGTCTAGTCAATAGTGATGCACTGTTCTATCGCTAGCCCACCCCTTCCACTCCACAGCCTATTGAGCTGCTTTGTGTCGAAATTGTGTTCAGAACACCCCTCTGACCTGACACCTCAGGTGGTGCACGCGTACGTCGAGAACTTGTCTGCGCAGCAATCGCCGACACAGTGTAGCTGAGGCGGAATAAGGGGAACATGCCCGCATTCGCCGAGGCAGATGTAAAACCGCCTAAAAACCATTCTCAAACTGGCCGGCTCACCGTATCTCGATCCAAGTCCGCCGGGCGGATTCGTTACGGGGAGCAGGCGCACCTTCCCGCTCCGGAAAGCCGTGCGTCAGACCGATCGGATAACCGGGCGGGCAACTATTAAATTAGACGAATAATCAAAGTGTTTGTTTGTCTTGGAAGCCGTTGGATAGTCAACCTTCAATTGGGATCGGGTGGTCCGGATTACCGTTCCTAGTCGTTTGGCAATACAGACGGAGGGCAGCACCAGGCTAGGGTGGGGCTAAGCGCGGCCGCGCGCCGGCTCCAGGCGGGACGCACCTCGTCGAAGTCGACCGTCTGCAGGACGACGTGGCCGCTGACCGGGCACGTGGCGTTGCTGGAGCACTCGATGTGAGGCACGCCGGCCCACTGGTTGACGAACATGGCCTCGTTGCCGTAGCGGAACCACGACAACCGCGCCAGCCACTCCAGGGACGCCGGCACCGACCTGCCCAAACAACAGTCCCACTCACCAGAGTTGAGTTATACCACTTTGGCTCTCTGCGGCTCATTGTTGCATTTCATTGTTGTCGAAAAGAATACGTAGCCTCCGTTCATCCGAATGTTCATTAGAGTATCGTATAAATATTTGAATGTAGATCACTCAAGAACTTTTCGATATATATATATATATATATATATATATATATATATATATATATAGGCAGTTATGAGAGTCGAGGAACATGAAAGGGAAGCAGTGGTTGGGAAGGGAGTGAGACAGGGTTGTAGCCTTTCCCCGATGCTGTTCAATCTGTATATTGGCCAAGCAGTAAAGGAAACGAAAGAAAAGTTCGGAGTAGGTATTAAAATCCATGGAGAAGAAATAAAAACGTTGAGGTTCGCCGATGACATTGTAATTCTGTCAGAGACAGCAAATAACTTGGAAGAACAGTTGAACGGAATGGACAGTGTCTTGAAAGGAGGGTATAAGATGAACATCAACAAAAGCAAAACGAGGATAATGCAATGCAGTCGAATTAAGCCAGGTGATGCTGAGTGAATTAGATTAGGAAATGAGACACATAAAGTAGTAAAGGAGTTTTGATATTTGGGGAGCAAAATAACGGATGATGGACGAAGTAG
This sequence comes from Schistocerca americana, assembly GCF_021461395.2. Classification (NCBI taxonomy): domain Eukaryota; kingdom Metazoa; phylum Arthropoda; class Insecta; order Orthoptera; family Acrididae; genus Schistocerca; species Schistocerca americana. The sequence continues at coordinate 102,680,318 of NC_060125.1, read as the reverse complement.
AGAGGATATAAAATGTAGACTGGCAATGGCAAGGAAAGCGTTTCTGAAGAAGAGAAATTTGTTAACATAGAGTATTGATTTAAGTGTCAGGAAGTCGGTTCTGAAAGTATTTGTATGGAGTGTAGCCATGTATGGAAGTGAAACGTGGACGATAAATACACTCCTGGAAATGGAAAAAAGAACACATTGACACCGGTGTGTCAGACCCACCATACTTGCTCCGGACACTGCGAGAGGGCTGTACAAGCAATGATCGCACGCACGGCACAGCGGACACACCAGGAACCGCGGTGTTGGCCGTCGAATGGCGCTAGCTGCGCAGCATTTGTGCACCGCTGCCGTCAGTGTCAGCCAGTTTGCCGTGGCATACGGAGCTCCATCGCAGTCTTTAACACTGGTAGCATGCCGCGACAGCGTGGACGTGAACCGTATGTGCAGTTGCCGGACTTTGAGCGAGGGCGTATAGTGGGCATGCGGGAGGCTGTGTGGACGTACCGCCGAATTGCTCAACACGTGGGGCGTGAGGTCTCCACAGTACAGTGGTCGGCGGAAGGTGCACGTGCCCGTCGACCTGGGACCGGACCGCAGCGACGCACGGATGCACGCCAAGACCATAGGATCCTACGCAGTGCCATAGGGGACCGCACCGCCACTTCCCAGCAAATTAGGGACACTGTTGCTCCTGGGGTATCGGCGAGAACCATTCGCAACCGTCTCCATGAAGCTGGGCTACGGTCCCGCACACCGTTAGGCCGTCTTCTGCTCACGCCCCAACATCGTGCAGCCCGCCTCCAGTGGTGTCGCGACAGGCGTGAATGGAGGGACGAATGAAGACGTGTCGTCTTCAGCGATGAGAGTCGCTTCTGCCTTGGTGCCAATGATGGTCGTATGCGTGTTTGGCGCCGTGCAGGTGAGCGCCACAATCAGGACTGCATACGACCGAGGCACACAGGGCCAACACCCAGCATCATGGTGTGGGGAGCGATCTCCTACACTGGCCGTACACCACTGGTGATCGTCGTGGGGACACTGAATAGTGCACGGTACATCCAAACCGTCATCGAACCCATTGTTCTACCATTCCTAGACCGGCAAGGGAACTTGCTGTTCCAACAGGACAATGCACGTCCGCATGTATCCCGTGCCACCCAACGTGCTCTAGAAGGTGTACGTCAACTACCCTGGCCAGCAAGATCTCCGGATCTGTCCCCCATTGAGCATGTTTGGGACTGGATGAAGCGTCGTCTCACGCGGTCTGCACGTCCAGCACGAACGCTGGTCCAACTGAGGCGCCAGGTGGAAATGGCATGGCAAGCCGTTCCACAGGACTACCTCCAGCATCTCTACGATCGTCTCCATGGGAGAATAGCAGCCTGCATTGCTGCGAAAGGTGGATATACACTGTACTAGTGCCGACATTGTGCATGCTCTGTTGCCTGTGTCTATGTGCCTGTGGTTCTGTCAGTGTGATCATGTGATGTATCTGACCCCAGGAATGTGTCAATAAAGTTTCCCCTTCCTGGGACAATGAATTCACGGTGTTCTTATTTCAATTTCCAGGAGTGTAGTTTAGACAAGAAGAGAATAGAAGCTTTCGAAATGTGGTGCTACAGAAGAATGCTGAAGATTAGATGAGTAGATCACATAACTAATGAGGAGGTATTGAATAGAATTGGGGAGAAGAGGAGTTTGTGGCACAACTTGACTAGAAGAAGGGATCGGTTGGTAGGACATGTTCTGAGGCATCAAGGGATCACCAATTTAGTACTGGATGGCAGCATGGAGGGTAAAAATCGTAGAGGGAGACCAAGAGATGAATACACTAAACAGATTCAGAGAGATGTAGGCTGCAGTAGGTACTGGTAGATGAACAGGCTTACACACGATAGAGCAGCATGGAGAGCTGCACAAACCAGTCTCAGGACTGAAGACGACAACAGCAACATATACAGGGTGTTACAAAAAGATACAGCCAAACTTTCAGGAAACATTCCTCACACACAAAGAAAGAAAATATGTTATGTGGACATGCGTCCGTAAACGCTTACTTTCCATGTTAGAGCTCATTTTATTACTTCTCTTCAAATCACATTAATCATGGAATGGAAACACACAGCAACAGAACGTACCAGCGTGACTTAAACACTTTGTTACAGGAAATGTTCAAAATGTCCTCCGTTAGCGAGGATACATGCATCCACCCTCCGTCGCATGGAATCCCTGATGCACCGATGCTGCCCTGGAGAATGGCGTATTGTATCACAGCCGTCCACAATACGGGCACGAAGAGTCTCTGCATTTGGTACCGGGGTTGCGTAGACAAGAGCTTTCAAATGGTCCCATAAATGAAAGTACGAGGGTTGAGGTCAGGAGAGCGTGGAGGCCATGGAATTGGTCCGCCTCTACCAATCCATCGGTCACCGAATCTGTTGTTGAGAAGCGTACGAACATTTCGACTGAAATGTGCAGGAGCTCCATCGTGCATGAACCACATGTAGTGTCGTACTTGTAAAGGCACATGTTCTAGTACTACAGGTATGTAATCGTGATAACGTGCTCCATTGAGCGTAGGTGGAAGAACATGGGGCCCAGTCAAGACATCACCAATAATGCCTGCCCAAACGTTCACAGAAAATCTGTGTTGATGACGTGAATGCACAATTGCGTGGGGATTCTCGTCAGCCCACACATGTAGATTGTGAAAATTTACAATTTGATCACATTGGAATGAAGCCTCATCCGTAAAGAGAACATTTGCACTGAAATGAGGATTCACACATTGTTGGATGAACCATTCGCAGAAGTGTACCCGTGGAGGCCAATCAGCTGCTGATAGTGCCTGCACACGCTGTACACGGTACGGAAACAACTGGTTCTCCCGTAGCACTCTCCGTACAGTGACGTGGTCAACGTTACCTTGTACAGCAGCAACTTCTCTGACGCTGACATTAGGGTTATCGTCAACTGCACGAAGAATTGCCTCGTCCATTGCAGGTGTCCTCGTCGTTCTAGGTCGCGAGTCATAGGCTGGAATGTTCCGTGCTCCCTAAGACGCCGATCAATTGCTTCGAACGTCTTCCTGTCGGGACACCTTCGTTCTGGAAATCTGTCTCGATACAAACGAACCGCGCCACTGCTATTTCCCCGTGCTAATCTATACATCAAATGGGCATCTGCCAACTCCGCATTTGTAAACATTGCACTGACTGCAAAACCACGTTCGTGATGAACACTAACCTGTTGATGCTACGTACTGATGTGCTTGAAACTAGTTACCTTCCTTCAATTGGGCCAACTGGCGGTGAATCGAGGAAGTACAGTACATACTAACGAAACTAAAATGAGCCCTGACATGGAAATTAAGCGTTTCCGGACACATGTCCACATAACATATTTTCTTTATTTCTGTGTGAGGAATGTGTCCTGAAAGTTTGGTCGTACCTTTTTTGTAACACCCTATATATATATATATATATATATATATATATATATATATATATAGTGTCCGAAAAGACTTTCCCTGATTACATAAATTGATAACTCAGGCTAGAAGTAAGATACAAATATGAAACTTGTGTCGGATTGTTTGCAACTATCGAAGTTTTTTTTCTGTTTTAGGTTCGCAGTACGTAAGTAGTGGATCAGGTGCAGTGCCCAAGAAGCCATGTTAACCAATCAGGAGAAGCCACAGTGTGTCCTGTGGTACCATGAGACACGATCACCAACCACAGTGCACAGACACTTCCAGGCAACATTTGGAAGGAATCCACCTGATGTCAAGAGCATTAAAGTCTGGTATGAGAAGTTCAAGAACACAGGATCGGTTGCTGACCTTCCGAGGTCTGGTCGACCGAGAACCTCAGCAGACAGGGTGGAAGCTGTAAGGCAGTCTTTTCTGCGAAGTCCGAAGAAATCGGTGCGCAGGGCCTCATGTGAATTACAGATGCCAAAAAGCTCTCGCCATTACATTTTACACAAACGTTTATTGTTTCGTGCATACAAAGTGCAAATCGTTCCGGCCTTGTTGCTCAATGATACTGCACGTCGATATGACTTTGCGGTCGAAATGTTATCACGTATTGAGGACGATGATGGTTATCTCAGACGAACTGCCTTTTCCGACGAAGGGACCTATTTTGTCAGTGGAGTAGTGAATCGCCATAATAGCCATAATGTGCGCATTTGGGGTTCACAACCCCCTGACGAGGGGCACCAGAGGCAGTCCAAAGGAGAATGTTTGGTGCACGCTATTACACGATCGAATTATCGGGCCATTCTTCTTCGCTCAGGCTACCATCACATCTGCAGTGTGTCTGGACATGTTGCAACTGTACGCTGTTCCTCAGCTGCTTCAGTATCACCCCGATGTCTTGTTTCAGCAAGACGGTGCACCGCCTCATTGGGGTTTGGACGTCCGTGCCTATCTCGATATGACCTTTCCTGGGCGATGGATTGGTCGTGATGGGCCAACGGTCCACGCTCTCCTGACATAACCCCATTAGATTTCTTTTTATGGGGTTATGTCAAGGAGGAGGTCTACCGAACACGTGAACCAGATCTTGAAACCCTGCGGCAACGGATAACCACAGTTGTTGAATCGATCCATCCAGTGATGTTGGCTAATGTGTGGACGGAAATTGAATATCGCCTAGATGTGCTACGTGCTACCAAGGGTGCTCATGTGGAAGTTTACTGATGTGTGAAAAAAACTTTGATAGTTTGTAAACAATTAGACACCAGTTTCATATTTCTATCTTACTTCTAGCCTGAGTTATCAATTTATGTAATCAGGGAAAGACTTTTCGGACACCATATATAGAGTTCGTTAGTGTATAGTGTAAAAGTCTAAATTAAACTGATCAGTATTCCGAATGTTAATTGTAGCGAAGCGATTTTGACTATTTTTCGTCCGTGACTGTCTCAAGAAATATGTAAAGTTTTTTTTTTTTTTAAATTACCGCTACCAGTCACAAACTTTGTCAACTATTGCATTATTTATTTATTTAGCGACATGTTTCGAGGGAATACCTCATCTTCAGGCTAAATGGCATTACAAAAACAACTTTATAATAAGGTCATACCAATGTTACATAGCCTTTTCGTAAATGCTGTGGTCATCCTGGGGAAGAAGAGAAAGTAAGAGGCGATGTCACTTTGGAAGCTGGACTGATGTTTGCACGAAGATGTTTTGTAACGGCCGCTCACTTCGTTCTTGTGGCGTGGCAGTCTCGTTGTGATGCGCTGATGTGTTTCCATTTCCGTGGCTCTCTTGGTCACATCCCTCGAAACATGTCGCTAAATAAATACGTAATATAATAGCTGACAAAGTTTGTGAGTGATAGCGGTAATTTAAAAAAACCTTACATTCTAATTATAGTGTACTCCACAAATCTGAAGTGAATCGTTTAAATACTTTTCGAGACTTTTTGCAACAAATTAAACAACGAATTATCGTTGTATAGCACTCTGGTTAAAACTATATCTGTGTCTGCGCTTTCGACTAGAAGCTTTATATTATGCACTATAACTAAGTTCTTGTCGTTGGGCTAAGCGTGGACTCACCTGACGTTTAAGAAGAAACCGCCGAAGAGCAGGAACGGGAAGATGAGTGGCTGCGCCATCGACATTGCCACCGAAATGCTGGAGCTGACGCACGACACGAAGTAACCTGCCAACAGCGCAAAGTGCGAACCGTTACACCGCCAGCAGCGAACCAACCCGTCCAGGAGCGCTCGACATGAGCGGACCGTAAAATCAGAGGAGTCTCCGTTGCCCTTTTTACTCTGAGCGGAGCGGTTGTTCCCAAAGTGTTTCTCCTCTCTTCCCATTTCAATTCATCTTAGAATAGTTAACAGGCACCTCGGACAACCATTTAGGCCCCCCTCACCCCCTCCCCCCCCCCCCCCCCCCCACCCCAGGCATCACAATGAAACCGTGAAACGCTGCATCTAGTATTGATAACGCTCTCGGTCTGGCGAGGAAGAGAATCCACAATTTCTTCAGCCATGCCACAGCCGTTGGAGTGCCAATGACTGATTACTAGATGCCGTTGTGCGTGGAGCTAAAACGTTGAGGGTATGTTGATTACTACGTCTTAACCATTGTCATAAATAGCCACAATCATTTATGGGAAGTGGTTCAAATTTCGGCGAGGGTCTGCATTTGGGCTAGCTAGAATTTTCGTACTGAGAGGTGCTGCAGGAGATGTAAAAAAGCGCTTCAGATCATTGCAGATTTCTGCGAAACTGAAACGTCAGTTCATTGTCGTATGCGACTATAATCAACATGTACTCAATTTTGACCATCTTGAAACTTTTGCGGGCATGCATTCTGTGCCGGCCGCGGTGGTCTCGCGGTTCTAGGCGCGCAGTCCGGAGCCGCGCGACTGCTACGGTCGCAGGTTCGAATGCTGCCTCGGGCATGGATGTGTGTGATGTCCTTAGGTTAGTTAGGTTTAAGTAGTTCTAAGTTCTAGGGGACTGATGACCACAGCTGTTAAGTCCCATAGTGCTCAGAGCCGTTTGAACCATTTGAACCATGCATTCTGTATTTTTAATCGAGTTTCCGTGTTTAAGAAGAGCCTGCTTTCTAATATACCTTGTTAAGGGCAAGCTAAGCTCTGAAAATATCTTCAGCTTTAATATCTCCCATTTTACGTTGTTTTGCAATTAACCTAAAAATTACGTAGTAGTAATGGTCTAAATGATGACTGTAGACAGATATTGGACCATTTTTATCTGATTTTATCCTTCAGAATATCCATAGCAATTATTTAAAGATGAAAGTTCAGAACTATTACAAAATTCGGATAATAAAATACTGAAGCTTTTCGTTCGGACGTAGAATTTAATTCCAGTTGCCAATTACGGCAGGGCAAATTTTCATTCATTATATACGATAGAACCTGCAGTCACTTTCATTTGTTCAGAAGTCCGATTGTCTTTTCTAGCTTCAAGGCTAAGTTTCATATAGTTAAAGTCAATATTAAAGGGATTAAAGAATTAAACAAAAGGAATTGTTTCCAAGCATTCTGTGGGCTGTTGCTACTCGTGGTTCGTTACTGTTCTGAAAGTAATAGGAAAAAAATGCTTGAGGTTTTTCCAATAATTTACTAGAGACAAAATTCAGTGAATAAGTCAATGATAATGTTTGGGCCCCAGTTATTACGTTTATCGTTGCCGTAAGTGGAGTAAATAGCATGCAATGGTATTTTACCTGTCGATTGAGATCTTAATTAATTAAATCACAATTAAAGACAGAAAATATAACTCAAAATCAGAGAGATTACTGTGTCCAGAGCATATCCATCGTCAAAATGTAAGAGAAAGAACAGCATTTTGGCACCGAGAACGTTGAAAGGAACATATTATTTCGTGTTCACGGTAACCTAGACGACTGGTAGAAAAAATTACCACCAAATCGTCACAGAACCGCCTACAGTATGAACTACACCCTCCATGCGCTGTGAGTAAAACGCACCATCGGTCTGTCGGTATACTCGATGACTTGCGTCCTTTGTAAACAAGCAAATTTCTAACGAGACAGATCCCGTTATACGCTCCATTCAGCCACTGCCCAGCTCTTTCGTCGTTTCGAACATTGAAGACGTGCATCTCTATGTGAGAAATCGCCTTTCGCCCAGTACCCAACTCCAAATGTCCACTGTACGTTCACTCTAAATGTGGTTGAAACGGAACTGCATTCAATGACAGCAGCAATTCTGGGGTGATTTGATGTTGTCATTCACATTCAACAACTCTACGGAAATTATTTCAAAATTACATTTAATATTCGTACATTATCTTAAGGTGCTTTATGTGTGTTGCATTTCTCGTGGTTATTCGTTAGGACGTTCTATCAGTGTTGCTGGCCTCCATTTCTATCACTTATTACTTACCGCGTAAAAAAATTTTTAGTACTGACACCACAGGGGAATTAATAGTACACGTTACTGTGAGGAAGTAGGTTTCAGTTTGAATCTTCACTGCATTTCTAATTGGTTCTGCAGTGATGTTCTGTAGAATTGACTACATGCTTCCTTTGCATGAATGAAAGTTAAAATAGAATTTTATTTAATTGCCTGAAGTTTCAAGACGGCGCACAGTCTACTGCAGAGTGAAAATTTGTTGTAGAATATTACTATTACTGGGAGTTATTGCGTTTATCCGATACTATAAGAGAAAAGAATGGTAAGTGCAAGTAAATGTCTTAAGAGAACTGGCGACCTTTTCTTTGCCACAAAAATGAGTAGTGTCTTTCCCGTGAGTAAAGACGCAGTGAACTCACTTACTGCTGTAGTTGTATAATTTTCCACGTATAGAACAGCTACTCAAAAGCGGTGAATTTGACGTTGTACTGTTAACATAAATAAAGTCTGTTTCTCCTTATCCATAATTCCAGGCAACACAAACGCAGTTCAACGTCTTTAATTTTCGAAGAAGCGATAGATAATGCTACAAAATGTCTTGCGATACAATCAGTTTCAAGTTAATTATCTATCAGTATAAAGCTCAAACGGGAATGAGAGGGGACACTATAGTGGGGCCTACAGACATTGACTAGTCGCACTGTCTGCAGTGACGGTTCACAAGAAACCGTTTATACAGTATTGTCTGTATCTTATACAGAATTATCTATCAAGATGGTTGACTGCTACTGTACCAGCTCCACCGCGTAAACATTTGGATAAGACATTACAATCCTCCCGGATTCCCGGGTTCGATTCCCGGCGGGGCAGGGATTTTCTCTGCCTCGTGATGGCTGGGTGTTGTGTGCTGTCCTTAGGTTAGTTAGGTTTAAGTAGTTCTAAGTTCTAGGGGACTTATGACCACAGCAGTTGAGTCCCATAGTGCTCCGAGCCATTTGAACCATTTTGAACCATTGCAATCCACCGTACTCGATCCCCTCAACCCTCAATAAGAATTAATTAACGTGCTCTTCCTCCCTCATCCCCTCCCACATGAGGACTAAACCGAAAAGATTCCATTTCTAATACATTTTTTTCTATTTGTAATACATTTCTTTCTGACTGTCATAGCTGGTTTGTAACCAAATAAAATTACCTCACAAGCCACTCATGTTTTTTCTACTATTATAGCATACTTACATCTGTCTCAGTTTCCGCTTTTAACTGTGGTACACTCCTTATTGTATAACAAACAGACAGAAGATGATTTCGCTGCGCAGGGTGATTCAAAAAGAAAGACCATACGTCAGTTATTTACTACAGACAAACTATTAAAGATAGAAAGCCATTGTGCTTGTCAGCGGATAGAGGAAAGTTCAGAGTCTTATATTCATACAGGCACGTCACGTAGAAGGTGCAATTAGATGAATGACGAACACTAACTTCACTTAACGAAGGTTTATTCAGAACTTGCACATTCAAGAGCGCGGAACGAACTGCCTCCGATCCGAACACATATAGTATATATACAGTTACAGAACATTCCATTGACATTTGTGCATACTTCTAGAATGTACTCGAACCGAATATAGAAATTAAAAGTTTACAGTGCAGATGAGTTTTGAACTCACGGTCCTCCATGCAAAGTTTATTATCATAACCACTACACCACTGTGCTACTCAGATTCTTCTGCGACATTGCTCCCTCCTTAAGAGAACAGCGTGTAGGTGTTACGTCGTTCTAGTCCGGGAAAGAGTCATCGGTCCTGCATACTCGGACTCCCGATGAGTGGTGCTCGTCCTGGCGGTAATCTTAGAACTTCTTTTGCCGCTACGCTCTTCGTCACCTTTCCGCTTGTTGCCTGTCGCTGGAACTTCGAATTTGCCCTGGGTTGCAGGATCTTTATAGGGCTTCATTCGATGGACGTGGAACGTATCTCTGATCTTTAACTTCGTAAGTAACATCAGACAACTATCTTATAACCTCATAAGGTCTAAAATAGCGCCTGAGGAGTTTCTCAGAGAGACCAACCTTCCGAATAGGAGTGAAGATCCAGACGATGTTACCAGGCTGGTAGACAACAGGGCGGTGGCTCGTGTCGTACCTTCGGCGATCGTTTTCTTGAGCCTGCAGTGTACGGAGTCGAGCTAACTGCCGAGCTTCCTCAGCTCTGATTAACACCTGGCCGATGCAGTCGTCGTCCACGTCATCAGGGTGTAACGGAAACACAGTGTCCATCGTCGTAGTCACCTCACGCCCATGCACCAGGAAAAAGGGCTTAAATCCTGTGGTATCTTGTTTGGCTGTGTTGTAGGCAAACGTCACGAAAGGTGGCACCTGATCCTAGTTGCTCTGCTCAACACTGACGAACATTGATAGCACGTCGGCGAAGGTCTTATTAAGGCGTTCAGTAAGCCCGTTAGTTTGCGGACGGTAGGCAGTCGTCATGTGATGAGTAATATTGCACCGACGATTTATCTCTGTCACAAGATTCGATTGAAAAATTTTCTGTCGATCCGTAATTAGCGACCTTTGGTCACCGTGTTTTAATACAATCTCTTCCACGTTGAATTTGGCTACCTAGGATGCTTAGGCTGTTTTCACGGCTTTTGTAATAGCATAGCGTGTCAGATAATCAGTGCAAACAATAATCCATCTATTGGACGTTGGAAATCGTCACAAAATGTCAATCCCAACACCCTGGAAAGGCGTTTCGGCTGGTGGAATTGGTATGAGTCGGCCAGGTAGTTTCTGACTTTCTCCTCTGGCACTCTCAACAGTGCGACACATAGTGACGGTCACTCCTAAATAAACCTGGCCAGAAAAATCTCTTGCGGATTCTATGTCTTAGTAACACCTAAATGTCCGGCCTCAGGTGCGTCATGGAATTTCTGTAGAACACTTAAGCGCATGTATTTAGGAATCACCGGTAGCCACCTCTTTCTATAGGGATCAAAGATTTTCTTGCAAAGTAATCCATTAAGTACCTTAAATTGTCCTTTCACATCCTCTGACCGATTTAAGGCAAGCATAGTTTGAGATATCTTGGCTTCTTTCTTCTGCTCAGCAGAGAGACCCCAGAATGCAGCGAGACAGTCACTATCTTCATCAAAGTCTTGATGATCTTGCACAGGTGTTCTTGAGAGAAAGTCAGCATGTAGGTGTTTTCTTCCACTTTTGTACACTATGGTATCGTCATACTCTTGAAGATGTAGTCCCCACCTTACGAGTCGTCCTGAAGGATCCTTAAGATTTGTCAACCAACATAGTGTATGATGGACTGTAAAAACTGTGAACGGCCTTCCATAGAGATACTGTCGAAATTCGAACATGGCCCAGATCACAGCAAAACATCCTCTTTCTGTAGTTGGATAGTTTCTCTCGACTTTTGTAAGTGGCCGAGAAGCATAGGCTATAAACTTCTCTTTTCCATCCGAAATTTGCACCAGAACAGCACCGATGCTATACCCACTAGCATCTGTGTGTAGTTCTGTAGGTGCTCTCTCATCATACAGACCAAGTACAGGGTCAGTCGTTAGAGCCTTTCCAAGCACATCGAAAGAATCTTGTTGAGCACCACCCCAGGCAAATTTAGCATAAGGTTTTAATAACTCTTGGAGTGGCCTGGCTTTAATACAAAAATCTTTGATAAAACGACGGTAATAAGAACATAATCCGAGGAAGCTTCTCACATCTCTAACACTTTTAAGAATGGGAAATTCCGTTATAGATCTCACCTTTTCTGGGTCTGGCTGCTCACTTTCTTTGACACAAGGTGTCCAAGTATTTTGATTTGTTTTGTTCCCAAGAGACACTTTCATGGATTGTTTCAGTTCGCCTTGTTGGAGACACGAACGGCCTCCAGCCTTTTTATGTTTTCAACAAATGTCTCTGAGAACACTACAATGTCATCTAAATAACAAAGACACATAGTCCAGGTGACATAGAAGATTATCCATCATTCGTTCAAACGTTGCTGGTGCATTACACAAACCAAACGGCATTACCTTAAACTCATACAGGCCCTCAGGGGCTATGAATGCAAATTTCTCACCATCCGCCTCATCTACTTCGATCTGCCAGTATCCAGAGTACATGTCCAGGTTGAGGAAAACTTATCCCCCTTCAGACAATCTACTGTATCGTCAATTCGTGAAAGAGGGTAAACTTCCTTTTTAGTTATCTTACTAATCTTCCTGTAATCAACACAGAAGCGCCAACTGCCATCCCTCTTCCTGACGAGAACCACTGGTGATGACCTTGGGCTCTGCGAAAGCTGAATGATTTCTTCATCATTTTCTCTACCACGTCGTGAATTATTCGACGTTCCGTTGCCGACACACGGCACGCTCCCTGGCTTATTGGTTGGTGGTCTCCAGTGCTAATCCGGTGCTAATCCGGTGCTCTTCAACTGTGGGTTGAAGCATTCAGAGAACTCTTGAAGAATGGCAAGTAGCTTCTTCTGTTGTTCCTTAGTGAGATATCCTGATAGTCGAGCTAGAAAATCTTGTCTCGTAGTGGTAGCGCTAGTTTCGCTCACAGACTCGGCATGGGAGGTTTGTATGACGCTCAGATGTTCTGCAATCAACGACTCAGCGTTTGCTACGCACATACGTCTCGGAAGGATCTGCGGTTCTGGACGACAGTTAACTATCCACAACTCACCGAATCCGTTCTTAAACGAGACGACAGAGGCTGGGATTCTTCAGTGGTATGCTGACATTCCAGTACAAGATCCATGGGTTGATGTATGGCATAATGCATGACAGCTACCTTTCTAGCGCTGACTGCAGGAATGATCATTTCATACAGTACACATAGTCTCCATACACTCATATGTGGATCTTCCAGTTCTCAGTATCTCATCTCGTCTAGCATCATCTTCGAGCGACCACAATCTATAATTGCCTGAGAAGCTTTCAAAAAGTCCCATCCGAGAATGACGTCATGACTACACTCTTGTAAGACGATGAATTCTAAGGGCTGTGTATGGCCACCTATCCCCATAAGAATGGTACATCTTCCTGTAGGTTTTACATATTTCCCATTAACCACCTTCAGCAGAGATGTTTTGCTGTCGACGAATACGGTTTTCTGCAACTGGCGACGGTACTTCTCCGAAGTGACTGAGTATGATGCTCCTGAATCCACAAGAGCTTGGGCTTGCCTTTTTGTAGTGATCGACGGCGGAGGATTTTTCTCTTCTGCGGCCTCACCTCCAAGGAAGGTCGTACCCTTTACTTTTCCAGGTTGCGGCGGTTAGGTGATGGGCTGGAGCTTCTAAGCGGCGATGGAGACCTTGATCGGCGTGTTGGGGAGCGTTCTCTCCAGCGGCTAGCTTGCGTCAACGGTAGCTTAAGTCGTCCTTCACCCACATCTTCTTCTTCATCTTTTTCGTCCCGGAGTTGGCGTCTGCTAAGATCGGTCTGCTGTCTTCTGGCGCGGGCGTCATCAAATATCCGCCGCCCATCTCGACAATGGCGCATCACATGTCCCGGTCGTGTGCAGTGGAAACAGACTGGTTGGTTATCCTGGGTCCTTCAAACGTCAGTCTTCCTTGGCGCTCAAACAGGTTCCCCATGCCGCATTGTAGGAACGTAACTCCACCTGGGTCTCGACTTTTTCACCGTTTTAAATGTAAATGAAGAACGAGAGATTGGGTTCAATGTCTGTTCCACTTCCTCCCTTATGATCTCTTCAAGCGTCTTGGTTTTTTTCTCGCTGTACAATCCAAGTGCTTTCTGAACTTCCTCTCTCACTATCTGACGAAGAACACTTGTGAAATTAGTTTCTTCCTCCATCACTGAAATCGATACGACGTTTGGAATGCGTTAAAACTTCTTGCTTGTAATTCATTTTTGATGTATTGTCTCGATATACTGGCACCATTTTTTGAAGTCGTCTGCTGTCGAAACCTCCTTCAGGAGTAGTTCTTGATACACGCCCTCAGCAACACCCTTCATGAGATGTGCAACCTTCTTTCTCCTTCATTATAGGATCCACTATTTTACACAGCTCCAAGACGTCTTGAATGTAGGATGCTGTAGTTTCTCCTGGACGCTATGCCCTGCACTTTAATTTACCTTCAGCCTTGCACATCTGTCATTGTGTTTCGACGAAATACACTCCTGGAAATTGAAATAAGAACACCGTGAATTCATTGTCCCAGGAAGGGGAAACTTTATTGACACATTCCTGGGGTCAGATACATCACATGATCACACTGACAGAACCACAGGCACATAGACACAGGCAACAGAGCATGCACAATGTCGGCACTAGTACAGTGTATATCCACCTTTCGCAGCAATGCAGGCTGCTATTCTCCCATGGAGACGATCGTAGAGATGCTGGATGTAGTCCTGTGGAACGGCTTGCCATGCCATTTCCACCTGGCGCCTCAGTTGGACCAGCGTTGGTGCTGGACATGCAGACCGCGTGAGACGACGCTTCATCCAGTCCCAAACATGCTCAATGGGGGACAGATCCGGAGATCTTGCTGGCGAGGGTAGTTGACTTACACCTTCTAGAGCACGTTGGGTGGCATGGGATACATGCGGACGTGCATTGTCCTGTTGGAACAGCAAGTTCCCTTGCCGGTCTAGGAATGGTAGAACGATGGGTTCGATGACGGTTTGGATGTACCGTGCACTATTCAGTGTCCCCTCGACGATCACCAGTGGTGTACGGCCAGTGTAGGAGATCGCTCCCCACACCATGATGCCGGGTGTTGGCCCTGTGTGCCTCGGTCGTATGCAGTCCTGATTGTGGCGCTCACCTGCACGGCGCCAAACACGCATACGACCATCATTGGCACCAAGGCAGAAGCGACTCTCATCGCTGAAGACGACACGTCTTCATTCGTCCCTCCATTCACGCCTGTCGCGACACCACTGGAGGCGGGCTGCACGATGTTGGGGCATGAGCGGAAGACGGCCTCAGGGTGTGCGGGACCGTAGCCCAGCTTCATGGAGACGGTTGCGAATGGTCCTCGCCGATACCCCAGGAGCAACAGTGTCCCTAATTTGCTGGGAAGTGGCGGTGCGGTCCCCTACGGCACTGCGTAGGATCCTACGGTCTTGGCGTGCATCCGTGCGTCGCTGCGGTCCGGTCCCAGGTCGACGGGCACGTGCACCTTCCGCCGACCACTGGCGACAACATCGATGTACTGTGGAGACCTCACGCCCCACGTGTTGAGCAATTCGGCGGTACGTCCACCCGGCCTCCCGCATGCCCACTACACGCCCTCGCTCAAAGTCCGTCAACTGCACATACGGTTCACGTCCACGCTGTCGCGGCATGCTACCAGTGTTAAAGACTGCGATGGAGCTCCGTATGCCACGGCAAACTGGCTGACACTGACGGCGGCGGTGCACAAATGCTGCGCAGCTAGCGCCATTCGACGGCCAACACCGCGGTTCCTCGTGCGTCCGCTGTGCCGTGCGTGTGATCATTGCTTGTACAGCCCTCTCGCAGTGTCCGGAGCAAGTATGGTGGGTCTGACACACCGGTGTCAATGTGTTCTTTTTTCCATTTCCAGGAGTGTACTTGCGCAGTTCCGCCTGGAATACTTCCCAGTTTGTGAACGTCTCCTCGTTGTTCTCTCACAATTGCTTGGCAGTGCCCTCCAAGTAGAAAAATACGGTACCCAAACATACGGTGTCATCCCTTTTGTTAAATTTTGCTACACGCTCATGTTCCTTCAGACACTTGTTTTCATCTTGGCTATCGTCACCAGAGACCCCGTAAGAATGTCTCATACGGTGGCTCACAGTTGTTGTCATCGTAACGTCCACTGCTTCTTCTGTCTCCGATAGATTGCGATCTTTTGAATATGGCTCGAATTCAGGCTTCTCGCAACGTCGGCTCTGTCGTGGTCTGATGGGAGACACGGTGTCGTCGATAATGTGTGGTATCACAAGTTCCGATACCCAGCGTCTCCACCAGAGTAATGTCACGAAGAAGAAGGAGTAAGCAGAGGAATGACGAGCACTAGCTTCACTTAACGAAGGTTTATTCAGCACTTGGACGTACAAGAGCGCGTAGCGAACTGCCTCCGGTCCGAACACGTACAGCACATATACAGTTACAGAACATTCCAGTACAATGATTCTTGACGTTTGTGGATACTTCTAGAATATACTCGAACCGAATAAAGAAATTAAAATTTTACACTCCAAATGAGTTTTGAACTCACGACGCTCCTTGAAATAGTTTAGTATCATAACCAGTATACCACTGTGCTACTCAGCTTCCTCTGCGACTATATACTTAACATGAGCAGCTTGCGCTACTCAAGAAACGAAACGGTAGTCAGTTTCATTCCACATACGAATCAGCAGGCCCTTGTTCATTCGATAGCTTCAACAATTAGATGCCGCAGCTCTTGAAGAGTAGCTGCCATAGGTGGGAAAACACTGTCTTTTATGTACCCCGACAGAAAAAATATCGCTATGTGTGACATCTGGTGACCTGCGACACCAAAAGCAATCAACAATATCTTATTGTTTATCTCTACCAATCAAACGTTGTGGGATGGTGGTGTTAAGATAGTGCCGCACCTAAAAGTAATAGTGAGTCGGTGCGCTGTCATGCATAAAAATGAAATCATTGAAATCATCGTGAAGTTGAGGAAACAACCAATGTGTAATGTTCTTGTTACAGTTTACTCCGCAAAAAGGAAAGGTTCATAAACTTCGTGAACCGTAACAGCAGTACAGACATTCAGTTTCAGTGAGTCTCTCTCATGTTCGACGACGGCTTCAGGAATTCGTAATCCCCAAATTCTTACATTACTTCGTTTTACTATAGCACACAACAGGAAGCAAAGAGTTATCTTAATGGAGGCAGGTGTAACAGTAAACTGAGACTGGGGAAATGGCTCGGTCCTCGGGCCACTGATTTTCCTGATCTACATTTTTGATCTGCCAATTAGAATTAACGACAGAGCAAAAATAGTCATGTTTGCGGAATATTCGAGTTTTCTGATCAAGGATCCCAACTCCACAATGCAGGATACAGCGCTGACAGTCACTAACCAAGTACAAAAATGGTTCACGGCAAATAGCCTAACCCAAATTTTTCAAAACCTAACATTATACAATTTCAGATAGTACATAAAAAAAATTATGAAACCCCACACACGAGATTCCTAGGCATCCAGATAGACAACCACCTAAGATGGACAGAGCAAAGTGATCAGCTGGACAAATAAACTTAGCGCAGCGTGTTTTGCCCTGAGTGGGATTTCTCACCTTGTTAACAGAAAAATATTGCTTTTGTCATATTTTGCACGTTTCCATTCTGTATTTTCCTATGGTATCTTCTGGGGTTGAAAGAGTCTTCAAACTGCAAAAAAGCAGCAGTGAGGTTGATGTGTGGGATCTCTAACAGAACAGCACGCAGAGATCTCTTTGACTCTGAGGACTCCGATTAAAGTCCATAGGAGAGCAACCAAACCAGCAATAAAAGTATATAACAAACTTCCCAACAGTATGGAAGAAGGAAGCTGACAACATGCAGGTATTCAAAACGAAACTAAAACCATTTCTCACAGAACAAACTTACTATAAAATGAATCAATTCCTAAAGTAATAAGGCATACTTTTGAGTAAAAATAGAGTAAAGAAAATCTTTACTTATGAAGACAAAATTGTGTACTTCTAACATAAATTATGGCGATAAAATGTAAATTTATTTATATATAGGTCAAAATGTGTACTACAATTTATTCTACACTATTAGTGTTCACGTGAACTTACTTCTGTGATGAAGATAAAAATTTGTCCTTAATTATTTGCTGGATGTATTCCAATCTCTGTCTTCCTCTACAGTTTTTGCCCTCTACAGCTCCCTCTAGTACCATGGACGTCGTTCCCTGACGTCTTGACAGATGTCCTATCGTCCCGTCACTTCTCCTTATCAGTGTTTTCTCCATAATCCTTTCCTTTCCGTTTTTGCCAGAACCTCCTCATTCCTTACCTTATCAGTCCACCTAATTTTCAACATCCGTCTGTAACACATCTCAAATGATTCGATTCTCTTATTTTCCGGGTTCCCACAGTTCAAATGGTTCAAATGGCTCTGAGCACTATGGGACTCAACTGCTGTGGGCATTAGTACCCTAGAACTTAGAACTAGTTGAACCTAACTAACCTAAGGACATCACAAACATCCATGCCCGAGGCAGGATTCGAACCTGCGACCGTAGCGGTCTTGCGGTTCCAGACTGCAGCGCCTTTAACCGCACGGCCACTTCGGCCGGCTGGTTCCCACAGTCCATGTTTCACTAACATACAATGCTGTGCTCCAAATGTACATGATTATATATCTCTTCCTCAAATGAAGGGCAATGTTTGATACTAGAAGACTTCCCTTGGCCAGAAACGCACTTGTTGCCAGTGCTAGTCTCCCTTCCACGTCCTCCTTGCTCAGCCCTTCATGTGTTTGCTGCTTAGGTAGCAGAATTTCTTAACTTCCTCGTGGTCACCAACTATGATAAGTTTCTCGCTGTTCTCATTTCTTCAGTTTGGAACCGCGCGACCGCTACGTTGCAGGTTCGAATCCTGCCTCGGGCATGGATGTGTGTGATGTCCTTAGGTTAGTTAGGTTTAAGTAGATCTAACTTCTAGGGGACTGATGACCTCAGATGTTAAGTCCCATTCTGCTCAGAGCCATTTGAACCATTTTTTTGTTCTCATTTCCGCGACTTCTCATTAGTTTCATTTTTTTCGTTTTACAGTCTATACTGTGTAGTCGTTAAACGGTTCATTTCATTCAGCAGGCCATATAATTCTTCTCCACGTTCTCTGGAGATAGCAGTCTATCAACAGATCTTACCATGGATATCCTTTCAACATGAATTTTAATCCAGCTACTGTAGGTTTCTTTCATCTCACTCGTCACTTCTTCGTTGTACAGATTTAACAGTAGGGGCGAAAGACTAAACCCTTGCCTTACACCCTTTTCAATCCGAGCACTTCGTTCTTAGTTTTCGACTTTTCTTGTTCCCTCTTGTTTCTTGTACATAGTATATATGAAGCGTATTTCCCTAAGCTGACCCCTACTTTTCTCAGAATTTCTAAAAACTTGCACCATTCTACATTGTCGAACGCTTTTTCCAGGTGGACAAATCCTGTAAACGTCTCTTGATGTTTCTTCATCCTCGCTTTAATTATCAGTCGCATCAGAAGGGCTTCTGTGGTGCATTTGACTTTCCTAAGCCAGACTGATCGTGATGTAACAGGTCCTTAGGTTTCTTTCCCATTATTCTGTAAATTATTCTCATCAGCAACATTGATGCATGAGCTGTTAAGATGATAGTGCGACAATTCTCACATTTGTCGGCTCTTGCAATCATGGGCATTACGTAAATGATGTTTTCCCGAAAGTCTGATGGTATATCGCCAGTTTCATAAATTCGACACACTACCGCGAATAATCCTTTTGTTGCCACTTCCTCCGAGGAATATACGCCAAACTATATCTGCGAAGTATAAGAAATTGATGAATAGCGGGAGGCGTGCAGCCGCAATAACCACTGTGTCCGGATGGCTCAGTGGCCAGAGCTTCTGGCTAGTAAGAAGGAGCTCCGGGTTCGAAACCTGGCCCGCCACAAATTTCCAACTTTCCCCATGATTTTATCAATGACCGCTTGCAGCCAACGTCTGTAATTCCTTTGTGTCTTAAAAGATATAAACACGTTGCTCAAGTATCTGGATAATGGATGGTTTTGAGACGGCTGCGCTTTGCTTGTTTCTAGCAACCTGACGACTGCACCACAGGATTTTATGTTTTGGAATTTGCGTGGAGACAATCGATAGTTCAAGTGCAATGTGCATTCCGCCGTCGATTCAACACGATGCCGCCTCTGTTCAAGTAGATTTATACCTGGCTTACAAAATTCTTGGAAGCTGGTTGCTTATGCAAAGGGAAGTGTGATGAAAACGTCGAGTGTATCCGACATGCGTTCACTCGGAATCCTTGGAAGTCCACAAGACGCCTGCAAACTCACAAGTTGCAGCTACTGTAGCACTTGCGTCCCAGCAACTATAAGAGGAGGTAAGAAATTTGCATTTCAGTTCTCTGTGATATGGCAGAGGGCAGCTTTTCCGAACGATTCACCTTTTCAGCCGAATCGACGTTTCATGTATCGGGTGATTTAATTTGATTTTTTATTTGGTCCTGTTGATTACATGTTGTACAAAGACTCTACAGGTAGTCCGCATCTCATAGTCTCGCGGTCGCGTTCTCGCTTTCCGAGCACAGGGTCCCGGGTTCGGTTTCCGGCGGTTGCACTGAGCAACGGTTGGGAATTTGTACGGGCGCTGACAACCGCGCAGTTGACCGCCCACAAACCAAACATCACCATCACTCTACTAGTAATACAGCACAAGTCAAGTCATACGAAGTCAAGTAATACAAAATTATGTGAGCACTTTATATATACTACAAAAGTTTATTTTCAATGAAAAATTGATTTTGGACAATATTACCGCTTGCATTTTACTGGCAAAAGTTCAAGTGAATGCTTAAAACAGCAGAATGAACGGAAGTACACATTTTTATCTCAGTGCCACAAATAAATAATGAAATTTACGTTTTGTTGTTATGTGTAGCCTGGTCGGATGAATCAAATTTTCTTGTTACTCCAGGCCGACAGGCGAACCCAGATCGGCAGTCAACCAGGCTTGAAACAAGCATCGATTCCGTTGGGGGACATTCACCTAGGCTTCCATGGAGAATGTGATACTAATTGACAGCTGTAGACTCTGTGGGCATCACTGACGGTCCCCCTGCATCCCTCTGCGTTTGGTATCTTCCCAGACGGGATGGCACCTTCCAGTAGGATAACTGTCATGTGCTGCAATGCTTTGAGAAGTACGATGGTGAACGCTTCGTATCTTGGCAGCGAAATTTGCCTAATCTGAACCAGATGGAACACGTCTGGTACGCTATCGGGTGCCAACTCCGTGGTCAGCAACCATCGTCCCACAATACACCCAAACTGGACACGTGGCGCTAAATACTCCTAGAAAAATTACAAACGACTTTGTCTGATCGAATGCACGCAAAATTGCCCTCTTTCTTAGTCACAGCTCAGTTCAGGCACTTTTGCAACTGGAATCATTGCAAATCTTGGGGAGAGACTAATAAATAAGTTGACATATTTTGGATATTTTCATTAAATAATGTTCTGGAGTAACTCATCTTTAAGGAAAAATTATTCATTTCCCAAAAAGGTGCGGGAAGAGAAATATGTGGGTCTCAGCAATGATCATCTTATACACGCCTCTTTAAGGAGTCGACAATTCAGACTAATGCTTCACGGTATATTTATTCTCTCATGAAGTTTGTTGTAAATAATCCACTGTAGTTGAAACGGAACAATGATGTACGTAATTACAGTACCAGAAAGAAAAATGAGATTCATTACTTCAAATTATGGTTGTCTTCGGCACAAAAGGGGTTCACAATGCTACAGCTAAAATCTTTGTACGCTTACCTAATGATATAAAACGTCTGATAGACAGAAAAGTCAAATCAAGAAACTGAAAAAATTTCTCCTTGACAACTCCTTTTATTCCGTAATATAATTTCTGTTATTGTAATGTGTGAAACGTGGTGAGTACGAATTACTAACTCACATCAATATACTTAAAAAATAAAAAAAGAGAAACCTTATAAATGTCAACATATATCTATACTTACAAATTAATTTGCGATTGAATGTAAAATGAGACGTCCCACAGCATAACGATGAAACGAACTAACTAAGTCTTCTGAGCGGTGTAATGTGGTCTGCCACGGATTCCTCTACTGTGCCAACCTCTTCAGCTCAAATTAACGCTTCCTATATCCTCAATTATTTGCTGGATATATTCCAATATCTGTCTTCCCCTACAGTTTTTGCCCTCTACAGTTCTCTCTAGTATCATGGAGGTTATTCCCTGATTCCTTGACAGATATCCTATCATCGTGCCTTTCTTCTTGTCACTGTTTCCCACTTGTTCCTTTCTCCACCGATTCTGTGCTGAACTTCCTCACCCATTTCCTTATCAGTCCACCTAATTTTCAACATTCTCCTGTAGCAACGCACCTCAAACGCTTCGATTGTCTTCTGTTCCGGTTTTCTCACTGCCCATGTTTGACTGCCATACGATGCTGTGCTCCAATCGTGCATTCTTAGAAATCTCTTCCTTAAATCAAGGACTAGGTTTGATAACAGCAGGCTTCTCTTGGCCAGAAATGCCCTCCTTGCCTGTGGTTGTCTTTATGTCCTCCTTGCTTCTTTCGTCACGGGTTGTTCTGCTTCCAAGATAGCAGAATTTCTTAACGTCGTCTATTTCCTGATCGCCTATTCTTAAGTTAACTTTCTCGCTGTTCTCATTTCCCAGCGGATATTACTTTCATCTTTCTCGATTCACTCTCAGTCTATACTCTGTCCTCGTTAGGTGGTTCATTTCATTCAGCAGGCCATGTAATTCTTCTCCACGTTCACTGGAGATACCAGTCTATCAACAGATCTTATCATGGATATCCTTTCAACATGAATCTTAATCCAGCTATTGAAGCTTTCTTTCATCTCACTCTTCACTTCTTCGTCGTGTTGCGAATACATAGAAAGATAGATCCCTTATCATTTAGCTACAAAATAGCAGGTCAGCGACTGGAAGCAGTTAATTCCATAAATTATCTGGGAGTACGCATTAGGAGTGATTTAATATGGAATGATCATATAAAGTTGATCGTCGGTAAAGCAGATGCCAGACTGAGATTCATTGGAAGAATCCTAAGGAAATGCAATCCGAAAACAAAGGAAGTAGGTTACAGTACGCTTGTTCGCCCACTGCTTGAATACTGCTCAGCAGTGTGGGATCAGTATCAGATAGGGTTGATAGAAGAGATAGAGAAGATCCCACGGAGAGCAGCGCGTTTCGTTACAGGATCATTTAGTAATCGCGAAAGCGTTACGGAGATGATAGATGAACTCCAGTGGAAGACTCTGCAGGAGAGACGCTCAGTAGCTCGGTACGGGCTTTTGTTAAAGTTTCGAGAACATACCTTCACCGAAAAGTCAAGCAGTATATTGCTCCCTCCCACGTATATCTCGCGAAGAGACCATGAGAATAAAATCAGAGAGATTAGAGCCCACACTGAAGCATACCGACAATCCTTCTTTCCACGAACAATACGAGACTGGAATAGAAGGGAGAACCGATAGAGGTACTCAAGGTACCCTCCGCCACACACCGTCTGGTGGCTTGCTTAGTATGGATGTAGATGTAGTTGTAGATGTAGATGTAGATGTACAGATTGAACAGTAAGGGTGAAAGACTAAACACTTGCCTTACACCCTTTTTAATCGGAGCACTTCGTTCTCGGTTTTCGACTTTTCTTGTTCCCTATTGTTTCTTGTACATAGTGTATATTAAGCGTCTTTCCCTAAGCTGACCCCTACTTTTCTCAGAATTTCTTTTTTCGGTTTACTCTCTATCAACAGTGTGTATTCATTAGATTGTCCATTCCATTCAACAGATCGTGTAACCTTCTTCACTTTCTTTGGGGATAGAATTGTCATCAGCGAATCTTATCATTGATATCCTTTCACCCTGAATTACTATCCCTCCCCTGAACTTTTATTTTATTTCCGGCATTGCTTCTTCGATCCATAGACAGCAGGGGCGAACGACTGCATGCGATCTTACACCAGTTTTAATCCGAACATTACGTTCTTGGTCATCGAGTCTTATTGTTCCTTCCTGATTTTTGTACATACTTTACATTACCCATCTTTCCTGTAGCTTACTCATATTTTTTAGGTTTTCGAACATCTTGTCCCATTTGATACTGGTGCTGTTCTGGCTGCAAAACGTGAACCAACACACCATTAACGAAGTGGTAACGGTGTTTTGGCTCATCACGGCGTTTGTGGAACCAAGCCTATGTTCACAAACCTGTGTCATCATGCACTTCCCCTTCTTCTTCTACCTTTATAACGTTCATAACAACCTGTACCTGAGTACACCATATTGGGTGCGCGTATCTCATACAAATGTGCCCACTAACTTCCGATAAAAACTGCTCAACTATCCCGAAAACAAAAAACGCTGTTCACAATTTAAAGATGTGCAATAGGATATTGCGAGTCTACCGTACATTGTCGTCGACTTTGCTATTATCATCGGAAGTAAAATGTTATTGTACTGGTTGTAAAAGTTACTCGATAGTCACATACAAGTATTTCTTGAGCTGGGAATGAAGTATCTAAACACATAAAGAAAATGTCATAGCTTCGTCGGTAATGTCCGTAACTGGGTATCACATAACCGTTCACGATGTGGCCCATTGTTTGTATTTCGACTGATTATTGGCACTTAAGTTCATACGTGACATAAAAGAGCCTTAGCGTATTACGAGAGGCTTTCAACATGCAATAAAACACATTTTTTTCTGTTAGCAGGATGGTTTTCTTCAGGATGCCAATACAGCGTATTATTTGTCACTCTAGGTTACAAAACTCTGTATTTCCATATAATTTCCGTTCAGTGTGACGGTCTTACGGCACGTTATTGGGAGCGCCTGTAGCCCGCGTGGTAGCACCCTACTCGTCTGCGTCAGAGCCAATTGTTTTGCTGAATCAATAACTTCCCATCATCCACGTACGGCTTCTGACTGAGTGCATCCTCCATTTGGTCAAACAGATGGAAGTCTGAAGGTGCGAGACTTGGGTTCACATGGCTCTGAGCACTATGGGACTTAACATCTGAGGTCATCAGAGCTTAGAACTACTTAAAACTAACTAACTTAAGGACATCACACACAACCATGTCCGAGACAGGATTCGAACCTGCGGCCGTAGCGGTCGCGCGGTTCCAAACTGAAGCGCCTAGAACCACTGGGCCACACCGGCCGGCGCGAGATTTGGGCTGTAACGTGGATGAGGAAGGCCAGTTCAAGGAAATGTCAGCTCTACCAAGACAGAAGTCCAGTTGAGCAGTGAGGTCCTTAAAGGTCTTTAATTGTGGTCCGTCGATCACCTCAGAGTGCCCGAACTGTCCAACGTTGTTGGAGTCACAGCTGTGTGCAGACGGACGGCACAAAGGTTTTGGGACAGGTTTTCGTGGCCTTCTCGCGACGATGAGAGACGCATCACCCACATACTTCAAGAAAGTGGCTGGACTGGACTGGACCGTGTACACATTCGGATTATGGACGGGCGCTGACGACTGCGCAGTTGAGCGCCCCACAAACGAAACATCATCATCATCATAACCCAACCACTCGCCGCGCTATTCACCGATCACCACGAAGGAAGGTGTCCGCACATTCCAATATTACAGGGGTCACAGCCGGCGCCCGGGAGTTCGGACAGGTTTGCGCGACCTTGTTGCGGTGATGACAGACACCTCTCTCATCGACTCACCGTCCTTTTGTTCACTGTCAAATCTCCTTAGAAATCTCTGCAAGCGCCTCTGCATATCTGCAATGCTCTTGCATTCCGCCAAAAACAACCCCAATGACACCCCTCTGCTTGGGACACACCTCCGTTACAGACACCGTTTTCAAAGCTACGTACAGCGGCGTCACGAACCGGAACTTCATGAAACTAGAGGTGCTGAAGCAGGAATATTTCAAAATGTTTCCCGTCGAATTTCGCATTTTTTCAACTGAAACTGGCAGAGAGAAAAAAATAGTGCTGCATTTCTTACAGTACGCTCCTCGTACTTTAACACCTACGCTCATAAATCTTAACTATTAACAGAAATTCAAATATGCACTTTCTCACTTCATCCGTGTCGACGCAAGAGCTTCACTCGCAGTTCTATAGGGACGTAGAGGTTATCACTTGTGTAAACTGCTGAATCCGTACATCGCTGACAGCGTAGAGCGAAAATTACGCCTACAATCGCAGAGTGAGGCAACCCAACAGGCAGCAGTGTTTCGCAGGCTGCAGGAAGGAAGGAAGGTTAGGGTTTAACGTACTGTCGACGACATCATTTGAAGCAGATTACTAGCTCGGAATAAGGATGGATGGGCAAAGAAATCGGTCATTCTCTTTTAAAGGAATCGTTATGATTTTCACCTTCAACGATTTAGGGAAAACCCGGAATCCTAAATCTCGATGAGTGGTCAGCAGTTCTCCGGTATACCAATCCTGTGTCTTGCCACTGTTCCACTTTGGCCCCCAGAAGCAGGGTGAATTCCATACACTGCACAGTTTCAAGATGACATATCAGCCCGCAACGTAACTATACTATTTCATCCACCTTCCTCACATTTAACACCAAGCAATATCTGCATATTTGTGTAGATATAATATGGGGACTAAGATTTACTTTTCACCTCAAACTAATTTCTAATATAAGAATTATAAAATATGGACAAGAACAAAAATTCTTAGTCCCATTCGATAAACAAAAGGGCATTTGTCGTCACATAGCACTGTTGTTTATGCTCTGGTCTTCAGTCCGAAGAGTGGTTTAGATGCAGCTCCCCACGCTAGTCTTCTCTTGTGTAAGCCTTTTCATCACTGAATAAATACTGCAAGCTACTTCCTTTCCTATATGGTTATCACACCCGTGCTTTGGTTTCCTTTTACGATTGTTAACATACCATCCATCCCCGCTCTTCCCACCATTACCAATTAGACAATTTCTCAGTACGTCTCCTATTAACCATCCCGTTCTCTTAGCCACCTCGTCCCACCAATTTCTTTTATCCCCAGTTTGCTTTCTACCCACACTCAACTAATCCTCAACTTTCTTCTCTAGCGCCACGTTTCAAAAGCTACTTCTCTCTTTTTATCTGATCTGTTTGTAGTATACGTTTCACTTCAATACAAAACTACAATCCAGACAAATACCCTAAGATATTCGTAGCACTTAGATTTATATTTCATGTTAAGAAGTTCCTCAGTTTCAGAAATGCTTCTCTTACTATAGCCAGCCTACACGTATATCCTCTCTACTCCGACCATCATCACATTATTCGTAGCCAAGATAGCAAAACTCACCTACTGCCCTCAGTGTCTCATTTTCTATTCTCTTCTCTCAGCCGGCCGGTGTGGCCGAGCGGTTCTAGCCGCTTCAGTCTGGAACCGCGCGACCGCTACGGCCGCAGGTTCGAATCCTGCCTCAGGCATGGATGTGGGTGATGTCCTTAGGTAAGTTAGGTTTAAGTAGCTCTAAGTTCTAGGGTACTGATAACCTCAGCCCCATAGTGCTCAGAGCCATTTGACCCATTTGATCTTCGCTTACTTTTGTTTGTGTTCGCCTTAGAAACTCTCTTCAAGACACTATGCCTTCCATTCCATATAGGTTCTAAGTCAGTTGCCGTCTCTGACAGAATTATAGCGTTATTAACAGCGAACCTAAAAGTTCTTTAATTTTTTCCCCCTGACCTTTAATTCACTCATTCCGTGTTCAGGCCACGAGTGGCCTACCGGGACCATCCGACCGCCGTGTCATCCTCAGTGGAGGATGTGGATAGGCGGACAGAAGGGGCGTGGGGTCAGCACACTGCACTCCTGGTCGTTATGATGGTATTCTTGACCGAAGCCACTACTAATCGGTCAAGTAGCTCCTCAATTGGCGTGAGGCTGAGTGCACCCCGAAAAATGGCAACAGTGCATGGCGGCCTGGATGGTCACCCAGCCAAGGGCCGACCACGCCCGACAGCGCTTAACTTCGGTGATCTCACGGAAACCGGTGTATGCACTGCAGCAAGGCCGTTGCCGACCTTTAATTCGCTTTACAAATTTTTTCTTGATTTTCTTTACTGCTTGTTCATCGTACAGATTTAATAACATCAGAGATTGGCTACAAAACTGTCTCATTCCTTTCTCAGTTACTACTTCCCCTTCACATCCTTCATTTCTTACTACTGCAGTCTGGTTTCTGCACGAATTCCTTCAAAATTTAAAAAGGTGTAGCTCAGACAACATCGTCAAAACCGTTCTCTAAATCTACATATGCAGGTTTTTCTTTCTTCATATAATTGCATGTAGCTCAACGGCCTGTTGGAAGTCCTTCAATTGGTCGCCACTTTGGCGTTTACGTGTCTCTAATATACGTAAGTTACTTAACCAAGACAAGGGAACACACATTTTAAAGTGGAATCCGATCCACATGTAGTTAGTGGCAACTTCTCTCGTCGGTGAGAGGTGAAGGTTGGATTAAAGGCAGACTCAAATTTTCGTTGTTCAACCAGGTTTCGATCTTGTGACCCCTCGATTTTCATACAAGCACTTTACCGCTAGACCAACAGGCCCGACTACGCGAAGATAATTGATAGGGTCAGTAGTATTGCCTTGCGTGTTCCTACATTTCTGCAGGAATCAAACTGATCTTCCTCCAGGTTGGTTTCTATCAGTTTTTCCATTCTCCTATATACAATTCGTGTCAAAATTTTGAGATCGTGACCTATTAAACGCATAGTCCGATACGATTCACACTTGTCTGCATCTGCCTTCTTTTGAAGTTGAATAATTAAATTTCTCTTGAACTCTGTGGGTATTTCATCTGTCTCATATATTTTGCACATGAGGTGTAATAGTTTTGTAATGAATATCTCTCTCAAGGATCACAGTAATTATGAGGGAATGTCGTCCACTCCAGGAGCCTTGTTTCTTCTAAACTTTTTCAGTGCTCTGTCAAATTCTTCTCGCAATATACTGTCTTCCATCACATCTTCACCTTTTACCTCTTTCTACAATATTTTTCTCTGTAAGAGAACCTCCGGTATTCCGTCCACCTTTCAGTTTTCCGTTCTTTACTCTGAACTGGATTGCAATCTGGACTCCCGATATTGATGCAGCTGCTTCTCTTTTCTCCAAAGGTCACTTTAACTTTCCTTTATGCAGCATGTATCTTTCTGCTACTCATACATGTTTCTACGGTTTTTATTTGTCCTCTAGCCATTCCTGTTTCGCCATTTTGCATTTTCTGTCCAAGTCATTTTTTTAGATGTCAGCATTCCATTTCGCCTGTTTCAATTAGTGTATATTTATACTTCTTCCTGCCTTCAATTAAATTCAGTATCTCCTGTGATATCAAAGGATTTCTTCTGGGTCTTGTTTTTTCACCTATATGATACTGTGCTGCCCTCACTATTTTATCTCTATAAGCTACACTTTGGTCTTCTACTGCACTCCTTTCTTCTGTTTCAGAACAACGTTGCGTGATGTCCCTCTGAAACTCTCAACAACCTCTGGTTCTGGTTCAGTTTATCCCTCTTCCTTAGGTTCCTTTTTACTGTTTCTTCACTTTGAATGTGCAGTTCATACACCAATAAATATTACAATAGTCCACATCTAATCCTATAAATGTGCTTCAGTTGAAAATCTGGTTTCTAAATCTCATTTTGCCATGTAGTTAAAATAAGACTTTTCACAGGTCTCTTCCAGGCATACAGTATTGTATCATGATTCTTAAACCAAGTCTTATTGATCATCAAATTACGCAAAATTCTACCAGATGGCTTCCTCTTCCATTCCCTTTCAGGAGTTCATGTTCTCCTACTACTTTCCTTCTCTCCTTTTTCCTTCTGTCCAATTCCAGTTAGCCACTGCAGCTAGATGGTCGTCTCTCTAAACTATCCGAATAATTCATCATCCATTCTTCCAGTCTTTTCATCACCTGCGGACTGCTTGGCACTAAAACTTGCACTAGCAAGGTGTGTGTGCACGTCGTGTCTATCTTTACTGTGATATAATGTTCACTATGCTGCTCATAAAACCTTACATGCATTTCTATTTCCTTATTCATTATTAGGCCTACTCCTGCATTACCTCTATTTTTATGTTGTTAACCCTGTACTAAAGTGACTGAAAGTCCCATTCTTTCTATCACACTTCACCAGTTCCCGCTATACCTAACTACAACCTGTTCTTTTCCCTTTTTAAATTCTCTAATTTACCTATCCGATTAAGGACTCTGAAATACCAGAATCCGATATGTGAAATGACAGTTTTGTTTTTCCTGATGTCAGCGTCCATAGTACTATCCAATACAAAAGATTACCAACATATTTTATACAAATTATGGTCTTCAAACCCTAAACGTTTATTAGCTAAGGAAACTAATAAACGCTCCTTAGAAAGAAAGGGAAGAAAAGGCAATTCCCTCTCTTAGCTAACACACTTTTTAAAACTGTTTATAATTTCGGAAATAAAAGGAATAACCAAACAAAATACTATGAAATATATGTACTCCAAAAATAATGCTATTAGAACATATTCATTAAAGCACAGATCTACAAATATGGAAAATATTTCTCCTATAAACAAACAAACCTACTAGCAGAATGAAATATCCCATTTTATAAAATTTTTTTACAGAATTCAATAAATTTACAATCCCTGGTTTGCCCAAATAATTTTTTTCTCATAGTAAATGACAATTGAAACGTACACTTGATGCGGAAATGAGGAGGTTTCAGATTATCTTTACCACCATCCAGAATCAAAAGCGAGATACTCAGGTATACGTAAAACCTGTACTGAAGACATAAATGAACAATGGAGAAAAAGTCTTAAGTATATATGTAGAATAATACTTCATAAGAACACATAAACATAATAAGATTACATTTGCAAAAGTTAGCAACAAAGTATTGTAAAAGGTATTTTGTTGCTTTGGGTAATACGTTTGTAGAAAATATCTTGAGAAACATGAGGATATTGACATATACAAAAGGAAAATAAGCTCAGAAAATAATTGCAAAATATTAAATTCATAACATTTCCACTGAGTTTTGCTCGTGAAGCAGTTAATTTTAAAATAAAAAAAAGGTGTTGAAAATTGGCATGAGATCATCTTTGTATAAACTTTTTATGTTGCTTTCAACTTATGCTGGTATTAAATGGAGATAAATAATCATGTTTAGGATTTTGATGTTATGAAAGTTATGGAATTAATGGCAACTGAAGACAAAATATTACCACAAGTTTCAAAAAGATGATGTAACTAAGGCTACAGCCACACTACGGCGTTGTTACAACGACGAAATAAAAGTTTAAAGAATTACCACTTCATAATATAAGTATTCCCCCCCCATGAACCATGGACCTTCCCGCTGGTGGGGACGCTTGCGTGAGTCAGCGATACACATGGCCGTACCGTAGGTGCAACCACAATGGAAGGGTATCTGCTGAGAGACCAGACAAACGTGTGGTTCCTGAAGAGGGGCAGCAGTAGTTGCAGGGGCAACAGTCTGGATGATTGACTGATCAGGCCTTGTAACATGAACCAAAACAGCCTTGCTGTGCTGATACTGCGAACGGCTGAAAGCAAGGGGAAACTACAGCCGTAATTTCTTCCAAGGGCATGCAGCTTTACTGTATGGTTAAATGATGGTGGCGTCCTTTTGGGTAAAATATTCCTGAGGTCAAATAGTTCCCCATTCGGATCTCCTGGCCGGGACTACTCAGGAGGACGTTGTTATCAGGAGAAAGAAAACTGGCGTTCTACGGATCGGAGCGTGGAATGTCAGATCCGTTAATCGGGAAGGTAGGTTAGAAAATTTAAAAACGGAAATGGACAGGTTAAAGTTAGATATAGTGGGATTAGTGAAGTTCGGTGGCAGGAGGAACAAGACTTCTCGTCAGGTGAATACTGGATTATAAATACAAAATCAGATAGGGCCAATGCAGAAGTAGGTTTAATAATGAATAAGGAAATAGGAATGCGGGTAAGCTACTACAAACAGCATAAGGAACGCATTATTGTGACCAAGATAGATACGAAGCCCACGCCTACCACAGTAGTACAAGTTTATATGCCAACTAGCTTCGCAGATGACGAAGAGACTGATGAAATGTATGGTGAGACAAAAGAAATTTTTCAGATAGTGAAGGGATGCGAAAATTTAATAGTCATGGGTGAATGGAATTCGATAGTAGGAAAAGGGAGATAAGGTAACGTAGTAGATGAGTATGGATTGGGGGGAAGAAATGAAGGAGGCAACCGCCTGGTAGAACTTCGCACAGAGCATAACTTAATCATAGCTAACACTTGGTTCAAGAATCATGAAAGAAGGTTGTATACATGGAAGAAGCCTGGAGATACTAGAAGGTATCAGATAGATTATATAATGGTAAGACAGAGATTCAGGAACCAGGTTCTAAATTTTAAGACATTTCCAGGAGCAGATGTGGACTCTGACCACAATCTATTGATTCTGAACTGTAGATTAAAACTGAAGAAAATGCAAAAAGGTGGGAATTTGAGGAGATAGAAATTGGATAAACTGAAAGAACCAAGGGTTGTAGAGAGCTTCAGGGAGAGCATTAGGGAATGATTGACGAGAATGGGGGAAAGAAATACAGTAGAAGAAGAATGGGTAGCTGAGAGACGAAATAGTGACGGTAGCAGAGGATCAAGTAGGTAAAAAGACGAGAGCTAATAGAAATCCTTGGATAACAGAAGAGAAATTGAATTTCATTGATGAAAGGAGAAAATATAAAAATGTAGTAAATGAAGCAGGCAAAAAGGAATACAAACGTCCCAAAAATGAGATCGACAGGAAGTGCAATATGGCTAAGCAGGAATGGCTAGAGGACAAATGTAAGGATATAGAGGCACATATCAGTAGGGGTAAGATAGATACTGTCTACAGGAAAATTAAAGAGACCTTTGTAGAAAAGAGATCCACTTCTATGAATATCAAGAGCTCAGATGGAAACCCAGTTCTAAGCAAAGAAGGGACAGCAGAAAGGTGGAAGTAGTATACAGGGGGTCTATACAAGGGTGATTTACTTGAGGACAATATTATAGAAATGGAAGAGAATGTAGATGAAGATGAAATAGGAGATATGATACTGCGTGAAGAGTTTGACAAAGCACTGAAAGACCTACGTCGAAACGAGGCCCCGGGAGTAGACAACATTCCATTAGAACTACTGAAAGCCTTGAGAGAGCCAGGCCTAACAAAACTCTACCATCTGGTGAGCAAGATGTATGAGAAAGGCGAAATACCCTCAGACTTCAAGAAGAACATAATAATTCCAATCCCAAAGAAAGCGGGTGTTCACAAATGTGAAAATTACCGTACTATCAGTTTCATAATTCATGGCTGCAAAATACTAACACGAATTCTTTACAGACGAATGGAAAAACTGATAGAAGCCGACCTCGGAGAATATCAGTTTGGATACCGTAGAAATGTTGGAACACGTGAGGCAATACTGACCCTACGACGTATCTTAGAGCATACATTAAGGAAAGGCAAACCTACGTTTCCGGCATTTGTAGACTTAGAGAAAGCTTTCGACAATGTTGACTGTAATACTCTCTTTCAAATTATGAAGGTGGCAGGGGTAAAATACAGGGAACGAAAGGCTATTTACAATTTGTACAGAAACCAGATGGCAGTTATAAGAGTCGAGGGGCACGGAAGGGAAGCAGTGGTTGGGAAGGGAGTGAGACAGGGTTGTAGCCTCTCCCCGATGTTATTCAATCTGTATATTGAGCAAGCAGCAAAGGAAACAAAAGATAAATTCGGAGTAGGTATTAAAATCCATGGAGAAGAAATAAAAACTTTGAGGCTCACCGATGACATTGTAATTCTGTCAGAGACAGCAAAGGACCTGGAAGAGCAGCTGAACGGAATGGACAGTGTCTTGAAAGGGAGATATAAAATGAACGTCAACAAAAGCAAAGCAAGACTAATGGAATATAGTCGAATTAAATCGGGTGATGCTGCGGGAATTAGATTAGGAAATGATATGCTTAAAGTAGTAAATGAGTTTTGCTATTTGGGGAGGAAAATAACTGATGATAGTCGAAGTAGAGAGGATATAAAATGTAGACTGGCAATGGCAAGGAAAGCGTTTCTGAAGAAGAGAAATTTGTTAACATCGAATATAGATTTAAGTGTCAGGAAGTCGTTTCTGAAAGTATTTGTATGGAGTGTAGCCATGTATGGAAGTGAAACGTGGACGATAAATAGTTTAGATGAGAAGAGAATAGAAGCTTTCGAAATGTGGTGCTACAGAAGAATGCTGAAGATTAGATGGGTAGATCACATAACAAATGAGGAGGTATTGAATAGAATTGGAGAGAAGAGAACTTGACTAGAAGAAGGGATCGGTTGGTAGGGCATATTCTGAGGCGTCAAGGGATAACCAATTTAGTATTGGAGGGCAGCGTGGAGGGGAAAAATCGTAGAGGGAGACCGAGAGATGAATACACTAAACAGATTCAGAAGGATGTAGGTTGCAGCAGGTACTGGGAGATGAAGAAACTTGTACAGGATAGAATAGCATGGAGGGCTGCATCAAATCAGTCTCTGGACTGAAGACCACAACAACAAC
The DNA here is from genome assembly GCF_021461395.2 of Schistocerca americana. Taxonomy (NCBI): domain Eukaryota; kingdom Metazoa; phylum Arthropoda; class Insecta; order Orthoptera; family Acrididae; genus Schistocerca; species Schistocerca americana. Next base: position 102,646,097 of record NC_060125.1, on the reverse strand, counting down.
AATATAAGTATAAAAGAAGACTTGGAAGGTGAAGAAAAAGGATTGAGAATTATAGTTTCGATTTTATACGAATTAGTTTGAAGAACATCGAATAAGGGGAAGGGAAATGGATGTACACTGGTTAATAACGGGTTTCAATGTATAATTCGACATTTAATATAGCAAATTAGGGTACTTATTAATTCTTCACATGACTACTGCCATTTATTGTTATTTCAGTATTGCACTAGCATATGTCTATAGCTTTAAGTATCCCCATATGTTCTCATCTTATAACAATATTCTTATTTCAGTTCCTTATCTAAAGACTGTAATGCCACAATTCTAATGTAACTGAAATTCTGAGCGGGGTTGTGTCTTTACATTTATTGACAGAAATAGTTGAGAGCTACATATAAAATTGAGACCTAATTTTAGTTCCCATATTGACATTTTAGTCCTTTTGTGACCGATTTCCAAGTTAAATTTCTATTTGCGTATATCTATTTCTCTTTTTTAGACATCTTCTATAGGTTTTACTTATGTGTGAATGCTCATCTGTTCATATTATATAGTGATAGAAATAGATTTATTAGGAGAAACGAAATGGTGAAATTTTAAATCCACTGAATTTCTGTACACATTATGTGCTTTGGAAAAATTCATCCTGCTAGTAGATTTTGTACTTTGTATTTTGATGAATGTTTTCTAGATGCCACATTTTCGGGGGTACCTGACTTTTACAACTGGGGAATTATGTTTAATGTCTCAGATTCTGTAGGAGGTACTTTCAATTTCTGGTCTAATTAGTATTTAGTGAACGTTAAACGAAGTAAATACAGATTTTCCAGTTGATATTTTTTTTTCTTTGTTGATAACTGGCGTAGGCTGGAAAGTGAGTTAAAACCCATGGGTTACACTTATTTAGTGAGTGTGGAGAAGGCGGTGACCAAACGTCTTGTGGATTCCAGAATGAGATTTTCCCTCTGCAGCAGAGTCTGCGCTGATATGAAACTTCCTGGAAGATTAAAACTGTGTGCCGGACCTAGACTCGAACCCACGAAAGGCAGAGGTCCCGAGTTCGAGTCTCGGTCCGGCACACAGTTTTAATCTGCCAGGAAGTTCCTTGTGGATTTCCTTATTAATGGTCACACGACTATAATAATGCTTGTCATGTCAACCATTCCCATTGACTCATGTGTACAGTCTTTAAATAACTTTTTTGCTACCAGGTTTCTTTATAAAGTAAATAGAAATAACCATACATATTGTTATAGCTTCACAACATGATTCTCCGAAATTTTGATATACCCCGTAGTGGGAGCTAGGGTATGTAATGACTGGGTCAGTGTCTCACCGAAGGAGGTTGCTACATTGGTTACGAGGATGGCGATGAGCATGCAGCAGAAGAAGCGCTCCGGCGCCGGGTTGAGGCCCACCAGGTAGTAGGAGACGGCTGTGAAGAGGCACGGGATGGCCGAGAAGATGGGCAGCTCGGCCAGCGTCTTGGCCAGGAAGTAGACGTCCACGCGGTACATGCCGCTGCGGTGCTCGTGCAGGAACACCGGCATCTCCGAGCAGAACACCTGCGACAGACACCTGCCGTGAGTTCGTCTCAGCAGCCGAGGTGTCATATTGACAAAAATTTCGCCGGCGGATGTCCGCGACTACAAGTTATCGGTTAGGGCTATTGTTGCTCGTAACAGACTGCCTTCAAGTACCAGTGTTATGTTTTCCTAGACAAGTTCGAGACGTTTCCCACTGCAGCTTCATTCTCAAGAAATACATTGACACTTTTCAGTGTTGTATCTATTTCAGTTTATCACCAGGTAGCTCACGAACGACTAGTTTCCCCAAAAAAAGTTTAAATGCTTGAAAGTAATCGGTTAATGAACAAAAACTTAATTTATGATTTGGGGTAGAATTTAGCTATGGGTATCGGCTTTTATTTTCGTAAAAAAATGGTTCAAATGGCTCTGAGCACCACGGGACTTAACATCTGAGGTCATTAGTCCCCTAGAACTTAGAACTACTTAAACCTAACTAACCTAAGGACATCACAAACATCCATGCCTGAGGCAGGATTCGAACCTGCGACCGTAGCGGTCGCGCGGTTACAGACTGAAGAGCCTAGAACCGCTCGGCCACTGCGGCCGGCTTCATTTTCGTAGCCAAATGATGAAAAGGAAATGGACAAATGTAGTATCAAACTGACAGGCGCGAGATTTCGTCTTGCAAAAGATAAGTTTAAGGGTATAAAAGTAATATGGTAACTAAGAAAAAATTAAATAATTATTTAAGCTAAATATCTGCTACGAATTTTCACCTCCAAACGAAGAGGCGGAAACGTAAAAAGAGAGTATTGTGACCAGTGTGACATGTATTGCAGCAAAAGATATTTCTATATACCGGTACTTGAAAGTAGTTAGGTTGATTAAGAAAAACTTTGTGATTTGAAGGAAAATGGCTTTATGGATTTTTGCCTGAGTTTTCGTAGTCAATTGAGCAGTGAGAGACGCACAAATTGAGCAGAGTGAGATCTACGGTTGCTAGTAAACAGGTAAGCAAGATAACCAAGAAAAATTTAATTAGTGATTTGAGGTGAAATTGAAATATTTCATAGCAGGTGCTGTTGTCTACGTAAATGAAGTGTCAAGAAGGTCATCTCTCCAATGCTGAGCATAAAAATGCATTAGTGTGGTAGATAACTGTCAAAATGGCAACCTTCCAATTTTTTGGACATATGCTTTCTAAAAGAAATTTGAAATTTTTTGAAAAAATGAGAAAAGGACGGTGAATCGTACCGTGAAATGATTGGTCTAAAATTAACAAACAAATACATTAGAAAGACATTTAACTTGCCTTTGAATGATCCTCTAAATTATCTACAGCAAATGAGTTGCTAGTAGGGAATGCAAATTCTCATTCCTGATATTTGAAGGATATTCTATTGCAAAATTTACTGAAAAATTGTTGAAGAATTTTGAAACCGTCAGGAATAGAGTACTCGTATGTAACGGCAACACTATACTGTCTGCATACTCCACCAAACAACTATTCTCTAGTATACTTTAACATTGTAAGAGAGTTAAACACTGAACTTCAAAATTTCAATCGGACACTCATTTGCTGTAAGTGGTTTCAGCGTCATCCGAAGGCGCTTACAATGATTCTCTAACCCATTTTATTTCTCACTTTCAGACAAATCATTTCACAAACCAACTGTCTGATTTTTTTGCTGACAATACATAACCAAAAATATTAAAAACGAATAAAGCATTATTTGTGATTAGCTTCTTAGGCTATAAAGTGTTCTTCTCCAAGATTTGAGAAAAATTTCCACACTTTCGCATACAATTCAAATTACTCACCATTTCAATCACTGTACTACATTACTCAATTGACGTAATTTATAATTCAGGGGCGTATTAAAGGAGCAAATGCATTCTTCACTCTAAGACCAAAAGGAAATAAAACAAAGACGCACCACGATGCAGTTATCCGAAAGGGTAGATGTAATGTGCATGTACAGACAAGCAGATGATTATAGTTTCAGAAAAATAGATGATTTATCCAAGAGACGGAAAGAGTTTCATTAACTGAGAAGTCAATAACGCTTTGGTCCACCTCTGGCCCAACTGAAAGCAGTTCATCAGCTTGGCATTGATTAATAGAATTTTTGGATGTCCTCTTGATGGCTGTCACGCCAAATTCGGCCCAATTTGCGCCTTAGATCGTCCAAATTCCGAGCCAGCTGGGCTCAGTTCGAGACGGGGCTTATCACTGAAGACAGCTCTACTACAGCCAATGAGACTCTAGAGCGAGGACGTTTCTGGAGACGCCCCAGACAGTCGTGGGATACCGGTCTGACTGTCACCCACCATGAAGCCCAGCATCCAGCAGTGATGATCTGTGGTGTCTTTTCACTCCATAGCAGGACCCTTTGGTTGTCATCCACGGCACCCTTATAGCACTGCGGTATGTCGACGATATTCTACGCCCCGTTTTGTTGGCCTTTAAGACAAGAGTACTTTACAGCAAGGTAATTCCCGCCAGTACACGGCGATTGTTTCTGCTGCTCGTCTTCGTGCTTGCAAAACCCTACCTTGGTCAGCAAGGTCGCCGAATCTCTTCCAAACTGAGTACATTTGGAGCATTATGGGCAGGTCCCTACAACCAGCTCGGCAGTTTTACGATTTAACGAGGAAATTGGACAATAATTGGTGGTGCTGTGACCGAAAAACATGGACTGCAGAGGAATGACGTCGCATTTTCTTGAGTGGTCGGCTCTGCGCGACAACGAATAGCAATCGTTGGAGAGTATGGTGGCGACCTGTGGAGAGCTCCCTTTCTTCCGGTGTCGTCGAGAGGCCCAGTGGTGCTGGCCCTGGTGTCATGGTGCAGGGGACCACCACGTACAATTTCGAGTCACGGCTTGTAATGATTGAGGGTACTCTAACTGCCTAACAGTACCTCATGGAGAACCTGCGTCCTCATGTTCTACCTCCCAAGCGACGGTATCGTGATGCCATTTTTCAACAGGACAATACTCGTACAGACACGACACGTGTCTCTATAAATTGTCTGCTTGATGATGAAGTACCTCGTAGGCCGGCTACATCCCCAGATCCGTCCCTGATAGAACATGCATGGGACCAGCTCGGATTCAACTCCGTCCTAATGCTGGTACACTTTTTATCAAGGACACGTAGAACGGTTGTGGGCCAGCTTACCTCGGAAAGGAGACAACGGTTTTAATTCACTCTTCCCAACACAATCAGCGTGTGCATCCAGGCAAGAATGGGTGCAACGTCATACTGATTAGTGAGTTCATACTGCCGAACTCCATTTCACTTGGAATTGTGAACAATGAAATAACGTCACATACACCACGCTCAGGACAAAAGCGTTCACAACCTTCGAGAATGTGCAATACAGATACATCGATACACAATATTTAGTCACAAAATACTTACAGTAATAACGGCGAAGATGTTCTGGAAAGTCATGTTCGTAATGAAAATGATAATGGCACCGTTTATGTTCATCACACTTTCTTCAGTAAGACTTTGACCGTAGAAAACAATGCCAATCATAAGTGAAATCATCTGCAAAGAAAAAGAAAATAGAATATAACCGTTACATAAACTCGAAGATACAAGTTACATGAGAATATTTTTAAACTTTTTGGCTAAACTCCAATAGGTATTATTCTCAGTACTTGACAAGATAAATAGTAAAATAAAGATAATTTATAACTATCAGTGAAAGAATTAAATCATTTACATTCCCTTGAGTCATATTTCAGTTTCTGAATCTCTAAAATATATATGAAGTGATTTTTGTGCAGTTCATGGTTATCAAAATAACGAAAACACTCGAAGTAACACCATTAATCTAGTCCTCGCTTTCTCACTGTTATGATTCTGTGTGGAATACCTGTATTTAAATTTGTGCATTTCATCATTTAAACGTAGTAATCCTTCTATGAGTAACGATGGGTCTGAAATGAAAATGGCACTTAGTTATGTAATATCTACTCGGGTACCAAATGATGCTAAATCCGCAAGATTGGACGGTCAGTGATGATTAGAAACGCAGCACTTTTGTCACACAATGCTTGCGCGGCGATAGCAGCGTGAATTGATAAATTTCAGTCTTGATATGAAATAGCTCCGTCATTACCACAAGATTCACTTGGTCACCTGAAGTACTCACATAACGTTTGGCCGTAATTCGTCTTGGAAGAATAAAAAGAATGCCACGAATTTTCCATGGAATGGTGTGTCATATCACCAGACTGGAGCCCAATAATTAATAGCTGGGAATGCACAGCAGGAGTAAGAGCCCGTTGTACAAGAACCAGTCCTGTCGTTAAAAAACACAGTGAAGCTTGACGAAATGGATCATCATTTGCCATGTTGTCATCATTTCCGCCGTTTTAAAGTATCGTTACTAGAGACGAAAAGTTGTGGAATGGATTCCAAGCAACGCACCTTGAAATCTAGTGGAACTGTTCTTGAATTAGAGGTTTACGTGTGCGTTAGTTGTGTTAGGTTGTACGCGCTCTCGTGAGTCGTGAGTGATTCCGATCAGAAAGTATCGATTTTCACCAGGCATTTCTCTTCGCTGTCGATGTATGCGGCTTCGTAATGTACACTGCGTCCAAGAGTAATCACTTTTCATACTGAAGAACAGCGAGGCGCACCGTCGTCTTACGCTAGCGGTATGCTTTGCAAACCTTTCAACAAAGGTGCAAGCAATTCTTCTCACGTCGGAGATTTTCCAAGGCTGTTCAAAAATGGTTCAAATGGCTCTGAGCACTATGGGACTTAACATCTATGGTCATCAGTCCCCTAGAACTTAGAACTACTTAAACCTAACTAACCTAAGGACAGCACACAACACCCAGCCATCACGGGGCAGAGAAAATCCCTGACCCCGCCGGGAATCGAACCCGGGAACCCGGGCGTGGGAAGCGAAAACGCTACCGCACGACCACGAGATGCGGGCTCCAAGGATGTTCAAGTGGATAGAGTACGAAATAGCGTTTTAAAATCTTGGAGACTTGCGAGACATTTTGATTCGCAAATTGCAAGATCCCTTCACGGTACAAAACCTTCATAAAAGTTTTTGTTTAGCAACAAGCCGTAGAACGTAGTGTGGACGACGTACAGTAATAACTGGTGATACCTTCTCAACCACTACTGCAGTGGTTAAGCTAATCCTTTCCTGGATTATATTAATGAATCGGCGTGCACGTTTTCCTCCTAGCTGTCTTCTGTGACTCTCTCACTGAGGTTGTCCCTCGAAGCAGTACTTGTAGCGCATTAGATTCCTCAGAATGGGCAAACAGGCTATCCGTGATTTTAAATGCACTCGAAGTGAGTCCCAGGATGCTAGTGCGATGCAGTTATTAGCAAACACCATATAACGGTTACAATTAAATAATCTGAAACCATTCATCTCAAAAAGTTAATAAAACTCGAGAATAAGTAAAATCGACTATCACAGAAGGAAATCTCGCAATCCGTTCTATCACGGACTTGTGAGATTGTTACAAGGCCGAAATCTGTTGCATACACCCAGATGGCAGTTGTCAGAGTCAAGGGACATGAAAGGCAAGCAGTGGTTGAGAAGGGAGTGAGACAGGGTTGTACTCTCTCCCCGATGTTATTCAGTCTGTATATTGAGCAAGTAGTGAAGGAAACAAAAGAAAAGTTCGGAGTAGGTATTAAAATCCATGGAGAAGAAATAAAAACTTTGCGATTCGCCGATGATATTGTAATTCTGTCAGAGACAGCAAAGGACGTGGAAGAGCAGTTGAACGGAATGGATAGTGTCTTGAAAGGAGGATATAAGATGAACATCAACAAAAGCAAAACGAGGATAATGGAATGTAGTCGAATTAAGTCGGGTGATGCTGAGGGAATTAGATTAGGATATGAGACACTTAAAGTAGTAAAGGAGTTTTGCTGTTTGGGGAGCAAAATAACTGATGATGGTCGGAGTAGAGAGGATATAAAATATAGACCAGCGATGGCAAGGAAAGCGTTTCTCAAGAAGAGAAATTTGTTAACATCGAGTATAGATTTGTCAGGCACTCGTTTCGGAAGTATTTGTATGGAGTGTAGCCATGTATGGAAGTGAAACATGGACGATAAATAGTTTGGACAAGAAGAGAATAGAAGCTTTCGAAATGTGGCGCTACAGAAGAATGCTGAAGATTATATGGGTAGATCACATAACTAATGAGGAAGTATTGAATAGGATTAGGGAGAAGTTTGTGGCACAACTTGACTAGAAGAAGGGATCGGTTGGTAGGACATGTTCTGAGGCATCAATTTAGTATTGGAGGGCAGCGTGGAGGGTAAAAATCGTAGAGGGAGACCAAGAGATGAATACACTAAACAGATTCAGAAGGATGTAGGTTGCAGTAGGTACTGGGAGATGAAGAAGCTTGCACAGGATGGAGTAGCATGGAGAGCTGCATCAAACCAGTCTCAGGACTGAAGACCACAACAACAACAACATCGTAAAACTTCGTAATAGTTCCTATATTGTCGGCAGCTTAAGAAAATTCGTTTCTCTATTGATTTAATTGATTTACTGCTTAGTAATATTGTTGTGATGAAGCTCTGATGAAGCGTAAGGTCAGCATAGTACTTGCTATGCCAAAAGTGGACTTTTCAAGCAATAGTTAATTAAGAAAATTCTGAGTTTCGAGACAGAACGCCTGTGGTTCCTCTACGTACCGAACGCCAAGCAAGATTCGTTCTCAAGGCTCGCGTACGTCTGCTCATGCCGATAACTTACTGCCGTAACATATGGTCCATTCACCAGGACTACCTCCGCGAGAATCAGCTTCTCACTCATGCTATACTGCTCTGCAGAGCTACTTGAGGCAGTGAAGTACTTCTCCTATCTGCAAAGTCTCAGTAAAATGTGGAATTTGGAAAATAAAATGCAGTTCAAAACGAGAGTAATCTCAAATTATCCGTATGGTTCCTTGGACAAGATGAGACTTCCTTACCTTACGGACATCCGACGCTCAGTAGTATCCTGCTCTTTTATCTAAGCAATGTTAATTTCGTCCTATGTTGCTTTCCCATGAACTGGCGTGGGATGCCACAACATCGTTCAGAGTTGAAGTTTTTATTTTATTACCAAGCACCACTACATAAATTAATGTTTAGATATTCTTAGTTTTGACCTTCGTTGTGGATATACTGTAGTACAGGACAAAATTCCGATTTCTGAAAATGTTCTAACAGTTTTCCTCCTATCTGTGCATATTTCTTGGTATTACTTCTGTTAATAAATTCGCCTCTACTGCCTGTGATCAGATCCTACAATTTGCAGCAATTTCCAATTTTTATTTAGTAGTTTCATTTTTAATTTCATTTAGACATTTTCCATTTCCTTGTTTGTAATACTTTTTTGTGTATCGCCTTTTTTCAATATTCTGTAGGCTTTGCTAATCTTAGTAGTTGTGATATACTTACTAAAGTTTGCTGTTAAAGAGTTGATCCGTATTAGAGTTGCGTTCGTCAGGATAGGTCGCTTCTTCGTGTACGGTTCTTAGAAGATCGTATTCAAGTCGGTCTGATTATGTTAATATTCGAATTAACTTTACTTATTCTTCCACATCATTCTGTATGTGGGTACAGAACGCGAACTTACTGCCAACATTACACCAAATCCTTGTAGTCGAGCAACTGGTTTCAACTCCCTATTGTTCAATAAGATACTGACCTTATTTCGTCCACTTTGCTTTCTTTCTTTGTGTTACGACTATCGATTTCTATACATTCAAACTAATTTTATTGGCGTTGGTCCATCCTTCGATTTGCTACTATTTCTATATTAGAAACATTCTCTGCCGCAAATTCATGTCTCGCTTTCTCAGCAGCGGCCATCGTTTGTGTTTGTATTGTGTAACCGAAGTAAAGCGTTGTAATATTCTGTGAAATCTTTATCACTCATTAAAGAATATTTTAACTAAATTATATTTCTTAAGGAATTGCAATTTCTGTATCTGAGATCTCTTGTCCACCAAGCGGCGTCGGTAACACATTGAATTCGTACGTCGAAGCTAACCATTAACCCCTATTGACCACGCGCCAGACTATTTCAACAGATTTATTTCGAGCCTCTGCAGCTTCTACAGTGTTTTTCCGCTGTATAACGCCTTACTGGTTGGTGTTAAGTAGGCCTTTCGTGAAATCAAACTGCATGACTACGGTTACTGGAATTTTTTTCATAACTTTTTCCTCTGTATGCAGGAAGCTCATTGGGCGACATTTGATGCAGTGCTTGTTGCTCTCTTTCCCTGACTTTAATGTTCGTTTTATTCTGGGTTTCTTCCATTATATCGGGAGATATTTAAGCAAGATGGATGGGACATATTTTTGAGGAACCGACAGTCGACAGGACATAACGTTGCTGTGGTAAGAGACTAGACTCGCAGGCCTTCCACCCATTCAGATCTGATTTCTAGTGGTTCCTTAAATCCTATATGGTAAATGCCGGGCTGCTTTCTTTGGAATGGTTCCGACCGATTTCCGCGCTCCATCCCTAACGTCCATGCCGACAACGGAGCGTTGAAGTCTCGTCCATCTTTATTTTTGAACACGTGAAAGACACTAAACCACATGCTTTTCTACAGGCTACTAAAGCGAATGATTTTATTATACGAAAAACTATTCTTCGCTACGTTCCCATTGATGTGCAACACGTAGCAAACGAGCAATACCTATTGTGAGGTCAGTATTATTTTCCCCTCTGGGTCTATCGAATTTTTTCGTGGCACTTGCGTCACCCAAAACGAATAACATTTAGTTCAAGTATACTACACATCTCTGTTACCTACTTGGCCTCATGTTACAATCTATGGGAATTAAAACACCAGCTCTTTCGTCGGCAAATAAAATTTTATCAATGTTTCTCAAATCACTTTTTAAGTTATTCACTATAACATAGAATCGTAAGCATTTGTTTGTCAGTTCTAACACCACAGTATACTTCTCAGAAAACTGATTCAACGTTATTCCGTTTGTTCCATTGTGTAAGTTTGCTATTGCTGCACGTTATAGTTTGTTCGTAGCATTTCGAATTTGCTGAAGGTTTATTAGTATTATTTTGATGTTAGCCGCGGTATTCCTCTTTTTAAGTCAAACGATAGTCATTTTAGGTTTCGTCTTGTATTAAAACCTAATATGTTGGGGATTTTCTTTTCTTTCTCCAGATTTAGGGCACAAGGGTTCTTTGTGAATTCTTTTGGCACTGGGAAGACTTGTTTAGAATTCCTAGTTGCTTCGTACACTCGCGCTTATCCGCACCACCAATCGATAGTTTTCTGTGCCCCGCACCAACTTCAGTATCGCAAATTCTGAGTCACCCGCCTGCCTATTAAACAAACATAGCCAGAAAACAAATTGTTGCTGCGTTCTCGCTATGTGAACCTCGTGCTTAAAATAATACGTCAGCATTATCGTTAGTATCATCATCGGTGTTGGCTATAACCAGATTCCATAAATTTCTCTGCCCGATATTAGCCTGCGTTTTTCGATTCTCATCGGCTACAAACTTTTTAAAGCAGTATACTATTTCAGAAATAAAAGGAATAACCAAATAAAATATTATAAAATGTAGATAACTCAAAAATGATGCTATTAGAAAATATTCATTAAAACACATACTCTAGTATATGGCAAATATTCTACCCTTAAAAACGAACTACTAACAGAATGAGATATTCAATTCTATAAAATTTTTACAGAATTCAAATAAATTTATAATCCCCAGTTTGCCCAAACAAATTTTTTCTCGTAGTAAATGACAAATGAAACGTGCACTAGGTGTGGAAATGAGAAGGTTTCAGACAATTTTTACCACTATCCAGAATCTAAGGCGAGATTCTCAAGTATATGTAAAAACTGTACTGTGGACATAAATGAACAATGGACAAAGAGCTTTGAAAAATAAATATATATAATAATATTTCAGAAGAACAAAAAAACATAATAAGTTTACATTTGCAAAAACTAGCAACAAAATCTACTAAAAGATATTTTGTTGCTGTTGGTAATACATTTGTAGAAAATATTTTGAAAGCATGAGGATTTGACATACATAAATGGAAAAAAGCTCTGAAAATAATTACAAAAGAATAAATTGATAATATTTCCACTGAGGTTTCCTCAAGAAGCAGTTAATTTTTAAATAAGAAATAAGGGGTTGAAAATTGACATGAGATTATCTTTGTCTAAACTCTATATGTTACTTTCAACTTATGCCGGTATTAAATGGAGATAAATATCCATGTTATGAAAGTTGTGGAATTAATGGCAACTGAAGACAAAATATTACAAGTTTCAAAAAGATGATGTAACTAAGGCTACAGCCAGACTACAGCGTTGTAATAACGATGAAATGCAAGTTTAAGGAATTACCGCTTCATAATATAACTATAAAGAATTGAGACTTATAATTTCCATTGCATGCGACTTAATTTGAAGAACATCGAATGATACAGAAAAACAGATGTATTGCGGTTAATAACGGTTTTCAATGTATAATTCAACATTTAATATACAAAATTCCGGAAGCTCAATAATGTTTCCCGTTACAACTGCCATTTATTGTTATTTCAGTATTGCATTAGCATGTGTCTATGGCGTTAAGTATCCACATATGTTCTCATCTTATAACAATACTCTACTTTCACTTCCTTACCTAAAGAACGTAATGCCCGAATTTTAATACATCTGAAATTCTGAGCTGTTTTTTTTTTTTTTTTTTTTTTTTTTATTAACAGAAACGGTTGTGGGCTAGGTATAAAGTTAAGTTGAGGGCTCTTTCTTATTTAGAAACTAACTATCTCATGAGCTAATTTTATTTCGAATTTTTTCGTTTTTTTTTCGGTCATCAGTCTACTGACTGGTTTGATGCGGCCCGCCACAAATTCCTTTCCTGTGCTAACCTCTTCATCTCAGAGTAGCACTTTCAACCTACGTCCTCAATTATTTGCCTGACGTATTCCAATCTATGTCTTCCTCTACAGTTTTTGCCCTCTACAACTCCCTCCAGTACCATGAAAGTCATTCCCTCATGTCTTAGCAGACGTCCTATCATCCTGTCCCTTCTCCTTATCAGTGTTTTCCACATATTCCTTTCCTCTCCGATTCTGCGTAGAACCTCCTCATTCCTTACCTTATCAGTCCACCTAATTTTCAACATTCGTCTATAGCATCACATCTCAAATGCTTCGATTCTCTTCTGTTCCGGTTTTCCCACAGTCCATGTTTCACTACCATACAATGCTGTACTCCAGACGGACATCCTCAGAAATTTCTTCCTCAAATTAAGGCCGGTATTTGATATTAGTAGACTTCTCTTGGCCAGAAATGCCTTTTTTGCCATAGCGAGTCTGCTTTTGATGTCCTGCTTGCTCCGTCCGTCATTGGTTATTTTACTGCCTAGGTAGCAGAATTCCTTGACTTCGTGACCATCAATCCTGATGTTAAGTTTCTCGCTTTTCTCATTTCTACTACTTCTAATTACCTTCGTCTTTCTCCGATTTACTCTCAAACCATACTGTGTACTCATTAGACTGTTCATTCCGTTCAGCAGATCGTTTAATTCTTCCTCACTTTCACTCAGGATAGCAATGTCATCAGCGAATCGTATCATTGATATCCTTTCACCTTGTATTTTAATTTCACTCCTGAACCTTTCTTTTACTTCCATCATTGCTTCCTCGATGTACAGATTGAAGAGTAGGGGCGAAAGGCTACAGCCTTGTCTTATACCCTTCTTAATTATACACTCCTGGAAATGGAAAAAAGAACACATTGACATCGGTGTGTCAGACCCACCATACTTGCTCCGGACACTGCGAGAGGGCTGTACAAGCAATGGTCACACGCACGGCACAGCGGACACACCAGGAACCGCGGTGTTGGCCGTCGAATGGCGCTAGCTGCGCAGCATTTGTGCACCGCCGCCGTCAGTGTCAGCCAGTTTGCCGTGGCATACGGAGCTCCATCGCAGTCTTTAACACTGGTAGCATGCCGCGACAGCGTGGACGTGAACCGTATGTGCAGTTGACGGACTTTGAGCGAGGGCGTATAGTGGGCATGCGGGAGGCCGGGTGGACGTACCGCCGAGTTGCTCAACACGTGGTGCGTGAGGTCTCCACAGTACATCGATGTTGTCGCCAGTGGTCGGCGGAAGGTGCACGTGCCCGTCGACCTGGGACCGGACCGCAGCGACGCGCGGATGCACGCCAAGACCGTAGGATCCTACGCAGTGCCGTAGGGGACCGCACCGCCACTTCCCAGCAAATTAGGGACACTGTTGCTCCTGGGGTATCGGCGAGGACCATTCGCAACCGTCTCCATGAAGCTGGGCTACGGTCCCGCACACCGTTAGGCCGTCTTCCGCTCACGCCCCAACATCGTGCAGCCCGCCTCCAGTGGTGTCGCGACAGGCGTGAATGGAGGGACGAATGGAGACGTGTCGTCTTCAGCGATGAGAGTCGCTTCTGCCTTGGTGCCAATGATGGTCGTATGCGTGTTTGGCGCCGTGCAGGTGAGCGCCACAATCAGGACTGCATACGACCGAGGCACACAGGGTCAACACCCGGCATCATGGTGTGGGGAGCGATCTCCTACACTGGCCGTACACCACTGGTGATCGTCGAGGGGACACTGAATAGTGCACGGTACATCCAAACCGTCATCGAACCCATCGTTCTACCATTCCTAGACCGGCAAGGGAACTTGCTGTTCCAACAGGACAATGCACGTCCGCATGTATCCCGTGCCACCCAACGTGCTCTAGAAGGTGTAAGTCAACTACCCTGGCCAGCAAGATCTCCGGATCTGTCCCCCATTGAGCATGTTTGGGACTGGATGAAGCGTCGTCTCACGCGGTCTGCACGTCCAGCACGAACGCTGGTCCAACTGAGGCGCCAGGTGGAAATGGCATGGCAAGCCGTTCCACAGGACTACATCCAGCATCTCTACGATCGTCTCCATGGGAGAATAGCAGCCTGCATTGCTGCGAAAGGTGGATATACACTGTACTAGTGCCGACATTGTGCATGCTCTGTTGCCTGTGTCTATGTGCCTGTGGTTCTGTCAGTGTGATCATGTGATGTATCTGACCCCAGGAATGTGTCAATAAAGTTTCCCCTTCCTGGGACAATGAATTCACGGTGTTCTTATTTCAATTTCCAGGAGTGTATTATTTCGAATATTAATACTTCATTCCTTTTGTGTCCAATTTCCGAGTTAATTTTCTATTTGCGCATATCTATGTCTTTCTCTCTTGTGTAGATATCTTCCGGAGGTTTTGCTTACGTGTGAATGCTCATCTGTTGATTTTGTGTAGTGATACAAATACGTTTATTGGGAGGAACAAAATGACGAAATTTTGAAACTATTGAATTCCTGTATACATTATGTTAGTACTCCGTCTTCAGGCGACAAGTGGCTCATCGGGAGTTATCAGCTTTCACATGGGACTTTCTTCTTCGGAAGACACCATACTTTCTTCGCCGATTCTGCAGATAACCTCCTCATTCCTCATCAGTCCACCAAATTTTCAACATCCTTCCACAACATCATGTCTCGAACGCTTCGATTGTCTTATTTTCGCCCTTTCCCACAGTAGTGATTCAGTACCACACAGGACGAGTCGAAAAGGACTTAACAATTTTTGGAATTATATAGAATTTTATTGAGATAACTTACATAATTGGTAGATGTCATTTTGTAGCAAACAACCTCAAGTTTACATAAAAGTGACAAGTTTCATTTTGGTTGAGGGGACTATCATTCGTGATGTGGCAAACACCCCACCGGTAATCAATTTCTTCCCACACTCGTTGTAGAAAATCGAGTATAACTTATAAAACGGCAGCGTAGGTTCTTTTTCAGGTCAGTTAAGTTGTTTGGTTTGCAGACGAAAATACACACGGTCTTTAATGAAACCCCTGAGACAGAAATCCTGTGGTGTAAAATTTGGGGCGCGGGGTGCCCATGCGATTGACCCTTCACCACCAATCCACTCACCTGGGAAGCGATTATCGAGAAAATATAGAACGTCCATGAGGAAATTAGGTGGTGCACCATCTTACTTATAATAAACCATCCCATCTCAGTTTTTAAGCATATCCAGATATACAGTGGCGACCTGTTGATTTATCATCTCTTAGTGACCAACCCATCTGAGCAAAGGAACTTGTGCCAAGAGTATATTGTAGGCCTACTTAGAGGTTCTTTAGCGTATTCGGTACGAAATTTACGTCGAACAACTGTTGCAGAGTTAGTTTCACGAAACCGAAATGCACAGCAATCACACTCCGCGCTAGTGAAAGTAATTTTAACCGTGCACTTCGGTGGCGCTCCTAGTGGCGGAATGGGGTACTGATGCACTACATGAATCAACCTTGAGGCTGTTTACTACAAGATGACACATCTACCGCTTCTGTTAAGTTACCTCCATATATTTGTATATCATTCCAAACTTCTAAAGCCCTTTTTGGCTCATCTTGTACAATGATGTTCTCCAAATGCACATTCTTAGAAATTTCTTCCTCAGATTAAGGCCAGTGTTTGATACCAGTATTCTGTTGGTCTCGATAGTCTTGGTTTTATATCCTCTTTTCTTTATCCGTCATGTGTTACATTGCTTCCACGGCAGACGAAGTGAAGGAATTCTGCTACCGTGCCTCCACAATTTTCATGTTAAGTTTATCGTAAACCTCGCTTCTCCTACTTCTCGTAAGTTTCGTCTTTGTTCGTTTTATTCTCATTTCATTTCCTGTAATCAGTATGATGCCCATTCCATTCGACACGTCCCTTAGTTCCTCCTCACTTTCAGTGATATTAGGAACGTCGTCAGCAAATCTTATCATTAACATCCTTTCACCACGAATTTTAATTCCAGTCTTGAACCTTTCTTTTATTTCCGGCATTACTTATTGTATGCGTAGGTTGAACAATAAGAGCCTGTCTTACCTTTTTAATTTAAGCACTTTGTCTTTGGTCTTCCATTCTTATTGTACCCCTCTTGCTTCTCGCACATGTTGAATGTTATCCGTCTTTTCCTGCAGCTTAATATTACTTTTCACATGATTTTGTACATCCTGCACCAATTTACAATGTCGGTCAGATACTATGATATTGTTTTTCTTTCATTATTATTCGCAATGTCAGAACTGCCTCGCTGCTGCCCTTACCTTTCCTGTGCGATAAGTTTAGAAACAGACATGTATGCTCAGTAGAGCGCTATGTTTCTCCAGTCGTAAACGGGACTATGCGGCTCTTGCATTCTATTCAGTCTGTGCCGGCCTTAGTGGCCGAGCGGTTCTAGGCGCTACAGTCTGGAACCGCGTAACCGCTACTGTCGCAGGTTCGAATCCTGCCTCCGGCATGGATGTGTGTGATGCCCTTACGTTAGTCAGGTTTAAGTAGTTCTACGTTCTAGGGGATTGATGACCTCAGAAGTTAAGTCCCATAGTGCTCAGAGCCATTTGAACCATTTTTTTTATTCAGTCTGTCAACACGCCTTGAATGGTCATCTCAGACTTTGACGGCGCTCGCATTGTCGTTTTAGGCGAGAACGGCTATCATTTGTCAACACAGGAAGGTCGGATGTTGAAGCGACGTCATTGCAACATTAAACGGCTATCGTGAGACAGAATTCAATGATGATCTGTTTCGCAGTGTTCAAAACCAGCTGATGACCTATGGCTTGCATTTAACCATAGAAGAAGGCAACAGAACTTCGCATTGCTTTTCTGGTAGGAACTGGGAGACAGTAAGCGACCATCTCCATATTGTAACTCTGACATATAAGCGTTCCTCAACACTGTGGTAAACAAATAAATTAGGCAAGGCATTTGTTCTGGACCAATGACGTATAGATCTCTCCACTGTGAAGAATTTCAGTGTGTGACGAAATAGGTGGACAGTGAATGGCCAGATGTCAAGTGTCCAACGGGCACAATGTTTGGGCAAGCGATCACCTTGCCATCATCAGCTCCGTTGACGAACTAATCGCCTAGGAGATGGTGCAGGGTTAATATCTCCACCCTTCCTCCACCCCGATTTGGCGTTCTGTATGTGGTCCACGCCTGGGTTCGGGTGTGTGTTCGGTGCTGGGACTCGTACTGCCTACAGAGTGCCAGGTTGTAGCGAGGATGGGAAAGGGGTTGATATTTAAGCACTGCGCCAGCTGCCAGGCAATCAGTTCGTCAAAGTACCTAACGACGGCAACATGATCACTTTCCAAATATTGTGACCGTTTTACACTTTCATCTGACCATTCCTGCATGAATTATTTCGTCATAAATTACGCTGGGAGAAACTGAAGCATCACAATTTCTTTGTGCTTTGATGATCGCCGTACAAGAGTGTTGAGGCACCTGATCAACATTTCAGGCATACAATTAAATGTTGGTGAACGGAGGAGGGTCAATCATGTCTCGGGGCAGTGTCATGTAGGGCCTACAGATGTCAGGCACCCCTCATCACTAATGAATGGTAAGATGATAGCTGTCCAGTATCCTGGGCAGTCCTACTGTAACATATTGGTGAAGTGAGAAGTCTACCGAGACCATAGTGCGGAAGGATAACGCTACTCCATCATTAACATCTTCCTCGAGAAGGCATGAGTAAAACAAATGTACCGGCAGACACGATCCTGACTCAGCGCGCTCAGGAAATCGTTTTATGCAGATATAACTAAAGCAGTATATTGTTTCACTTACAGTTTTGCAGCTCAGAGCAGGTACTCGCAGTTAGTTATGACACCAGAAATGATGTGCTTAGAGTTGATCATTTTCTACGAATAACACTCGGTGGACTATTCTTCTTCTGTACATGGCACCCACCTCCCAGTCTATAGATCATACAGAAAGCATTAATTGCTATTTTGAAGATTATCTGAATTGTCTGTGAACGTATCATCTTCATCTACATACACACTCCGCAATCCACCATACGGTGCGTGGCGGAGGGTTCCTCGTGCCACAACTAGCATCTTCTCTCCCTGTTCCACTCCTAAACAGACCTAGGGGAAAATGACTGCCTATATGCCTCTGTATGATCCCTAATCTCTCTTATCTTTGTAGTCTTTCCGTGTAATGTAAGTTGGCGGCAGTAAAATTGTACTGCAGTCAGCCTCAAATGCTGGTTCTGTAAATTTCCTGAGTAGCGATTCACGAAAAGAACGCCTCCTTTCCTCCAGAGACTCCCACCCGAGTTCCTGAAGCATTTCCGTAACACTCGCGTGATGATCAAACCTACCAGGAACAAATCTAGCAGCCCGCCTCTGAATTGCTTCTATGTTCTTCCTCAATCCGATCTGATAGGAATCCCAAACGCTCGAGCAGCACTCAAGAATAGGTCGTATTGGTGTTTTATAAGCGGTCTCCTTTACAGATGAACCACATCTTCCCAAAATTCTACCAATGAACCGAAGACGACTATCCGCCTTCCCCACAACTGCCATTACTGTTACGCCCAAATATTTAATCGACGTGACTGTGTCAAGCGCTACACTACTAATGGAGTATTCAAACATTACGGGATTCTTTTTCCTATTCATCTGCATTAATTTACATTTATCTATATTTAGAGTTAGCTGCCATTCTTTACACCAATCACAAATCCTGTCTAAGTCATCTTGTATCCTCCTACAGTCACTCAACGACAACACATTCCCGTACACCACAGCATCATCAGCAAACAGCGGCACATTGCTATCCACCCTATCCAAAAGATCATTTATGTAGATAGAAAACAACAGCGGACCTACCACACTTCCTTGAGGCTCTCCAGATGATACCCTCACCCCCGATGAACACTCACCATCGAGGACAATTGATTAATGGACTCGTGGTTCACTGGTGTAGAAAGTATACTTTGCACTCGTGTTAGCCGAAATCGCATGACTGCAATGTAAATATGGTATTGATGGGATCAAGATGGCGATTGTCAGCGGCCTGCAGGATCTCAGGCATCTTACACGACTAGTGCCCGAGAGGAATAACATATTGTATGGTCTGGCTTGCAGGAATGTACAACTACGTCATCTACCTTGATTCAGGAAATACGCTTGCTTGTAGGAAGACAAGTATCTTAGACGACACTGCGGCTACTTCTGGAGCACCACGGAGAGTCAGTAAGTGACCATTGTTGCAGCTTCGCTTGACGCGACAGCAGAGAGAGGTGTCCCCAACAACAACACTGGCACACGAATGGCACCAACGTCGTCTTTTCAGACGATTTCTGGTTCTACATACAACACTTCTACGCACAACACCGAGGAGAACAAACACCGCCATGTCCATTCATCATCCTCAAGTACCCAGCACATGTCATGGTGCTATAGAATGCTACTGGGCACATAAAAATGGCTCTGAGCACTATGGGACTTAACTTCTGAGGTCATCAGTCCCCTCGAACTTAGAACTACTTAAACCTAACTAACCTAAGGACATTACACAACCTGCGACCGTAGCTACTGGGTACACAACACGATCACTTCTGGTTTATGCCTTAAGGCCATTGGCTATGCCCTATCTTCGGAGCTCCATGACTCAGTCTTTTCACAAAATAAAACAAGAGCGAATGTTGATTGTGGTGTCCTGACCTATCTCGATACAGAGGTTGTTCGACTGCTGCCCTCACCACCACATTCTGCAGATATCTCAACCACTGACAATATCTGGTCATGGGTTACCTAGAGACGCCACCACTCACTGCGACTGATGAACTCTGGCGCATATTTCATGCACCATTTGTCATCCAATCTCAGACCAATGCTCGGTTGGGTTAAAACCTTGCTGCCGAAGTTAGCAGCTCTATGTACTGACTGTCGCACTCTGTGTACAAATCGCGTACAAATTTATGAACTATAGTTCCTGTTGTACTTATACGCACAATAAGTAAAATTTTGTTATCTGCAACCCCTCCTGTTGTTGCAATTTTAATGGCTAGTAGTGCAGATTTCACCTCGACCTATATGCTGACACTCAGAATGCTATGAAAGGTGTCGTCCTCAACGTACCATGGTCTGCAGCATGCGCATCTTGATGAGCACGGGCTCCTTGACGACGCTGAGCCAGGACCTCCAGAGCACAGCACGCATCTGGCCGCACCAGCCCGTCTTGTAAGGCGAGGAGCTCCGACCTGCCGCCACCAGCGCCACCACCTGCTCGTCGTCAGAGTCGCCGTTGGCGCGCTGGAAGACAACCGTAAGGAAACAACGTGCACAGTTCTTGGTCAACCACCTGTAATTCAGATACATAATTACAAATCCTGAACCATGGACCTTGCCGTTGGTGGGGAGGCTTGCTTGCCTCAGCGATACAGATGGACGTATCGTAGGCGCAACCACAAGGGAGGGGTATCTGTTGAGAGGACAGACAAACGTGTGGTTCCTGAAGAGGGGCAGCAGCCTTTTCAGTAGTTGCAGGGGCAACAGTCTGGATGATTGCCTGATCTGGCCTTGTAACACTAACCAAAACGGCCTTGCTGTGCTGGTACTTCGAACGGCCGCAATTTTTCCCGAGGGCATGCAGATTTACTGTAAGGTTAAATGATGACGGCGTCCTCTTGGGTAAAATATTCAGGAAGTAAAATAGTCCCCCACTCGGATCTCCGGGCGGGGACTACTAAACAGGACGTGGTTATCAGGAGAAGGAAAACTGGCGTTCTACGGATCGGAGCGTGCAGTGTCAGATCCCTTAATCGGGCAGGTAGGTTAGAAAATTTAAAAAGGGAAATGGATAGGTTGAAGTTAGATATAGTGGGAATTAGTGAAGTTCGTTGGCAGGAGGAACAAGGTGAATACAGGGTTATAAATACAAAATCAAATAGGGGTAATGCAGGAGCAGGTTTAATAATGAATAAAAAATAGGATTGCGGGTAAGCTACTACAAACAGCATAATGAACGCATTATTGTGGCTAAGATAGACACGAAGCCCACGTCTACTACAGTAGCACATGTTTATATGCCAACTAGCTCTGTAGATGATGAAGAAATTGATGAAATGTATGATAATGTAAAAGAAATTATTCAGATAGTAAAGGACGAAAATTTAATAGTCATGGTCGAAGTAGAGAGGACATAAAATGTAGACTGGCAATGGCAAGGAAAGCGTTTCTGAAGAAGATAAATTTGTTAACTTCGAGTAGAGATTTAAGTGTCAGGAAGTCGTATATGAAAGTATTTGTATGGAGTGTAGCCATGTATGGAAGTGAAACATGGACGATAAATAGTTTGGACAAGAAGAGAAAAGAAGCTTTCGAAATGTTGTGCTACAGAAGAATGCTGAAGATTAGATGGGTAGATCACATAACTAATGAGGAGGTATTGAATGGAATTGGGGAGAAGAGGAGTTTGTGGCACAACTTGACAAGAAGAAGGGACCGGTTGGTAGGACATGTTCTCAGGCATCAAGGGATCACAAATTTAGCATTGGATGCAGCGTGGAGGGTGAAAGTCTCTGAGAGAGACCAAGAGATGAATACACTAAGCAGATTCAGAAGGATGTAGGTTGCAGTAAGTACTGGGAGATGAAGAAGCTTCCACAAAATAGTGTAGCATGGAGAGCTGTATCAAACCAGTCTCAGGACTGAAGACCACAAGAACGACAATAACAAATCTACATCACACATCGACGTGAAGACGTCAGGATCCACAGGAAAAGCCTATACAACATCCCTGAAAGCTAGTGAAGACGGTGAAAATGTGTGGATGGGTCAAGAGCAGCAGTGCATTTCGGAGGGATCACATCAGAAACACTCGAGATTGAGACTTGTCTCAGACAAGAGAATGCTCTCTCATGTGTTCTCTTCAATGTCTTCATACCGATAGAGAAAGTAATAAGGGAATTTAGGCAGTAGGAGTGGGCTGTACAAATTGGTGACAATTACAGTTCTCGCTTATATAGATGATGTAATCCCAGTAACTGAATCACGTCATGGGTCGAAAGAAAAGTTCCAGAAAAACATCAGCTACGCACAGGAGGTGCAACTAAAGGTGAATCTAGACAAAACAGAGATCATGCAATTGAGAAGAGGACAAGAGCAGTGACAATTTCTTGAGATGTAAGGCTTAACGCTCAAGTTGTTCAACGGTTCAAATACTCGTAATCTTGGTTTACCAGTGGTGACTGGATAGAAATGGACATCGAGGAGAGAAGAGCAGTGGGAACGAAGTGTATGTAGTCCCTCAGGGAGACGCTTAGTTCAAATTTAGTATCAGTGAACATTAAGATGAGAATTTTAACACTGTGATATGCCCAGCAATCAGTATGGCTCGGAAACCTGGAGCATGACTAAACGAGAAAAAGAAAAACTATTACTATTTGAGAGCAGAGCAATGAGAAAGATATGGAAACCGGTCTTAGATAAAAGAGAATGGAAGAGGAAAAAGAGCGAGGGACTCTACCTTTTGATGCAACAACCAACCGTCCTAAAGAAGCCGAAGAGAAGAGCAAAATAATCCAGTGGGCCTGCCTTGTATCTCATACGCTAGAAGAAAACCAGGTGATGAAGGCACTTTACAGAAAACCAAACATCAGACGTCGCATAGGACGACGAAGGCAGCACTGGATGCACTATCTGGTGAAGAACCTGGCAGGCCTGAGAACTGAAGACAGCTGGAGGAACCGAGCAAAAATCACAAAAGATGGAGGCAGTTTCTGGAAGCAGCGCCCGGTCTGCAGGCCTGTGATTCCTGGATATGTATGTATTCTGTAGATGAGTAATTACGTGCCTGATTAACTATAACACAAAGTACTCTTCTCTTTGCATGCTAATTGCCAGAAAGTCGTTTCATTATCTCAAACCGGTCATGAGATACGAGTAATGGTATAAATATTTCAGTTTTCGTGCATCAGTTGCGCGTGTGAGTAGAAATGACTCGATCTGTGGATAGATGTAGATCTACTCCAAAATTTAAAGAAAAATCAATATTTTAGCTGCATTTCATATACAACACTGTGTGACTTAAGATGCACCAAGAGATCTACAGCAATGACGCTAATTTATTGCAAACTGCACAGAAACTTAGTCACCCCAGGAGACATATAACACCACCACTAGCCCTGATAATAGCCTGGCCTCATTTTGGTGAGGAACAGAGGCCACAATTTTTTTCCAGTAGGGTATATCAATCGGAAGCCAATCGTTGATGATCAGATACGGTAGAGCTACCATGTTGCAGGGATGGCGATGCTACGTGTCATCCACTGTTCCAAACACACCCACACATTTTCTATGGGATTAAAATCAGTTGATTTAGCGAATCAGCAGAGGTGTAATAGGTTGCCTGACAGTTCATCAAACGTGGAATGCTGGCTCCTGTGTGTACGCAGATAGTTTCATCCGCAGCATAGTCATCATGAAGATCTACACTGTCCAGTCACTTTAATGTGTGCACTTCTTATGTTCGACGGCAACGTGCAATGACCACTCAGACGACAAGTGGCAGCACTAGCAGTGGAGGATGTACAAAGCATGTTGGCGGCGGGTAGGGGCCGAAAACAGTAGTTGTCGTAATGTGGAAATGGAGCGACTTATCTGACGTCCAAATGTTCATTGGCTTTCGGGCCAAAGCTGAAAGCATTTCCGAACTGGCTAAGTTAAAAACGGTTCGCATTCCGCCTTGGTTAAAGTACATGGTTCATGGAAAAATGGTTCTCTCCAATGGCCGTAGATGACATGGGTGAATAAAGACCGCGGTAGTGTATACAGGCGAACAGACGGTCAACTGTCGAGCAACTGGTCGCCCAGATGAACCAAGGAACTACCAACATGTCTCCTAGACGACTGCTCAGCTAAAGTTCTGGTGTGGTCTGCACAGCAGACACCTGATTTGTGCACCCATGCTGACCAAGTTGGAGTTTGCACTGCGATACCACCATAGAGGGGGCGACAGGTGGTCCTTTCAGATGAATCACGTTTTATGCACCATTGGACTGACGGGCATTGTCATGCACAGCGTGAAACCTCTGAAAGCAAACACCCTGCGACAATCGTCAGTAACGTGCAGCTGGAAGGCATTCCCTGGGCGATCTCGTCATTCTGGAAGGCAGAGTGGTAAACACAAGTATGCATGCATCTTTCAGTGCTCTGTCGATCCCTATACGCAGTTTGTTTTTCCTTGGCACCTTGGCCTCCGCCAGTAGATCAATGCAACGTCTCACACGGCTCACAGTGTACGTGTGTTGTTCGAAGAGCACCAGGATAAGTTTACTGTATCGGCCCCTGGTCACCAGACTCCCTGGATTTAAGCCCAGTCGAGAACCTGGATGACCACCTCGACCGGGCCGTTCGCCCCATGGATCCTCAGCCGAGAAACCTAGCACAGCATCCAACGGCACTGAAGTCCACGTGGCTCCACATTTCCGTTGGTACCTTCCAGAATCTCACTCTCTCTTCATGCACTTCGCGTAGCGGTCTGTGACGCAAAAGGTGGTCATTCAGGCATCTGGTAGGAGATCAAACTAATGTGACTGGACAGTGTAGAAGAATGAGCAGCAATTTGCCACCCAAATATTAACTTGAATAATCTGGTTCTAGTTCTCTGTAACCAAGAGTGACCCAGAGCCACTGTACGAGGAGCACAGCCCACAGTATCACACCACTTCCTTCCCCTCAGTGCACGCCTCACACCATTTGAAAAAAAGACAAAATCTCAATTTATCGGACCACCCTGCACGCTTCCAGTCACCTGTAACTATGTTTCTATGTTGCTGAAGTCGTACAATTTTATGTGGCACTCTGACCAATGGCCTTTTGCGGGGTACCCCACACCAAATGTCCATTTCATGCAGCACCCTTCACAACGTTTGCTCTGTAACTAGTTGAGATGGACATTCATGCACTGACAGCAGGCCGGCCAGAGTGGCCGAGCGGTTCTAGGCGCTACAGTCCGGAACCGCGCGACCGCTACTGTCGCAGGTTCGAATCCTGCCTCGGGCATGGATGTGTGTGATATCCTTAGGTTGGTTAGGTTTAAGTAGTTCTAAGTTCTAGGGGACCGGTGACCTCAGAAGTTAAGTCCCATAGTGCTCAGAGCCATTTTTGAACTGACAGCAGGAATTTCTCTCAGGTCTGAAACCGACTGCCATTGGTCCCTACCAGCATTATTTTTATGACCACTGTTCTTACACCATGTAACATGGTAGTGAGTTGTTCACCGGCCCTTGTAAGAACGCTGAAGCGTCCACGCTGGTACACCAACAGATTGGCAGCTTCATTCACGGTGTGTTCGTGGGCAGGTTTGAACACGAGAGCTCCTTGCTGATATTCTGTCCCGTTTGCACACAAAATGATCTTACATCGCGGATTTTGTGCAACCGACTGGCACATACACACCATCTATGTCATAAGTCACATTAGTAGTGGGCAGTCACACAACCGCCTGGTAGCATGTGTAGAAAATAACGTGGCCCCAACCTGCACAAAAGGCATGGTAGGGGAGGGGAGAAATGTAGTGCTGGAGGTTTCACTGCAAGTGGGCACCACATAGTAGGGGAACTGTAGTTCGACAGCTGAAGGCTGGGCGCAAAAAGAACAGCTAGAAAGTCTGCAAATGATTGTGTTAACAAGTAATGCCAGGACGGCCAGTAATTCGATAAGTCACCCATTTACTATCAAAAACCGCACTGGGTTACAGGATTATGATAAAAATTACCAGTCAAGGAGCGACTTACTTTCACCTGAAAATGGTTCAAATGGCTCTGAGCACTATGGGACTTAACATCTGAGGTCACCAGTCCCCTAGAGCTTAGAACTACTTAAACCTAACTAACCTACGGACATCACACACATCCATGCCCGAGGCAGGATTCGAACCTGCGACCGTAAAAGTCGCGCGGTTCCGGACAGAAGAGCCTAGAATCAGTCGGTCACCACGGCCGGCTACTTTCACCTGACTTGTAAACATCTTTTCACGTCAGTAGAGAGTTCTCAATAACACTTACATTTTTCTCTTGTTATCATGTTAAAATTTGCTCCTTTCGACAAAACACATTGGGATGTACTCATCTTTGCTTTACTAACATACCAACGCAGTTGCAATTGCGACACAACCCCGAAACAGTGTGTTATGAAACGAACAACTGAGGACAAGTGAGGTCAACAGGTTATCAAAAGCACATTTTATGTGTAAAGTAAACATAAGATTTCTACACTTACGTTGTTGGAAACCCATAGTAATTCTCATTTCCCCAAGCTATCGATGGCCGCTATAAAAATTAAATTATTTCGTTGAAGAAATCTGTAGATACTGGCACATCACAGTAGATAATAAAGTTTCACATGTTAACTGTGTAGAAAAATACTCTTCTCTTTGCACGCCATCATTTGCCAAAACCACGTTTCATTGCCTCAAACCGTTCATGAGGTTCAGTTGACGTTATAAATGTTTCACTTTTCCTGTATCATTTGCCCAGGTGAGTGGAAAAGACTAATTGCGGATAGATGTATATATCTCCCGAAGTTAAAGAAAAATTCAATATGTTAGCTGCATTTCATACATAGCGTGTATGATCTAACATGCACCAAACGTATATAGTGAATCTCATTTTCCGTTGCAATCTCATTTTCCGTTGCAATCTGTTTTTATTTCAGCTGATGGATTACTTCGAAATATCTCAGCAACTTTAATAATTAAAGAAATAACAGGCAGTCCGCCATGAAGCTGACGAACGAGACCAGAACATGCGCAGAAATTCATTATTTTTAACAAATAGTTTCTTTAGTACCGTGTGAAAAATTTCACAGTTGCTAGCTTCGACACGTCGACGTTTCCGGAGTACAGTTGCGCTGAAGGAGACGAAGAATGTTTCGTGCACAGTGGATGCAGTACGTGAATGCAGACCAAAGGCGTCCTTCCCATCGGACCAAAGAGATAACTCGCCCAGTGCTGAGAACAAGAATGCGTTTCTGCGCAAGTTACACTACTGGTCATTAAAATTGCTATACCAAGAAGAAATGCAGATGATAAACGGGTATTCATTGGACAAATATATTATACTACAAGTGACATGTGATTACATTTTCACGCAATTTGGGTGCATAGATCCTGAGAAATAAGTACCCAGAACAACCACCTCTGGCCGTAATAACGGCCTTGATACGCCTGGGCAATGAGTCAAACACAGCTTGGATGGCGTGTACAGGTACAGCTGCCCGTGCAGCTTCAACACGATACCACAGTTCATCAAGAGTAGTGACTGGCGTATTGTGACGAGGCACTTGCTCGGCCACCATTGACTAGAAGTTTTCATTTCGTGAGAGATCTGGGGAATGTGCTGGATAAGGCAGCAGTCGAACACTTTCTGTATCCAGAAAGGGCCGTACAGGACTGGCAACATGCGATAGTGCATTATCATGCTGAAATGTAGGCTTTCACAGGGATCGAATGTAGAGCCACGGGTCGTAACACATCTGATATGTAACGTCCACTGTTCAAAGTGCCGTCAATGCGAACAAGAGGTGACCGAGACGTGTAACCAAAGCACCCCATACCATCACGCCGGGTTATACGCCAGTATGGCGATGACGAATACACGCTTCCAATGTGCGTTCACCGTGATGATGCCAAACACGGATGCGACCATCATGATGCTATAAACAGAACCTGGATTCATCCGAAGAAATCACGTTTTGCCATTCGTGCACACAGGTTCGTCATTGAGTACACCATCGCAGGCGCTCCTGTCTGTGATGCAGCGTCAAGGATCTCCGAGCTGGTAGTCCATGCTGCTGCAAGCGTCGTCGAACTGTTCGTGCAGATGGTTGTTGTCTTGCAAACGTCCCCATCTGCTGAGTCAGGGATCGAGTCGTGGCTGCACGATCCGTTACAGCCATGCGGATAAGATGCCTGTCATCTCGATTGCTAGTGATACGAGGCCGTTGGGATCCAGCACAGCGTTCCATATTACCCTCCTGAACCCACCGATTCTATATTCTGTTAACAGTGATTGAATCTCGACCAACGCGAGCAGCAATGTCGCGATACGATAAAGGGCAATCGCGATAGGCTACAATGCGACCTTTATCAAAGTCGGAAAGGTGATGGTACGCATTTCTACTCCTTACACGAGGCATCACAACAACGTTTCACAAGGCAATGCCGGTCAACTGCCGTTTGTGTATGAGAAATCGGTTGGAAACTTTCCTCACGTCAGCACGTTGTAGGTGTCGCCACCTGCGCCAAACTTGTGCGAATGCTCTGAAAAGCTAATCATTTGCATATCACAGCATCTTCTTGCTGTCAGCGAAATTTCACGTCTGTAGCACGTTATCTTCGTGGAGTAGTAATTTTAATGGCCAGTAGTGTGTTTTGTGCGAGCTGTACCAAGGGCAAATTGATGGGCGAGTAATATCTTGTAGCGCAAACTTATGAGTAAAGTAATTTGCGCTTGCGCCGCGGCAGCCCTCACCTGGCCGTTGCAGACCGCCACCTTGGCGCCGGGCGACCGCTGGAAGTTGTCGCAGAGCAGCTCGATGGTGCCGCGGCACTCCGCCTCCTTCTCGGGCACGACGGCCAGCAGGTGCAGGAAGAAGTCGGCCGGGTTGTAACCCGCCGGGCAGGTGGCGCCCATGCTGCGACACAGGGCAAGCAGGCGCTCTCACACGGTGCTCACACAAGCCTCATCGGCTGTCTACAAAATGTACGAGACTACTCTGGTGTGAACACCACCGGTAAATGACAACGGAAAATGGCAACCGAAGGAGTTCCGGAGATAGAAGAAAAGTACCGGCGGAAGTAAAAATGGTTGAAATGGCTCTGAGCACTATGGGACTTAACTTCTAAGGTCATCAGTCCCATAGAACTTAGAACGACTTAAACCTAACTAACCTAAGGACATCACACACATCCATGCCCGAGGCTGGATTCGAACCTGCGACCGTAGCGGTCCAGACTGTAGCGCCTAGAACCGCTCGGCCACTCTGGTCGGCGCGGAAGTAAAACTCTGAGGGTAGATTGAGAGTTGCGCCTGGAAAGCTCAATCCGCAGAGCTGTTATCGGTGAATGATGAAGCTCTCAGCTGTGAGTCTGGGTCTGGCATTCAGCTTTAACCTTCCCAGAAGTTTCAGATCAGCAAACACTCCACTGTAGAAATTTCCTGGCAGATTAGAACTGTGTGCCGGACCGAGACTCGAACTCGGGACCTTTGCCTTTCGCGGGCGAATGCTCTACCTTGTCTCCTACCTTCAAAACTTAACACAAGCTCTGCTGCAGGAGGTACTGGCAGAAGTAAAGCTGTGAGGACGGGCCGTGAGGCGTGCTTGGGTAGCTCAGTTGGTAGAGCACTTGCCCGCGAAAGCCAAAGGTCCCGAGTTCGAGTCTCGGTCTGGCACACAGTTTTAATCTGCCACGAAGTTTCATATCAGCGCACACTCCGCTGTAGAGTGAAAACCTCATTCTAGATTCCACTGTAGAGTCAAACTAATACCAAAGGACTGGATTCTTGCCGCATCCCAATGTGACAGAGACGCGGAAAGCACAGTGTAGAGGATGTTTGGATTTTCCCAAAGAAAGCAGGTGTTGACAGATGTGAAAATTACCGAACTATCAGTTTAATAAGCCATGGCTGCAAAATGCTATCACGAATTCTTTACAGACGAATGGAAAAAAAACTGGTAGAAGTCGACCTCGGGGAAGATCAGTTTGGATTCCGTAGAAATATTGGAGCACGTGAGGCAATACTGACCTTACGACTTATCTAAGAAGAAAGATTAAGGAAAGTCAAACCTACGTTTCTAGCATTTGTAAACTTAGAGAAAGCTTTTGACAATTTGGACTGGAATGCTCTCTTTCAAATTCTAAAGGTGGCAGGGATAAAATACAGGGAGCGAAAGGCTATTTACAATTTGTACAGAAACCAGATGGCAATTATAAGAGTCGACGGGCACGAAAGGGAAGCAGTGGTTGGGAAGGGAGTGAGACAGGTTTGTAGCCTCTCCCCGATGTTATTCAATCTGTATATTGAGCAAGCAGTAAACGAAACAAAATAAAAATTCGGAGTAGGTATTAAAATCCGCGGAGAAGAAATAAAAACTTTGAGGTTCGCCGATGACATTGTAATTCTCTTAGAGACAGCAAAGTACTTGGAAGAGCAGTTGAACGAAATGGACAGTGTCTTGAAAGGAGGATATAAGATGAACATCGGCAAAAGCATAACGAGGATAATGGAATGTAGTCGAATTAAGTCGGGTGATGCTGAGGGAATTTGATTAGGAAATGAGACACTTAAAGTAGTAAAGGAGTTTTGCTATTTGGGGAGAAAAATAATTGATGATGGTAGAAGTAGAGAAGATATAAAATGTAGACTGGCAATGGCAAGGAAAGCGTTTCTGAAGAAGAGAAATTTGTTAACATCGAGTATAGATTTGAGTGTCAGGAAGTCGTTTCTGAAAGTATTTGTATGGAGTGTAGCCATGTATGGAAGTGAAACGTGGACGATAAATAGTTTGGACAAGAAGAGAATAGAAGCTTTCGAAATGTGATACTACAGAAGAATGCAGAAGATTAGATGGGTAGATCACATAACTAATGAGGAAATATTGAACAGAATTGGGGAGAAGAGGACCTTGTGGTACAACTTGACTAGAAGAAGGGATCGGTTGGTAGGACATGTTCTGAGACATCGAGGGATCACCAATTTAGTATTGGAAGGCAGCGTGGGGGTAAAAATGGTAGAGGGAGACCAAAAGATGAATACACTAAGGAAGGATGTAGGCTACAGCAGGTAGTGGGAGATGAAGACGCTTGCACAGGATAGAGTAGCATGGAGAGCTGCATCAAACCAACAGACTACAACAACAACAACATGTGTAAAGCTGCAGCTAAATTAGACAAAACTACCCAATCTGGCAATGCTCGGCAATTGCTAAACATCTACGGTAATTGGATATTCATCCTTATCTCCTTCTCCACTCTATAAATCTGCTCCCCCCCCCCCCCCCCCTTCTCTTTGTCCATCTAGTCTCTTTCTCTCTCTCTGTCCATCTCCTCTTCCCCATTTCCCTCTCTCTCTCTCTCACTCTCCCTATTTCCTCCTTCCCTCTCTGTATGTCATTTTCCTCCCTCCCCCCCCCCCGTCCCTTCCCATGTCTGTGCGTCTCCTCTTCCAAATCTATCCTACCTAAGGCCTTCTTTGGCAACGGCCTTGCGCAGTGGATACACCGGTTCCCGTCAGAAGTTAAGCGCTGTCGGGCGTGGCCGGCACTTGGGTGGGTGACCATCCGGGCCACTATGCGTTGTTGCCATTTCTCGGAGTGAACTCAGCCTCGTGACGCGAATAGTAGCGGCTCCGGTCGAAGAAAACCATCATAACGACCGGGAGAGCGGTATGCTGACCACACGCCCCTCCTATCCGCATCTTCAGCCGAGGATGACACGGCGGTCGGATGACCCCTATGGGACACTTGCGGCCTGACGACAGAGTGATTTTTTAGGGCCTTCTTTAATATTATTGCGAGAAAAACCTTGACTGAGAACTTGTCGCTAGAAATTAGTGGGTAAATTGGTTGGCATCATTGGTATACAGACTATGACATATACTATTCCAGCTGCTGGGTCTATGATAATAGTTTCATAACATTATTTTGCATAGTTTTCATCTGCAAACTGATAGGACTGTGGGATTATTGGTAGTTGGAAGCTCAAATGTTAATCGTGTTATGCGGCCCCTTAGGGACATCGCTGCCAGGAGGGAAAGAGAGCCAGTGTGCATTCCGTGCATACTGGACGGCGTCATTCCACATGTGTAACGGGTCTTTCCGGATGCCATGAAGAGCACAGTATGTAGGCAACTGCATGTGGTGGCTCACATCGGTAGCAATGATGTGTGTTGCTTTGGACTGGAGCGGCTATCAGAAGTGGTAAAGGCTACCAGTCTTGCTTGCCATATGAAAGCAGAGCTCACCATTTGCTGCATAGTCTACAGGACCGATTGGACCTCTGGTACAGAGCCTAATGGAGGGTCTGAATCAGTGGCTCAGACGGGTGCGCAACCGTGTAGGCTGCAGATTCCTCGACTTGCACTAATAGAGTGGTTAGGTTCCGGGTTCCGGTAAATAGGTCGGGGGTCCATTAGACCCAGGAGGCGGCTACACGGGTAGCAGGGGCTGTGTGGCGTGGACTTGGCATTTTTTTAGGCCGACGGTCTCGGTGAAATACAAAATGAGCTTCAGTCTCAAAGGGTGCAAGCCGAACACAATAAGAACGTAGATCCAGAAAACATCGGCATAACAGTGTAGGGGATGTACTAGAGCTTCAAGCGCTAATAAAAAGCACTGATGCCCAAATCGTTACAGGCACTGAAAGCTGGCTAACGCGGGAGACAAGCTCAGCCGAAATTTTTGTAAAAGACTTATCGGTGTTCAGAAAGAATGGGCTAAACACAGATGGCTGTGGCGCGTTTGTTCCAGTTAGAAGTATTTTATCTTGAAGCGATGTTGAAGTAGATGGTTCCTTTGTGTTAGTATGGATAGAGGTCTTTCTTGGCAACCGGAATAAAATAACAATTGGAACCATTTACAGACCACCCAACTCAGATGATACATCTACATCTACATATATACTCAGCTAGCCACCAAGCGGTGTGTGGCGGAGGGCACAATTCGCGCTAAAGTCATATTCCCCCCCCCCCCCCCCCTCCCTCTGCTCCACTCGCGGATCGCGCGAGGGAAAAACGACTGTCTAAACGCCTCAGTACAGGCTCGAATTTCCCTTATCTTTGAATGGTGGTCATTGCCAGATTTGAAAGTTGGTGGTAATAATATATGCTCTACATCCACGGTGAAGATCGGATTTCGAAATTTAGTGAACAGCCCCTTCTGTTTAGCTCGCCGTCTATCTGCAAGAGTGTCCCACTTCAAACATTCTATGAGATTTGTAACGCTCTCGTGATGGCTAAATCTACCAGTCACGAATCTTGCCGCTCTTCTTTGGACCTTCTCAATCTCTTGAATCAGACCCAACTGATTTGGGTCCCACACAGACGAACAATCCTCCAAGACTGGACGAACCAACGTATTGTAAGCTATTTCCTTCGTTGAAGGATGGCATCGCTTCACGTTTCTACCAATAAACCACAATCTAGAGTTCGCCTTACCCGTTACTTGTATAATCTGATCATTCCATTTGACATCATTTCGAATAGTCACACTCAG
Organism: Schistocerca americana; assembly: GCF_021461395.2. Taxonomy (NCBI): domain Eukaryota; kingdom Metazoa; phylum Arthropoda; class Insecta; order Orthoptera; family Acrididae; genus Schistocerca; species Schistocerca americana. The sequence goes on along the minus strand of NC_060125.1, from coordinate 102,612,395 downwards.
ATACTTGACGGACGTTACCGCTTCCAAAGACTGGGCATTTATTTTGTACTCGTACATTAATGGGGATTTTCGCCTTGTTATCCGCAGTGTGATACTACTTTCCTGTAGACTACAGCATCATGACTACAGCATCACTGGCAAACAGTCTAAGGCCGTTGTCAATACCATCAACCAGATTGTTTATATAAATCGTAAAAAGCAGTGGACCTATGACGCTGCCCTGGGGCACACCTGAAGTTACTCTTGTTTCTGTTGAAGTCACTCCCTTCAGGACGACATACTGCTCTCCGTCTGTTAGAAAACCTTCTATCGAACCGCATATGTCATCGGATAGATCGTAAGCGCGCACGTTTTGTAGCAAGCGACAGTGCGGAACTGAGCCGAACGCCTTTTGAAAGTCGAGAAATATGGCATCAAGCTGGGGGCAGGTATCCAGAGCCTGTTGTATATCACGCACAAAGAGAGCCAGCAGTGTCTCTCATGACCGCTGTTTCCTAAAACCGTGCTGGTTTCTGCAGATGAGCTTCTCAGAGTCTAGGAAGGTCATTATGTCTGAACACAAAATATGTTCCATGATTGCTGAAAGGTTCAAAGAAGACCTGAGTCATGTCAAACATGTACCCGACTCATATAATTATACCTGGTGGTGACTTCAATTTACCCTCGAAAATACATGTTTAAATCCGGAAGCAAGCGTAAAATATCATCCGAAATTGCGCTGAACGCATTCTCTGAAAATTATTTCGAGCAGTTAGTTCACGAGCCCACTCGAATATTAAACTGTTACGAAAACACATTTGACCTTTTAGCAACAAATAATGATGAGCTGGCAGCAAAACGGATACAGGGATTAGTGAACAGAGGGTTGTCGTGGCGAGACAGCGTATAGCTCTTAGATCTAAGAGCAATACGCAATCGCTTGCATGCATTTCTACATGTCGACCTGCATGCCAATACAATTCGACATCCAGCCGATGTTGTAACTCTCAGATCCTCTTCTGCTGGACGGCGCACATCGACATAACCACGTCGCCTCCATGAGAACCATTAGCGTTGCCTAACCACCATCTTTCCTGTCATACAATCTCGGAGTTTGCGATAACCCAGACCGCCAGCACCACCATCCCACGCACCTATGGCTATCGATGTTTTCACAGTGGATTATGACTGGTTATCTCTTTTATATATATTTTTATCACAGACTGAGATAATGCTATTTATAGCAATCACTTTATATAATACAGTACTGGCCATTAAAATTGCTACACCAAGAAGAAATGCAGATGATAAACGGGTATTCATTGGACAAATATATTATACTAGAACTGGCATGTGATTACATTTTAACGCAATTTGGGTGCATAGAGCCTGAGAAATCAGTACCCAGAACAGCAACCTTTGGCCGTAGTAAGGGTAGAGCCACGGGTCGTAACACATCTGAAATGTAACGTCCACTGTTCAAAGTGCCGTCAATGCGAAGAGAGGTGACCGAGACGTGTAACCAATGGCACCCCATACAATCAGCATGGCGATGACGAATACACGCTTCCAATGTGTCACCAAACACGGATGCGACCATCATGATTCTGTAAACAGAACCTGGATTCAACCGAAGAAATCACGTTTTGCCATTCGTGCACCCAGGTTCGTCATTGAGTACACCATCGCAGGCGCTCCTGTCTGTGATGCAGGGTCAAGGATCTCCGAGCTGATAGTCCATGCTGCTGCAAGCGTCGTCGAACTGTTCGTGCAGATGGTTGTTGTCTTGCAAACGTCCCCATCTGCTGACTCAGGGATCGAAACGGGGCTGCACGATACGTTACAGCCATGCGGATAAGATGCCTATCATCTCGACTGTTAGTGATACGAGGCCGTTGGGATCCAGCACGGCGTTCCGTATTACCCTCCTGAACCCACCGATTCCATATTCTGCTAATAGTACTGCCACTGGTAAGCGCTATGAGTGTCGTTTGCGCAACCACGTCATTCCAGCTCTCCAACATCGTGGATATGTGAGTGGAATAATATTATGCAAGGTGGCTCACCTCCGCACATTGCAAATATAGTTACGCAGCTGCTGAAGCGCCATTTCGGAAGTGCTAGAATTATCAGCCGCCATTTCCCTACAGCCTGGCCCTCCCGATCACCTGATCATAAACTGTATGACATCTGGCTGCGGGGCTGTCTGAAAAGTGTTGTGTTCAGTGTTCCGATTGCAAACTTAGCTGCACTGAAGGCATTACGCAACACATTCTGAACGTGACTCCGGAAACACTTCGATCAGTTGTGGAATATGCTGTTTCTCGATTTCAACTTGTTACAGAAAACGGTGGACAGCATATAGTTCATGTTTTGCGCCAGTGACACGGAAATTAATAATCCGATTTGATTTTGATTGATGCTTTTCATGTTTTTTTTTTTGGCTTCAGGACAATTAAAAACCGATGTGATTGATGCTTTTTATACGGTTTTTAGCCTCAGAACAATTAAAAACCGATGTGATTGGTGCTTTTTATGCGATTTTGGCCTCAGGACAATTAAAAATCGATTTTCCTCATCCGATGTGATATGACCTTGCCGTGGTGGATGGGCTTACGTATCTAACAGTATCACACCTGTACACCCCTGCATACTGAGTAGTACAGTTTTGTTAACGTCAAACGTACAACTTAAGCATTGTTGTATGATGTAGTCGACCACTGCTTGCAGCGCCATCTATTGCTACATTTTGCAACTACATATTTTTCTTCTGCCACGCGTTTTCCCACTCCTCCCATAATATTCTATTGCAATTTGACATCATTCTGAGAAGTGACGTTATTTCTACAGCGGTTTGAAAGTTTAACTTTAATTATAATCATCCTGTATCTCCAGAACGGTTTCACTAAAATAAACAAAAGATGAAGTAGATGCCCTATACACTACTGGCCATTAAAATTGCTACACACGAAGATGACGTGCTACAGACGCGAAATTTAACCGACAGGAAGAAGATGCTGTGATATGCAAATGATTAGCTTTTCAGAGCATTCACACAAGGTTGGCGCCGGTGCCGACACCTACAACGTGCTGACATGAGAAGTTTCCAACGGATTTCTCATACACAAACAGCAGTTGACCTGCGTTGCCTGGTGAAATGTTGTTGTGATGCCTCGTGTAAGGAGGAGAAATGCGTACCATCACCTTTCCGACTTTGATAAAGGTCGCATTGTAGCCTATCGCGATTGCGGTTTATCGTATCGCGACATTACTGCTCGCGTTAGACGAGATCCAATGACTATTAGCAGAATATGGAATCGGTGGGTTCAGGAGGGTAATACGGAACGCCGTGCTGGATCCCAACGGCCTCGTATCACTAGCAGTCGAGATGACAGGCATCTTATCCGCATGGCTGTAACGGATCGTGCAGCCACGTCTCGATCCCTGAGTCAACAGATGGGGACGTTTGCAAGACAACAACCATCTGCACGAACAGTTCGACGACGTTTGCAGCAGCATGGACTATCATCTCGGAGACCGTGGCTGCGGTTACCCTTGACGCTGCATCACAGACAGGAGCGCCTGCGATGGTGTACTCAACGACGAACCTGAGTGCACGAATGGCAAAACGTCATTTTTTCGGATGAATCCAGTTTCTGTTTACAGCATCGTGATGGTCGCATCCGTCTTTGGCGACATCACGGTGGACGCACATTGGAAGCGTGTATTTGTCATCGCCATACTGGTGTATCAACCGGCGTGATGGTATGAGCTGCTATTGGTTACACGTCTCGGTCACCTCTTGTTCGCACTTTGAACAGTGGACGTTACATTATAGATGTGTTACGACCCGTAGCTCTACCTGCATTCGATCTCTGTGAAACCCTATATTTCAACAGGATAATGCACGACCGCATGTTGCAGGTCCTGTACGGGCCTTTCTGGATACAGAAAATGTTCGACTGCTGCCCTGGCCATCACATTCTCACCAATTGAAAACGTCTGGTCAATGGTGGCTAAGCAACTGGCTGGTCACAATACGCCAGTCACTACTATTGATGATCTGTAGTATCGTGTTGAAGCTGCAAGGGCAGCTGTGCCTGTACACGCCATCCAAGCTCTGTGTGACTCAATGCGCAGGCGCATCAGGGCCGTTATTACGGCCAGAGGTGGTTGTTCTGGGTACTGATTTCTCAGGATCTATGCACCCAAATTGCGTGAAAATGTAATCACATGTCAGTTCTAGTATATTTGTCCAATGAATACCCGTTTATCATATGCATTTCTTCTTGGTGTGGCAATTTTTAGTGACCAGTAGTGTAGTAAAGAATAAATATTTTAAAACTTTATGCACGATGCGCCTTTTTTCACACTTCTCAGTGTTTATGACGTCGTATCTGTTGAACTACGCGTCATGCAAAAACAAATTTGTGTAGGTACAGTCAGCGGCATATGTGGATATTGTGTGCAAAATGTATTGCGAACCGAGTTAGTAGCAAAGTCGTAATAAAGTTAAACGTCATTCACAATGCGGCTGTTTTTCAAGTAAACTATAACGTCATATCTCCTGAACTATGTTTGGTACCACGACAAAATTGTATTGGTGTATTTCAAAATGGTTCAAATGGCTCTGAGCACTATGGGACTTAACATCTTAGGTCATCAGTCCCCTAGAACTTAGAACTACTTAAACCTAACTAACCTAAGGACATCACACAACACCCAGCCATCACGAGGCAGAGAAAATCCCTGACCCCGCCGGGAATCGAACCCGGGAACCCGGGCGTGGGAAGCGAGAACGCTACCGCACGACCACGAGATGCGGGCTATTGGTGTATTTACCGCCGCAAGTACACACTGTACGCGAAATTTATTGCGAATAGAGTTAGTAGCACAGGAGTAATAAATTTAAACGAGATGAATGTTGCGGCAGCACTTCACGCATTTCATTGTTCATAACCTCATAGTTTAAGATACATTATAGATAGATGATTTTTACCCCGATAGCAATTATTTCCTGGCAGGAAGGGATACATGTACCAAGTTTGGTTGAAATCGGCCCATTAGGAGTAGATGCGGAACATACACGCAGATATACATACATATATTCATTTTTGTAATACTTATGGATGTACATATGTTGTATTTAAGCTTAGCACAACAGCCGAAGTACTTCTAAAAAGCTGCCGTCTTAAAACGAAAAAGAAATCGGCATCATTGAGGTAATCTGATGACATTTTATTCTGATACAATTGCGCACATACTTGTTGAACTACACACGTGTTCAGAAAAAAAGAACAGAAGACTTTGATCGACTAGAGATAGGACGTTCACATTCACAGGACATGTACATTAGTACTGCCGAAATGATTAGCATCTGAACCATGTCGGCCCGCGAGTTCCAGTTCAACAGCAACACACCACTTAACGATAGATGCGTCTGCGGCTCTCGTTATTATAAACCGAGGAAAATGGATGAGTGTGACTCGAGCAGGCGTGCAGGATGCCTCGCAGACGTGTGTACGAAACGCATCGTCAAATCAGTGATTCTGAAAGATGCATTATTTGCATGAAAGAATGTGATGCATCCATACGAGAAACTGCTGCTCGTGTGGGGCTAAGTGTCTCGGCAGTGCAACGGATGTTTGCAGAATGGTTCGCGGAGGGCCGCAGAACAGGAGGAGATGGGTCAGCTCGCACCATCCAGACCACAACTTGAGAAGATCGATACGTCATCCGAGTGGTATTGCAGGACAGATCCGCGTCATCCTCGGCTGTGGCGCAACACTGAAACACTAACTAAGGGTGACAGTTCGTTTATTACGGCATGGGTGACGTAACCGTCGTCCACTTCACCGCTAACTTTGACGAATGTACAGAAACGAGCTAGACGTCACTGGAGAAAGAAATGGCATCAGATAAAAGTTGTGTTTGTTTGAAAATGATGGCCGCATTATAGTTCGCCGCAGAGAGGGGAGCGACATCACAGTGACTGCATTCATCCAAGACATTCAGCGCCAACTCAAGACCTTATGCTGTGGGGTACTATCACAAATCGCAGGTGGTGCGAGTCCAGGGTACTATGACGTACATGAACGGAATCCTGCGGCCCTTGGATGCACTCTTTCTGCACAACACTCCGGACGCCATTTTTCAGTAAAACAATGCGCAACCACGTGTTGCTGCACTAACACGTGCCTTCTTGGTGTCACAAGATGTCAGCCTTTTGCCCTGTTCCGCCAAATCACTAGACTTATCGCCAATCTAAAACTTATGAGATATGGTGAAAAGATGGGTGCAGTGCTGTGAGCCAATGCCAACCAACGCAGATGAACTTTTGAACAGGGTGAAAGCAGCACGGATATACATACAACACGAAGACATTCTCGCCTTACATTCTTCGATGCCATCACGCATGGAACAAGTAATCAGACCCCATGCGGACCCTATGCCTAGCCTACAAGGCAACACCACACATGCTGAACCGAGGTGACTGAAATGTTAATCATTTCTGCAGAACATACTAATATACATGTGTTGTGAATATGAACGTTCTGTCTCTAATCTTTCAAGGTGTTCTTTATCTGAACGTGAGTGTACTTATGTGTACCTGTGTTTTGACTGAACTGATTACGTTGTTGTTCCTGCGTTGAACTGTCTTCGTGAAGGCATTAACGTTTCGTGTGCTATTCGGAAAAAAGAGACTCTAAATAGTTATGGTTAGATCAGGTAGTGCAAACTTTTACAGGTAAACGTTAATATAAGGCAACGCATGTGCATGGTTGTAAAAGTATTATATCAGTCTCACTCACTACAGTGCAAGTTAAGGTACAACCCCTGTCCAAAAAATTTCACTACTGAACAACTTATTAATTATAGATTTGACGGCTCATTCAGGGAAGCTTTAATCAGAAAATATCGGTAATATCTGTACAGGTCACTCTTTGTTTCAAGGGAGAATGTGGGAAACAGACTACCATCGCTGCAAGGGAGAATATCTTCCTGAATAACGTTGTCTGGGGAGAGACTGGGAACGGTGCATGTTGTGTCAATTCTCTGGGATGTCGGGAGGCAGGCTTACCTAGCACTCGGGTACATGTTCGCCGTGGACATCGGACGCAGTAAAGCTAACCCGTTCATGGCAATGTTTGCTACGAAGCCTGTGTGACACCTGGAGTCCTTACGAAATCATAGCGGCTCCGGGATCACCGAGACTATTCGACAACATCGAAACATCGAAAAGATATGGGTCTGCAGCTTTCGTTTAAGACAGTATTTGTGGTTTCCAGACAACTACATCGCAGATTTCTCCCTAGAGGGACAAGCAAGGTGGTGGGTTAGTAGTGAGCCGAGCGCTCAGTGTGGGCAAGTCTCTGTGGATGTTTGCGAGACAAGCAATCAAAAAGGGGAAGAGGCCAGGAATACGTACAGGGATACAGGAGAGGAAAGGAAGCGGGAACAGTCGGTGCGAGAGTTGTGTTGGCCGCGCAGGGGTGGACTGGCGACTGAGGGGTGCGACGAGAGAAATTAAGGCAGCAGTCGGTACTCTGTGCGAAGGAAGACGCTGGGAGTTCTGCCTAGAGTGGAGGAAATCGAAGAGACGCCGTCTGCTTAACTCAAGGCACAGTGCTGAAGGGAACTCGTTTTATTTATGTGTGTGAGGAAGAAACTCTATTCGATAAAGGACTGGAGAGACGGCAGTTTTCAACGAATGGTTTCCAGGAGAACCTATGCGTTACTAAGGGTGGCACTCAGACTTAGCAAAGTTTTAGCAATTACCTGAGTTGAGATACGAAGCCAAGAACTGCTGATCATTAATCTAATAGTGTAACTGAACTCAAGCGTAATAAAAGATCTCCACTCTTAATTTATATTGATATGTCATTATTAGCAGTCTTTCCTCTCTTTAAAGCGTTGAATGCATATTTTAAGACTAATCAACCTTATTTGGTTCATGATATAAGGAATAAGATGACGTGAATATTTGATAATATAGGTGTGGTATTTCATATTGAGACATGTCAGACAAGGAAAACATGTTTAATATACATTACCAAGTTAGATTGTCCACCGTTCACTGATTATAATAATAGTGTGTTGTCGTTTAATGTTCGATTGTACTGATGGCTGAGTCGGATGAAGGAATTGGATTGTAGGGACCCATGCTTGGCGACTAACTGCAACTGTGTGCGTTTTATTGAGAAATAATTTGAGTAATTCAGGGTTAAGGAAAAAAGAGTTTGGAGTTGAGTAGATGCGAACTGTTGTACAGAGGATGGCCTAAGAAAGTAGTAGATGTAGAATGCGATGACTCATTGTCGCTGAATTTCAGTGTGTTCTGGAAAATTTTGCGTGACAGAGGTATGTGAAACGAGTTGTTCATTTAATTCGCGTTATTGCTGCCCTATAGTTCACCGATCCTTTGAACCGACGCTGGGTTTTCACGAAATGAAGAGTAAGAAGGGCCTGGTCAGAGCTAGAATTCTCCTCGTTTCGTGGGTCAACACTTTATAGCGAGGCTGTCGACCAGTTATACATAGTTATCGGTGTTGGAACGGGAAGTATTATAGACAACCGAAAGCGATCAACTTAATTTGTGTCGCTTGGTACAGGAGTGGTACGTCACAATACGTAAATTAACCGTAGTGGGCTACCGATTGCATTGTTTTCTAGCAAATATTTTTGTTCTTTAAAATTTTGGAAAATAGTAAGCAATGCCGCCGTTTCTACCTCATGGAGATTTCCTCTACATCTAATCAGAATTATCACATATTATTTAACTAAAAGTTGAGTAGGTCGGTGGGATAGATGTCAGCAGATGTACATACGCCGTCTCGTTTCAGCTTCAATTCCTAACCGACCGCCTTTATTTCTGAACTGGTAGGTCTCTGCTCAGACGGCCATTCCACCGCTCGGAGAAGGTGGACGTCTGCCACGAGGCCTTCCTCTATCGCGATATGGTTTGCGACTGCCAGAGCAACCACGGCCAGAATAACCACGTCCGGAGTGATAAATATCCATGAGGCACCCTCGCTTTCATCACCAGTTTGGAACCGCGCGACCGCTACGGTCGCAGGTTCGAATCCTGCCTCGGGCATGGATGTGTGTGTTGTCCTTAGGTTAGTTAGGTTTAAGTAGTTCTAAGTTCTAGGGGACTTATGACCTCAGCAGTTGAGTCCCATAGTGCTCAGAGCCATTTTTGAACCAGTTTGGATCCCGCGAGTACAGAGGCTCCACGCGATACAGCAGTGCCATTTAAGTTGCCTGCCAAGCAGGCGCTAAGCCGAGAGCTGACGTACCGCTAAAGCTGTGCGGCCTACAGACGGCCTCCTTACGTAACATCACCCGTCATGTGGGCCGAAATAGTGTTTTGCTCGGTATCATCCCGCTCGTCTGGTATTTATGTGGGGCACACTGCCTTACAATGAGTCAACTGTAGAGTCAATTGGCAGGTCCACTTTCGAAGTCTTCGCCCAGACATCTAGTTACGAAGAACGACAGCAAACAACACCCTGCACGTCTATCAGTTCATCGCTCCCTGATTAGAGTTAGAAAAATTTGTTTTTGGAAGTGTTCAGCAACCGGATTAGGACTTTGATTCACAGTGATACTCATCAAATATTGCACCTAACGCCAGATAATAAACAGTGTGACCTTTTAGTATGGACAGTCGGACCTATTCACTTTACACATGTTAATGTGGGGTAGTGATGATCTTATGGAAAGAAATTGGTTAATCCATTGAATGACAGCCTCAACTTGCGTATCGTTCAACTTGCTTTCAATGCAAGGTTGCCTACTTCAGCATCGTTTTATCTTTGACATCTTTGCGCCCCTATACTGCAATATCTTTCTTGTAGTTATGGGAGTTAGCCACAGATGACATTTATTCTATGAATAAACAATGTAAACAAGCCTTAGACCTCAGTTTGTCCTTTATCGAAATAGTCTTTCATGTTATATAATTATTAGTGTTTACTCACGATGAATGTGACAATTTTAAGCGAATTGGGAATGAATTAGGGATTTGTTGGCAGATGCTGGTTGAAGTGTGAGACCTGTGTTTCTCCTGGCGTATACAATTTTCAAACAACTTGCGGGAATTGACCCAGGTATTGTTTACAGCGACCGCCGATATTTCGGCCTTGAAAACGGCGGAGTGTACTCCCGTCGAAATATCGGCGGTCCCTGTAAACAGTACCTGGGTCAATTCCCGTAAGTTGTTTGAAGATGGCTGAAGTGATCGATACAGAAAAAAATCTACTAATACCAGTATTGCTGGCCCCTTTCTTGGCCAGAACCGGGATAGAATCTTCCTACACGTCGGTCAGGGGCCTGAAGATGGCGTAGTAAAACGCTGAAACAAAACTAGTTTGGAAACTAGACGGCTGAAAGGTGTTTCGTTTGACATCCTGTATCGAACAGCCGAGTCCCGCAACTATCTGTACAAAGATGGACATACAGAGACTGGACCCCACAAAATAAAAGCAACCGAAGATACATCTGGACGTTCTCTTGACGAGAATGTTTCTAGGAAGAAGATATATTCTGATTTCCTGTCGCAATATGATAATTCAAGTGGACATAATTTTATCCATATCCTGCATTTTTCTGGGTTCAGGCTGATTTTAAGCTCCAAAATTCAATAATTTTTACAATCTACTGAGTGCAGTATCGGAGGCAAAATGGAAATTATAGAAAAAGTAAATAAGAGATGCGGAACTCTAAGTGTATTTACAGTGCAGTGATTGTGATGCAGAGGATTCTTTTTGTATGTCAAAAGCATATAGAGGGAACTATCAGAAAAACCTAAGGTCTGGTTATGCTCTGAGGGTGTTAGATAAGGGGGGAGCACCTGGTGTTGTGCTGACACCTACACTGAATATGCCTCCTCCCGTGCTGCGATTTGATGACATAAATTCAACTGAATTAAATTGGAATTGTATATTAATACCTTCAGCTGCTGACGGGGGTTGATATATATCAACGGGGACATGCCCGAAAGAACAGACACCATATCCATACAAGTATAAATTCAACTGTGTTCAGCTCTTGAAGTACAGCTCTTGCATGTACACAAAGTATGTGAAAAGCTTCCTTTGAAACCGGTCATTATGATGAAGGAAGCGCCGATCTTACTGTGTCAGTAGATGGTTCATGGATGGAGAGAGGACACACATTTTTTCATGGTATTGCACCTGTAATCAGTGTTGACAGTGGGAAACTATTGGATGCGCAATTTGTGTCAAAATATTTCCTCTTCTGTTCAACAAGGACACTTTTAGTAGATAAATAATTAGAAGGACAGCAACGAAGTCACAAAGAATCACGCAACAAGAACCACAGTGGGACAAGTGGAGGCTTGGAAGATCACGCTGCAATAAAAATGTCTGAAAGCTCTGTCATGAAACACAGTGTAAGGTACATCAGTTATTTAGGGGATGCCGATAGCAAAGCAGTATGTGAAGCAAACCCGTATGGTACTGACTGTAAGGTAACAAAGCTGACGTGTATGGGATATACACAGAAAAGTTTCGGCGGTAGATTCACTGATAAAAAGAAAAAGAGGCAAAAAGTATTGTTGTGGTGGGAGAGAGGCGAGGGTGAGAAGAAGGTAAGCTTTCAGGCAAGGAAACTGATACACTGCAAGTTAGTTTTGGAACAGCAATCTGAAGAAATACAACAAGTGTAGATTCTATGAAAAGGGCTATTTGGACCACATTTTTCCGTAAACTATCCTGCACAACATATTTTGTGCCCCAGAAGCGGTGACACATGGTACACATATTGGAAATGTAAGAAGGCTGGTGAAACATATGACCGTCAAAATGGCTTTTCCTCTGTAATTTTAAATCAAATAAGGCTTGCGCACAGAGACCTTGCACTTCCCAGGCTTTTGGCAAAATGTTTGAATAAAGGTATACAAAACTGTTATGAAAGCTGAACTGTCAGGTTTCGCTACGATGACCCAAAAATTCATTTTGTGGTGCTGAAACTGTTCAGATAGCAATGTGTACATGATATTGTTCTGCATTGTAATGACGGAAATTAAGCAAAAGTGAAGGTATTACAACTTTTAGGAATGAATGCAGGGACGCACTCATTACAAACATTGAAAGTCCTGGACAAAGACTGGGTCGAGCGGAATGATACAGCATCGATAAACCCAACCGACATTCATCGGCAGTTGACAATATCACAAGAAGAGATAGAGAACACGAGGAACACCATTATTATGGTGCAGGAAATTTCTAAACATCCATAAAATGAGTGTATTTGAATGAAAAGTTGTACAATTTGACAATATTATCTTTAAACACTTTTTTAGAGATGATATTTTTTTTTAGTTTTTAGGAACATGTAACTCGATAATGGTTTAAGCTAGTACCTTCAATTTTCTCAGCTTGTGTGTATAGGTAACCTACTTAAAATGGACTACGATGAAGCAGGTAGGGGGTATATTACAAGTGATATGTGACAAAACACATGAACAATTGGTATTAAAAAACTGTCCGTATTACAAAAGCTTCATAAAACTGTAATTAATGAATGAGCAGTATTCATCTAATCCACGTTGCGTATGAAACCATTACGACTGTTTTAGCCAAGTGTCGTTACAGTGTGTATTTTGATTGACAGATTGTGTGCTGGCACTGTATAAGACCAGCTAATAACACGTTATATGCTGCCTCCCCATCTCAATTGAGCTTGTTATCTGTTACATGCTGTTCTTTCAAAACGTACTGCAGCAGATGCTGGAGGAAGCACGTCATTTTCTGTCAGAAGTGGTGGCGGCGGCTGTGCATCACATGACTTCGATATTAACGTCCACGAGTAGCACAACAGAGACCCTCTTTCTTGGATTGGAAGAGGGCTCCTGTCCCATGCCCACCGAGTAGTTGGTGCTTGAAGCCGAAGCAAAAACTGAAGAGAAATTGGTTGGTAGAGTCCCAGACGACTGCCTCATTCTACAACAAGGAACAGAGTTTTTTAAGAGACGGTAGTCAGCAGTTTTATTTGCAACTGTAACGCAAGCATTGAGACCGAGGATCGTCACTTTGCACCCTCGCTGTATGATTAAGTTGTTCATAATAAGTGGTTTTTTACGGTAGAGCGTGTGAGATAGCTCACCCACTTCGTCCACGAGAATCAGAAGGTAGCAGATACCGGTGTCCAAGTTGATGTGTTCATTGCCTTCCGTAAGGCGTTCGGTACAGCTGCATGCTGTCGTCTTATGAATAAAATACGAGGGCACGGAACGCTAGAACACCTTTGTGAATTGAGTAAAGAGATTCTAGCAACTACAACAGAGCTTTTCGTTCCTGACAGAGAGAAATCTTTAGACGTACGATAAAGTTCGGGCGTACTCCAAGGAGAGTTATAGGACCATTTCTGTTTACAACATATGGAAATGGCGCAGTCGATAACGCCGGGCCTCCGTGAAGCTCTTTGTGGCTGATGCTACTGTATATGGAGCAATCGCAGTGCTATAAGACTTTAGCTGAATACAGCAAGAGGTGTAAAGCATCGACGCTTGCTGTAGGGACATGCAGTTGACTCTCAACATATTCTATTGTAACGTACTTCACATAAATATGCGGAAAAACCGTTATTGTTCGATTACACATTTTTTTAACAATCACGAGAGGCAATCGCCTCCATTACATATCACGGAGAGAGCGTACAGCGGACTTAATGTGGAGCGATAGCGGGAAATGCAGATAGTAGACTGACATTCATTGGAAGACTCCTGAGGAAGTGTACTCAACACACGAAGGAGGTAGCTGACAAAACGGTCATTCTACCGACATTCGTTTTGTACTTGCCACTCTAGGACTCTCACCAGTACCTATTGACAGAAGAAATACAGAAGATGCAAAGGTGTCCTGCCCGATGAGTTCGAAAGCCCGCCAGAACGCAAGGATCTAGACGACTTATCGTTCTGGCTATGAAGTCTTTCGCGACGTATTTCTTGAATAAAAATCTCTCGGTGTACATGCCGCGTCAAGTCAGGATAAAACTCCAAGCTTTCGACCACATCTTTCATGGTCGTCGTCAGGGCTAAAACTGACTGTCGTGAACTGTTTTTTTTTTCTTTACTGTATTTCAATTCCCCATCGGGGCGGGCTGGCAGCAGCATATGCCCTGCTCTTCAGCCGAAAGACATAGAACAAAACAATAGAAGACATTTAAAAACAGCAAAGGAGAGAATGAGGTGAACATAGATATAAAAAAAGGGGGAACAACATGGAAGGCAATAGACAAACAAAAAAAAAATGGGGTGACTAAAATGGAGATAAAAAAACTGTTTAAAAGTAGCACACACAAAAAGCCTCACACTGCGACTATTAAAAGAACACAAGGCACAGTATAAAGGCATCGACGGATGGCATAGCACATAACGTAACACTGACGGCGAACCTCAAGGCAGTACACAATTAAAATCACACCTCTTGACGCACAGGAGAAACAGCACTAGACACAACACTGATGTGGCACACTGATGATGATCAAGACAGAGGATCTGCCAGGCGCTAGGAGATGGGGGAGACCTGAAGAAGGGAGGGAGGGGAAGGGATGGGGGTGATGAGCGGGGGGCGCGCTGAAGAAGGCCAGGTAGGGAGGGATGTGGGAAGGAAAGAGGCAAGTATGGGGTGCAGGGTCTCAGGGGTTGGGGGGGGCATGGAGGAAAATCCGCTCTGGGAGAAGGAGGGAAGAGGATAAAGGGGGCCCTGGGGAGGGGGGGGAACAAGGCCAGGTTATAGTTGGAAGGGAGGGTAGATGTCATGGCGAAGTTCGTCATCCGGGAGGGGGAGCCGTTGGAAATTGCCCTGATGAAGGAGATGGAGGGTGTGGAGGTGGAGAGAGGGAGGGATACAGCGATAGAGGCGCGGCAACGGGCGGGGGGTGGAGAGGAAGGAGGAAACCAGAAGATGGGGGGGATCAAGCCTGCGAACAATGTAAAGGATGCGGAGATGTTGGAGGAACAGGAGGAGGTGGGGGAAGGGGATCAGTTCATACAGGAGCCGTGTGGGGGAAGGAAGGCGGATACGGAAGGCAAGGCGGAGCGCATGGCATTCAAGGATTTGGAGGGCCTTGTAAAAGCGGGTGGGGGCGGAGATCCAGGCAAGGCTAGCATAACAGAGGATAGGACGGATGAGGGATTTGTAGGTGTGGAGGATGGTAGAAGGATGCAATCCCCATGTCCGGCCAGACAGGAGTTTCAGAAGGCAGAGGTGGGAATGGGCTTTCTGCTGGATGGTCTGGAGATGAGGGGTCCAGGTGAGGTGTCGGTCAAGGGTGAGGCCAAGGTATTTCAGGGTGGGGGTGAGCTGGATAGGACGACCATGAAGGGTGAGGTAGAAATTATGGAGGCGAAAGGAGCGAGTGGTATGGCCTATGATGATTGCCTGGGTTTTGGAGGGGTTGAGACGGAGGAACCACTGGTTACACCAAGTGGTGAACTGGTTAAGGTGAGTTTGGAGGGTACGTTGAGACCGTTGAAGGGTAGGATAGAGAGCCAGGAAGGCGGTGTCATCAGCATACTGGAGAAGGTGGACTGGTTGGGGTGGCTTGGGCATATCTGCTGTATACAAAAGATAAAGGAGAGGGGAGAGGACAGAACCCTGAGGGGATACCAGCCGTGGGATAAAAGATACGGGAGTTGGTGTTGTGGAGGGTGACATAGGAAGGACGGTGCGAGAGGAAGGAAGCGACCAGACGGACAAAATTGATAGGGAGGGCGTAGGTTTGGAGTTTAAAGAGGAGACCGGGATGCCATACATGGTCATAGGCATTTTGGAGGTCAAGGGAAACAAAAATGGCGGAGCGATGGGAGTTGAGCTGGAGGGACAGAAGGTGAACAAGATTGAGGAGTTGGTCTTCAGCAGAGAAGGAGGGTCGGAAGTCACACTGGGTAAGGGGGAGGAGGTGGTGTTGAGGAAGGTGCTGATGGATACGGTGAGAGAGGATGGATTCAAAGACCTTACTGAAGATGGAGGTGAGACAGATGGGATGATAGGAAGAGGCGGCAGAAGGGGGTTTGTTGGGTTTGAGGAATAAGAGTACGCAGGAGGTCTTCCACAGGTCAGGGTAGAAGCCAGTAGAGAGGATGACATTATAGAGATGGGCGAGGACAGTCAGGAAGTTATAGGGGCTTTCTCGAAGGTGACGGTAGGTGACACAGTTGTGACCAGGGACCGTGTTGCGTTTGGACTGGAGGATACGTTTAATGTCTTGTGCTGTGATGGGAGTGTTGACATCGGAGGGGGGCAACTGCCCCAAGTACTGGAGACTAGGAGCAAGTTGAGCGACTGAGGTATCAGCACGTTCCATGATGGTGGGGAAAAGAGAATAATCAAAGTGGGGATCATCGGGGATGGAGAAGACCTCGGAAAGGTGGGAAGCGAAGTGGTTGGCCTTACTGAGGTTGTCTGGAAGGGGGCGATCGTTATGGAGAAGGGGGTAGTGGGGAGCGGAAAGGGAACCAGTAAGACGATGGAAGGTGGACCAATACTTGGAGGAGTTGATAGGGAGGGTGGCATTGAGTTGTGTGCAGGTCTGGTGCCAGTCTCGGAGTTTCGTTGCTGTAATAAGGTTCCGTACGTGTCGCTGTATTTGCCGGTGGCGTTGGAGTGTATCCCTGTCACGAGTGCACAGGAAGGAGCGATAGAGGCGGCAGGATTCACGGAGGAGGAGAACAGCCCGCGGAGGGAGAGTGGGACGGTGTGGGTGGATGGTTTTAGTAGGAACATGGGCCTCCACGGCGTCAGCAATTACCTTCTGAAGGAAGGACGAGGCGTGGATGATGTAGTCAGGATGGCGATAGGTAAGAGGGTGGCTTTCGACCTGGGTGGAGATGGAGTCCCGGTAGGCATCCCAGTTGGCACGGCGATAGTCATGGACGACCTTGGGAGGGGGTGCAGGTTGCAGAGCCGGAGGGGGGCGGTTTGCAGACGTTATGGTGAGAAGGACAGGGAGGTGATCGCTACCTGTGGGGTCAAGGACAGCGACAGTGATACGCCCAAGGAGGTTGGCGGAGGCAATGACAACATCGGGGGTGGTGTTACTTTCGGGTCGGGTGTGCTGGGGAAGGGGAACAAGGTCACCTTGGATTGTGGAGAGGAACTGATGCCACCGCAGAAGGGCAGCAGGAGTGCGGCTATGGATGTTGAGGTCGGCGGCAATCACATAGGTGGAGAAGGTGTGGTCAATGTGTGAGATGAAGTCATAAGGAAGAGGAGCAGTGGAGCGGACAAAGATGGTGGCACAGGTAACGGTGAGGGAGGGGAAGAAGACGCTAAGGATAAGGTGTTCAGTGGGGTCATTGAGGAGAGGTTGTGGCTGGCCGGGGATATGCTTAAGGTGGCCAATCGCGACTCCACCCTGTGCACGAGGACCAGGAGCATCAGTGCGGTGGAGGATATAGGGGGAGGTGTGGATAGAATGGTGGGGCTGGAGAAAGGTTTCGTTCAAGAGGAAGGTGTGGACCTGGTGGTGGGAGAGGGTGTGCATGAGGAGGTATTTGTTGGAGTAGAAGGAGCGAATGTTCTGGAAGAGGATGCGAGACTCGTGCTGCGCCATGATGGGAAGGAGGGGGGGGAAGAGAGGGAAGGGAAGAGACTTAAACTAGGGTGTCGAGGCGGGTGAAGGTGAAGTGGGCTTGGTTGTGGGAGTAAGTGGCGAAGGTGTTCAGGTGGAAAACAGAGCGAGCAGCAAGGGATATTTGTTGGAAGGTGTGGGGGCGCTGAAAAGGGTGAATGTTTTGGAGTACAACGGTAATGAACCAGATGATGTCCTCGGCCGTGGGGGGTGGACGGAGGGAATTGTTAGGATGGATTGACAGGACGAACTGCGACTGTAAGTTCAGGGGTGGCTGGAGGGGGTTTGGCTTTACACTTGTGGGAGTATGTGGGATGGGGGCCATTGCAGGTATTACAGGAAGGAGGAGCAGCGAGGTTGGGGCAGTTCTTGAGAAAGTGGGAGGCCTTGCAATGGGGACAGGTGGGGGGGGGGGGGGGGTTTGCAGTTGGGAGTCAGGTGGTCATTGTACATCAGGCACCGCTGGCAACGGTAGGATTGGGGAGGGGATTTGGAGGATTCAACAGGGTGGCGACGGTGGTATATCAGGGCACCCTGGGTAAGGAGATGGTCTATGGATGGGGCGGACTCAGAGAATACCCGCATGAGGTAGGTGGGACCAGAGGCATTGTGGATACGGCGGGCAGAGCGGATTTCCAAGTCCGGGTGGGAGTTCAGTTCTACCAACACTTCATCCTCTGTGATCACCGGGCTGAGCTTGGTGATCACAGCGGTGTAAGTGGGGGGGGGGGGGCGATGGGGAGGCTGGTGCTGACGAGGAGTGGAAGCGGAAAGGAAGGGTGTCAGAGAGGTGTGGGGGCCAAACATAACTCGTGGGAGTTTTCGCAGGAGGTCTGTGTGAAAGGATGGGGACGGGGACTTGATAAGGACGGAGTCCCTGCGGGGAATGAGTTGGGAGATGGGAGCACCAGGTAAGTACTTTCGTATTTCCTTGGTGAGGGTACGAGCGTCGAGGAACTTAGGATTGGGAGTTGACAAGACAAAGGTGTGGAGGGTGGGGGCCAAGGTAGGGGTGGCAGGAGGAGGGGTGGTGTCCATGGTGACGGCAGGGGGAGGGGGAGGTGGCGGAAGCTGAGTCGGTAAGGACGCGCTTTTGGGGTTTTTTGGAGACTGGAGGCTGGGTGGAGGGGAGAGGGACGGGGAGGAGAGGGAGGTGGCGGGTGGCAGATCCCTGTGGCGTAGTGGAGGCACCGGGAGAAGCAGCTGGTTCAGTGGTGGCGATGGTGGCGCGGCGCGACGTGATGCGTGCGGGAGATGCAGAAGACGAAGCGACGGGGTCGGTGAGAGAGGGGAAGCCAACCATCTGAGGGGCGGCAGCAGAGGCGGCAACAGAGGCGTACGTGAGGGCGGGGGTAGTAGTGGGAGCTGTTGAGGGTGTGGAGGCTGGAGGAAGGGTGTAGAGGTGTGGGTATACAGCAGGAGAGGAGATAGGGGGATGGGTAAGTGGGGGAAGGGAAGGGGAGGTGGAAGGAGGGAGGCCAGGGGCGGCACTCCAGGAAGTGACCGTGGGAGAGGGGGAGGGGTAGGTGTAGATGACGGTGGAGGTAGGAGTACTCATTTCAGACGGACGGCGACGGACAGACGGACGTGCAGCAGGCGGCGTCGGCGTCGGCGATGGTCGGCGGCGAACAGACGGACGAACAGCAGGCGGCGGCAGCGGCGGCGGCGGCGGCGGCGGCGGCGGCAGTGGTTACGACGACGGCGATGGACAGCGAGCAGGCAGGCGGGCGGACGGACGGACGGACGAACAGCGACAGCGACAGCGATAGCGATAGCGACTGCAGCAAGCGGCGGGCAGACAGACAGACAGACAGACAAACACAATCTTCGAAGACGGAGATTCCACCCTGAGAGTAGCCCAGGCTTTGCAATCTGACGCTTTCGAAGGAGGGGATCCAACCCTCTAGATGTCTGTCGTGAACTAGCGAGGTTCCCACTTTTATATGCCAAGGACGGCTTCTGATTGGCAGGAATACGTCATAGCAACAGCGTTATGGCGCGTAGTGAAGTGGTGCCCTCTACTTTCATAGATGTAGTTTCTATCCCGCGTTGCTTGCAGCGCCATCCCTTGAATCAGGAGGTAATGTGCGGGAAGTTTTTCTCTGCGATTTTTCTTTATCCAGTGCACTCTTCCAAGTGTTGCTTTAAGTGCATAGCCGTTGTCTCTGTTAAAGTTACTATCGCTAAGTCTAATTTCGACTGCTTCCCGTATCACAGAGTCCCAGCAATTCGATACGTGGGCTACTACTCCGGTTTCTTCAAATAAAATCTTATGCTTGTTAAGCAGGCTATGTTAAGCCACCCCTGATTTTTTCCAAATACCTGTATTTCAGGTGACGCTGGTGCTCGATGCAGCGGTCGGCAACGGTTCTCACAGACTGGCCCACGTAATTCTTGCCGCATTCGCAAGGAATAGTATAAATTCCCGGCACTCTTAAGCCGAGGCTATCTTTGACTGGTCTCAACATTTCCTTAATTTTCCAAGGTGGTCGGAAAACTGGTTTTATTCCTTGCCTCTTTAGTACTCCGCCTATCTTGCTTGTTGTAGCACCGCAAAAAGGAATCCGCGCTATGTGTTGGTTCTCTCCTTGTATATGGCCGGTATCGTGTCTTACTTTCTTGGACAATACTGATTTAATTTCACCGGCAGAATAACCATTCCTCTTGAAAACAGTTAATCTCGGGAGCGAGGCGGTCCTTGTCGGAAATAGTCCTGGCTCTGTGCACTAAAGTATTCAGCATAGCTCTCTTCTGAGACGGATGATGGAAGCTGTGGCTATGCAGATATAAGTCTATATGGGTTGGCTTCCTGTGCCCAGAATGGCCCAGTCGTCCATCCGGCTTTCGCTCCACCAACACATCTAAAAAAAGGTAACTTCCTTCTCTACCTCCAATGTAAATTTTATTGAGCGAAATTCAGGGCGGCCTCGCGGTTAAGTGGCCACTGAAGACGGACGAGTCACTTTCAAACCTCCCTCTTGCTATTTATTTATCACAGCATTATGAACTGTCCGTCCGGTCAATGAAGTGTTTACTCTCTTTCTGTAGTCTTGGCAGTTGTCATACTATACACTGGTTTAGAGTATGATGCAATTGATGAATAGGTTACCGTCGCAACTAAACATGATGATTGGTGAGAGCAGGAGAGATACCACATAGATAGGGAGTGTTATCTATGTTACAGCAAAGGAATTAAAGAGTCAAAAGTTCCAATTCGGAACAGAGAAACTGCATGATTGTGAGACTGTTGCGTTCATTCGTTGCAGCTTATGTGGCGAACTATATACACTCCTGGAAATTGAAATAAGAACACCGTGAATTCATTGTCCCAGGAAGGGGAAACTTTATTGACACATTCCTGGGGTCAGATACATCACATGATCACACTGACAGAACCACAGGCACATAGACACAGGCAACAGAGCATGCACAATGTCGGCACTAGTACAGTGTATATCCACTTTTCCCAGCAATGCAGGCTGCTATTCTCCCATGGAGACGATCGTAGAGATGCTGGATGTAGTCCTGTGGAATGGCTTGCCATGCCATTTCCACCTGGCGCCTCAGTTGGACCAGCGTTCGTGCTGGACGTGCAGACCGCGTGAGACGACGCTTCATCCAGTCCCAAACATGCTCAATGGGGGACAGATCCGGAGTTCTTGCTGGCCAGGGTAGTTGACTTACACCTTCTAGAGCACGTTGGGTGGCACGGGATACATGCGGACGTGCATTGTCCTGTTGGAACAGCAAGTTCCCTTGCCGGTCTAGGAATGGTAGAACGATGGGTTCGATGACGGTTTGGATGTACCGTGCACTATTCAGTGTCCCCTCGACGATCACCAGTGGTTTACGGCCAGTGTAGGAGATCGCTCCCCACACCATGATGCCGGGTGTTGGCCCTGTGTGCCTCGGTCGTATGCAGTCCTGATTGTGGCGCTCACCTGCACGGCGCCAAACACGCATACGACCATCATTGGCACCAAGGCAGAAGCGACTCCCATCGCTGAAGACGACACGTCTCCATTCGGCCCTCCATTCACGCCTGTCGCGACACCACTGGTGGCGGGCTGCAGGATGTTGGGGCGTGAGCGGAAGACGGCCTAATGGTGTGCGGGACCGTAGCCCAGCTTCATGGAGACGGTTGCGAATGGTCCTCGCCGATACCCCAGGAGCAACAGTGTCCCTAATTTGCTGGGAAGTGGCGGTGCGGTCCCCTACGGCACTGCGTAGGATCCTACGGTCTTGGCGTGCATCCGTGCGTCGCTGCGGTCCGGTCCCAGGTCGACGGGCACGTGCACCTTCCGCCGACCACTGGTGACAACATCGATGTACTGTGGAGACCTCACGCCCCACGTGTTGAGCAATTCGGCGGTACGTCCACCCGGCCTCCCGCATGCCCACTATACGCCCTCGCTCAGTCCGTCAACTGCACATACGGTTCACGTCCACGCTGTCGCGGCATGCTACCAGTGTTAAAGACTGCGATGGAGCTCCGTATGCCACGGCAAACTGGCTGACACTGACGGCGGCGGTGCACAAATGCTGCGCAGCTAGCGCCATTCGACGGCCAACACCACGGTTCCTGGTGTGTCCGCTGTGCCGTGCGTGTGATCATTGCTTGTACAGCCCTCTCGCAGTGTCCGGAGCAAGTATGGTGGGTCTGACACACCGGTGTCAATGTGTTCTTTTTTCCATTTCCAGGAGTGTATTCATTATTTCCTTGGGGATGATCACATTCACATTCATACGAACACGTAAATCGAGCAAGGAGGCATGTCTCACTCACTCACAAGGCAAACAAATCAGGTGCGGCCGTAAGAGATTCCTGTCATATGACACACGTGCTGTCACGAACGTCGTGTGCGACACTCCAGATGTGTTTTCCGTTGGAGGATTCAGTTGACTAGTCGCTTTGTCATCAAACGTTTGCGGTTCCCATGCGAAAGCCAGTTCCTTTCGGATGCTAAGAGAGTAGTTGTGCAGAATCGACTGTCATTATAGGTCCCTTCCTTACATCTCGCTTTTGCAAACGGACGTTACACAACGACACAGACACAAGTTTCAATACAGCGAATAGCGAAAAAAAAAATTGCACGAAGAAGATTTGAGGACGGTTCGCTGCTTGGTAGTCTAGCACCGCGACCACTATTATTACTTTTGATTTTTGAAGAAAACCGTATAGATTTAAAAGTAAGTGCTAGCAGGATTCGAACCGTCGTCTCGTTCACGACCCTTTAACACAACACCGTCGCTATTTTAGGCTGCTCCATGTTGCATTTCTTGTCCTTGGAGCGTGCATGGTTTGTACTTTTTTTTTACCATCCTTACACCTCCTCCCTGTTTTCATGCTTGATCTGTGTTAAGATTTTGACGCGCTGTCCACTGGCCCCTCTTATCACAAAATCTGAGGGGGAAGCGATGGGGAGTTTCACTTCTCAGAAACCAGAGATGAAGTTTCTTCTGTTAGTTACTTAATATTGAAGAGAATATAAAATCTACTAAATCTGACTTCAAGAAGGTAAGCAAAAAATTTATTATTTTACGACACTCTTAAAATACATGAACTGGATTGACGCGTACAGTGCTCATTGCATGAACGAAAAATACAGCTCTTTCATTAATAAAGTCCTTACATTATATGATCACTATTTTCCCCCAAACCTAATTCAGATTGTACCAAAGTCTACAAAGAAGCAACAGATTACTTAAAGAGTAGAGACACAACCCAAAATTCTAGTGGTTACGATAACATATCAATGAAGTTAATTAAAGACTCTGATGAGTTTAATGCTATTGAGTTCTCTTTTAAATCAGTCATTTATCAGTGGAACACTTCCTCAGCGATTGAAGTAAGCTGAAGTTAGGCCTTTTCTTAAAAACTGAGATAAAGAATTACCATCATATTTTCATCGCAAACAGCTCTGAGCTTATGTTATAGTTCTTTACAAGAAAAACTGCAAAATATTAAAGACAGTTATAGGGCATCAACGCAAATGCATTATGAGAAGCAGATAATCTCATCAGAAAACAGAATAAAGCCAATATGAAACAGTGAAGCACAAGAGTGGTAGAAGCAGAAAAAGGAGAACAGATAACATTAAGAGCAAACGATACATTGATAACGGATGTATGCAATGTTGCAAAACTTTTTACATTATCTTTTCATTACTGTTACTGGAAAGATGGAGTTGTCACGTTCTGTAGATGTTGCCATGGAATATTCCAGGCCACTCATTACAAATAACTTCAGTAATATGAATATGAACATCACTATACAAGCAGATGTAATGCCCACTGTAAAATATTTACAATGAACACAATTTTTCAATAACTTTCCAGCAGCTGCAAAAAGATTGCTCACAAATAAACTTCAGTTTAAGAGGAGCCTAAAGGATTAGTTGGTGGCCAATTCCTTTGATGAATCTCTTAGTAGAAATCGATATAGGCATGCCTATTCAAATACAGAAATATGTAAACAGACAGAATACGGCGCTGCGGTCGCCAAAACCTATACAAGACATCAATTGTCTGGCGCAGTTGTCAGATCGGTTACTGATGCTACAATGGCGAGTTAGCAAGATTTAAATGACTTTGAACGTGATGTTATAGTCGGCACACGAGCGATAGACGCAGCATCACCGAGGTAGCGATGAAGTGGGGATTTTCCCGTACGACTCTTTCACATACCGTGAATATCAGGAATACGGTAAAACATCGAATCCTCGACATCCGTGCGGCCAGAAAAAGATCGTACAAGAACGGGACCAACGACGACGGAAGAGAATTGTCAACGTGACATAAGTGCAAGGCTTCCGCAAATTGCTGCAGATTTGAATGGTGCGCCATCAACAAGTGTCAGCGTGTGAACCATTCCATGAAACATCATCGATATGGGCTTTCGGAGCTGGAGGCCCACTTGTGTACCCTTGATGGCTGCACGGCACAAAACTTTATGACTCTCCTGGGCCTGTCAACACCGATCTTGGAATGTTGATGACTGGAAACAAGTCGCCAGGTATGACGAGTCTCGTTTCAAATTGTAGCGAGCGGACAGACGTGTAAGGGTATGTAGACAACCTATGAACCCATGGACCTTGAACGTCAGCAGGGAACTGTTCAAACTGGTGAAGGCTCTGTTATGGTGTGGGGCGTGTACAGTTGGGTGTTATGAGACCTGTGATACGTCTAGATACGTTTCTGACAGCTGACACGTACGTAGGCGTCCTGTATGATCACCTGCAACCGTTCGTGTCCTTTGTGCACCCTGACGGACTTCGGCAATTCCAGCAGGACAATGCGACACCCCACACGTCAATAATTGCTACAGAGTGGCTCCAGGAACACTCTTGTGAGTTTAAACGCTTACGCTGGCCACCAAACTCCCCAGACATGAACATCATTGAGCACATCTGGGATGCCTTGCAACGTGCTGTTCAGGAGAGATATCCACCCCCTCGTTCTCTTATAGATTTATGGACAGCCCTGCAGGATTCATGGTGTCAGTTCCCTCCAGCACTACTTCAGACATTAGTCGAGTGCACGCCACGTAGTTTTGTGGCGTTTTTGCGGGGCCGTACGCGGTATTAGGCAGGTGTGCCAGTATCTTTGGCTCTTCACTGTGCCAAATTAAAAAAATCCTGTAACTGTAATGCAATCATTGTAAACTGTTGCTGTTGTAGCCTTCAGTCCTGAGACTGGTTTGATGCAGCTCTCCACGCTACTCTATCCTGTGCAATGTGCAAGCTTCTTCATCCCCCCAGTACCTACTGCAACCTACATCCTTCTGAATCTGCTTGGTGTATTCATCTCTTGTTCTCCCTCTACGATTTTTCCCCTCAAACAGCCCTCCAATACTAAATTGGTGATCCCTTAATGCCTCAGAACATGTCCTACCAACCGATCCCTTCTTCTAGTCATGTTGTGCCACACTTCTCCCCAATCCTGTGTTGTAAAATGATTTTCCTGTTTGATGATGCATAGCTGTAATAGCATAAGAATTATCGTATGTATATCTGCATATGGAACATTGACATGTTTTGGAACAAGTTACTTTTTACCGTTGAAATGAAAGTATGTTTAAGACAATTTTTACTTATTGATCACCCATAACAAACCCTTCACTAAAGATGTGTACAAGGCACAATAGCATATTTGTTTCTCTTTGCAAATATTTATTGTGTATTCCTGTTTCTACGAAATGTTCTACATCCTGGAGGAGTTTCTCACTACGGCTCTGTTGGAACTGATAGTCTATGTAATCTCATATGATGTAACGTAGATAGGTCAGGCAACATATTACGTGAAACTTCCTGGCAGATTAAAACAATGTGCCGCACCGAGACTCGAACTCGGGACCTTTGCCTTTCGTGGGCAAGTTCGAGTCTCGGTCCGGCACACAGTTTTAATCTGTCAGGAAGTTTCATATCAGCGCACACTCCGCTGTCGAGTGAAAATTTCATTCTAGAAACATCCCCCAGGCTGTGGCTAAGCCATGTCTACGCAGTATCCTTTCTTCCAGGAGTGCTAGTTCTGCAAGGTTCGCAGGAGAGCTTCTGTGAAGTTTGGAAGGTAGGATACGAGGTACTGGCGGAATTAAAGCTGTGAGGACGGGGCGTGAGTCGTGCTTGGGTAGCTCAGGCGGTAGAGCACTTGCCCGCGAAAGGCGAAGGTCCCGAGTTCGAGAGTCGGTCCGGCACACAGTTTTAATCTGCCAGGAAGTTTCATATCAGCGCGCACTCCGCTGTAGGGTGAAAATTTCATTCTAGAAACATATTACGTGTTCCCACGCATTTCCCACGAGAAGATCATGAAGGTAAGCTCATACTGATGCTAACCAGCAGTCATTATACCCACGCACAATTCGCGACTGGGACGGGAAAGGGAAGGAAGTGGCAGTGGTACATCAGCAGGCGGCTTGCGTCAAAGAGATGTAACTGCGGAAGTAGATACGCCAGAGTCGCCGTACAGGGTGACAAAACATCAGTAGCCTGCGTAGCGGTGAAGCCCAGCGTGAGGTGAAGCACGTGCGTGTCTTGTGTCGAGTTACATTCGTTACAGATTTCGGGCCGATACTTGAAATAGCCTGTAGGTCCCCCCCTGTGACGTAGCTGGGCTAATAGAACGGGGTTTGCTGTACGGTTTACAGAACGGGGCAGAGGCGAGGCCGCCGTGTGAACACGCCTTCGGCGGCCGGCCAGTCACGTTCATCCGCAAAGCCTGGCACGTGCGCTTACGTAACTCTGCCACCGAGGACGGCCCGCCAGTTAGACGGCACTGTTTTACATTTGCTCGCTTTCCTGACCGACCGCTATAAGCAACGGACTTGCTTGTAAGCTTTGGGCCACAGGCTGGGCTACCTACTGGCTTGGTTTCAGCGCCAGTCACCGACGGTCAGTTCGTGACAAGCATCCGCGATTGTAACTATTTGACTCGACGACAAATCTACAGCCACCCAGTCATTTAATAAACGTGGAATGAAAGAGCTAATTGATCTAAGTCGCTAATCTGTCAATTGGCGTTTTTTCTTTCATAGTAAGCACCAGATATTACTGAGAGCTTCAGAGCAATAGGCTACGTTTGACTGAAATAGAGTAAAGGAATACAGTAGATAACAAACGGCTGTCTTTGAGAGATAAAATATTGAAGGTTGCAGAACATTAAATAGGTAAAGAGACAAGGCATCATACATATGCTCGGATAACACAGTTGATACTGAATCTAAGTAACGAAAGGAGAAAATATAAAAATGCAACAAGTGAAGCAGGCAAAAGAGGAAACAGACGTCTGAAAGATGAAACTGGTAGAAATTGCAAAATGGTTAAGCAGGAATGGCTAGAGGATGAATGTAAGGCTGTAGAAGAATGTATGGGAAAGATGGGTACAGCCTATAGAAAGATTCAAGATGCGTTTTCAGAAAAGAGGAACAATTATATTCGTATCGAGAGCAACTGGCAAGACAACACTAAGCAAATAAAAGCTGCAACCTGCAAGGTGGAAGAATTTGTATAGGGGATCTAAAAGGGAAATGAACTCGAAGGCAATTTTTAGATTAGGAAATGGTACACTGAAAGTAGCGATCATTAATCATTGAAGAACAAATTCAAAACTTCACAAAGTCAAAGAAGGGGAAGATAGAGAGGATGGGAGATAGAATACTGCGAGAAGAATTTGACAGAGCACTGAAAGACCCAAGTCCCCTAGAGCAGACGATATTGCCTCAACACTATTGATGTCCTTGGGAAAACCAGCCATGAGAGAACTATACCACCTGGCGTGCGAGATCTATGAGACAGGCGAAATACCCGCCGACTTCTGAAAGATTGTAATAATCGCAGTTCCAAAGAAAGCAGGTATGAACAGCTGTGAATATTAGCGAACCTACAATTTAATAAACCATGCTTGCAAAATCATGACACGATTTATTGACAAAAAATGGTTCAAATGGCTCTGAGCACTATGGGACTTAACTGCTGAGGTCATCAGTCCCCTAGAACTTAGAATTACTTAAACCTAACTAACCTAAGGACATCACACACATCCATGCCCGAGGCAGGATTCGAACCCGCGACCGAAGCGGTCGCGCGGTGCCAGACTGTAGTGCCTAGAACCGCTCGGCTACTCCGGCCGGCATTTATTTACAGACAAATGGAAAAAATGCTAGGAGGCGACCTCAGGGAGACGTTTCCGGAAAAATGTAGGAACACTCGAGTCCATTCTGACTCTACGGCTTGTCTTAGAAGACATGTTAAAGAAAAACAAAGCTAATTTATAGCAGTTGTAGGTTTAGAGCAAGCGTTTGACAATGCTAATTACAATACACTCCTTGAAATTCTAAAGATAGCAGGGATAAAAACAGGGAGCGAATAGTTACAGTTTGTACAGAAACCAGGCTTCAGTTATAAGAGCCGAAAAACGTGGATGTAATCGATGATTGAGCTGGGGTGAGACAGGGTTGCAGTCTATCCCCGACGTCGTTCAATCTGTACACTGAACAACCAGTAAAGGAAACCAGGGTAAAATTTGGACTAGGTATTAACTTTGACGGAGAAGAAATAAAATCTTTGAGGTTTGCTAGTGTCTTTGCTATTCTGTCAGAGACAGAGAACTTTAACGGAATGGTCGATGTCTTAAAAACGATTATAAGATGAACACCAACAAAGGTAAAACAAGGCTACAGCAAAGTAATAGAATTAAAACTGGCGATGCTGAGGGAATTAGGAAATGAGACACAAGAAGTAGTTAGCATTAATCACCAAAAAGGGAACCAAGAAACTTAACAAAATCTCAAATAGATTACTTTTGCTATTTAAGAAGCTAATTAAATCATTGCCGAAGTATCGAGGTTAAAAATTGCAGACTGCCTATGTCAACGGAAGTATTTCTGGAATTCAAGAAGTTAACATCGGATATGCATTTAAGAGTTTCGAAGTCTATTCTGCAGGATATGTATGTAGCGTAGCCTTGTACGGGAGTGAAGTGTAGGTAATAAGCAGTTGACTGAAGAAGAAAATAGAAGCTTTTGAAATGTGGTGCTAAGGAATAGTGAGGATTAGATGGGAAAGCGCGTATTAATAAGGAGCTACCGAATCGAATTGGGGAAGAAAAGAAATTAATGGCACAACTTGATTGAAATAACGAGTCGATTGATGTGACACATTCTGAAGCATCAATGAGTTGTAACTTTGGTACAGAAGGGAAGTGTGTGTAAAAATTGTGGAACGGGTCAAGGAGATGAGTACTGTAAGCAGGTTTATATGGATGTAGGTTGCAGTAGATATTCGGAGACGAAGAGGCTTGCACGGGATACATTACCGTGGAGAGCTGTGTTAGACCAGTCTTGAGACTGAAGACCACAGTAGCAACAGTAATGTACGCAGTGGTACCAATACGTAGATACATAAAAGTAGCAACTCGTATTCATTGCAGTTATCTGTGGCCTCAACTTATGCTGCAACTGCTGTAGGTAGATATAAGTACCGCAGCATTACTGGAAGCTTAGGTAGCAATCCTTTGTTTGACTGTGATGCAGTTTGCTGCTCATTCTGCTTATTGTTGTGGTCATACTTTATATGTTTTGTGAAACTGATGTCCAAGATTTCAGTTCATCTGAAAATGGGAAGAAGAAACCAAAGACGAAGCTAGAACAGTAGTGTAGGTAGCGAGGAACATGCTACTCAAAACAGCAAGAATAAGGACGGTGGTGGTGGTGGTTAGTGGTTAACGTCCCGTCGACAACGAGGTCATTAGAGACGGAGCGCAAGCTCGGGTTAGGGAAGGATTGGGAAGGAAATCGGCCGTGCCCTTTCAAAGGAACCATCCCGGCATTTGCCTGAAACGATTTAGGGAAGTCACGGAAAACCTAAATCAGGATGGCCGGAGACGGGATTGAACCGTCGTCCTCCCGAATGCGAGTCCAGTGTGCTAACCACTGCGCCACCTCGCTCGGTGAATAAGGACGTATGATTACAAACGCCAGCGAACGATATTTTAATTTCGATTGTCGTT
This sequence comes from Schistocerca americana, assembly GCF_021461395.2. Classification (NCBI taxonomy): domain Eukaryota; kingdom Metazoa; phylum Arthropoda; class Insecta; order Orthoptera; family Acrididae; genus Schistocerca; species Schistocerca americana. Next base: position 102,582,311 of record NC_060125.1, on the reverse strand, counting down.
TTTCCCACATTTTAAACATTAATACTGTTTTAAACCATATCAAACCTACAGGATTTTAGATAAGTCCGGATAAATCTAAGATTTAGGGAGTACCTCAAGAAACTACGCACAAACATTGAGCTTTCCTGTTAGCTAGGCTTCAAGGCTGTCGATTACGTAAGAAGCTACGGTAGTCGTCTGTTACAGGAAAAGCTACGGTCACTTCCACCACAGAGAGAGAGGCAGTTTATTCAGAAACGAAAGTGAGATGAGCAAAACTCTTAAGGCTCCTGTAGTACTGCTGAACGAGCAATGGAAAAGAACATTCGTTCCATGTGTGACTGTTTGATGCGGTGGGAGGGGGGGGGGGATGAGGGGTAACAAGGAACTAGACTACAGAATTCTAATTCCTTATGAACTCATTTAATGACTGAACTCACCTCACATTGCACAAACCGACATAGACATAGATCTCTTTTGATTTTGAAAAATAAAAGCATTTTGTAGCAGTTATTTGGAGTGTTGAACCTGCTTACAGCATAAGTTTGAGTAGTTTTTCTTTAAACCTAGAATTGTTTATTATTATGAGCAGTTAACAAAACAGTAAATAAATATTTCTTTTAAATTATTACCACCAAGTACTTTTCATCACTATCCTGAATGACCAAGTTGACTTCAGATCAGGGTAAGGTATGAGAGAACCAGTATTGGCAACGCGTCAGATTTTGAAAACAAGATTAGAAGTAAACTATTAAATGTACGCTCATGTTCAGAAAAAACAGGACACCTTGAACAATTAGAGATAGGACGTTCATATTCACAGGTCATGTTCATTAGTATGTTCTGTAGAAATGATTAGCACTTCAGTCACCTCGGTTCAGCATGTGTCCTGTTGCCTGGTAGCCACAGGGTCTGCCATGGGCCCTCATGACTTGCTCCATGCGTGATGACATCGACGCATATAAAGCGGGAATGCCTTCCTGTAGTACACACACCCATGCTGCCTTCACCTGGTTCCGAAGTTCATCTGTGGTGATTGGAATTGGATCACAGTGCTGAGCCAGTCGTTTCACCACATCCCACATATTTTAGATTGGCGACGGGTCTGGTGATCTGGTTGGTCAGGAAAAAAGTCTGACATCCTGTGACACCAAGAAGGCACGTATCAGTGCAGCAGCATGTGATTGTGCATTGTTCTGCTGAAAAATGGCGTTCCGAGTCTTGTGCAGAAAGGGTATGGCTGCAGGTCGCAGGATGTCATTCACGTATGTCACACTGGTCACAGTACCCTGGACACGCACCAGCTGTGATTTTTTTTTTTTTTTTTTTTTTGTGCCCAACAGCACCTCACATCATAAGATCTTGAGCTGGTGCGGTATGTCTTGTGTAAATGCAGTCACAGTGATGCCGCCTCCACTGCCTGGGGCGAACTAAAATGCAGCCATCATTTGCAAATAAAAGGAACCTTGATTCATTCGAAAACACTATCTGATGCCATTTCTGTCCCCAGTCACGTCTTTCTATACAACATTTCCGTCTAGTAGGTTTCTGTACATTCGTCAAAGGCATACGGTGAAGTGGACGTCGCGCATGTAACCCATGCCGTAATAAACGGCCAAAAACTGTCACGCTTGATAGTGTACGATGTGCTACACTGTTCCACTGTAGCGCCAGAGCCGAGGGGGACGCCGATCCGTCCTGCAACGCCATTCGGATGAGGTGTAAGTCTTCCCTGGGGGTGGTCTGGATGGTGCGACCGACCCATCTCGTCGTGTTCTACGGCCTCCCTTGAATCATTCTACACGCATACGTTGCACTACCGCAACACTTCGTCCCACACGAGCAGCCGTTTCCCGGATGAATGTATCGCATCCTCTCATGGCAGTAATGCGCTCTCTTTCAGACTCACCGATCTGACGGAGCGGTTTGCTCATACATCTGCGAGTTATCCTGCATGTCTGTCCAAGTCACATCGATCCATTACCCTCGATTTACAACAACGAGAGCCGCAGGCATATTTTACCAGTTGGTGATTTTTTTTTAAACATAAGAACATTCACTGGTATACTTGGGAAGGCAGGGGAACCAGATCTGTCATTTATAAAATAACAGATCAGGAATTCAGGAAGGCTGTGAGGGACACACGTGTATTCAGGGGATTCTTTGATGACACTGATCATTATTTAATCTGCAGTCAAATTGGGATTGTGAGGCCGAAATTGCAGGAGGTCAGGTCCATATGTAGGAGGATAAGAGTGGAGAAACTTCAGGATAAGGAAATCAGGTACAAGTACATAACAGCGATCTCAGAAAGGTACCAGTTAGTTGAATGTAGTCAATTACAGTCATTGGAAAAGGAATGGACAAGGCACAGGGACGCAGTACTAGAAGTGGCTAAAGAATGTCTTGGAACAGTAGTGTGTAAAAGTAGGATGAAGCAAACAGCTTGGTGGAATGACACAGCCAAGGCAGCCTGTAAAAGGAAAAAGAAGGCGTATCTAAAATGGCTACATACTAGAACTCAGGTAGACAGAGAAAGTTATGTTGAAGAAAGAAACAAAGCCAAACAGATAATTGCAGCGTCCAAGAAGAAATCTTGGGAAGACTTTGGAAACAGGTTGGAGACTATGGATCAAGCTGCTGGAAAACCATTCTGAAGTGTAATTAGCAGTCTTCGAAAGGGAGGTAAGAAGGAAATGACAAGTATTTTGGACTGGTCAGGAAAACTGCTGGTGAATCCTGTGGATGCCTTGGGCAGATGGAGGGAATATTTTGAAGAGTTGTTCAATGTAGGTGAAAATGTGATCAGTAATGTTTCAGATTTCGAGGTAGAATGGGATAGGAATGATGATGGAAATAGGATCACATTTGAGGAAGTGGAGAAAATGGTCAATAGATTGCAGTGCAATAAAGCAGCTGGGGTGGATGAAATTAAGTCGGAACTCATCAAACACAGTGGAATGTCAGGTCTTAAATGGCTACACAGGATAATTGAATTGGCCTGGGAGTTGGGACAGGTTCCATCATACTGAACAAAAGCAGTAATCACACCAATCTTTAAACATGGAAACAGAAAAGATTGTAACAACTACAGAGATATCTCTTTAATCAGCGTTGTGGGTAAAATCTTCTCAGGTATTGTCGAACGGAAAGCGCGAGTATTAGTTGAGGACCAATTGGATAAAAATCAGTGTGGGTTTAGGCCTCTTAGAGGTTGTTAGGACCAGATCTTTAGCTTACGGCAAGTAATGGAGAAGTGTTATGAGTGGAACAGGGAATTGTATCTATGCTTTATAGATCTAGAAAAGGCATATGACCGGGTTCCTAGGAGGAAGTTATTGTCTGTTCTACTAAATTATGGAATAGAAGGCAAACTTTTGCAACCAATTAAATGTCTTTACATGGATAGTTAGGCAGCAGTTAGAGTTGATGGTAAATTGAGTTCATGGTTCAGAGTAGTTTCAGGGGTAAGACAAGGCTGCAACCTGTCTCCACTGTTGTTCATATTATTTATGGATCATATGTTGAAAACAATAGACTGGCTAGGTGAGATTAAGATATGTGAACACAAAATAAGCAGTCTTGCATATGCGGATGACTTAGTTGTGATGGCAGATTCGATTGAAAGTTTGGAAAGTAATATTTCAGACCTAGATCAGAAATGTAAGGACTATGGTATGAAGATTAGCATCTCCAAAACGAAAATTATGTCAGTGGGAAAGAAATATAAACGGATTGAGTGCCAAATAGGAGGAACAAAGTTTGAACAGGTGGACGGTTTCATTACTTGGGATGCATATTCTCACGGGATGGCAACATAGTGAAAGAACTGGAAGCGAGGTCTAGCAAAGCTAATGCAGTGAGCGCTCAGCTATGATCTACTCTCTTCTGCAAGAAGGAAGTCAGTACCAAGACTAAGTTATCTGTGCACCGTTCAATATTTCGACCAACTTTGTTGTATGGGAGCGAAAGCTGTTTGGATTCAGGTTACCTTATCAACAAGGTTGAGGTTACGGATATGAAAGTAGCTAGGATGATTGCAGGTACTAGTAGATGGGAACAATGGCAGGAGGGTGTGCACAATGAGGAAATCAAAGAAAAACTGGGAATGAACTCTATAGATGTAGCAGTCAGGGCGAACAGGCTTAGATGGTGGGGTCATGTTACACGCATGGGAGAAGCAAGGTTACCCAAGACACTCATGGGTTCAGCAGTAGAGGGTAGGAGGAGTCGGGGCAGACCTAGGAGAAGGTACCTGGATTCGGTTAAGAATGATTTTGAAGTAATAGGTTTAACATCAGAAGAGGCACCAATGTTAGCACTGAATAGGGGATCATGGAGGAATTTTATACGGGGAGCTATGCTCCAGACTGAACGCTGAAAGGCGTAATCAGTCAAATGATGATAATGATGATGATGATGATGGTGATGTTGGCCCACGATGTCGATATTGGCCTTGAAGCTGCGGGCCGACATTGTTGAAACGATAATCAATTCTGCAGAACTTACTACTGTGCATGTCCTGTGAATATGAGCGCCCTATCTCTAGTCGTACACGGTGTACTGTGTTTTTTTTTTTTTTTTTTTTTGGCCATACATGATTGTATATAGCACTCATTGATCTTCAAAACACATTTGATTTGGTTGGCCACAAGTTATTATCTAAAGCAAGGCGCAAAGGAGGATTTGACTGCAAATACAGGTGATTAATTTTGAGTACATAAAAGAGTCAGAGTATTTAAGTGGCTTTTATTGGAAGTAAGGATCAAGTAAATGTCAACATGGGATGAGGGTAGGGGTACTGCCTCTAACCTTACTTATCTAATACGTTCATCGGAGAGGCAATAACAAGAGTGAAAGGAAAGACGAATGGAATCAAATTTATTGGTATTCATATTCCCTACATCAAATTTTACCGATGACACTGCAATAGCGCCAGATTCAAAGAAAAACTAAATAATATGCTTAAGGTCCCAAATCAAGAAACAACAAAGTTAAAACAAAAAATAACTGTCAGGAAGACAAATGTCGTGGTTATAGACAAGAACGGAGGTGGCTGTAAGACTGGCATCAAAATAGGCAGTGAGCAACTCGAGTAAGTAACCGAATTTTACTATCTCGGTAGCACTGTGAAGGAAAACTATAGACGTCTCAGAGACATCAAGGGAAGAATAGCACTGAACAACAGTGTCTTCCAAGAATAAGACTGAGTCTAGTTAGCACACTGGACTCGCATTCGGGAGGCGACGGTTCAAATCTCCGTCCTTCGATCCGGATTCGTGTTTTTCGTGATTTCCCTAAACAGCTCCAGGTAAGTGTGGGATGGCTACCTTGGCATGATCGGCTACCTTCCCAGGCCAAGCTTTTGCTCGATCATTAACGATCTCGTTGTCGCTGAGATGTTAAATAGTAATTTTTCGTCTCTCCTTTTTATACCTTAACGGGAATAGTCTTTCACTGCCTCTGGCTAGCGACTTGGTAACTCTTTGTTAGGAAAGTTTCTGTAAATTAACGCTAGCTACAAAATCTGTTCGAAGTAGGATAAAGTGAAAGACAGAAAGCGTTAAAAAGCGTTAGACAATGAAAAGGTGTTCACAATTTTGAGAAAAAAAGAAATAAACTATAGGGAAAGGTGGGCAATACACAATATATCAATATGTACAAGAAACAAGAGGGAACAGTAGCACTGGAAGACCAAAAACAAAGTGTTAAATCTGCACATCGAAGAAGCAAAACGGAAACAAGACAAAGATTGAACAGTGAGGTTAAAATTTAAAGTGATAGGATATCAATGATTAGATTCGCTGATGCCATTGCAATCCTCAGCGAAAGTGAAGAATAATTACAGTATCTGTTGACTGGAACGAACAGTCTACTGGTTACAGAATAAATACTGAAAGCAAATCGAAGAAAGACGAAAGTAATGCGGACTAGCAGAAATGAGACAAGCGATAAACGTATGATCAGTATTGGTGATCACGAAGTAGATGAAGTTAAGAAATTCTGTTATCCTGAAAGCAAAATAACACACGACGGACAAAGAAAGGAAGACATTTAAAAAAAAAGCAGGTTAGTACAGGCAGAGAGGGCATTCCTGGTCAAGAGAGTTCGCAAGTATTATCCATCGGTGATAATCTAAGGAAGAAATTTCAGAGAATTTACAATAGGCGAGCACAGCGTTGTATAAAAGGAAACCCGAATTGAAGAGAATCGACGCGTTTGAGATGTTGTGATATAGAAGGATGTTGAAAGTTAGATAGACTGATAAGAAGTGAGGAGGTTCCCCGTATAATCGGCGAAGAAAGAAGCATTTAAGAACCATCGACAAACAGAAGAGAGAGGATAAACTGAAATGTGATAGGAAAATGGGTATATGCTTCAAATGGCTCTCAGCACTATGGGACTTAACATCTGACGTCATCAGTACCCTAGAACGTAGAACTACTTAAACCTAACTGACCTAAGGATGACACGCAAATCTATGCCCGAGGCAGAATTCGAACCTGCGACCGTAGCGTTCGCGCGGTACCAGACTGAAGCGCCTAGAACTGCTTGGCCGCACCGGCCGGCAAAATGGGTATAGTTTCCATGACACTAGGGAGAGTTATAGAGCGTAAAGCTGTAATGGAAGACAGAGCTTGGAACTCATCCAACAAATAACTGAGGGCGTTGCGTGATGATGATGACGATGAGTCTGTGTGGCGCTCAAATGCGCGGTCATCAGCGCCCGTACCAAGTCCCAGTCTTTACACAGTCCAATCTAGCCACTTTCACAAATGACGATGAAATGATGAGGACAACGCAAACATCCAGTCCCCGGGTAGAGAAAATACACAACCCGGCCAGGGATCGAACCCGGGACCCTGTGATCCAGAGGCAGGAACACTAGCCACTAGCCCACAAGCTTAGCAGAGGACGTTGGGTGTGTAAGTAGGCTGTTTAGGTTATTATGTTGGTAACGCCACGTAGCGCTCTACATGAAAATCACTGACTGTGCTGTGTGCAGTCTGTGGCTGGTTGGCAGTGTTGGAACATTCGCTATTGTAGTGTTGGGCAGTTGGATGTGAACAGCGCGTAGCGTTGTGCAGTTGGAGGTGAGCCGCCAGCAGTGGTGGATGTGGGGAGAGAGATGGCGGAGTTTTGGGAGCGGATGATCTGGACGTGTGTGCATCAGAGACAGTAAATTTGTAAGACTGGATGTCATGAACTGATATCTATATTATGACTTTTCAACACTATTAACGTAAATACATTGTTTGTTCTCTATCAAAATCTTTCATTTGATAACTATGCCTATCAGTAATTACTGCCTTCAGTAGTTAGAATCTTTTATGTAGCTGGCAGCAGTGGCGCTCGCTGTACTGCAGTAGTTCGAGTAACGAAGATATTTGTGAGGTAAGTGATTCATGAAAGGTATAGGTTATTGTTAGTCAAGACCGTTCTTTTGTAGGGATTTTTGAAAGTCAGATTGCGTTGGGCTAAAAAATATTGTGCGTCAGTTTAAGCAGAGTAATTTATAATTTTTTTAAGGGGAGTGAAAGTGAAGAAGAATTAAATGATCTGCTGAACGGAATGAACAGACTAATGAGTACACAGTATGGTTTGAGAGTAAATCGGAGAAAGACGAAGGTAATGAGAAGTAGTAGAAATGAGAACAGCGAGAAACTTAACATCAGGATTGATGGTCACGAAGTCAATGAAGTTAAGGAATTCTGCTACCTAGACAGTAAAATAACCAATGACGGACGGAGCAAGGAGGACATCAAAAGCAGACTCGCTATTGCAAAAAAGGCATTTCTGGCCAAGAGAAGTCTACTAATATCAAATGCCGGACTTAATTTGAGGAAGAAATTTCTGAGGATGTACGTCTGCAGTACAGCATTGTATGGTAGTGAAACATGGACTGTGGGAAAACCGGAACAGAAGAGAATCGAAGCATTTGAGATGTGGTGCTATAGACGAATGTTGAAAATTAGGTGGAATGATAAGGTAAGGAATGAGGAGGTTCTACGCAGAATTGGAGAGGAAAGGAATATGTGGAAAACACTGATAAGGAGAAGGGACAGGATGATAGGACATCTGCTAAGACATGAGGGAATGACTTCCATGGTACTAGAGGGAGCTGTAGAGGGCACAAACTGTAGAGGAAGACAGAGATTGGAATACGTCAAGCAAATAATTGAGGACGTAGGTTGCAAGTGCTACTCTGAGATGAAGAGGTTAGCACAGGAAAGGAATTCGTGGCGGGCCGCATCAAACCAGTCAGTAGACTGATGACCATAAAAAAAAAAAGGGGGACGTATCAGGTGAAGGAGCTATTCTGAGATCTCTGAGATGAAGAACGTACTGCAGGAGAGGAATTCGTAGCGGGCTGCATGAAACGAGTGAGAGGAATTATGACTTTAAAAAAACATCATTTGCTCTCGCAATGTGACAGCAGCGCGCTGCCGCTGTAGTTTCTGGGACATAGTGCGGACGACCCACCTGGAGAAGAAGGCGAGCGCCTCGTCGGGCGTGCCCTGGAAGGCGACGCGGCCCTCGGCGATGAGCAGCAGCCTGTCGAAGAGGGCGTACATCTCGGAGGACGGCTGGTGCACCGTGGCCACCACGGTCTTGCCCTTGCGCGCCATCGCCTTGAGGGCCGTCGCCACGGCCAGCGCCATGAACGAGTCGAGGCCGGACGTGGGCTCGTCACAGAACATGAGCGGCGGGTCGGTCAGCACCTGACACACATCCACCACAGTTGAGGGCCCAGCTGGAGGAGAAGGCTGGTGACGCTCCAGTCCATTCACCACCACCAAAGTGGGTGCAACCGGGGATGCAGGAAGGGTAGCAAGTGGATGTTGTGACCCAGGTACAAGCTTCCAGATGGACAGTCGGAATTAATAGTAACTTAGAATGTTTATTCAAAAAACAAGGTTAAACATAACTCAACGTAATCACTCGTGTCCAGGTACGAAGCCAAAGTTCATCTCCCGTAAACACTATCACAGCTTCGCGACTGAGAGGAGATCTTCTCCGTTCCCCTGGAGGCCCACCAGACGAATCCCCATCAGGGCGGGCCACGACTTAATCACCGGGACGGGAGGGGGGGGAGGTTGCATCCCTTTCGGCTCCGCCGACTGCCCAGCGATATGACGGCTGCATCTCTTGTGGCGCCCCCACTGTGAGCATTTGAAGTATGCCGCGCCACTGCCACCGGAGCGTTGGTACATGATGCTCGAGAAGGCGATGGCCATGTGTTACGTGTGGCAGCTGCGCTCTGTGTACTCATGGCACAACAGTGAACGCACTATGTTTCCAAAATGAGATTTTCACTCTGCAGCGGAGTGTGCGCTGATATGAAACTTCCTGGCGAATTTAAAACTGTGTGCCGGACCGAGACTCGAACTCGGGACCTTTGCCTTTCGCGGGCAAGTGCTCTACCAACTGAGCTACCCAAGCACGACTCACGCCCCGTCCCCACAGCTTCAATTCCGCCAGTACCTCGTCACCAGAAGCTCTTCTGCGAACCTTGCAGAACTTGCACTCCTGGAAGAAAGGGTACTGCGGAGACGTGGCTTAGCCACACCCTGGGGGATGTTTCCAGTATGAGATTTTCACTCTGCAGCGGAGTGTGCGCTGATATGAAACTTCTTGGCAGATTAAAACTGTGTGCCCGACCGAGACTCGAATTCGGGACCTTTGCCTTTCGCGGGCAAGTGCTCTACCAACTGAGCTACCCAAGCACGACTCACGCCCCGTCCCCACAGCTTCAATTCCGCCAGTATCTCGTCACCAGAAGCTCCTCTGCGAACCTTACAGAACTTGCACTCCTGGAAGAAAGGATATTGCGGAGACGTGGTGTAGGGAAGCAGCCTACTCACGCCATAATAAATGCACATCAGTCTTTCCATTGTGTGCCAGCCAGTCCGCTGTAACTAGCTCTGACGTCATAAATGTTGCACAATATTTTAAAAATTAAGCAAATAACCTGAAACGGTTCTAGCATGTCAGGAGTAATATTAAATTAATATGTGTAGAATATCAGTTCGATAACTTTAACCATTTTCGAAATTTGGACGTTTTTCTGTAAAAATCATTGGTGCAACAGAAAAGAGCTAGAAAGTTAAAAATTTATATTTAGATTCGTCTTTCATAATAATTTAATAAAAACAGTACTTTGGATCTCACAAATTAAGATTTTAGTTGAAATTCATGATTTTCTGGTTTTTGTCTTAAAACTTAAGGAAGCAAGATAGATTAAGTAGGCTAATATATAAGGCTAGGATGTTTATATTTAAGTAGAATGGAGATACGCTATAATCATAAGGATGTGAGAAGTTTCATTTGAATACCTATAAAGCTATAGCGATAGCGTATCTCCAAAGGACCAGTTCAGAGCTCGTCTACTGCGTGCAGTGTAATTTAATTAATTCTCTCGCCCAAAATATTTAGCCACGTAAAACTTTTATTATGATTACTTACCTGTGTGCTGAATGCACATTTAAATTGAGAGCTTCATCGGTCATCAGCAAAAGGAGCTATAATTTATTCAGTAGCTTAAAGTGGTGCATTATTAGCCCAGCGGCTAGTCGGGAGAGCCGATTTGATCAGGCGTTCCCTTAGCCGTCCGCACTGCGGCTTTATATATAAGAACGCTGCGCGAGGAAAAAGGCCCCAGTTCTCTCCAGACGCTGAATAGCACGCCATCTGTGTCGGGAGTCGCGCCGCGTCGGTATCATTGCTACAACCAGCCTCGGATGCCGTATAGTGTTAATTCTGGGTTGACTTTAATTATCGGTCTTCAGTTTGCGTATTGTATTTTCACGTGCCGCCGCGGGACAAACATTCTACCATTAGTTAGCGTGGCGTTTGATGAACCTTATCATCAAATTATGGCGAGCATTCATTTAAATATTTAATTTGGACAGTTATAGTAGCATCAGCGCATTAGACTCTGAACTGCTCTGTTAGTTAGATTGTGTGGATTCTTTTGTTTTCATCTGTGACTTTCAGAATACAGAACGTTGTTTTTTCACGACCGTTTTTAATTAGAAATCCCAGACAATCTCCTAATTCCTCAGAGCTATAAGCTGTAACTATAAGTGTATTCTCAGATGAAGTGGGCACTAGGAATTCTAATTACAGGCTTCACGTTTTGCTAATCACTTTCTGGTTGCCAATATTGTAGTTAGAGAGCCAGTGTTGAGAACGGCAAACAACAGCAAAAATAATAGGAACATTTAACAATAATAATTATTCCACCCGCCGCCGCACATATGGTTAATCGGCCGGGAAAGGAGTGTTTCAACATTCAAACATTATTTTAAACAACATTATTCCACCCGCCGCCCCACAGTGGCTTAGCCACACCCTGGGGGATGTTTCCAGTATGAGATTTTCACTTTGCAGCGGAGTGTGCGCTGATATGAACCTTCCTGGAAGATTAAAACTGTGTGCCCGACCGAGACTCGAACTCGGGACCTTTGTCTTTCGCGGGGAAGGGCTCTACCAACTGAGCTACCCAAGCACGACTCACGCCCCGTCCCCACAGCTTCAATTCCGCCAGTACCTCGTCACCAGAAGCTGTTCTGCGAACCTTGCAGAACTAGCACTCCTGAAAGAAAGGATATTGTGGAGACGTGGCTTAGCCACACCCTGGGGGATGTTTCCAGTATGAGATTTTCACTCTGCAGCGGAGTGTGCGCTGATATGAAACTTCCTGGCGGAATGGAAGCTGTGAGGACGGGTCGTGAGTCGTGCATCGGTACCTCAGTTGGTAGAGCACTTGCCCGCGAAAGGCAAAGCTCCGGCACACAGTTTTAATCCGCCAGGAAGTTTCAACACACTCTGTGTCTGACAACATTGGGTAAATCCCTTTCATTCGAGTACGCAGGTAATCCACTGACACTTGTTTTATAAATGGAAAGCACAACACTGTGTGTCTTCTACAGTATGAATTCATTTTGGTAACCGGTTTTGGGCTCGCAAGGCCATCATCACACATTCAGTACCGACGTGAGAGACAGTACTACAGCCGTGCACGACAATGAAAAAAATATTATACATCGACAACGACGTGTGAATGTCATATTTGACCGTGGTAATACAATTAAAATTTTAAATTAAACAGTAATCATTACAAATTATAAAAATATATGTATCTATCTACACTGAAGAGCCAAAGAAACTGGTACACCTGCCTAATATCGTGTAGGGACACCACGAGCACGCAGAAGTGCCGCAACACGTCGTGGCGTGGACTCGACTAATGTCTGAAGTAGTGCTGGAGGGAACTGACACCATGAATACTGCAGGGCTGTCCATAAATCTATAAGAGAACGAGGGGGTGGAGATCTCTTCTGAACAGCACGTTGCAAGACATCCCAGGTACACTCAATAATGTTTATGTCTGGGGAGTTAAATAGCCAGCGGAAGTGTTTAAACACAGAAGGGTGTTCCTGGAGCCAGCCTGTAGTAATTCTGGACGTGTGGGGTAGGATTGGGGAGAAGAGAAGTTTGTAGGACAACTTGACTAGAAGAAGGGATCGGTTGGTAGGACATGTTCTGAGGCATCAAGGGATCACAAATTTAGTATTGGAGGGCAGCGGGGAGGGTAGAAATCGTAGAGGGAGACCAAGGGATGAATACACTAAGCAGATTCAGAAGAATGTAGGTTGCAGTAGGTACTGGGAGATGAAGAAGCTTGCACAGGATAGAGTAGCATGGAGACCTGCATCAAACCAGTCTCAGGACTGAAGGCCACAACAACAACAACAAGATATCGCTGAAAACAAACATGTGATAAATGAGCAAACACACATCAGAACAGGCTCCCTACTATACTTAATAAAAGTAATGATAAGATAGAAATCGTCAGTCTCACGCAAAAAAAAAAAAAAAAAAAAAAAAAAACTGCGCTTTCCTTCGCCTTCTGGACACACACACACACACACACACACAAAAAGATCACAGATCCTTCAAAAATTACATTCGATCTTTGGAAATAACAGCCGACAGCAGGCAACACAGACGAAAATATTGCATCAATAGAAGTGTTTGGTTCCTAGAGCTGTGAAATGTGGAAGAAAACCCCAAATGGCAATTACAAGAAGAGGAACAGAATCCAAAATGGAACAGAAACGTGATATACAATGTGAGCAAAAGTATCCGGACACCCCCAAAATCATACGTTTTTCATATTAGGTACATTGTGCTGACACCTACTGCCAGGTACTCCATATCAGCGACCTCAATAGTCATTAGACATCGTGAGAGAGCAGAATGAGGCGCTCCGCGGAACTCACAGACTTCGAGCGTGGTCAGATGACTGGATGTCACTTGTGTCATACGTCTGTACGCGTTGATTTCCACATTCCTAAACATCCCTATGTCCAATTTTTCCGATGTGATAGTGAAGTGGAAAAGTGAAGGGACACGTACAGCACAAAAGCGTACAGGCGACCTCGTCTGTTCACTGACAGAGACCACCGACTTTTGAAGAGGGTCGTAATGTGTAATAGGCAGACATCTATCCAGACCCTCACACACGAATTCCAAACTGCGTCAGGATCCACTGCAAGTGCTACGAAAGTTAGGCAGGAGGTGAGAAAACTTGGATTTCATGGCCGAGCAGCTGCTCATAAGCCACGCATCACGCCGGTAAATGCCAAACGACGCTTCGGTAAGGAGCGTGAACATTCGACGATTGAACAGGATATGGCGAATGCCCGATGAACGTCATCTGCCAGCGTGTGTAGTGCCAATAGTAAAATTCGGAGGCGGTGGTGTTATGGTGTGGTTGCACGCTTTGTTTTTCGCATGGCACTACCACATCACAGGCCTAAATTGATCTTTTAAGCACCTTCTTACTTCTCACAGTTGAAAAGCAATTTGGGGATGGCTATCGCATCTTTCAACACGGCATAATGCACGGCCTATGGCGGAGTGGTTACACGACAATAACATCCCTGTAATGGAGTCCTGACATGAATCCTACAGAACACCTTTGGGATGTTTTGGAACGCCGACTTCGTGCCTGGCCTCACCGACAGATATAGATACCTCCCCTCTGTGCAGCATGAAGAATGGGCTGCCATTCCCCAAGAAACCCTCCAGCACCTGATTGAACGTATGTCTGCGAGATTGGAAGCTGTGATCAAGGCTAAGGGTGAGCCAACACCATATCAAATTCAACCATTGCCGATGGTGGGGGCCACGAACTTTTAAGACATTTTCGGTCAGGCGTCCTGATACACATAGTGTAGGTAGAAAATTGTCCACACAACCAGTAAGTAGAATTTAAAATATTACTACATCATAGCAAAAACCAACCACCAGAACTGTTTATAATCTATAGGTACATTGCCTCAATATGTAAACTAAATAGTAAAAACATGTACATATTTCAAGCCACTATGCCTTGCAGAAAATTAAGGCGAAACGCGTATGGCACGAAAATTGTGTTTCATTCAGTTGTAGTCAGACTGTCCATACAGTAAAAATAATCAATATTACACGCAACTGTGGAAGACAGGACTACAAAAGGTGAAGATGTTAACACAGCTATGTCGTTGGAATACATTTATGGACACGGGTTCCTATCCTCAACTTGTTTCTCACGACACCCTCTACAACCCATCGAAATTTGTTGCTATCGTCTCGTAATACCTTGTATAAAAAAGGGGTTGTTATAATTAATCAAAACAAGATCCTTCATTGACTGATTATTTCTTGGTTTGGCAAAAAAACGCAGAAAACTTACGAGTTTCAATTGTTTGAATGTTAACTAAATGCTGTTAACGATTTATTACTTTTAAAATAACAGTGCTAGTTTTTTACAGTCTAGTGTTTAAGCAGGTCCCAAACTTTGTTCAGGGTACTGTATGACACATGACGTCGTTCAGGGGTAATGGTCTCAAAAAGATAGCTATCCACTGCTCTAGAGGGTGTGGAACTGCTACAACGTCGTTTGTGGTCTTCCGCTGCTGACGGAAGTCACGGTAGTGAAGTGGATTGAATGTGCCAGTCGATTTTACGGATTCAGCACAGTGGCATGGGTCGATGAGAGCATACGACAGAATGGCAGAACGGAGCTATGGTACTCGAGCTTTTCGTTGAATCAAGTCGACAAGTCTGTTGACGTATTAACGAGGACCGCCCAACGTGTGTACAAGGAATGATGTATCCACTCGCAGCCATGCAACACAGCACAACTACAGTGGTCATAAATGGATTCTAACCGATCGAGATTGGAAACGAGTGCCCCGCAAGTTGGTAGCTCCAAGGGATCTAATCATCAATGCATAGTTTCAGCCGAATATTGCACAACTGAAAAAAAAACTACTGAATTCTCTCGCTCGCCGAACTCAGACCATTATCAACGCTAGGGGCGGTGTTACGCGGTATTATCTTGAAGTCGGCCGGGGGTGGCTGGTTCTTTTAATGGGTGCTTACTGTATTGCACATCAACCTGCTTGATCTGTCATCAAAGAGGCCGTAAATATCTCGGTATGCAGCAATAACTTCAGTTGGGACACCAGTCATAAACTAATATGTATACTTATCCAGGGTGTCGACGCTGAAAGACTACAAAGAATTCGTCAGTTTATTTACGTCCAAACGGGAGCCACTAACATTTCATACATCGCCGTAATCTCTAATGGCATCACGGAGGCAGTTGAGATTACCGTCGAAAGTTCGTAATTTTATTCTAATATGAAGCAGCAAGAGCTCTGACAACATTTTATACAAAAAAACCACTTCTCCACAGTTTGAAGCCTTTATCAAGCAGATATGATGGAGAATCGCTCTTTGAACAGAAGGTCGGCATCCAAGTCTCAATCTAGATTCACTAAGAGCTATGTCATACAGTTCCTGAATGTAACAGTATGTGAAGTCGAATAGTCACATGGGCTTAGTGGTAGATAAAGAGCATAACGAACACTTTTTATGGTGGTAGGACACTTAGAAACATGTTTCGCAACGACAGACATTGTTTATCGACGATTCTTGAGGGCTATGAAGCTGCATTAACATCTACACCTGTGTCTACGGTTTCTGCTGCACTAGCCACCATGTGGTGTGAGGCATGTATTTTACGCCCCTCCGTTCTTCTCAATCCGTATTTGGAATTTAGCTGTGTGGGGTCCGGAGCACATTAGATTATTAGCATGCAGTGAGCGAATGCAAACAAGAGTAACGTCTAATCGCAGTGTCGTTTAGCTCTCGATAGAGTTAACAGAATTACTGAAAAATCTCAACTTTACGAAATAGGTGGCAAAATCTAGCAAAAAGTAAACAAGTTCGTGAATACAGCGGAAGGTACAGTAAGCTGCGACAACAAGTGTGTAGTTTGTGAGACGTCGAAGAGCCACGCACCTCCACGCATATACTAGATAGAAATTTCTAAATGCTCACTGGCAGCTGAAGTAAAACATACCTGTGCATCACTGTTCGTCTGCTGGCTCTTGTGAGTAACTAGACCTGTGACTATTGATTCCAACGTATCTTGTCAAAGACCGACCATCCAACAGAGTGAATGAGGTGTCTGTCTCTCTCCACGCCGGCTGCTGTGTGAAGAATCAGTTAAAAAATGGCACCTTTTCTCAGCGTTATAAGAGGTATGCTCAAAGTTTTGACATGGTTGTTCTGCTCTGGTCAGCCTTACTGAAGCATTTGGAACGGGAAGACGACACGAATGAACGAGACTCACTCACTGGAAACATCATTTAGCAAGTGATTATCTTCTCTTTTCTTGTAAATTCTGCTTGCTGGTGAACATATCATTCTCAAGCTATCACAAAGTAAATATCTCATACAGAATCATGAATTTAAAACTGTGTTTAGTCATAGTATGGCGCCCACGAACTAAGTTTCATGGCATTACGTGAAGCAAAAAAAGGCATCGAATAAATATTAATAAAAGTCATCCCTTCGCTTTATTGAAAATAATTCCAGAATCAAATCCAGCTTCCCAATTTAATACTTCACTTACTTTTCATGCACAGTCATAAAAATGATACCTGACATATACCATAGGTGCCTTACCTCAGCTATACACTCAAATTCCGGGTTCAATTCACTTATTTCGTGGCGGAAACTTATATATATACTCTCCATCTTATAACTTGATAGCGATTTGTAGCGTACAGGCACGCAAGAAAATACAGAACAAAGTAAGCTGGAAAACTAGAGGTACTATTTTTCCATTATCAAAACGTGCCACGCCATTACTACCTTATTTTACACAAGGTCGAATTACAATCAGTGAGGAGTGAGAAGTCATATTTAACTGCGAGTTTACTTGCAAAAGCTTCAGCATTCGCTGCTTACCTCAGCTGCGAAGGCAAGCCGCTTCATCTCGCCGCCGCTGATGCCCCTGATGCGTCCAGGGATTCCGATCATCACGTGCTGGCAGTCGGTCAACGAAAACTGCGCAGAAGAGAGAGGATAACAATTAGTGGTGTGGAAGCGTTAACAAGAACGTGATTACTTGTGGGCATACTGGCTACGTTTGGGTGCCGTGACTGTGTGGAATAATCGCTTATTTGTATTTTCTGCTGCTACTCACTTTACTTGTTTTACGTTTAATTTAAGATAACACAACGCGTTTCGAGCATTTTCTGCCCATCTTCAGGCATTTATGCATGCAACTAATTGTTACTTAAAATAAGTGGTCTTGATTAACTAAAAACATTTTGTTTACTGTTCGCTGCTCTATGGACTATTGGGATATTTGGAGAAAGGGAGAAAGAGATTGGGGGGGGGGGGGGGCAGAAGCTGGCCAGAAACTGCTGTCCAGTGATGAGTACTGCTGGTGTGTAGCTGTGCCTCGTTTTGCTATGATTGAAACCACAGCTTGTGTGGGATGCAGGTAGTTTTGCATCAGTTGTTGTGGTGCAAAAGTCTTGTGACAGACTTTTTTATTTGAGAGATGTTCACTCACGATTTTGGCGTCCCAAAGCTTCGATTGCATTATTTGTACGCTGGTGGAGATGTGTGTGACGTTATCCTGTTGCACTATTTATCTGTTTTCCGACAGAATTAACTGCATAAATGTTTTGTACATACATGAAAACAATATACGCTTAATACAGTATGGCGGCCTTCCAGAATGTGAATGAATGCCGACTATCGAATTTTCCATCGATATTCACGATAGTGACGGTCTGGTGGTCGTCTCTTTCACATTGGCACAGCTTAAATCAATTGTATTATAACTAGCTTAAGGCTACTGAAGAATCTCATTTGAATTCAGTTATTTCATTTGGCACGTTATCTACTTTCTTTGTATTACGACTGAAAAATCCCATTTCTTCTATCAGATACATTCTTTTGCTTTTTCCGATTTTGTGCAAAGTTTCGTGACTCTATTCGATTTTCGAAGAGTGTCCAGTGTCTCTAATATGTGTTGCTTCTGGTGATTTGGTACATTTATCCAGTCTGTAGCAGTCTAAATGTTCTTTAAATCGAATTCTGAAATTTCTGTCTGTCTGGCATATACAATATTTGTTGCATGGGTTCACAGGTAATTTTGTAAATGCCAAATGCATCGAGATATGTATATAGTGAATAAGCTTTCTGCTTAGGTGGTTGTTGGTGCTGAAACTTACTAATTCATCTACGTTTTTGAATAGCATTTCTAATTTGTCAGACATTATACCTAGGTACGGCGTGTTTACGTATTTAGCTGTTGGGCTGCCGTCAGTTATCAGTGGAATTTTATGTTTTGTGTTTTATCTATTGTGGCATTGTATTAATAAGTGAATGATCATATGTGGTATATTTTATGGTTTCAATTCCTTGCTGGAGGTTTGTACGTGCAAGTGGAAATTTGTGGACTCTGGATAGCATTGATCTACACTGTTGAGTCAAAACATTATGACCGGCTGCTTAACAGCCTGTCTGTCCATCTTTGGAATGAAGTATATCACTGATTCTGCGTACCAGGGATCGGACAGTTTGTTGGTAGGTTTGAGGAGGTACGTGGCATTATATGTCCAAGCAAAGGTCACGTAATTCGCGTAAGTAACGGGCCGCTGGTTTGCGTACGCGTTGGTGACGCCCGATAGCGACCCAGATGGATTCCATAGGATACACATCAGGCAAATTCGGTCTCCGAGACATCAAAGTGAATTCACTATTACGCTCCTTACACCAGTGTAGCACGGTTCTGCCTCAGAAAAACGGACAATCATACTGAGAGATGACATCGCCATCGGGGAAGAAGGGATGCAGGTGGGTCGCAGTTGTCGATTACAGCCACAGGTCTTATGGAAGCTCAGGAGAATGTCTCCCATAGCATAATACTCCTCCCTCCAGCCTGCGCCCGTGGCGCGCTGCCTGCACGAATCGAGCCGCCGTCCACCTCTATGACAGCGTTTGTTGAGACGACCATCGACACAGTGTAGCGAAAATGTGATTCACCCGAAGAGCCGACACGTTTCCATTGATCGACGGTCGAATCCCGATAGTCATGTGCCCACACCAATCGTAATTGACGATGTCGCTGGGTCAACATGTGAACACGTAGGGGTGGTCTGCTGTGGAGCTCCATGTTCAACAATATATAAAAACTTTTGCTTGCACCAGCATTGTTCTCTTTCGGCAGAGATGCCACTGATCACCATCTACCCTACTTTATAGAGCAGACAAGCCCCCGAATCCCATCTTCTGTGAAGAGTCGTGGACATCCAATCATTTACCGCCTAGTGATAGTTTCACTGTTCCTCCGTAGATGCTCAAGACAGTAGCACGTGAAAATTCGATCGGTTTCGCCGTTTTGCATGTACTCCGCCCTCGTCTGCTTCACTTACATACTTTCGCTACCGCAACACATTCCCGCAAACAGGCCAAACAGGCAAAAATTTCAGAATTCGATTTGAAGAATATTTAGACTGCTCATACTGGATAAATGTAACAAATCTCCAGTAGGTACCCACATTAGAGACACAGGCCGCTCTTTGAAAATCGAAAACAATCACGAAATTTTGCACAAAACCGGAAAAATCAAAAGAATGTGTATCATGGAAGAAATGGGAATGTTCATTCATAATACAAAGAATGCAGATTATGTTCTTAATGAAATCACCGAATTCAACAACTCAGATTCTTGTATAATCTTAAGCTAGTTCTAATACAATAGACTGAAGATTTGCCAATGTGAAACAAACGATCCCTAGACCGTCACTATCGCGAATATCGATGTAAAATGCGATAGTCGATACTCATTCGCACGCTGGATAGCCTCCATGTTGTATTATGAGTATAGTGTTTACATGCATGTTGAAAATATCTGTGTAGTGAATTACTGCAAAGGTAAATAATGCAACAGAATAATGTCTCACAACACCTCCACCAGGGCACCAATGATGCAATCGAAGCTTTGGGACGCCAAAATCTTAAGTGAAAAACAATCAAATAAAAGTCTCTATCACAAGATTTTCGCAGAATAACAACAAGTGTAAAACTACCTGCGTCCCACACAAGCTGTGGTGTCAGTCATAACAAAACGAGACACACCTCAAAATTATCGTAGATATCACTGAACAGTAATTTTTGGCGAATCTCTGCCCGGCCCCCTGCTTCCAAACACCACAAAAGCCCCTCCAGCAGTGAAAAAGTACTGTGTGCTATGTTAATCTAGTTTAAGACAATGTACACTCCTATAAATCGAAATAAGAACACCTTGAATTCATTGTCCCAGGAAGGGGAAACTTTATTGACACATTCCTGGGGTCAGATACATCACATGATCACACTGACAGAACCACAGGCACATAGACACAGGCAACAGAGCATGCACAATGTCGGCACTAGTACAGTGTATATCCACCTTTCGCAGCAATGCAGGCTGCTATTCTCCCATGGAGACGATCGTAGAGATGCTGGATGTAGTCCTGTGGAACGGCGTGCCATGCCATTTCCACCTGGCGCCTCAGTTGGACCAGCGTTCGTGCTGGACGTGCAGACCGCGTGAGACGACACTTCATCCAGTCCCAAACATGCTCAATGGGGGACAGATCCGGAGATCTTGCTGGCCAGGGTAGTTGACTTACACCTTCTAGAGCACGTTGGGTGGCACGGGATACATGCGGACGTGCATTGTCCTGTTGGAACAGCAAGTTCCCTTGCCGGTCTAGGAATGGTAGAACGATGGGTTCGATGACGGTTTGGATGTACCGTGCACTATTCAGTGTCCCCTCGACGATCACCAGTGGTGTACGGCCAGTGTAGGAGATCGCTCCCCACACCATGATGCCGGGTGTTGGCCCTGTGTGCCTCGGTCGTATGCAGTCCTGATTGTGGCGCTCACCTGCACGGCGCCAAACACGCATACGACCATCATTGGCACCAAGGCAGAAGCGACTCTCATCGCTGAAGACGACACGTCTCCATTCGTCCCTCCATTCACGCCTGTCGCGACACCACTGGAGGCGGGCTGCACGATGTTGGGGCGTGAGCGGAAGACGGCCTAACGGTGTGCGGGACCGTAGCCCAGCTTCATGGAGACGGTTGCGAATGGTCCTCGCCGATACCCCAGGAGCAACAGTGTCCCTAATTTGCTGGGAAGTGGCGGTGCGGTCCCCTACGGCACTGCGTAGGATCCTACGGTCTTGGCGTGCATCCGTGCGTCGCTGCGGTCCGGTCCCAGGTCGACGGGCACGTGCACCTTCCGCCGACCGCTGGCGACAACATCGATGTACTGTGGAGACCTCACGCCCCACGTGTTGAGCAATTCGGCGGTACATCCACCCGGCCTCCCGCATGCCCACTATACGCCCTCGCTCAAAGTCCGTCAACTGCACATACGGTTCACGTCCACGCTGTCGCGGCATGCTACCAGTGTTAAAGACTGCGATGGAGCTCCGTATGCCACGGCAAACTGGCTGACACTGACGGCGGCGGTGCACAAATGCTGCGCAGCTAGCGCCATTCGACGGCCAACACCGCGGTTCCTGGTGTGTCCGCTGTGCCGTGCGTGTGATCATTGCTTGTACAGCCCTCTCGCAGTGTCCGGAGCAAGTATGGTGGGTCTGACACACCGGTGTCAATGTGTTCTTTTTTCCATTTCCAGGAGTGTATTTTAAGTAATAATTTTCTATGCGTATGATGAAGATTGCTGAAAATGCTCGAAAGGCGTCATGTTGTGTTAAATTAAACATATAACAAAGTGACTAGTAGCAGAAAGTACAAATGGGCAGCAAGAAAGGGACTCCTTGAGAGCCGTTTCACGAAAATCTACTTATTTCGAGCTCAAGGAAAACGTAATGCAGATAAAGCATAGTGAATTTTCTAATTTCAACCATAATTTGTAGTTGCGGAGTTGCTTGTGTACTATGCAGGGGGGTGGGGGGGGGGAGGGTGATTACCAGTGCATTTACTAAAAAATATTAATGTTTTACTTTATCATGGACTGTGTTTCGGTCCCTGTGGGCCATCATTAGCTACAACCCGTTTCTTACCTCAGCGTAATGAACCCCACAGGTATAAGCGTTGTCATTGTCTGTTTTGATCACACAAAGCTGGCTTCTACGAACGTTATTTTTATCCTTGATTACATTCGCTTTATGGGCATTAAGTCATGGTCTAAAGCATATTTCAGTGCCTAATGAGCAGCCCTTCGTTCAGGATATGTACTTACATTTTATGAACAGATACTTTAATTGAGTCTTTATAGTTGATTTAACTACGCCTTCATAGCCTCTGGGAATGTCTCGTACAGGAGAGGACGGAACATTTGGCGCATAAAATTGCTTTAGACCACAAAACAATGTAGCCAATGTGAGTTGGTTCTAGTTTTCGAGATTTCCAGACTTAACCCTAAGACTCTCGTAACAGCAACATGCATTTCTACGATCGCATCTCGCTCAAGGAAACGAGAACAAATGTGAGAATCTAATTGCTCCTGACGATCGCCTGGTACATTCCACATAAAATCTTAATTATGGTACATCTCCAGCACAATGTACCGAAATTCTTGATCTGATGGAATTACAGATAACTGGAGACATACTGAGCCTCAACTCTATATTCGATAAAGATAGAAGATTAAGTAATCGATTGAACCCGAGTCTGCTGCTTACTAGGCAGCTAACACACCCGTTTAGTGAGCAGGAGATTAGGATTCAAGTGTCAGTCGTGGCACACATTATAATCCATTACTTTAGTTCCTATCTGTACCATGTGTTACTGAAGAGACACTGAACAAACTTTTGTCATGGTTTGCGAGCTCTACAAGGGAAATCTTAGTTGTGTTTTGTTGTTATGGAACATTAAATTGCCACTAGAGTCATCAGAAATGGTTTACATGCCGAAGACAAAGTTGCATATTATACAAAGGAAATGAATTTTTATTACACAAGACTTCGTTTTTCGTATTCTACCTTTGTTGCAACTAGTACTACACTGTAGTAGCAGTAGTGCTGAAGGGTTGTTACAGCTGGCGAGACATTTTGCACATATTGGCATCGGCATGGAGGTGGGAAAAGATTCCAAAGTCCTGTGCTCCATCACGAAATTCTCATGCAATTCAGCAATCATTGTCTAATATGCTAATAAGCCACTTCTGCAGTCAAGGTGGATGTGGCCCATTACAGAACAGGTCCAGTATAGGGTCGTCAATGTTTTATCTGTCGGTTGCTCGTAGGGCCCTTATCGAGATACACGAAGTAACCGCTCCAACGTCCTGGAATGTGTATACCGACTGCTGTACCTTGCCACATAAAAATGTCTGCAGTAATACCATTCTGACTTCCGTCCCCAATATTCCTTTAAGAACTCACCCTCCCTCCCACACACAGCACAACTAGTATGAAGTTGAAGAAGATCTATGGCGGCTTCCTCAGACTGGTCACAGTTTTACACAGCAGAGCTACTATAGTGGACTCTGTAGAAGGCGGTTGTGCTACACCATTAGAATGTACTACAGTGAGGTGACAGAAGTTACGGCATACCTTCTAATACCGTGTCGGGTCTCCTTTTGGGAGGAGTACTGCAGCAGCTCTACGTGATATGTACTCATTGCTCATAGCGTGCACAATGTTCTTCAAACCACCAGCGAACAGTTGTGGCCCGTGATATGGCGCACTGTCATCCATTAAAATTCCATCGTTGATTGGAAACATGACGTCGATGAATGGCTGCAAATGGTCACCATGTAGTCGAACATCTAGAGGACGCAGCCCATTCCATGTAAACACAGCCCACACCGTTTATGAAGTCACCAACAGCTTGCACTGTGCTTTGTTGAAAACTTGTGTCCATAGCTTCGTGAGGTCTGCGCCACACTTGTCCCCTACCATCACCTCTTACCGACAGAAATCGGGATTCATCGGACCACACCACGCTTTTTCAGTCGTTTAAGGTCCAACTGAGCTCGTCACCAGATCAGTAGAGGCGTTGCAGGTGATGTCATTCTGTTAGCAAATCACTCGCGTCGGTTGTCTGCTGCCACAGCTCATTAACGCCTAATGGATACGCTCGTCGTTCCTCCCACATTGATATCTGCGGTTATTTCAAGCAGTGTTGCCTGTCTATTAGCATCGACAACTCTACGCAAACGCCGCTGCTCTCGGTCGTTAGGTGAAGGTCGTCGGCCACTGCACTGTCCGTGGTGAGGGCTAATGTGTGAAATGTGCTATACTCGGCACACTCTTGACACCGTGTAACTCGGAATACTGAATTTCCTAACGATTTCCGAAAGCGAATACCCCATGCGTCTAGCTTCAATTATCATTCCGCGTTTAAAATGTGTTAATTCCAAGCGTGCGGCCCTAATCATGTCGGAAACTTTATAATATGAACCACCTGAGTAAAAATTACAGCTTCACCAGTGCACTGTTCTGTTATACCTGTACATGCAATACAAATGTGAAAGGTCTCTGTTGGATTCCTTTCATGTTAATTTCTTAAATCTGTTGTCATTCATGGCATAAATTACTCTTATAAATTTACTGTGGTGTTTCTGACTATCAGGGAGGAGACTGAGTAGTGGAACGTGTTACTTTTACACATAAACAAGAACGATCTGTCACACTACTACACTTTAAAACACAGTTTATATGTAATTCATATATGTAATTCGTGTCACACAGTCTCATACGGAACCTACATCCGCTTTCTTTTATATACTGTATATGATAAGATACTGTCATCCCCCTTCCCTTCTGTCTGAGAGGATGAATGAGCAAATGTATTTCTAGTTGCATGCTTGAGGGTAGCAGACAAGCCTGTCTGCTAGAGAACAGTAGGACCAACGTCGGAACAGGTAGCTACGCTTTCTAAAAGCAGAGAGGTTTCTATTCTTAGTATGGTCCTGTCTGTCCCTTGTCATGTTGGTATAGGAAGCTGCCTCTCTGGTCACTTCCGTTTGTATGTGTGAGGCACCCCTCAGGAAGGGACCACAGCAGTCTGTCCGCGGCGAGCGTCTGAAGTGGTAAGATCTCCGGCTAAGCGCGTGTCTGCTACGTCCGTAGGACAATGGATTTCTTAAGTTCAGCCTAACTGAAAATTTAATCACCTTTATTTCAGGTTTAGCTCTAAAATATCTAATGTTATCTTAAATTGCAACGCAGTGTAATTCGAGTGTGAAGTTCAGAATATATTCCGGTAGTTGCTTTGTCACTACTTTGTGAGTAAAGTGGAACCACGTGTTGATCAGTAACTCGCCCTAAGATCATCAGTGTTAAATGCGAATGTGCGTGAATTATAACGTCTCGACTTGACAATATTTTTCAATATAGCAACTTTTGTTTATGTTCAACCCACGTGGGGTGTACTTTGTGAGACCAGTACCACGTGCTTATACAATTGTTTGACCCATCAGATTAATAGTAAGACGATAGTAACCAGTTCGAGGTTTTTCTTTAGTAAATTGCGTTTCGATGTAATTTATTTTAGTTATCAAAATTATTGTGGAGTTACACTCTTTGTGTAAACCAAGTTGACCACGTGAAGCATGTGGTGTAAGCATCAAAGTAGCCCTCAGCTATTCATTTTGGGAAGATTTCACAGAGAGTTAGTATGAATTTAGTATACCAGTGTGTGCTAATTTCATGACGGACAGGATTGCGCTACGAACGTAACTTCTTTGGGTGAAAATTGAATCGGTTGGTTGTGGTTAATTTCCTCTTGCATATGTTTCAACGTTCTTTGTGTATTATTTTATGAATGCAATGTTGTGTGCAGTCTCCCAATCTTGGCTCCATATTTGATGTGTTCCATAAGATTACAAGCTCACATTTTCACAATCCTAAATAAGGCACCACTTTAGTTATGAATCAAGTTTAATATGCTGAAATATCAATGATCAATGTTAAAATAAATTTCCAAATATAAACTGATTTATTTCTTTTTATTTAAATTCTCTTATATATATATATATATATATATATATATATATATATATATCACCGATTGTCGTATGACTATTAAAAGATTATAATTAATGTTAGTCTGGTTGGGAATTTGGTAAGCTAGACTGGATACCTGGTGAAACAGTTGCACAGTAATGCAAGGTTAACTTCCCCAGACAGCTCACAGCTTTTAACCCACTTTTATGGTCTTGAATATCAGCACCGCTTTCACAACAAATTAAAGCAACAACGTTACAAGTGTCATCTGTATACATATGTACATCGCTATCCCACGACTTTTGGCATCTCGGTGTAAATGTACATCTACGCATGCAGACCTACCGGCTGAGAAGAGAGGGGAAAAAATGGGAAATTTCAATGTCTAAAACGTGTCATCTTCAGGAAGTGGTATCTACTCGTACACTGTATTCACTGAGTGTGGCACGGTACAACAACCTATAGTAAAGTTATGTGTCCTGCAGTTCAGTGTGTAAAACTGGGGAGATGAGGACTTTTTTATTCCAATCCTACCCTGTGAAAATTCGTCGGCCAAATAGCGACTGGTTTTTGGGCGTTTTCCCAATTAATAAAGGCGAATGCTGGCCCTGTATTACACTTTACCCAAACAATGCAAAAAATGTAGCTTTCACAACACATTTTCGTCAGGTTCAAGTACGTCAATCACGATTAAATAACAGAAACAGTACATAATGTTCGGAGCAGATGCTCGACTTAAAGTCAGAAATAACGTATCTGAAAAGAAAATAAAAAATTTCATAAACGCTTTTCCAGACATCAGAAAACTTATGACAAGAAGTCACTGTTTGAAATTCTTAACGAACTGGGCTCAGACAGTAAAACAACAGCTCAAATGAAGCAATCGCTAGCGAACATCAACTGTAAAGTGAAACTTAGGGGTCAAATTTTTCAAGTGTTAAGGTCTTCTTCCCGGTGCTAATTGTATTCTACAAAAATCTTTAGGTAATAGGAGAACGCCATTAGGAAATATACGAATCAAAAATGGAGCTACATTAAGCTACAAAAAGAACAGCTTAGACTGCCTAGCGTTTGCAGACGACCTAGGTAGTTTCCTGGACTCCGTGGAAAAAGCCACAATATAGAGAGAACTGCTGAAAAAAGAATTAAGAAGCTGGCTTATAAATTTCCTTTGAGAAAACTAAATTTATCAGAACGTTAAGATAGGCCACGAGATAATGGAAAATAAATATGGAAAAATTGAGGCAAATAATAAATTCGAGTAACTAGGAGAAGTAAGTGAATAAGACATTTCGGAGAAAGAAGCCACTGAAGTAAGTGACAATAAGACGAAAATAGCGTACTACCTCATTGAGGTAGTTTATAATAGAAAATCAATATGCGTGAACGCTAAACTAAGACACTGTTCTACAGTAATTTGCTCAAGAACACTTTCTTTTCAACAGGATGTATAATTGTAAATGAAAAGACGATGATGGAAGCTCTGGAATTGACACAAAGAAAAATACTGAGGAAAATTTTGCGAACAGTTAAATAGCAAACACAGTTAAGAGACATGACAATAGTGAACTTTATACACCTACTAAGAATATTATAGACATAATTAGAAAAAGAATAGTTTTCTACAGTGACATGTAAAGGACGAGCATACTAGGAAAAAAAGACTTTACACTTATTTAGATAAATTAAAAATGAACAATACATAGCACAAAGAAGTTGGAAGCGACATTGACAAGGCACGAGTTGATCAACAAGGTACTGAGCAGAGATTGTCACTCAGAAAGAAATTCCAAGATTCCAAAAATTTCCAAGAAAAATCTCAGCAGACAGGAGCCACTTGGACAGAAGAAACAGGACAGAAATGCCGGAAACTGATGTGAGAAGTGTGCAAGGAAAGAACTGAGAAACGAAATAAAGGTATTCCACAGCAGAAGGACGAAAAGACCAGAAAATAATGCAATGCATCCATTAACATGGCCAGACTTGACGTTCTGTAAGCAAATCAGGCTTCGGAAATGTCATCTCCTGTTTCTCGACATTCAGAAGTATTACTCGCGTTTATATGGCATTTTTTGCTGGTTTTCTCCGTCATTCCGTTTTTTTTTTCTTTTTTACTGCTGCGTTCTGATTCCGGCCTAACGCCAATGGCCTAGCCGCAGTGGTAACACCGGTTCCCGTCAGATCGCCGAAGTTAAGCGCTGTCGGGCTGGACTAGTACTTGGATGGGTGACCATCCAGTCTGCCGAGCGCTGTTGGCAAGCAGGGTGCACCCAGCCCTTGTGAGGCAAACTGAGGAGCTACTTGATTGAGAAGTAGAGACTCCGGTCTCGGAAACTGGCATACGGCCGGGAGAGCGGTGTGCTGACCACATGCCCCTCCATATCCGCATCCAGTGACGCCTATGGGCTGAGGATGACACGGCGGCAGGTCGGTACCGTTGGGCCTTCATGGTCTTTTCGGGAGGAGTTTAGTTCTTAAAAATTCCAGCCTAACGGGTTCCTAGGTCCCGACTCCGACATTGAAATCTGATGCAGCACAATCACTGACAGACACGGCAACACGTCAGATGATGGATGGCCAGCATAGAGGGACCTGCATCGGCCCTGCAACTACACTGTGAACAGTATAGCAGCTTATGGCATTACCCAAATGACGGTGAAAACCTGCCATGGTCTGTGGAGTTGGATTCTTACCGGACTACTACATCTGAAGTGTTTGTTATTTCGTGAGATTACTCAACCTTGGGTTCTAGAACCTTTTGACTCTAGTGAACTTCATCTCGGCACTGAGAGGCTATAAATTATTTCACTAATTGCAGTGTCAAACAGTTTGCTTTCTGTTTCAAATTTATAATTTTCATTGTCAACAAGTCATTATTGGTATGTGAATAAAATAACTTGGATATCCTGTATTTAAGAGCAGATATAGGGCAAAATTGTGACAAAATTCGAATTTTTGTTTAATTGCGTAATTTATTAAATTGATTACACTGGTCAACACTCATTTTCTTGCCAAGGATATTTGAGTGGCTTTAGGATGGGTTAGTGGTGCTGAGGACGAATATAGCAACCATTTATGCAGTTTGGCTCTAGTTTTTGAGATAATGCATGATTTATTCAAAAAATTGCTAATACTGAAGTCGAGCGCTACAAACTACAATGAAAAAAGAAAATAATCTTTATAAATAGCTTCTATGAAAACCTGATAGGCATTTGTCCACGTATAAAACATAATTGAAAAGTTTCTCTATAAGTATATCATTTTCCGTCCATGACGAACCGCTTCCTGCACGCTTTCCTTTTATAGGTCTCTTCAGAACAGTCACGTTGCAGATTCCAGCAATAATCTGCCATCATATGCCTCTCCCATCTTCCTTTATATCTTTCCTCTATTCCTTTCATATCTTGATGGAACCGCTCTCCTTGTTCCTCACTGAAATCACCTAGATTACGAGGAAATCGATCCAAGTGGCTGTGAAGGAAGTGCAATTTTATGCTCATGTTAGCTCCTAAGTTTTGAAAGTTAGTGAGCATGTTTTTGACCAGTTCCTCGTAATTGAGAGCTTTATGATTGCCCAAAAAACATTTTACAACAGCGACAAAACTGTTCCAGGCCGATGCTTCAGTGACAGTCATGACACTTGTAAAATTGGTATCGTTGATGAGCCTGCGAATTTGAGGACCATCAAATATTCCTGCCTTAAGTTTTTCACTACTGAGTCCAGGGAACGTATTGCAGATGTATGTGAAGCAATTACCATTTCTGTCTAAAGCTTTGGTGAATTGCTTCATTAGTCCTAACTTAATATGTAATGGTGGAAGAACAATCTTGTCCCTACTAACCAGAGGTTCATTAATGATGTTTGCTTCACCAACAGCCATATGTTCCCTTGGAGGCCATGTTTTCTGCTTCCAATGTTCGTGCTTTGCCCTACTATCCCACATGCAGATAAAACATGGGTGCTTTGTGTATCCACTTTGTTGTCCAAGCAAGAAGTTCACCATTTTCAAATCAACACAAATCAACCACTGGTGCTGCATATACTGAATTTTCTGCAGAACCATCTTGATGTTAGCATATGCTTCACAAAGTTTTGTTGAGTGGGCAATTGGAATAGATGCGTAACGATTGCCATTGTGTAGGAGAACACATTTTAAACTTTTAGTGGAACTGTCTATGAAGAGACGCCAGTCTTCTGGTCTATATTCCGGCAGCCCCAATTCAAGTAAAAGTCCAGGTATATTGCTGCAATACACTATAACCTCTTCTTGGTTGAAGCATGGAAGAAGGTTTTCTTCTCTCGTCCGGTAAGCTGTTATTTTAACACTTGGATGAAGACAGTTCTTTTCCTTAAGCCTGTATGCTAAGAGTTCTGATGCTTCCTTTGAAAGATTGAGTTCTCGTATCAAGTCACTGAGCTCCTTCTAGTCGAACTGCTGGGGTTGTGTCTCACGTCCTTCGTATTCCGAACCACTACTTGTACATTCCTCGCCATGCACATCGTCATCTGATGATGTTAGCGTGGGTAATGTTGTGAAGGTTGGTACAGGAACATCGTTGCTGTGCACCACCGGTCTTCTTGCTGACTCCAAATCGGGATATTCCCACTTTCGTTTTTTGAACCTATTAAAGCCTTTCACATTAACAATGCAAAAATAGCAATCATCTGTATGGTTCTTCTGCTTTCGCCATACCATAGGCACTCCGAAGTTTAAGCTTTTCCTTTTTCGTTTTGTCCACTGCCGTAGGCACTCCACACAGCATTTACAAACTTTATGGGGTGCCCACGCCTTGTCTTGATCTCCAAGTTTAATTCCGAAATATGCCAGATACGCTTCCTTCACAAAAGGAGTGATATTCTTCCTGTTCTTTTGAAGAACGTATTCACCACAAATGTAGCAGAACTCACCTGGATGGTTCACGCAAAGACGGCGTGAAGAACTCATGTTTTCCTAAAACAAAATTGCACAAATACTACATATTATGCAGAACTTTCTTGTATTTGCATGTCAATCACATCCAATAAACATCATTAATTGTTTTGTGTTAAATGAATACTCACCTCTTATTTGCTACGTCACGATGAAAAGGTTCTATCTCCTTGAAGCTGCACTGCACATGTGTGTGACTTTCGACCATCGCCATTTTTCTTGTTTACACTGAACGCTACCTATCGGCTGTTGCGGGGATTACCTCGGCCAACAAATGAATGTCGAGTACCGCCGAATTCAAATCTGCACAACCCTCAATATCTTCAACACACGCACCGCACAACAGGACTGAACACATGCTGACAGTGTGATGTTTGCATGATGTAATCCTCAACCACACAGATGCACTCCCTGAGCACAATTGTTTAATAAAGATAGTACAATATCACTAATTAAAAAACAGGTAGCAAATACATTACATCATATATGGACCCTGCAGTCGATATTATCCACATGAAACTCTCATTTCCACAAATAACCCATATGTCAAAAACCAGAGCCAATTTGGAAAAAGTACAAATATACTCGGAATGAGTATCATAACAATATCCCATTTTCGTTCAAACTTCCCTGGCAACGAAAAAAAAAAATTTGTTTTGTAGAGCTATGTTATTTAAGGATAACATCGCAAAGTTTCATAATCGAATTCTGGTTAGAAATATGTTTTGAAAAAATTAGTTTGGGCATCTGCGCCTGCCACGCCCAATCCTTCTAGGCTGTTATCGACACCCCATCCCAGCTAGAAATTTTTTGGGCGGTAAAGTTTCGTTCAGAAAATTGAAACTAACTGCAGATGAGTCTATAAGGCTGGGAGAAAGATTATCTTTGCTTGTTCCTTTGTTTACAACGTGATTTGTTTTAACAGTATGTGCTATAAACATCTCGAAGAACAGAATGCTGCTCCCAAGCATTTTTCACACCGGTGTGCAGACAACGGTTTCGGCCAAAGAGGTGGAAAAAACTGCCTACCTGGAGCTAGCTGTTAGGTGCCTCTAGCCACAGCAGGGGAAAGGGTGCGAGTCAGGTACCTAGCCGATCCTGAACTTCTGAAAAAATGAGTACATGGGAAAACACAGAATCCGAATGAGAGCTACAACCACCTTATATGGATGCGTTGTCCAAAAACAGTATTTGTGTCCTTAGTTGTTGTGAATAGCTTAATGTAATGCCTGTCCAGTGTTCAGTGTCTAGTGTTCAGTAGTGGAAATGTAGGTAGGATTAAGTGCCAGTAGAGACAAGGCTTCCATCCAGGTAAATTCACAGAAGCATCGATGAAGCAAATCTCAGGCAGTAGAAGAAAAAATGCAAAAGTTGGCTAGGCAAAGGAGGCAGGGGAAGTGACTATTCCTGGAAGACCAGGAAGAGAATAAAGGTTATACTGTCAAAAATTGAAATAAAATCTTTAAATGCGAATTGCCGTAAGCTGACTTTTTTGAGCTATAACATACTTTTTCTCAGGAGCTATGAAAGTTAACAACCTGAAATTTGCCATAGCTCTTAAGAATTACTTACTGGATAATCTTGTGTAGCATTTCACCGTTTTTTTTGTTTTTTTTTAGAAAATTTCTTCATCTCAATTTGAGAAAAATAGAGCAGTCGCAGGTAACAAAAAACTGAACCATTAATTTCAAAGGATCTATGACCTTATACAAAAATCTATTCAATACGTTTTATTAGCCTCTTATGCAGATGTAAACTGTGCAATTCCAGTTTTATTGTTTGATTAATTTACGAGAGAAGCTACATTATAAAAACGATGATAATTAAAAATCCAAATCCTTATAAATGTATGTCCATCCGCATTTTCAAATAAAAGTTGCACAGAATGTCAAGCATTATGTTGTGCGTAGTAGTCTCAAGTTGTACTATTCTAGCTGTAATATTTTTGGAGATATAAATGTTTAACTACAAGAATGCATTTTGCCCTACGTCTGTCCTTAAACTTGAGAAGGTATATAGTTTCAGATCTCTGAATCAAAAACTTGGCATTGGTATTGATATTAATAGTATGGAGATACTTCGCATTCAACTACTGAAATGTATTTACCGTTTAGCAATGAAGATAATTTTTGGTTGAAGAAATTAAGTGGATACCTTTCACACATTTTGTATACTTCCTGATAGATTTTGTTCTTGAGACACGTCACTTTCTCTGACTCACCGAATCAGTTACATCAAAAATTAAAATTTTATAAACTTTCCTCTTTTCGATAAATGTCTGAGTATCCCCATCTTTGCACATTTTCGTTTCCAACAATATATTTTAATTTACAGTTATTGATATGGTTGTAAGAATGAATGTCCAGTATTGTTAGCAAAGATTAAAACTCAGAAACTTCTAGCAGCAAGTGATGCTGACGCCTGAAACTGTTGTAACCTGTACATTGGCTGCATTTATTTACAGCCTACACATTATTATGAACACGTTGCTGAATCACGTCGTAAAGTATGCAGTGAAAGTGAATGATTTGTATAGTTTGCCAACAGTGTTATATCTGTAGCTACTCGAAGTTACCTATTGACTATAGTAAACATACCATCGTGAGGCTTTGAAAATGAAATCTATAATATGAATACCCATCTTCAGAAGAAGCTGCTGTAGAACAAGTACTATTTCTTTGGTTTTTCTGTCTTAAGCGTACTGTGAACAAAGGTTTTCGCCTGACGGGTCTCGCCTTACTTCTAAGGACCATCACTGGTCATTTTTTAGACATTTTGCACACATGAGATGTTTTACATTTTGATTCCTATACAAAGCTCTTGCTTAAATGCCCTATGTTCTGTATACGTTACTTACGGCATCAATTGACTCTTTTAACTCGTTTGAAGAGAGCTGGCTATTCGTCTCTTCATACCATGCCCCCCTTCTCACCCCGCTCACCACCCCCACCTCCCCACACACAGATACAAAAATGAACTTACTGATACTGGATTCGCAATATGACCAACACATATAAAAAACAATTGGATTCACAACAATACAGTACTTAGCGAAAACTAGAACATCTGTAGCAG
This sequence comes from Schistocerca americana, assembly GCF_021461395.2. Classification (NCBI taxonomy): domain Eukaryota; kingdom Metazoa; phylum Arthropoda; class Insecta; order Orthoptera; family Acrididae; genus Schistocerca; species Schistocerca americana. Next base: position 102,547,990 of record NC_060125.1, on the reverse strand, counting down.
AATTTGTATGAAGTGAACTTGTGTTAAATTTTGCGAGGTAAAGCGAAGAGCAAAAAAACGAAATCCAGTAATTAATTTCATTTTTTAAATTTTTTTTTCAGATTGTACAAAGCTATCATGCTTTCTTTTCGACTACAATCACTGATAGAAACACAGAAATAATCAGTTTTCTTCAGAACAAGTGAAAAGGAGTAATAAATGTCGAAAGAAACGTTTATAAAACATACTATTGCTAAGCAAAAAAGATTTTTACACTATGGGTATCAAAATTTAATAACAGATTTTGTTTGTAAAATGTTCACATAATTACGAATGATGATGCTTTACAGATAAAGCGAAGGGCGACTCCTGAAAAGATTCTTAATTTGTAGTACGCTCAGCAGAGAAAAACGTATATATGTCGAAACTAGTGGTCTGTAATAAAAGAATAAATGAACTACTTTTGTATACGGAAAGAAATTTCTAGACATTCAAGCACATTTGCAACGTACATACAGTGATCAAATTCACATCCAGTATAGTACAATTTCCACAACTATGAGCAAACTCTCAAACAGTCAAATATACAGTACACACACACATATATATATATATATATATATATATATATATATATATATATATATATATATATATGGAACTGGAGAACATCCCATTGCAACAGGTGAGGTGTTAAAAGCTCATAGACTCTTTGTCTGAAAAGCAGTTTTTAGCAATATTTTCGATGTTACTTGCCTCTGATATGAGTTCTTCTACGCGCTTCAGCCTGAGATCATAGGGAAAGTGGCGATCCATTCGCAGTAATGCCTGCAAAGAAAAAAAAAACAAGTGTGGTTAACACACTCGGCTACAAGACGCCCTAAGGGGCGTCGTGGCGAGGGAGGCAGTTTGCAGAGGAGAAGAAATATTTCTTACAAGAATGAAAATAAAATAATTTACAGTGACAGATAAAACATCAAATTGTTGTAGTAATTGCTATCGTTTTTCTTCCTTCCAAAAAAGATGAAACCGGAGAAATCTCGTAACTGAAATTAGATATTTCTATTCCACGGGAAAGAGACGTGAAAGGGAAGTAGTAATAGAGAAGCAAGCGAAACAGCATTGTAATCAGTCGTGTTACCCAGTCTGTATAAAGACCAAGTGCAAGGCAAGCGAAAGCGAAATTGTAAAACCCATTCAAGCAGAGGGAGAAGAAAAAAAACTTTAAGGTTTGCTGATGTCATTGTAGATATTTTAAGGACAGATAAGGCTCGCAAGATCAACTGAACGGAAAATTTTCTGAGTCTTCTGAAGGAGGTTTTAATATGAACGTAAAAAAAAATAAAACAAGGGAAATAGAACGTAGTCTAATAGAGACAGGATGTTGTGACTTAGATTAGGAAATGCGTCACTAAAAGCATTAGATGAATTTTTTGGCAGCAAAATAACTGACAGTGGCAGAGAGGATGTATAATGCAGACTGGCAATAAGAAACGTTTCTGAAAATACGAATATATGATTAGCTATTTTGCCAGTCGAAGACAAGCTTGTTTGGCTCATGGAAGAGATTCAAGGAGAAGATGAATCACATGAACTGACAGACGCTTGAAGATAGACACCGATTCCAGCCAAAGTCTACTTACAATTACCCTCAGGTCAGTATGGCTCAAATGGCTCTGAGCACTATGGGACTCAACTGCTGTGGTCATAAGTCCCCTAGAACTTAGAACTACTTAAACCTAACTAACCTAAGGACAGCACACAATACCCAGCCATCACGAGGTAGAGAAAATCCCTGCAGGTCAGTATGAACTGAGGAATATAGAAGTACATGGTGTTCCACAATTCATGTTACATCCTACTAGAGGTTGTAGAGGGGACTTAGTAGATCAAGTTTTACACAGGAACCCATATTCGGAAAAGTCATCTAAGGACGCTACAGAGCGTTAAAGTCGTCGGTGCCAGCGTCTCTAAACGTATGTATATACATGGTGTTTCAGTGAGGACGTTACCCACTTTCTATGGTGATGGCGAAGGAGAAGTGTATCATTTTAAGGTAAGGGTCTCTGTACCGGAAACGAATAGCACGTTATACGCGAAACCAGTTCTGATACGTCTGGAAATGGAATACATATAGCTGTACTGTTGGTACTATGACTGTAGGATAGACAACTTTCAGTGGTGGTAGTATGGAGGAAAACAAGAAAAAATGTCCTTAAATATGGGCTCTAAAATGCATACCCTGAGGAGCTATGGCCTCTCGTTCATCTTCGATACTGTGAAACAGTACTCCTCTACTGAACACGTGCTCATAGCTCTTCAGCCTAGAGCTCAAGTCTGCAGGACATCTTTTCTTCTTTTCGTCCATACTACCACCTCTGAAAGTTGCCTATCCTACAATCATAGTGCACCAGTAGCACCGCTATATGTATTCCACGGTCAGAGGTATCAGAACGGGTTTCGCGTATAATTTGCAATTCGTTCGTTTCCGGTAAAGAGACCCTTACCTCAAACTGATACATATATTGAAGCACAATAGAGGTTGGTATAGGCATGCGCATTCAAATACAGAGATATGTAAACAGGCAGAAGGCGGCACTGGGGTCGGAAACGCCTGTGTAAGGCAATAAGTGTGTGGCGCAGTTGTTAGGTCGGTTACTGTAGCTACAGTGGCACGTTATCAATGAGTTTGAACGTGGTGTTATAGTCGGCGCATGACGATGGGTCACAGCATTTGCGAAGTAGAGATGAAGTGGGGATTCTTCCGTACGACCATTTCACGAGTATACCGTGAATATCAAGAATCCGGTAACACATCAAATCTCCGACATCGCTGCGGCCGGAAAAAGATCGTGCAAGAACGGGACCAATGACGACTGAAGAGAATCGTTCATTGTGACAGAAGTGCAACCCTTCCGCAAACTGCTGCGGATTTCAATGCCGGGCCGTCAACAAGTGCCAACCATTCAAAGAAAGCCCACTCGTGTACCCTTGATTACTGTACGTCACAAAGCTGTACGCCTTCCCTGGGACCGTCAACACCGACATTGGACTGTTGATGATTGGAACCATGTTGCCTGGTAGAATGGACGTGTACGGATATGGAGACAACCTCATGAATCCATGGAGCCTGCATATCAGCAGGGGACTGCTTAAGCAGGTGGAATCTCTGTAATGGCGTGGGGCGTGTGCAGTTGGAGTGATATGGAGCACCTGATACGGGACCCCTGATACGTCTAGATACGACTCAGACAGGTGACACGTACATAAGCATCCTGTCTGATCACCTGCATCTATTCATATCCAATGTGCCTTCCCAAGGACTAGGACAAAACTGCTACACCACTGACGTGCAGAACTGCTACAGAGTGGCTCCAGGAACACTCTTCTGAGTTTAAACACTTCCGCTGACGACCAAACTCCCCAGACATGAACATTATTGAGCACATGTGGAATTCTTTGCTGTTCAGAAGAGATCTCGACCCCCTCGTACTCTTACAGATTTATGGACATCCCTGCAATTGTCATGGTGTCAGTTCCGTCCAGCAGACATTATCGAGTCTGTGCCACGTCGTGTTGCGAGACTTCTGCGTGCTTGCAGGGGCCCTACACGATATTAGGCAGGTGTACCCGTTTCCGTGGCTTTTCAGTGTGTAACCTTCTCCATCATAATAGAAAATTTGCAACATCACCACGGGATCAGTCTGTATACAGATTTACAAGTTCCGGAAAATGTAACTTTGACGCTCTTTAGCGTCGTTGGATGACGTTTTTGGGCATGGGCTCCGATGTAAAACATTATCTACCTAATTTCCCCGTATAACTTCTAGAAGTACCCGCCTCCATGGTGTATGTCGCTAACCCACGCTTGTACCCGGGGGTAAATTGGTTTGAATCTGCTGGTGGAAAAAATTTTACTGCATCTGACTGGGAAGGGGAGGAGATTTATTTCCATAAAATTCCTTGTACCAGATTTGGCGCCAACGTACTGCTTTTAATACCAAACGTGTACACAGTCTGTCATGAGGGTAGAGCATACGACACTGTTGACGGTGATCTGTCCGCCGTCCGCGCGGGATTAGCCGAGCGGTCTAGGGCGCTGCAGTCACGCACTGTGCGGCTGGTACCGGCGGAGGTTCGAGTCCTCCCTCGGGCATGGGTGCGTGTGTTTGTCCTTAGGATAATTTAGGTTCAAGTCGTGTGTAAGCTTAGGGACTGATGACCTTAGCAGTTAAGTCCCATAAGACTTCACATACACTTGAACATCCGTCCTCCGGATGGGGACATTAGGCTTGGCGTCCCCTTGGTACTACTCGCGAGGAGTAGGCTATGTGCCAGCACTGGCTTTTACGTTCTCCCTTCCCTCATCGTCACACAATACACTCACAATTCATACATGCAGTATTACAAAAAGTTGTACTGGGGCATGTTACAAGCAAACCTCTAGAAGTGTGGAACATGAATTGTGAAACACCCTACATAAAACAGCTGTATACGTATCGGCCGCAACAACCAAGGAGTCGTGCGAAATAAACAAAAACTGGTAGGTGCGTTTCTACATGTAGGTGCGTTTCTGAAGGTGATGTCCATTCAAATTTCGAGCCAACCGCACAAGAGCGGTGTTAATAGCGCCACTATGAGAATGCAAACCACATTTGTTTTCAATACACGCTGTAACGGCCGTGAGCGGTAGTTATCTTCGACAACGGATATAGTGAGTTGATGTTAATGAAGAACGCCTTGAAGGCGACAAAGACGTTATCATCAGCACGTCATTGCGTTTGAATGAGGTCGTGTAATAGGGGCTACGAGAATCTGGATGCCCCTTCTGCGATACTGCAGAAAGACTTGGCAGGAATGTAGCCACTGCTGGGAGCACTGGTCACGATAATGTACAATCGCAAGAAGACTAAGCTCCCGACGGTCACGTGGCAGTACAGAGAGAGAAAATCATCGTGTCCGACGTATGGCTGTGACTCATCGTACTGCAACTGCAGCAGCACTTTGAGCAACAGTTGGCATCTCAGTGGCACAACGAACTGTTACAAATCAGTTACTTCAAGAATAGCTACGTGACAGACACGCTGTAGCGTGTACTCCACTGACCGCAATCCAGCGCCATTTGTGACTTCAGTGGTGTCAAGCAAGAGCTCATTGGAGAGCAGGGTGGAAGTCTGTTGTGTTTTCTAATGAAAGCTGGGTCTGCCTCGGTGCCAGTTACGGCCTTGCGGTGGTTACTAGTAGGCCAGTTGAGGGCCTGCAACCAATGTGTCAGTGTGGTAGACACTCTGGACCTACACCTGGATTTACGGTCTGGGGTGCAATTTCGTATGACAGCAAGAGCACTCTCATGGTTATTCCACTCATCCTAACGGCAAATTTGCACGCCCAACTGGCGATCCGAATTGTTGTGCTGGATTTCATGAACAGCATTTGAGGAGGTGGTTTTCAACAGGATAACGCTCGCCCACATACCGCTGTTGCAGCCCAACATGCTGTGCAGAGTGTCGACATGTTGTCTTGGTCTGCTGTATCACCAGATCTGGCTCCAGTCGAGCACATCTGAGACGTCATCTGACAACTCGAGCGTCATTCACAAACAGCGTCAACCGTCCCTGTATTGACCGTTCAAGTGCAACGGCATGGAACTTATACTGGTTGGGGAGAGAGGTGTATACATCAATTACCGGGAAGTTGCATCACAAATTTCCCAGAAACGTGCGATGGCATGCATTAAACAAATGTTAATCTCGTATTGACACCTTCAACTATTGTAGTCCTGTCTACCTCAGTTGTGTGTAATATTACGGTATATTGATAACTTTTACTTATAGACAGTCTGACAGCAACTGAATAAAACACAATTTTAGTGCCATACGCGTTTCGCCTTTATTTTCTGCAAGGCATCGTCAGTAGCCTGGAATATGTACATATGTTTGCTATTTAATTTACATTTTTGTCACTGTGCCTATAGGTTATAAACAGTTCTGGTGGTTGGTATTTCCTATTAAGTAGTAATGTTTTGAACTGTACTTATAAATTGCGTGGACAATTTCTTAGATATTACGCTCCTGTTGCATGTTTGATGTTGTTCTTCTTCTTACGCATGACAATATGCGGTTTTTTCGCACATTCCACAGCACTATGAACTGAACGCTTGTTCCAATGCACTGTTTTGGTTTCTGTTGCCGACTGTCAAATGTTTTTGCCAAAGATCGAATGTTATTGCCAAACTTTCGAGTCTAATTATTGAAGTATCTGTGATCTGTTCGTGTATGCATTGTGTGTGTGTGTGTGTGTGTGTGTGTGTGTGTGTGTGTGTGCGTGTGTGTGTTTTGGTGTGATATAATTTTTTGTGCTGTGTGTATATGTGTACATATTTGTATTTTGGTGTGGTATAATTTTTTTTGTGGGCTGTGTGTGTGTGTGTGTGTGTGTGTGTGTGTGTGTGTGTGTGTGTGTGTGTGTGTGTGTGTTTGTGTCCAGATGGTGAAGGGGGAAGAGTTTTTTTGCTTTATGTTATCATTTCCTTTGTTAAGTGTAGTAGGGAGCCTGTGCTGAAGTGTGTTTGTTCATTTATCACATGTTTGTTTTCTGCTATGACTTTCTGGATGTGGAAGTTTTCTTGCGTTTGTATAAGATGTTTGTCATGGTTGCTTATTCTCATTATTTTCATTTCTTGTTCCATGTTTGTAGGATGATGGTTATGGTGTTTTAAATGCTCTGTAAATGTGGAATGGTTTGTTTCATACTTCCAACATCTGATATGTTCTTTGTATCGTGTTTCAAAATTACTGCATGTCATGCCTATGTACACTGCATCACAACTTTGACATTCAAGTTTATATATTCCTGATTGTTGGAATTTGACCCTGTTGGTAGCTGGCTGGCTTAGGTGTGATTGGAGGGTTTGCCCAGGCTTATATGTTATTTTGAAACCCTGTCTCTTTACGATGTTTGCAACTCTGTGTGTCAGTTTATGTGTGTAGGTCATGGTGTACCATCTGGTTCTTTTCTGTGAGGTGTTGTCATTGTGTGTGTTGTTGAGTGTGTTTGTAAGTTTTCAGCTTGTGAGTTCTCTTGTATTCTGGAAATGTTGTGTTAGTGTTTTTATTTTTTGATTGAGCCTGTGTACCACATGTGTGTCATACCGGTTGTTCCTAGCTATTTGTATGATTGTACTCATTTCTTGTTCATAGTTTCTCTTGCTGAGTGGGATTCTGTTTAATCTATGTAACATGTGTCTTAGTGCTGCAAGTGGGGGTGGTTGGATGTGGAATGTATTATTGTGTCTGTGGCTGTTGGTTTTCTAAAGATGTTAAATGCATATTTGCCATTTTCTTTTTTTATTGTAATGTCAAGAAAATTTATTTGATTTTCTTCTTCTTTTTCAAGTGTGAATTTTATGTTTTGATGAGCTTTGTTTCTATCTGAATGGAGTTCATCTATTTTTTCACTTGGCTTATCTACCAGACAAATAATGTCATCCACGTATCTGTACCAATATATGATTTTGAAACTTTCATTAGTGGTTATCTTTTCAAATATCTGATTTTCTAGGTGACTGATGAAAATGTTTGCTAGTGTTCCTGATATTGGTGATCCCATTGGCAGTCCATCACTTTGTAGATAATATTCATCCTCAAACTGAAAGTAGTTTTGTTCAGTTGTCAGTCTGAGCATACCTGTTATTTCTTTTATTGCATCTGTGGTGAGGTTGCTGTGGGATGAGAGATTTTGTTCTATGATTTCTATTGTTTCTGTGATAGGGATGGAGGTATACATATTTTCTATATCGAATGAAATCAGTGATGCTGTGTGTGGTACCTGTATGTTCTGTATCTTTTCTGTTAGGTTTCCTGTTTTTATCACTGTTCCGTTGTTTTTTACTTTATAGTGTTTTGTAAGTAACTTTTGGAGGTGTTTGGCTATGTGGTATGTTGGGGCTTTCTTGAAGTTGATAACAACTCTCATTGGTATTCCGTCTTTATGTACTTTCGGTTGACTGCGGAGTGTTGGTACTTGTGGGTTTTTCTGTGTTCTGTAGTATTTCAGTTTGTCTGTGAGTGTGTGTTCAATGTTTTTCAATGTTCGTTTCACGTTTGCCTGGAATCGTGTAGTTGGATCTGACCAGTTTTTGTATGGCATTGGTGTTTATGTATTCCTTGGTTTGTGTGAACAAAATAATTGTGAAATTAACATAGGACTGACAGGAGAACTAGTAAAAGAAGAAATAAAAGGCATAATGAAACAAACACAGCAGACACACAATGAGAGCAACCAAACAGAAGCAGCCACTATGAAAAGGTTAAAACAAAAGTTAACAAACAATAACATATTAATAACAAGAGCAGACAAGGGAGATGTAACAGTACTCATGGATAAAGAGCAATACATCACAAACCAGATATAATGATACAGCCCTACAATATCTTTGACGTACGGAGACGGCGCGAATATTTATTTGTATGTGTAGGCCATTTAAAGAACCTACACAAACTCCATCGTACAGGATGCTTGCATTCGACGTTCTGCCGGTTACACCGGTTATTAATATACCAGCATTTTACATTTGCAGTGGCTTATCTCGCACTTACTTTAACCTGTGTTACTGCAACGTTAATCACTTAAATATATTACCTGGGCAAATGTATTCACGAAACTTCACTCCTCTGCATTAATTATTTTTTGGTGTTGCGATTTTTTTTTCCGTCAATGTAGACGTAGACATGGGGGGGTGGGCTGCGACTCACGTGGAAGATGAGGTGTTCGCGGACGGTGAGGGCGCCCACGAAGTAGTTCTGCTGGGCGACGTAGGCGGCGTGGGCGGCGAGGTGGGCGGCGTCGGCGGGCCGGCCGTCGAGCAGGCGCTCCCCCGAGTGGAGGGCGGCGCGGAAGGTGAGCGCCTGCAGCAGCGAGGTCTTGCCGGCGCCGCTGGCGCCCAGCACGGCCAGCAGCTCCCCGGGCAGCGCCTGGCCGCTCACTGCAACAGCCAGCCGACAGCGCGCTCGCAGTCTGTCAGACTGTCGGGCGGGTGGGGTCGACACCGACTCAGAGGAAGGCCTCGGGGCTTGTTGGTGACGTCACGTCAGCCAGGCACGGCCAACGTCAGGTCTGTTGCAGGCAGAAACGCCTGGGCGTGCTAGTCTCTATAAATCTCTCATTTTTGGACAAAATGTTTGGTATAGTTTTCAATTCTGCAGTTTTATTTACATGAAAGATTTTCGTACTATCGTAAAGCTACAAATGAAGATCATAGTTCTGTATTACTGAATCCTGTCGAAAATGGCTGACATCAAAATAAGTGTCCAAGGAATAGAAAAGCAACTGGAATCACTCAACAGAGGAAAGTCCACTGGACCTGACGCGAAAGAACTTGCCCCCCCCCCCCCCTTCTAACAGCCGTGTACCGCAAGTCTCTATAGCAGGGCCGGCCAAACGCTGCACAGTGTGCAGACGTGCGGAAGTGCTGCACATGTGCGCACGTGTGCGACAGCGAGCGACAGCGACATCTGTCATTAGACATGTGTCCTAAATGAACGGCGGCGGCTTCACTTCCCTGTTAATGTGGTGCAAGCAAGAGCGCAACATACCCAGTCTCGTTTACCCCTGGTAACCGTAACCTTAACAGAGAAGTACTGAGAAATGGCAAGTACTGTGAAAAAGCAAAGGACGGGAGATCTATGTTCTCAGTCGTTTAAAAAAGACTGGGAACTGCAATTCTTTTTTTGTAGCCGTCGGTGAAAACTCACACTGTTTGCTGTGCCGCCGAATAATAGGCGACCAGCGTAAGTTTTCAATTGAAAGACATTACAATACGTATCACAAAGACGAGTGTAGTGTACTCAACAGTGAAGAACGGCAAGCAAAATTAAATGTCCTTCAGAAAATGGGTGAGACACATCAACTCGATTTTACTGTACGTCAAAGTAACTGACACTTCTTGAATTCTTAGTTTCTTGTGTTACATTTATGTCTGTTTTACTGTACGCTGTACAATGTACTGTTTTCAATTTTCCAGAGTGCCAACCACACTAAATCTTCACTGCGAGCAAGTTTTAAAATCGCATTAAGAATTGCACAATCTGGGAAACCCTTTCTGGAAGAGTAGTTTGTGAAACGGTGTCTGATTGATGCTGCAGGACTTGGGTGTCCCACGAACGTTAGCAGGTTTCAAGAAATCAGTCTATCCAAACAAACAGTGACAAGACGTATCAGTGCTATGGCCGGCGATCTGCACAGGCAGCTAATAAATAAGGCTAAATACTATGTTGCTTTCTCTGTTGCGCTCGATGAAGCAACAGATCTTACAGATACAGCCCAGGTTGTGATATACATACGAGGTGTCGATTACGCACTTTGTGTAACAGAGAAGCGACATCTGTGCGTAGAAACATGCACTACATGAACGCTGACGGCTGCGGCGTGCACGCTGTGACCCGGAAGTTGCACATGTGCAAGAGCACAGCACGCGTGCAGAATTTCTGGATGGCCCTGCTCTAGAGGAACGGAAGGTTCCAGTCTTCAAGAAGCGTCGTCGAGCAGATGCGCAAAACTATAGACCTATATCTCTGACGTCGATCTGTTGTAGGATTTTAGAACATGTTTTTTGCTCGCGTATCATGTCGTTTTTGGAAACCCAGAATCTACTCTGTAGGAATCAACATGGATTCCGGAAACAGCGATCGTGTGAGACCCAACTCGCCTAATTTGTTCATGAGGCACAGAAAATATTAGATACAGGCTCCCAGGTAGATGCTATTTTCCTTGACTTCCGGAAGGCGTTCGATACAGTTCCGCACTGTCGCCTGATAAAGTAAGAGCCTATGGAATATCAGACCAGCTCTGTGGCTGCATTGAAGAGTTTTTAGCAAACGGAACACAGCATGTTGTTATCAATGGAGAGACGTCTACAAACGTTAAAGTAACCTCTGGCGTGCCACAGGGGAGTGTTATGGGACCATTGCTTTACACAATATATGTAAATGACCTAGTACATAGTGTCAGACGTTCCATGCGGCTTTTCGCGGATGATGCTGTAGTATACAGAGAAGTTGCAGCATTAGAAAATTGTAGCGAAATGCAGGAGGATCTGCAGCGGATAGGCACTTCGTGCAGGGAGTGCCAACTGACCCTTAACATAGACAAATGTAATGTATTGCGAATACATAGAAAGAAAGATCCTTTATTGTATGATTACATCATAGCGGAACAAACACTGGTAGCAGTTACTTCTGTAAAATATCTGGGAGTATGCGTGCGGAACGATTTGAAGTGGAATGATCATATAAAATTAATTGTTGGTAAGGCGGGTACCAGGTTGAGATTCATTGGGAGAGTGCTTAGAAAATGTAGTCCATCAACAAAGGAGGTGGCTTACAAAACACTCGTTCGACCTATACTTGAGTATTGCTCATCGGTGTGGGATCCGTACCAGATCGGGTTGACGGAGGAGATACAGAAGATCCAAAGAAGAGCGGCGCGTTTCGTCACAGGGTTATTTGGTAACCGTGATAGCGTTACGGAGATGTTTAGCAAACTCAAGTGGCAGACTCTGCAAGAGAGGCGCTCTGCATTGCGGTGTAGCGTGCTGTCCAGGTTTCGAGAGGGTGCGTTTCTGGATTAGGTACCGAATATATTGCTTCCCCCTACTTATACCTCCCGAGGAGATCACGAATGTAAAATTAGAGAGATTCGAGCGCGCACGGAAGCTTTCAGACAGTCGTTATTCCCGCGAACCATACGCGACTGGAACAGAAAAGGGAGGTAATGACAGTGGCACGTAAAGTGCCCTCCGCCACACACCGTTGGGTGGCTTGCGGAGTATAAACGTAGATGTAGATAAAATTAGAGCTCGTACTGAGGCGTTCAGACAGTCGTTTTTCCCTCGCGCGATCCGTGAGTGGAACAGTGGGAGGGGGATATGACCAAGGCGCGAATTGTGCCCTCCGCCACACACAGCTTGGTGGCTAGAAGAGTATAGATGCAGATGTATAACAAACGTAGATCAGTATGAGAAGATGCTTTGCCCCATTTCAAGCTTCGGAAATTTTACATTCAATTAACTATATTTACTTGATCCATTTTGTTATCGAAACTTACCCCAACCCCCTTACATTGAACTCGTTTCTTTTATTTATTTACTTCTTTTCGTTTGACATCGTCACTGGAAATGCGAACTAATTTACATGTGCAAATGTCCAAGTGTTGCCAGTAATTAGATTTCTGTCGTTTTCAACGAAAGCCGGCCGCGGTGGTCTAGCGGTTCTAGGCGCTCAGTCCGGAACCGCGCGACTGCTACGGTCGCAGGTTCGAATCCTGCCTCGGACATGGATGTGTGTGATGTCCTTAGGTTAGTTAGGTTTAAGTAGTTCTAAGTTCTAGGGGACTGATGACCACAAATGTTAAGTCCCATAGTGCTCAGAGCCATTTTTCAACGAAAGGAATTCTAAACAGGAAACAAAATAGCTTCATACATCGAAAATACTGCTGAGATTAAACTTTTTTAAACATGCACATTAGAAAAGATAAATATTCCCCTCTTGTAACTGAAAGGAGAAACTTTATAAGACAAAAATATTTTATTTGATAAAACAAGTATCTCTCTTTTGCCTCTTCTTCTGTCCCGCTCACCTTCCCCAAACGTGTAAAATTGCAAGATATTTCATTAACATTCAGTGCTCCTCACCCCATAGTCAACCAAGATACCTGAAGAAGAGCACCAATATGTTCACAGTTTCTCGTAAAAGCAACCCAGTACAAACGTAACTTCCTCTGATTTACACATAAGGTAAGGAAGCACGAATTGTGTTTCTGCTGGACCATGAAGTTGTTTTTGTATGTCAATCCTTAAAACAGTTCAGCAGTACATTATCTGTTTAGAAGTGTAATGAATTGCACAATTAATTGATTGCAGAAATCTCTCAGAACAATGTGTGTTGGTCAACTACCGCCAATAGTTTCACATTTTCCTGTGTCAGAGAGGGAGACACCACCATTATGACTGTGCCTGCAACAGATCTGGCGTTGGCCGTGCCTAGCTGACGTGACGTCACGAACAAGCGCCGAGGCCTTCCTTTGAGTCGGTAGCGTGCGCCTCAGAAATACAGGGTGTCAGACTAGAAGCGGAAGGGGCGAGTAGAGGACAATGAAACAAGCAACCCCGTACATATTATAAAAATAGATGTACGTTCACCCACTGGTGTGACAACAGTAATGAAACAGCGGCATGCACATTCACAGATGGCGGTAGGATGGCGTAAACGACTGACAAAGGGCAACGCCTTAGCGTAGCTGCCGTTTGCACTCAGGTGACTAATGTTCGACTTGATTATGGCCGCACGCCGGGAATTACACTACTGGCCATTGAAATTGCTACACCACCAAGACGACGTGCTACAGACGTGGAATTTAACCGACAGGAAGAAGATGGTCTCATATGGAAATGATTAGCTATTCAGACTATTCACACAAGGCTGCCACCTACTACTTGCTGACATGAGGAAAGTTTCCAACCGATTTCTCATACACAAACAGCAGTTGACCGGCGTTGCCTGCTGAAACGTTGTTGCGATGTCTCGTGTAAGGAGAAGAAATGCGTACCATCACGTTTCCGACTTTGATAACGGTCGGATTGTAACCTATCGCGATTGCGGTTTATTGTATCGCGACATGGCTGCTCGCGTTGGTCGAGATCCAATGACTGTTAGCAGAATATGGAGTCGGTGGATTCAGAAGGGTAATACGGAACGCCGTGCTGGATCCAAACGGCCTCGTATCACTAGCAGTCGAGATGACAGGCACCTTATCCTCATGGCTGTAACGGATCGTGCAGCCACGTCTCGATCTCTGAGTCAGCAGATGGGGACGTTTTCAAGACAACAACCATCTGCACGAACAGTTCGACGACGTTTGCAGCAGCATGGACTATCAGCTCGGAGACCATGGCTGCGGTTACCGTTGACGCTGCATCGCAGACAGGAGCGGCGGCGATGGTGTACTCAACGACGAACCTGGGTGCACAAATGGCAAAATGTCATTTTTTCAGATGAATCCAGTTACTGTTTACAGCATCATGACGGACGCATCCGTGTTTGGCGACATCGCCGTGAACGCACATTGGAAGCGTGTATTCGTCATCGCCATACTGGCGTATCACCCGGCGTGATGGTATGGGGTGACGGTGGTTATACGTCTCTGTCACCTCTTGTTCGTATTGACGGCACCTTGAACAGTGGACGTTACATTTCAGATGTGTTACGACCCGTGGCTCTACACTTCATTCGATCCCTGTGAAACCCTACGTTTCAGCAGGATAATGCACGACCGCATGTTGCTGGTCCTGTACGGCCCTTTCTGGATACAGAAAATGTTCGACTGCTGCCCTGCCCACCACGTTCTCCAGATCTCTCACCAATTGAAAACGTCTCGTCAATGGTGGCCGAGCAACTGGCTCGTCACAATACGCCAGTCACTACTCTTGATCAACTGTGGTATCGTGTTGAAGTTGCATGGGCAGCTGTACCTGTACACACCTTCCAAGCTCTGTTTGACTCAATGCTCAGGCGTATGAAGGCCGTTATTACGGCGAGAGGTGGTTGTACTGGGTACTGATTTCTTTGGATCTATGCACCCAAGTCGCGTGAAAATGTAATCACATGTCAGTTCTAGTATGATATATGTGTCCAATGAATACCCGTTTATCGTCTGCCTTTCTTCTTGGTGTAGCAATTTTAATGACCAGTAGTGTAACAGACTCTGAGCGCGGAATGTTAGTTCGTGCTAGACGCATTGGATATCTCATTTCGAAAATCGTTAGGGAATTGAACACTCCGATATCCACAATGTCAAGAGTGTGTCGACAATACCACATTTCACACGTTACCTCTCACTACGGACAGCGCAGTGCCCGATGGCCTTCACTTAACTATTGAGAGCAGCGGCGTTTGCGTTAGAGTTGTCAGTGCTAACAGACAAGAAACACTTCGTAAAATAACCGGGCAAATCAATGTGGGACGTACGACAAACGTATCCATTAGGACAGTGCGGCGAAATTCAACGTTAATCTGCTGTGGCGGCAGACGACCGACACGAGTCATAAAACACATCATCTGCAATGCCTATCTTGGGCTCGGGACCATATCGGTTGGACCCTAGACTACTGGTGAACCGGTTCCAGCGTGGCGCAGACCCCACGAAGCCATGGAACCAATCTGTCAACAGCGCTCTGTGCAAGCTGGTAGTGGCTCCATAATCGTGTGGGCCGAGTTTGCGTGGAATGGACTGGGTGCTCTGGTCCAACTAAACTGACCACTGACTGGAGGTAATTACGTCCGGCTATTTGGAGACCAAACAACGATCTAGTTTTTATATATGACAATGCGTCATGTCACCGGATCACAATTGTTCGCGATTTGTTTGAAGAACATTCTGGACAGTTCGAGTGAAACATAAAGTATTATATTTTAACTAAAGTTCAGTCTTGATCACAACATTTATGTCTCAATAACATAGGTGACCGGTTTCGGTTGTATTTATATTACCATCTTCAGACCCATGGCTTCCTTGGAGGGTGGTAGGCGGAGCTCTCCTCAGCTGCTACAAAGTGAGTTGACTTTGAAGATGTTTATATAAATATAACCGAAACGGGTCACCTATGTTATAGAGACATAAAGTGTTGTGATCAAGACTGAACTTTAGTTAAAATATAGTTCGAGTGAATGATTTAGCTACCTAAACCGCCCAGCACGAATCCCACCGAATATTTCAGGGATACAATCGAGAGGTCACGAAACCCTGCACAGGCAACCCTTTCACAGTCATCGAGGCCTATAGAGGGAGCAGGGTTCATTATTTCAGCAGGGGACTTCCAACAAATTGTTGAATCCATATCACGTCGAGATTCTGTGCTTCGCTGGGAAAATGAATGTCCGATACCATATTAGGAGGCACTCCCCGAATTTTTTTATATCATTATATACGTATGTATGCATGTACGTTCCATATCTCCTCATAAACCAGTGGATGGATTTCAACCATAGTTGGCACACGTATCACTTATACACATATGAAGGGCTTATTTCTATAGTGGTACAAGTCCATTACCTCCACTTTCCTGCCTATAATGCTTCTGATATTAATGATCCAAACAAACAGAAAGAAAGGTTCATCTCTAGCAAGAAGCCAAATGCTTGGATATTTCTGGTATCTCAAATGCAGATTTTTCAACGCTCATTTAGGACTCTGTATTTTTAGATGAACAAAAATGGAATGCGACATAAAAGTTTTCTGGGTTTGGTACCGCGACATAATGTAAAAACTATTGCTGCTGGAGAAAAACCAACGTTTCGGCCACGATTGCAATGGCCTTCTTCTGGGTCTAATGGTGCGTTCTAGCTATGCAGTCTCCTTTATATTTTGTTGTTAGTGTTCACTGCGCATTCCATTACGTCATAATTTTAAAAAGGTAGTTAGTTTCATTGGTCACTTAAGGAAGAAGGAGAGGGAACTTTATTTTTAATAGGTTTTTGCGGTGGAGGGAGAACGTGACCTCTGTTGTCTATTGGCTCTTCTGCTATGTACCATGATTGGTGGTCACCGTCGAATGAGAAGTTTGCTGCTGTTTACCAACTGCTGGACGTCGGCCGCGAGGCGGTAGATACTCGCAACAAGAAAGATAAGCAAGAAATAGACAAACTGCAGGCAACAGTGCGCTTACCTTATCTGAAAAACGTTACTGACCCAATAGGCAAACACCTTCGCCGCGTTGGGGTGCGGCCTGTCTTCTATAGTGGTCGTAGGATCCACACGTAGAGTGTATCCACAGGACATGTGGCCCGCAATTGAAGAAGTGTCATGATGATCTCTCCATTGGCAAAAGATTCCGGAATAGTCCTCCATTCGAGTCTCCGGGAGGGGACTGCCAAGGGGGAGGTTACCATGAGAAAAAGATTCAATAATCTACGAAATGATAACATTCTACGAGTCGGCGCGTGGAATGTCAGAAGCTTGAACGTGCTAGAGAAACTAGAAAATCTGAAAAGGGAAATGCAAAGGCTCAATCTAGATATAGTAGGGGTCAGTGAAGTGAAGTGGAAGGAAGACAAGGATTTCTGGTCAGATGAGTATCGGGTAATATCAACAGCAGCAGAAAATGGTATAACAGGTGTAGGATTCGTTATGAATAGGAAGGTAGGGCAGAGGGTGTGTTTCTGTGAACAGCTCAGTGACCGGGTTGTTCTAATCAGAATCGAGAGCAGACCAACACCGACAACGATAGTTCAGGTATACATGCCGACGTCACAAGCTGAAGATGAACAGATAGAGAAAGTGTATGAGGATATTGAAAGGGTAATGCAGTATGTAAAGGGGGACGAAAATCTAATAGTCATGGGCGACTGGAATGCAGTTGTAGGGGAAGGAGTAGAAGAAAAGGTTACAGGACAATATGGGCTTGGGACTAGGAATGAAAGAGGAGAAAGACTAATTGAGTTCTGTAACAAGTTTCAGCTAGTAACAGCGAACACCCTGTTCAAGAATCACAAGAGGAGGAGGTATACTTGGAAAAGGCCGGGAGATACAGGAAGATTTCAATTAGATTACACATGGTCAGACAGAGATTCCGAAATCAGATACTGGATTGTAAGGCGTACCCAGGAGCAGATATAGACTCAGATCACAATATAGTAGTGATGAAGAGTATGCTGAAGTTCAAGACATTAGTCAGGAAGAATCAATACGCAAAGATGTGGGATACTGAAGTACTAAGGAATGACGAGATACGTTTGAAGTTCTCTAACGCTATAGATATAGCAATAAGGAATAGCGCAGTAGGCAGTACAGTTGATGAGGAATGGACATCTCTAAAAAGAGCCACCACAGAAGTTGGGAAGGAAAACATAGGTATAAAGAAGGTAGCTGCGAAGAAACCATGGGTAACAGAAGAAATACTTCAGTTGATTGATGAAAGGAGGAAATACAAACATGTTCCGGGAAAATCGGGAATACAGAAATACAAGTCGCTGAGGAATGAAATAAATAGGAAGTGCCGGAAAACTAAGACGAAATGGCTGCAGGAAAAATGTGAAGACATCGAAAAGGATATGATTGTCGGAAGGACAGACTCAGCATACAGGAAAGTCAAAACAACCTTTGGTGACATTAAAAGAAACGGTGGTAACATTAAGAGTGCAACGGGAATTCCACTGTTAAATGCAGAGGAGAGAGCAGATAGGTGGAAAGAAAACATTGAAAGCCTCTATGAGGGTGAAGATTTGTCTGATGTGATAGAAGAAGAAACAGGAGTCGATTTAGAAGAGATAGGGGATCCAGTATTAGAATCGGAATTTAAAAGAGCTTTGAGGGACTTACGGTCAAATAAGGCAGAAGGGATAGATAACATTCCATCAGAATTTCTAAAATCATTGGGGGAAGTGGCAACAAAACGACTATTCACGTTGGTGTGTAGAATATATGAGTCTGGCGATATACCATCAGACTTTTGGAAAAGCATCATCCACACAATTCCGAAGACGCCAAGAGCTGACAAGTGCGAGAATTATCGCACAATCAGCTTAACAGCTCATGCATCGAAGCTGCTTACAAGAATAATATACAGAAGAATGGAAAAGAAAATTGAGAATGCGCTAGGTGACGATCAGTTTGGCTTTAGGAAAAGTAAAGGGACGAGAGAGGCAATTCTGACGTTACGGCTAATAATGGAAGCAAGGCTAAAGAAAAATCAAGACACATTCATTGGATTTGTCGACCGGGAAAAAGCGTTCGACAATATAAAATGGTGCAAGCTGTTCGAGATTCTGAAAAAAGTAGGGGTAAGCTATAGGGAGAGACGGGTCATATACAATATGTACAAAAACCAAAAGGGAATAATAAGAGTGGACGATCAAGAACGAAGTGCTCGTATTAAAAAGGGTGTAAGACAAGGCTGTAGCCTTTCGCCCCTTCTCTTCAATCTGTACATCGAGGAAGCAATGATGGAAATAAAAGAAACGTTCAGGAGTGGATTTAAAATACAACGTGAAAGGATATCAATGATACGATTCGCTGATGACATTGCTATCCTGAGTGAAAGTGAAGAAGAATTAAATGATCTGCTGAACGGAATGAACAGTCTAATGAGTACACAGTATGGTTTGAGAGTAAATCGGAGAAAGACGAAGGTAATGAGAAGTAGTAGAAATGAGAACAGCGAGAAACTTAACATCAGGATTGATGGTCACGAAGTCAATGAAATTAAGGAATTCTGCTACCTAGGCAGTAAAATAAACAATGACGGACGGAGCAAGGAGGACATCAAAAGCAGACTCGCTATGGCAAAAAAGGCATTTCTGTCCAAGAGAAGTCTACTAATATCAAATACCGGCCTTAATTTGAGGAAGAAATTTCTGAGGATGTACGTCTGGAGTACAGCATTGCACGGTAGTGAAACATGGACTGTGGGAAAACCGGAACAGAAGAGAATCGAAGCATTTCAGATGTGGTGCTATAGACGAATGTTGAAAATTAGGTGGACTGATAAGGTAAGGAATGAGGAGGTTCTACGCAGAATCGCAGAGGAAAGGAATATGTGGAAAACACTGATAAGGAGAAGGGACAGGATGATAGGACATCTGCTAAGACATGAGGGAATGACTTCCATGGTACTAGAGGGAGCTGTAGAGGGCAAAAACTGTAGAGGAAGACAGAGATTGGAATACATCAAGCAAATAATTGAGGACGTAGGTTGGAAGTGCTACTCTGAGATGAAGAGGTTAGCACAGGAAAGGAATTCGTGGCGGGCCGCATCAAACCAGTCCATAGACTGATGACCGAAAAAAAAAGGATCCAGAACGTGCTAGGCTCCACTAAGGACAAGGTGGATGCATTACACACTGCAGGCGTTTACAAGGTGACTGGTAGGCCAATAGCAACGCGCGTTCAGGAACACGAGCGTTATATTCGTCTAGGGCAACACAACAAATTCAAATGGTTCAAATGACTCTGAGCACTATGCGACTTAACTTCTCAGGTCATCAGTCGCCTATAACTTACAACTAATTAATCCTAACTTACCTAAGAACATCACACATATCCATGCCCGAGGCAGGATTCGAACCTGCGACCGTAGCGACACAACAAATCCGCAGTGGCAGAACGTCACCAAGACTGCGGAAAAGAAATAAAATTCAGCGAAGCCTGTGTGTTGGCCAAGCAGGCAAATTTGACGAAACGCAAAATCAGAGAGGCCATCGAAATACTTAAACACCCTAACAACATGAACAGGGAGGATGGACTCAGGCTTGCCCCATCTTGACTGCCAGCAATCAGAGCCCAACAGACCGCACTGTCAACACGACGCACGAGCACTACCGGCGAGTAACTGCCGCCGCGCGGCCGACGTCCAGCAGTTGGTAAACAGCAGCAAACTTCTCATTCGACGGTGACCACCAATCATGGTACATAACACAAGAGCCAATAGACAACAGAGGTCACGTTCTCCCTCCACCGGAATAACCTATTAAAAATAAAGTTCCCTCTCCTTCCTCGTTAAGTGACCAATGAAACTAACTACCTTTTTAAAATTATGACGTAATGGAATGCGCAGTGAACACTAACAACAAAATATAAAGGATACTGCATAGCTAGAACGCACCATTAGACCCTGAAGAAGGCCACTGCAATCGTGGCCGAAACGTTGGTTTTTCTCCAGCAGCAGTAGTTTTTACATTATGATGCGGTACCAAACCCAGAAAACTTTTATGTCGACTGACTCTGGCCGCGGAATCCTACGCAATTACAAAAATGGACTTGTATCACTATTCAAATAAGTCCTTCGTATCACTGTCTGGAAGGAATCCTGTGGGCTAAGAACCACGTACCTGTCAAATGGGTGCAGGTGGGTATGAAAAAGCAGTGTAGTCCAAGACGCGGCAGCCCACTATTATCATCCAATTATTTGAGAATGAGAGCATTTACCGAGTTGCAACATGGTTCACACGTAAATTCAAACCAAAACGGAACTTCTCTCGCTGACAACGCTTACAAAATGATGAAAGGCAGAAAGTCTATAGCTTAATACATTTTCGCTGTTCGTACAGCTAAATTGGTGATGTGCTCTAAACGTACATTTCGCAGACAGTATTCGCATATATGTACCTGTAAAACTACACCATGGTACGACACATAGGTCAGGGGATAAGGCGCCATGAATAGTGAGTGGCGTGAAAATGAAACTGTGGGGCGAAATTCGCTAGATATATAGGTAGAGTGCATGTACAGATATGTTTGAAATTATGTGATATACATTTTATATGTGTGTACGCCGTCAAAGTCGTGGGTAAAAAGCTCATTCCAAACCCCCGGAAAGATTTCAGCCAAACCACGAGACTCTTACTGATATGAATGTAATAACGTAGAGAAAGAAGGGGGGTACATGGTGGATAGACAGGATGATGGTGGAGAAAGGTATGAATACAGGGAGGAAGCTATGTACAGGGAGAGCGGGAAAGGGACCGGGGGAGGGCAAACGAGGAGATGGAGTAAGGAAAGACAAGATAAGAAGAGGGCGAAGGATAAGACGGAATAGTAGAAGATTGGAATAAATGCATACCCAGACAACGCCAGGTACTCAGCTGGTAATCGTTATAAACTCAGGATGTTGTAAGAGCAGTCTCACCCCTGTTACAAGACTGTCAACTGCTATTGGTATGTTTATGCTGCAGCTTCACTGCTGATACAGTGCCGTCAGTCATTAGAGAACGTTACTTTAGTTAGTGTGAAGCAAATAGGTCCCTTCAAGCCTTGAAGCACTTGGTTAGAAGCTGAGTTACTTACACTTTTTGAAACGTGCTATGAGCTTATCAAAAATTAATTCGAGTACTGGCGGCGTTCGCATGTTCATCGTGTGAGCTCTTATTACGCTGCATAAAGTGCACAAAGTAAGCTACGTTTTTATAGGTGGTTTCGAGATGAAAGCACTGGCGCAATTTGTACATTTCACATGAACTTATAAAATTTTAGCCCAACTTTTGCCTATAATGTGGGACTATAATTTGTTTTAGACATTATGATTTCATGGAAGTTCGGTGATTTGGGAATTTGTCAAGGAAAAAGGCGAAATTTCTTTGAAATTTATCACAAATAATGATGGATGGTTGAGAACTGTATGTGCCAGTTGTTCCAAATCGAAATTCTCACCTTAACACTATTGACTGTTTGCTTTTTGCCAGTTTGTTCTTATATTCGTTGCTTGTTAAGATAATATAAGTTAGTTCGGTGAAAAACTAAAATTATAAGCTGTATTGAAACTACCACCTACAAACGAGTGGTTGTTTACTTTTTGTTATTGTCAACTTTTACTCCTTACTTGCTATGATAATAAAAGTTAATTTGGTGAAAAATTTTGGAATATATTTCTTTCATATTGCTGGGGCTCAAAGAGTTAACCTAACACGTATGACACAGCTTGGTCAATCGATCATAGCTTACTGCAGGTGCGAATAGTGGGACAATTCAGGTTCAACCTCACTTATTAATGATCCTTCTGTAAACAAGCAAGTCTCTTGTATTAGCCTCCTTATATAGAAAACTCATTCATTTGAACTCTTTAAGTTATGAGTAAAAGCTTTAGTCTCATCTTATTTATGCACAAAAAATTGTCTGCCTCATCTCCCCTACATCTTTGTGTCAATTGCTGAGGAGAATTACTGTAATTTATGATCCAAAAAAGACATCAGACACTTTGACATTACAGTAGATGTGTGGAAAATGGTGGGGTGTCATCCTGATAGCTGCTTTAGTGTAATCTAATGATTCATGGATGCTCAATAACATTTTCCAAAAGTACTCCAATGCGTGTCCACCATCCATTTTTATTTACAGTTTTGGGTCAATTTTACCCATTATTTCCAATACCTTCTTTTGAAATCATTATCCAAATATGCATATAGATTGTCATAAATATCAGACTTTCAGTATTTAACATTTAACACCGTGCATTACTTAAACAAAGTACACTGGTATCCCATGTTCACTGTTTCATAATAATCACTACAGTGCATTATTTAAACAACTACGTTCCTGCTACTTACCAAATCTCTATTTCACTGTAAGTAACTTTTCCTTGTATTATTACAGTATTAGAAGCAATATTCCAACCGCTAAGACGTCGCCATCAGACAGCCTAAGAGGACTGCGATTATGGTAGACTTGTAAATAATGTTTGTAAATACATGTGCATAATCAGAATAAGAAATCCAGCACTGTTTTATTAGACTACTGCTGTAAACAATAATCATCATAAAATACCAAGGAGTAAGCATCTGGAGCGACCTAAAGTAGACTGGCTACATCAAGTAACAGCAGATCCCCAGCTGAGACATTTTACAGAACTATAATACATCCATGGATGAAGTGCTTTTCAAAACACTATTATTGATACAATCGTGTCACTTGATTGATTGTGGCTAATCTATGACGAAGCTCCCTCAGTAAAAATGATTCAATGGATATTGTTGGAAGCTCCATGAGGCAGGTACATTTCATTCGAACTATAACAGAAAAATTCGGAAAAAGAGAATATATTTCTAACAAAACGGTATTGCGCAAATTTGAGCAAACTGCATTGAACGAAGACTGTGATACCATTATGCCACCACAATCATATATCTGGTGGAACAGTCATAAGAATAAGATGTAATGGAAAAGTACATACAGAGGCATATATATATTATTTTTTGCCCCACAGTCTGGAACCGCTACGGTCACAGGTTCGAATCCTGCCTCGCGAATGGATGTGTGTGATGTCCTTAGGTTAGTTAGGTTTAAGTAGTTCTAAGTTCTAAGGGACTGATGACATCAGAAGTTAAGTCCCATAGTGCATTTGAACCATTTGAACCAATTATTTTTTCCTTGATTTTTGGAATAGAAAATCGATAATACTCTTACCCGCCTCCCAGTACTGTACAGTAGCTGCAGGATGTTCACAAACAATGCTGTTGTCTATAGGAGGGTCGCAACACTAGTAGGCTGTAGCGATTTGCAGAAAGACCTCCAGAGAACTCACGACTTGTGTAGGCAATGGGAACTGCAGCTGAATGTAAATAAATGTAACCCACTACATATAAACAGGCAAAGAGACCTGCCAGCGTGCTATTACAATTTTATTCATTAGAACGGTTTGGTGCTATCATCATATCGCATGCTGAATGACGAGTGGGCGTACGTGGGAAAAGGTTGTCCTTCCTGCCTTTCACGCGCCCTTTTCTCAATAATGTAAAAACCTATTCTTCTTTGTACTTTTTTCCAATCTCATCCATCAGTCCTTTCTGGTAATGATTGTACACCAGTCGTGAACAGGGCAAACAAGTGTAGGCAATCTCGTTTTAGTACAGATTTGTTCCGTCTTCGAAGTGTTGTGGTGATTAACTACTGTATTTGACTCACCCTTCCACTTGACAAACACTGCAGTAGAGGATCATATTATTTCGCCCTATTTCTGTGTATGTAGAGACGTTGTTTAGTGAATGAAACATGCCGATTAGTGTCTAAATGTTACTGTTGCAGCATCACCGGTTTCCTAGAGAATATTTTGCTACAATAGCTCGAAATCAAATACCTGCTACGTATCGCAAACCCCTTTTCTTTTTAAGTACAGCATGTGATCTGAACAGTACACAGGTAGCATTAGCGTCTTCTAGTATGTGTCCGAATACTTAACACCACATAATATAGATTGCTAAGGTGGAAGCAAGTTTTCAAATAAGTTCGGTTAAGTGTTGTGTATAATTTTCAATATCATTTAAGTGCCCTGGCTGAGGCGACTGCAGCGCCGAGGGCTGCAACAAACCACTGTCTCTTCCAGCCACTGCTTACTTATGCCCGTGCCCAACGGAAGCCTTTGGCCGTTCCCCCACTCACTTATTGAGAAAATCGCGCTACCTCCCGTCTCTGGGCGACTCAGAGGTGAGGGTGTGAGGTGACCGTGGCCGTGGATGCAGCAGGCAAAACCCTCACAGCAGTGAGAATGCTGACGGTGCAGAGATCTCATGCACTTATAGAGTGGAACACAGAAGATATTTTTGGCTTGTTGTAAATAAATTGTGTAGCTCTGTCTTTACAATGATATCCCCAATGGTGGGG
This sequence comes from Schistocerca americana, assembly GCF_021461395.2. Classification (NCBI taxonomy): domain Eukaryota; kingdom Metazoa; phylum Arthropoda; class Insecta; order Orthoptera; family Acrididae; genus Schistocerca; species Schistocerca americana. Next base: position 102,522,874 of record NC_060125.1, on the reverse strand, counting down.
TTAGCAGCACCAGCGTGGGAAATTGTTTATAGTGTAATTTAGCGATGACTTGTATGTGTGAACAAACCTATCTTAAAAATGTGCCTACTTGGATTTATTTTATTTCCTGCTACTGTTTACAAGGTTACTGTAACCTTGTAGTATCACAGTCCTCTAAGACAGCCTGATAATGAGGTCGTAGGGTGTTTACCATTGTTTTAACTTATTCACAATGCAGGGAGAGGTTCCTGACAATGAAATGTAAACTTGGTATGTGTCAGGAATGTATGTTGCAGTGATGCATCCTTTTCCTTGAATGAGGGGTATCGGGTCCTTAAATACATAGGTCAGACAAAATTTATTTGTGATTGAGAGTAGTCGATACGTGGTGAATAACCAGCTGTTTGGAGGTGTTTCAAATCGTAGGTGCTGACGACCCAGTGACTGTACGGAAGTGGGTAGCAGTCAGACAACCCTACCTGCTGTGACAGACATAGGAGTTCCCATGGAGCAGGCAGTAGAGAAGAAAGAGCTCCAAGAAATCTAAGAACGCGAAATGTCAAACAAAACAAATGTATTGCAACTATTAATTATTAAGATGAACATCAGATCTGTATGTATGTAGTACAGAGAGGCAGTATACAAATTTGTACCTGTCCTCATTTATCAAGTATTGATTTATAATTTTGTAGATACTATAAGAAGATGAATTGAATCTCACTTCTCATTTATGTGGTGGCATGAATGAGAACCGGAAGTTATTTCCAGCAGCTTTATCTGCAGCCTGTAAGGAGGTGAAGTCGGAGCCAAGTTGGAGGAAGAAGGCACACAGATTCATGGCAGAGACTATCTGGACCGTAATTAATAACTCTTAACGGCAGCCGATTATTCACTAATAAACACTCATTTTATATAAAGGGAGTGCTCAGGTGCATGAAGTGAAGTATAAAAAACCCACCATGCAGTCCAAGACAACATGAACACTTCAGTGTGTTTCAATAATGCACTGTGCTGGTAACTGTTAAACATTAAACCATAGGACACTGGCATAATTTAAGTATTGCACTGTGGTAACGATTAAACATTTAATGTCTCATGTTTACGATAATGGATGGTGACCTTCAAAGGTGAATATCTGGAATACTGGTTGAAAACTGACACAAAACTGTAAATAAAAATGGTACGCGGCCTACGTTAGAGTGATGGCAGAAAATGTTATTGGGCAACAATTAAGTCATTAAACTGTAGAAATTCAGTCAATAGGATAAAGTCTCACCTTTTCCGCATATCTACTGTAGCATCGAAATGTCTGGAATCATTTTTGTCGTCATAAATTACAATAATTAAGATTAGGCTAAAAGCGGTTGATCATAAATTGGACTTGCATAAACATAACAGTTCAAGTGAGTGGTTCGCTTACATAAGGAGGTTAGGTCAAGTGGCTGACTTCTTTACATAATGAGAACAGTGGATCCATTGAACCAGTTAGGAGCGGAGGTGAAATTAAAAAGGACAGGTGATGTTTACTTACATAAGGATCACAGATTAATAGCCTTGAAGCTGCCCTGTCACACTAATGGCGCAGATCCTAATATGTGGGAAAATGGGAATCACTTGCTTGTCGTGAAGGTCTTCTACAAATCAGTTCTTTCTAAGTGAAACGTTTATTACTTTACATGTCTCATTTTTTCAGACAACTCTTAATAGAAGAAAGAATTATGAAAACTCAGTAGATCAGGTGAGAGAGGTAGAGACAATCCACGGAAACTGCGACTTTCTAGAATGTAAGTGGGAACGAGTGAAAAGACAGACTCTCTCACCATTTAATTTACAGTATTGCACAGCCCTAGCCTCTAAACCTGTTTCACAGTCAGAGTGCTAAATGTAAAACCAATGCTGATGATGGCAGTGCGTACACGCATTCCAAATCGGATGGACTACGATGCTGCCATTGTAGTGAGATTCGTTCCGCTTATGGTCATTAAATGATGCATAAACTCACCAATTTTTCAACGAGTGCTTTCCAAATAATGCCTTCCTCTTCTTGCAACGGTGTACCATAGGTCTCTAGAAGAGCGTAGCGTTCCAAAGGAATGGAAAAGTGCACAGGTCATCTCCTTTTTCAAGAAGGGACGTCGAACAGATGTGCAGAACTATAGACCTATATCTCTAACGTCGATCAGTTGTAGAATTTTGGAACACGTATTGTGTTCGAGTATAATGACTTTTCTGGAAACTATAAATCTACTCTGTAGGAATCAGCATGGGTTTCGAAAAAGACGATCATGTGAAACCCAGCTCGCGCTATTCGTCCACCAGACTCAGAGGGCCATAGACACGGGTTCACAGGTAGATGCCGTGTTTCTTGACTTCCGCAAGGCGTTCGATGCAGTTCCCCACAGTCGTTTGATGAACAAAGTAAGAGCATATGGACTATCGGACCAATTGTGTGATTGGATTGAAGAGTTCCTAGATAACAAAACGCAGGATGTCATTCTCAATGAGTAAGAGTGATTTCAGGTGTGCCGCAGGGGAGTGTCGTAGGACCGTTGCTATTCACAATATACATAAATGACCTTGTGGATGACATCGGAAGTTCACTGAGGCTTTTTGCGGATGATGCTGTGGTATATCGAGAGGTTGTAACAATGAAAAATTGTACTGAAATGCAGGAGGATCTGCAGCGAATTGACGCATGATGCAGGGAATGGCAATTGAATCTCAATGTAGGAAAGTGTAATGTGCTGCGAATACATAGAAAGAAAGATCCTTTATCATTTAGCTACGATATAGCGGGTCAGCAACTGGAAGCAGTTGATTCCGTGAATTATCTGGGAGTAGGTATTAGGAGTGATTTAAAATGGAATGATCATATAAAGTTGATTCTCGGTAAATCAGATGCCAGACTGAGATTCATTGGAAGAATCCTAAGGAAATGCAATCAGAAAACAAAGGAAGTAGGTTACAGTACACTTGTTCGCCCACTGCTTGAATATTGCTCACCAGTGTGGGATCCGTACCATATAGGGTCGATAGAAGAGATAGAGGAGATCCAACGGAGAGCAGCACGCTTCGTTACAGGATCATTTAGTAATCGCGCAAGCGTTACGGAGATGATAGATAAACTCCAGTGGAAGACTTTGCAGGAGAGACCCTCAGTAGCTCGGTACGGGCTTTTGTTGAAGTTTCGAGAACGTACCTTCACCCAGGAGTCAAGCAGTATATTGCTCCCTCCTACGTATATCTCGCGAAGAGACCATGAGGATAAAATCAGAGAGATTAGAGCCCACACAGAGGCGTACCGACAATCCTTCTTTCCACGAAGAATACGAGACTGGAATAGAAGGGAGAACCTATAGAGGAACTCAATGTACCCTCCGCCACACAGGTGGCTTGCAGAGTATGGATGTAGATGTAGATGTAGAAGTGCAATTTCTTGGAAGTTATGCTAAATCACTTATGTAAAAAAATTGTTATTATTGTAAATCTGATTGTTACGATGTTATTAATAAAATCTAGGCAACTGTGGTACGATGAAATAGCAGGATGGTATTTTTATTTGGTTCAAATGGCTCTGAGCGCTATGGGACTTACATCTGAGGTCATCAGTCTCCTAGAACTCAGAACTACTTAAACCTAACTAACCTAAGGACGTCACACACATCCATGCCCGACGGAGGATTCGAACCTGCGACCGTAGCGGTCGCGCGATTCCAGACTGTAGCGCCTAGAACCGCTCGGGTTTGGTGGAGAGGGCGCAGTGAAACTCGAGACTGAAAATCCACTAGTTTATTCAAACTAGACTACACGCTGAAGAATGAACAACAACAAAAAGACGTGAAAGGAGAGGGAGTCTAGTTGCAAATGTGATCGCCCCCCCCTTCCCCCCCAAGAACTGAGTCCTCGGGCCGCGTGCCTGGTTCGTCGCCGTGACACGCGGCCGAGGACGGTCCTCGAGGCTCGGCGACACGTGGAGCAGGCGGGACACACTTACCGTCCCTGAGCAGCGGCTTTCCGTCCTGTCCCGACCCGCGGGCGGAGCCCCCGTACGCGCGCAGGCTCCTCCAGGTGTAGGTGAGGCCCGGCGGCTTACGCTTCGGAGCCCCCGGCGCCAGGCAGTCGGCAGCCTCCTCGGCGCAGGACGAGACCTCCTCTGCCGTCGAGAGGTCGCTCATGTCCAGCGCCACCGACGCGAAGTCCTGCGGGCAGTGCAGCTTCAGTATTCGGCCACGCACATGGCGCTCAAAATCTGTAACATTTCTCGCATCGCACGCTAATGAGTGATACAAATTTTTTAAGGGGGTTGACGTCAAACGGGCCGACTTGGAGCAGGAGAGGCACTACAGGACACTTTATTTTCTACTGTCCATACTTTTACAAATAAATTCATAAAACTTTGACAACATGACCAGGAAGGATTCAGGATTCAGACTCATAGCAGTGGAACTGCAAAAACATAACAAAATAATTTTTTTTAGATATGAAATTTCATCAATTTTTCAGTTAATGTTGGCTGCATTTGTTGTATAACACCCCACCCGTCACTTATCCGGTTTTGGTCTGTGTTCACCCCAGGTAATTGACTAACAGATCAACAGAGAGTGCAAAACTGCCGCAATGTCGGATAATGCAAAGAAAGTAATAGGGCCCTGTGACTCCTGATTGAAATGCGGTGGCAGTGTTGACATTAATTGATTCAGAATTGATCCCTTTTAATCAAAAAGGGGTGGATATTGATGTTATGTTCAGCTATTGAACACCAGATGCAAATGTTGAACATAAAATTAATTAAGAAAGCGACTTGGGATTTCAACTACTTGATTGAAAACAGATGCAATCGATTAGCACAGATTTATTTTAACTCATGACCTTCAATCATCACATCACATGACTCTCCTAACAGGCAGTGGTAATAAAATGCGTTTGCGTGGAGTAAAGCGCGATAAATCAAAAGTAATTCCTATCGACTGACCCAGGCGTAATGCGAAGTGCGAGAAGAATTCTACAATAGACGGCCCATGTCACCCTCGTGGAAACTTTGCCGACGTGATCTAAGAAATTAATCAGTGGCCGGAGCGGGCGCAATATCACCGAATTCAGTGTGGCAGAGCGGCGTTGTTGTGTGGACGTCGGCCGACCTCATGGTGCTGCAAGGCTGCGCTCGTCTATTCACTCCTAGCTATCTTGCTCAGTGCATAGCTGAACCAAAACTTCCTATCTCCAAGCTCAGTCGTTCCCTAAACTGCAGAGATGCTCACTCTTTCTCAGGCAAGCTGAGTCAAGACCGCCACGTCCGCACTCGAGGCCAGCTGGGAAAGGAAGACTTCTACGGAGACTTCTCACAGTCCGCTCTTCGCCTCAGTTTCCCCTCCAGCAAAATCACTTACGCCAATTGCAGCGCAAGTCGCGTTAATTATGCGTCGCTTCCCAGTGCCGACCAATGCCTGCTCTGGGAAGTGAACAAATTCCCACAAAATTTCCCTTCCTTTCAACTTCTGTTATTTATCTCCTCCCAGGCCACCCATCAAGGTTAGCGTCTGCACAAATACCAATTTTTCCGGAATTCTGACTCCCAGGAGAGTACTTCAAATTCTTCCGTCCCATCAGAGGCCGGCGTATTTCATTCTGTCGCTCTTCACCTGATTTACTTCAGACTCTGCGGACCGTGAATTCAGCGTGAAGTTGCTATAGTCACGAACACACATATTTTGACCTCTGTTGACCGCTCCACTGTAGCTTTGCGCGGCTTTCTCGCATGTTTCACTGAAAACGGGATGACGGTCGTTTATCAACAGACGTACAAGTTCTCCGTCTGCTTCCCGGTACACCAGCATTGGGTCGGGGTCAACCACCCCCTCACTGTCACTCATCTTAAGGCGGCTGGAGGCCGCGCCGCGTTACCGCTTTCTCAGAGCTCTCACTGTCACTCATCTTAAGGCGGCTGGAGGCCGCGCCGCGTTACCGCTTTCTCAGAGCTTGAGCCGTCCTAAGCTGCCTATTGTCGCTTCCCTTCGCTGTTCCCCAGCCGGCCACAATCAACTCTAAATACTTCCCTGGGGTAAACTAGCGTCCAGTAAATAGACTCGTTTCCACAAAGTTTTCATGTCGTGTGAATTACTTTAAAACCATCACCCGACATTAATTATTCCAATACGTCCTTACTATACCCTCTACAAGATGCATTGTGCCTTGTCAGTCATTTTTGTTCAGCCCTACTGTTCGCTCAACGTGAGTTAGGTGATCTTTAATGACTTCATGTAAGGGGCACAGCTCTTGCCATCTAACAGTTGCTATAGGTACATTTTTCTTCACAAGTAAGACAGATTCTTTGATGAATTTTGCATACCATAGAAACCATACTTACAGGTGTACGAAACTCTAGAATTTTCCAAATCTATTAAAAACTGGAATAAAAATAGAGACAATTAACTACAAAATTTAATTTTTTCCTAAACGTAAAGTTTAAAACAAACAGCTCACTCATTTCTTCATAAATTAAATAGATTCTAGAGTTTCAGACACCTGTAAGTATGGTTTGTATGCTGTATTCATCGAACAGTCTCTCTTACTTATGAAGAAAAGTGTTCCTATAGCAACAAATGCAGCCAATAGCAAGTGAAAAAATGATGAAATTTCACATGTAAAAAAATTATTTTTTTATGTTTTTGAACTTCCGCTGCTACGACTGTGAATCTTGAATCCTTCCTGTTATGAATTTACTTGCAAAAGTATAGACAGTGGAAATTAAAATGTCCTATGGTGCCTCTCCTTCTCCAAGTCGGGCCGTTTGACGTCCTACCCCCCTTAAACTTCGTGTCTAACTAATACTGTCTTTCGGAACAGAACTGGAACCCACAAATATGCTTTTCGCAGGAAATACGAGAGACTGATAGAGTTACTAGAAGAGTGATGGCATGCAACAAGTTTCTACACTCATCGAAAAAAGCTTTGCATAACCCCGGTTCTTAGAACTCCTGTAGATAGAGGTTTATTGTGGGTATTGTATCACAGACACAGTCCCTTTAACTGTTCAGAGAAGTCACTAAACGCCCAAAGATGTAAACAACCACGCATGAGCAGCGCCTATTAGACGGAGGGGGTCCGACAAGCTATCAGTTCCAGTCATTCCACCAGGAAGGAGGTACACGGCTTGTGTTGTGTCTGTAGTTCAACCATGCCTAGGCGGTCAATACCGCGGTTCGATCGCGTCCGCATTGTTTATTTTGTGTCAGGAAGGGCTCTCAACAAGGGAAGTGTGCAGGCGTCTCGGAGTGAACCAAAGTGTCGTTGTTCGGACATGGAGGAGATACAGAGAGGCATTAACTGTCGACGACATGCCTCGCTCAGGCCGCCCAAGGGCTACAACTGCAGTGGATGACCACTACCTACGAATTATGGCTCGGAGGAACCCTGACAGCAACGCCACCATTTCGAATATCGCTTCTCGTGCTGCTACAGGACATCTTGTCACGACTCAAACTGTGCACAACGGGCTGCACGATACGCAACTTCACTCCCGACGTCCATGGCGAGGTTCATCTTCCAACCAAGACACCATGTAGCACGGTACAGATTGGCCCAACAACATGCCAAATGGACCGCTCAGTATTGACATCATGTTCTCTTCACCGATGAGTGTCGCATATGCCTTCAACCAGATAATCGCCAGAGACGTGTTTGGAGGCAACTCGGTCAGGCTGAACGCCTTAGACACACTGTCCAGCGAAAGTAGCAAGGTGGAGGTTCCCTCCTGTTTTCGGGGGCCATTATGTGGAGCCGACGTACGCCGCTGGTGGTCATACCAGGCGCCGTAACGTCTGTTCGATACGTGAATGCCATCCTCCGACCGATATGCAACCATATTGGCGAGGCATTCGTCTTCATGGACGACAATTCGCGCCCCCATCGTGCACATCTTGTGAATAACTTTCTTCAGGATAACGACATCGTTCGGCTAGTGTTGCCAGCATGTTCTTGAGACATGAACCCTATCGGACATGCCTGGGGTAGATTGAAAAGGGCTGTTTATGGACGATGTGACCCACCAACCACTCTGAGGGATCTACGCCGAATCGTCGTTGAGGAGTGGGACAATGTGGACCAACAGTGCCTTGAACTTGTGGATAGCATGCCACGACGAATACAGGCATGCATCAATGCAAGAGGACGTGCTACTGGGTACAAGAGGTATCGGTGTGTACAGCGATCTGGACTACCGCCTGTGAAGGTCTCGCTCTATGCTGGTACAACATGCATTGTGTGGTTTTAATGACCAATAAAAATGGCGGAATAATGTTTATGTTGACCTCTATTCCAATTTTCTGTACAGGTTCCGGAACTCTCGGAACCAAGGTGATGCAAAACTTTTTTTTAAATGTGTCTTATGCGTCGTCGTACTCTCTCTTATACATAAACGACTTTCAACATGCAGTTCCAGAAGATGCAGATTTAGTTTTTCTTTCACATGATACAGAACTCAAGAAACAATACCAGAGAAGGAAAGTTGCTACTCACCATATAGCGGAGATTCTGAGCCACAATAGCCACAATAAAAAGATTCAGACAAGAACTCAAGAAACATCTTTAAAAGACAGTGAAATCTTTTGTCCAACGATTTTTTTATATGCCTTTGAAAGGTGCTTGAAATCATGCACAACTAATGAGGCACATCAAACCTTTCTCTAAGCTATCTTAGTTTTTACTTTCTTACTAAAAATTTGACTTTTTTCTTCAAAAAACTTCAACTTTTGAGTTTTGTTCAGAAACCATTAATTATAATATATTTAAATGTAGATAGGTATTCTATTATTATAAAGAGTATACAGAGCTTCACAGAGCAGATATGTTTCAATTTATACTGCGATTTCGTATTTATTTTAATGTCTCTACATGGAAGAAGAAGTCCATAATTTCTACACCGACGTAACTTTTTATGAGCAAAGTGCCTAGCCTTTGAAGAGATGAACTTTTTGCACTTCATTTACATAGCTAGTAGCAGCTGATTATGAAGTATTTCAAATCTTCCTCAAATTACTAATTACTTTTTTCTTAACTGCTCTGATTACCTGCAAGCAATTTTGTTGCTATTTTGTCAGAAATTAGAATTTTTAGCCTGAAAAATATAGGCTTATTCTTTCAAAGATGAAGACACTAGACAGCTGCTCCTGATAATGCTATTTATTTACGTAATCAGTGCCGTAACATGTTTCCGAGAGCTTCATCTTCTGACGCCTGTTCATATAAAAAAGCACATTTGTTGAACTTTAAACAAGTTTCGGCACATTGTGTCCCCTTGTGATGAAAGACTCTTAGGATGTTGGTTCCCTACTGTAAAAAAACGATGTTGGAAACGATCTATTTGTCCGTAATTATCCTTTGTAACGATTGAATACAATGCAAACAAATGTTTAACATTGGTTAGTTATAGTTATATCTTACTTACGCTGAAAATCCTGCGTAATTTTGTTGGAATGCTGTTACCTTTTATCCACGAAATACTATAGTGTACATGGAGCACCTTTATCATTTGTACACAAACACATTACGAAAGCACCATCCACACACACACACACACACACACACACACACACACACACACGTTATCGCCACCTGGGAAATGTACACAAAGTTGGCGATATCACAAATACAACAGTGCTAAAGAGATTCTCCCTGAGACGTTACAATATGTACATTGATTTGCCAGCAGAAAACTTACAAAGAATAATCGTTACACTATATGCATTTAACAAGCAAAGAGCATTAATAAAAAATGAAATCAACAGACGAATCAGCCAGTTTGATAACAAATGTTACTTAAATGATTTTATGTAATTGTTGTGGTATACACATGGAACAAAATAGGTGGTGAAAATGTTAATATATTTTCTAGTGTCGTATTAGTTATTTATCTATCGCCCTTCATTTTGTTCCCTTGTGCTTACTGCAATATTTACATAACATCATTTAAGTAAAATTTCCTATCAAACTGCTTGCTGCATCTGTTGTCTTTATACCTAATTAATGCTCATTGAATGTTTAATGTATATTTTGTAGGACCGATGGCCTTTGTAGTCTGGTCCCTTCAATCCCCACAAACCAAGCAACCTGTATTATGTAACGAGTATTATTTGTATATTTTGTACTGTCCAATCAATGTATATACTGTAATATTCCTGAGAGAGGATTTCTGTGGCATTGTTGTATTTAAGATATCGCGTACTTTGTGCACATATTCCATGTGGCAAAATCTTTTTGGTGTGTGTGTGTGTGTGTGTGTGTGTGTGTGTGTGTGTGTGTGTCTGTGTGTGTGTATGAAACAGATAAGTGCTGATATACTCTACAGTATTTCGTGATCACTAGCCACCAATATTCCAAATAAATTAAGTAAGATATAACTACAGCTAATCAGTGTTAAGTGTATTTTTGCATTGTGTTCGATCATTATGAAGGATAGTTCCGTTCAAATAGGTCGTTTCCAACATCGTTCTTTAACGTACAGCACCACAATCCCAAGGATATTTCATCACAAGAGAGCATAAAGAATCAAAAACTTAAGTAAACTTCCACAACTACACATCTTGATGTGAACAGCCATCTGAAGATAAACCTGGCGATTCAGAACTGGTTATGGCGCTGCTTACGCAAATAAATCGCGTTTTTAATGGCGAGTGCTTGGTGTCTTCTTCTTTGAGAGAATTAACCTAAGGTTTTTATTATTATTTCCTCAAAACTAGACCTCACGCTGCTCATTCTGACACCCCATTTGTCCATTTCCCAGTCGTCGTTTTGCTATGAAAATACGGACAAAAGTCCATTCTGTAAATTCCAGGCCGTCAAGTTTTCTCTCCACTCCACCATTTGATCAAAAAGCCATTAAAATGGGTTTCGCACAAATGAAACAATATAAGTAGAAAGTTTTCGGGACTATAGATAGATCATAACCTTAAGAGGGAAGTCATTGCCTAGAACTAATAAAATACCTTCGTTTAGCTACATTTTTAGTAAGTACGATTATTGAAATAAGTAATTTAAAAATAGAGAAAGTGGGTTATTCTGCAGACTCCATTCACTAACAAGTTACGGAACCATTTTCTGAGCAAAATAGACATATGGGGATGATATTTTCAGAATACAGAAACTTCTTATTACGGTTATGTCTGGAGTTACTTCTATAACACACTACAGACGCCTCTTCAAAATCGGTGTTATTTTGGCAGCCTTTTTGCCTATAGATACAGGATGGTTTAGACAGCTTTTCTCTGTAACACAACGTAGTAAGTGAAAGGAAACAGGTACACGTAAGAAACTTGACTCTTTCTACGAAGTTACAAACATAGTTCACTTAGTTTTTTTTGCAGATAGGAACAGCAACGAGTCGTAATTTTTTTTTAAATAAAACACTTTTTTCCATCACACTTCTGATGTATTTAGATAGGTTCTGTACAATCCTATTTAAATCACATTCCTATTAATTCTATTTATGAACCTAGAATCAAAGTTGTAGACATGGATAAAATATGATGCACATAATAGGTTGTGTTCAAAAGAATGATCTGATGGTGGAAAGTTCATTGAAGTGAAGTATTTAAATGGGCGCCTTCGAAACGGCCTGCGGATGGTATACACCATCCAGTCACATTAATGTGGTCACGTGTCAAAACCTGAATAACGACTTTTTGCAGAACGAGAGATGTAGGAAGAGAGTCAGTGATGATGTGGAGGATACAGACAGGGCCGTGGAGCGATGCCGCGGTCAGCTGCACCAGGTTTCCCGGTTGAGGAGGATCCATAGCGAGAACAGCCTGATCGAGGTGCTCCTGCAGTTTCTCGATGGAGCTTAAACCCGGGGAGTTTGGTGCCCAGGGGAGTGAGGTAAGCTCACCCCTGTCCTCTTTGAACCATGCGTGTACACAGCGAGATGTGTGACACGTTGCATTGTGCTGCTGGAAGATTTCATGAAACGTGTCGCTATGATGCCAGAAAAAAAACTTACTATATCGGTTGCTCTAAAGCATCGTAGGCACGTCTTTAGGTTCCACTTTTATGGTGAAATGTCTTTAAATTTCCTAGTGGTCGAATAACGTTAGCAACGCACTCTGTTATCAACCCGAGACAAATTACAAAATACAAGCTAATTTCTCATGTCTGGGTATAGGGGATCTTTCACTTGAGACTGCAAGTGTATAATGCTGAATATGAACTGAAACAGTGCCAGCATTGGGTGTTGTACAAAAATTAATGCCAAGGTCCCAAAGATCTCATGGAAAGATTGACATATCTCGATTACAATTGTTTTTATATTTCTTTATTTGCTGTTACCTATTGAACACAAATAGTGCCACAACATTTGATGATTTTTTTACAATGTACTTTCACTAAAATTAGCGATGAAATGTGGCAACCTTGTGTAACAATTCAGTCAAACAACGTAGCTATGAAAAATAGACAATGCCACATGTGTGGGTATAGATGAATATATTTCAACTCACTCGTATGGTGTATTCAGCTCAAAAACATAAATAACCGAAACGTTCATCCTTTCAGTCAGTGTACATTGCCTGCTGCTCTGTGGGAGGATGCAGAAGAGATTTTCGTGCGTTTATTTAACTAAAATAAAATGTCTTGCAATGTAAATTATTCTTCTTCAAATACATTACTTCTCCACTTTCCCAATGAACTTCCTTTCGTAACATAACACTTTGCAAACTTTTATTTTTCGTTGTTGCTGGTAACTAACATTAAGGTTACCAGATCGAAATTTCGAAAGCAGAAGACAAATTCTGGTGAAACTGCGACCGTTATAAATCTGTCCGAAAAGGGCAGCCACTCTGTCCCTTGCTCGCGAAATCCCATGTTATAGGCTGCAGTCCCATGCCGGCCCAAAATTAATATCTGTCGGGAAGTCTCTTAGAATGTGTTTCTGTAGCTATTCGGAAAACGTTTCTGTACGTGTTCTTTTATTTTTTGGATTCCTAAGGCGTCTGCCATTATCGTCGCGAATTGTAGACATTATAAGCGAGACGTGTCGGTAGTAGTGTCGCCAACAGTTCTAACGGTGGCTTCTTCACTGGCTAAGGACCGAAGCCGGGGACCAAAGATAACAACATCGATACATCAAACATTCAGAGAAGGCAGCATTCTAAATAATAATTTATGACATCGTTATGAAACACAGCGATAATAGTTAATATTTAATACCTTGTGACTAAAATTGGAACTGAGACGTCTCATTAATGAATTACAATATCTGCAAATTTCGCTGCCATACGACAATTACAGCCCACGCTAGGCCTCTGTCAGTAGCTGCACTGTAACTCCACTGCAGCACCAAAGAAACTGGTATAGCTATGCGTATGCAAATACATAGATATGTAAACAGGCAGAATACGGCGTTCCGGACGGCAGCGCCTGTATAAAACAACATGCGTCTGGCGCAATGATCGGTTAATGCTGCTACAATGCCAGGTTACCAAGATTCAAGTGAGTTTGTATGTGGTGTTACAGTCGGTGCACGATCTATGGGACACAGCATCTCCGAGGTAGCGATGAAGTGGGGATTTTCCCGTACGACCATCTCACGAGTGTAAAACCGTGAATGTCAGGAATCCGGTAAAACATCAAATCTCCGACATCGCTGCGGCCGGAAAAAGATCCTGCAAGAACGGGACCAACGGCGACTGAAAAGAATCGTTCAACGTGACAGAAGTGGAACCCTTCCGGAAATTGCTGCACATTTCAGTGCTGGGCCATCAACAAAGCGTGAGAACCATTCAACGAAACATCTTCCATATGGGCTTTCGGAGCTGAAGGCATACTCGTGTACCCTTGATGACTGCGCAGCACAAAGCTTTATGCCTCGCCTGGGTCCGTCAAAACCGACACTGGACTGTTGATCGGATGGACGTGTACGGGTATGGAGACAACCTCATGAATCCATGGACCCTGCATGTCAGGAGGGGACTGTTCAAGATGGAGAAAGCTCTGTAATGACGTGGGGCGAGAGCAGTTGGAGTGATATGGGACCTCTGATACATCTAGATACGATTCTGACTTGACACGTACATAAACATCCTCTAATCACCTGCATCCATTCATGTCCATTGTGCATTCTGACGGACGTGGACAATTCCAGCAGGACAATGCGACACCCCACACGTCCAGAATTGCTACAGATATGCTCCAGGAACACTCTTCTGAGTTTAAACACTTCCGCTGGGCAGCAAACTCACCAGACCTGAACATTATTGAGCATATCTGGGATGCCTTGTAACGTGCTGTTCATAAGAGATCTCCACCTTCTCGTACTCTTACGGATTCATGGACAGTCTTGCAAGATTTGTGGTGTCAGTTCATGCCATCACTACTCCAGACATTAGTCATGTCAAAGCCACGGGGTGTTCCGGCGCATCTGCGTGCTCGCGAGAGCCGTGCACGATATTAGGCAGGTGTATCAGTTTGCATGGCTCTTCAGTGTATAAGCACCCAGTACTTCTAAGTTACTCATATTGGCAGCAGTTCTTGTTTCGAATCCGGGAATGCTTAGTTTGCCTTCCTTGGTGAACTAATTTATTGCGATCTGGACTGCATTTTGTTAAAATGAAAGATAAATTATGGATGGACCGTGCAAATCGTGCTGCCAATCGTTTAAGTGGAGTTAGACCATCCATTTCTTGTCTTTGTTTCAATTCTCTACAATGGAGCTGGCTATTAGTGAATGATGTAATGATATCTATCCCCTGGCAAAAATATTCATAATGTTCTATGATTTTATAACACTAAAAAATTTTGTATTCTGTTTTAAAGTTACACATTACGACACTTTGAAAAATACTTAAAGTTAGCGGTGATTCTGTAAGACGATTAGAAACGCATGGAGACGATTATTTACACGCTACTGTGAGATGATGGTTGTGTTAGTACACCAACCGTTGTACTGAAACTACCCGGCGGATTGAAACCGAGTACCGGACAGGTCTGGAACCCGGAACCCCGTCTTATAGGCTGAGCTGTCAGTGCAGAACTTACCACCCACCCTCACACTTTTACGTCAGGCAGTACTTCTCCCCAGTTCTAAAACTGGAGAGAAGCTGTGGTGTATACTTTTCGGGATTAGCTCTGTTGTAAGAAAGGATTTTGTGGAGACGCGGCTTAACAACAGCATAGGGGATTGCTGCAAGAGGCCGAGCTGTGACTCGTCACTGGATAGCTCAGTCGGATACACTATAGCCGCCGATAGCCAAAGTTTCGGACTGAGTCGCGGCCCGGCACACACGTTTAATCTTCTGAGCAGTTTCAAAACAGCGCGCAGAACGCTTCAAGAGTGAGATATTTTCTCTTGGAACAGTATACTGTGCTGGTACCACGCCGTTCTGCTGTGTCGTCCGGACAAGACACAGCCAGGGCAAAAGCACCACTGGCGCAAAGGTGCGAGCTAGCGCTGGTGCCATAGGGCGGCGCTGAGGATGAACATATAGACTTTGCCTCTGCCAACTACCGGCCGAGTGCAATCTGCCGATGACCGGACGACAAAAGACAGAAGTCTACTCGAAAGACAGAAGAGCAGCTCTCGCCAACGTTGTTACAGATCATCGTCCAGGGCTGACTTAGAAGGGGAAATCGTTTAGTGAACCCTTAGAAGTGAACAGACATTTGTTGTAAATTGCATTTGCTTTACCGATTAGAATATGTTCCTATGTCAATCGCTAAAGTGATGAGAATTCCTGATTGTAACACAAACTCGACATTCATCATTGATTACGGTTATTAGCAAGTGAGGAGGGCTCTTTGTACCGTATGACCTGGCATGACCTACGATTATTTGCACCTATCCATTGAAGACCTTTTGTGTTATAATACAAGCAGTGTTCCAGACTTCATCTTTCAACTAGTCAAAATGGTTCAAATGGCTCTGAGCACTATGGGACTTAACATCTGAGGTCGTCAGTCCCCTAGAACCTAGAACTACTTAAGCCTAACTGTAGTGTGCGTAATGTAAGACCCTCGGTACACACACCATGAGATTATTTGATTTGTCGCTCTAACGAAGTAGGCGAGTGTCAGCAATATGTCTCGTGGTCTTATCGTGGCGTGTTTATCTTCTGCCGTTAGGTCAGACGATAGAAATGCCACTTGCACGCTTAGAGTAGCAGATTGACAGTGACCAACCTTAAACAGAACTTGATTAATTTTCACACACATTTATTAAAATAATAAAAATCATAGACATTAAGTAACTTGATTCTGGATGATGTTTACAATTGACAATCTGAAGTTCCTTTGGTCTTGGTACGTTAATCTTATTCTCACATATCTCTGATACTTGACAAAGTGTCTATTCATTTATCTTCATGGTTATGTACAGGAATATGGTAATCTTATTAGGCACAGACTGAAACTGGACTATAGACTGGTACAGACTAATGCAGACTGGTACAGACTGGTGTAGACAAATTCAGACTGACTAATCAGAGGTCTGTACACTCGTTATAATACCTCATGCGTTCAGGTATTACTGCGCGAGTGTGATCTGTGAGGAGAAAAGGTTCTACATTAGCAGCAATCTCATTGGCTGCGTTACATATTAATACGCGGATCGGCGGAAAAAGAATTTGGTCCGTCTCTAAGGCAGCACCATCTCGTAGTGTGGAGACGGACGAGCGCTGTGCCTGCGCTGTTGTGCTTGGTGGGGCGCGTTCTAGTGGGAAAGTTGTGTATGCACTGACTACATGGAACTATGTACACAACACTAACTAACCTAAGGACATCACACACACATCCATGTCCGAGTCAGGATTCGAACCTGCGACCATAGCGGTCACGCGGTTCCAGACTGAAGGGCCTAGAACTGCTCGGCCACACCTATCGGCTTTCAACTAGTCACAAAGATAAGTAAACCTTTTTAACTCATTGGTGTGACTTTGTTACTAATTTGTTGGAGTTTTGTTGAACCTTCCCTCTCCTATCCCGTTACCTGACCCTGAACCATAACTGTGCAATAGTGACATGGAGAAATTGTCTTAGCGGTGTACTGCACCAGAAGCCGTTTCACGAACCCACAAACTCGGCCTACCGTAACAATAGTGACAACTCAGCTACCACAGCTGTAGCGACGACGCCATTCCAGAACTGTCGACGAGAGTTTACAAACCATTTCTCTGCGGTGGTCTCTCGCCCGAGAATGCTAGTCTCTCCATGTATGCTGGATAATGTGTGAAGAGTTTTAATCAGCAAAGGAGTTTCGAAAAAAAGCAGCCCGCATTCTGCAGCAGAGTTGAAGATTCGTGATGGAAAATGTGGTGTCACCGCCAGACACCACACTTGCTAGGTGGTAGCCTTTAAATCGGCCGCGGTCCGTTAGTATACCTCGGACCAGCGTGTCGCCACTATCAGTGATTGCAGACCGAGCGCCACCACACGGCAGGTCTAGTGAGACGTCCTGGCACTCGCCCCAGTTGTACAGCCGACTTTGCTAGAGATGGATCACTGACAACTACGCTCTCATTTGCCGAGACGATAGTTAGCATAGCCTTCAGCTACGTCATTTGCTACGACCTAGCAAGGCGCCATAACATTTGATATTATTTTATATTGTGGTTATAACATGTACCGTCAAAAGAGATGTTCTACAATTGTGGATTAAAGTATTATATCAACTACGTACTTTATTTGCTACTATTAATTCCCTTAACTGTTCCAGACCTAGCGCCAGCCTGCGTGAGCTTAAGCGCGTGGCTTTCGGCTTCCTCTCGTTGTGACATGGCTGTCTTGCCAAGTCACAACAGAAAACTCGAACGGTTAATGTATGTCCTAGATTCATCCTCGTTGTTGTTGTTGTTGTTGTCTTGAGTCCTGAGACTGGTTTGATGCAGCTCTCCATGCTACTGTATCCTGTGCAAGCTTCTTCATCTCCCAGTACCTACTGCAGTCTACATCCTTCTGAATCTGCTAAGTGTATTCATCTCTTGGTCTCCCTCTACGATTTTTACCCTCCACACTGCCCTCCAATACTAAATTGGTGATCCCTCGATGTCTCAGAACATGTCCTATCAATCAATCCCTTCTTCTAGTCAAGTTTTGTCACAAGCTCCTCTTCTCCCCAATTCTGTTCAATACCTCCTCGTTAGTTATGTCATCTACCCATCTAATCATCAGCATTCTTCTGTAGCACCACATTTCGAAAGCTTCTATTCTCTTCTTGTCTAAACTATTTATCGTCCATGTTTCACTTCCATACATGGCTACACTCCATACAAATACTTTCAGAAACGACTTCCTGACATTTAAATCTATACTCGATGTTAACAAATTTCTCTTCTTCAGAAATGCTTTCCTTGCCATTGCCAGTCTACATTTTATATCCTCTCTACTTCGAGCATCATCAGTTATTTTGCTCACCAAGTAGCAAAACTCCTTTACTACTTTAAGTGTCTCATTTCCTAATCTAATTCCCTCAGCATCACCCGACTTAATTCGACTACATTCCATTATCCTCGTTTTGCTTTTGTTGATGTTCATCTTATACCCTCCTTTCAAAACCCTGTCCATTCCGTTCGATTGCTCTTCCAAGTCCTTTGCTGTCTCTGACAGAATTACAATGTCATCGGCGAACCTCAAAGTTTTTATTTCTTATCCATGGATTTTAATATCTATTCCGAACTTTTCTTTTGTTTCCTTTATTGCTTGCTCAATATACAGATTGAATAACATCGGGGATAGGCTACAACCCTGTCTCACTCCCTTCCCAACCACTGCTTCCCTTTCATACCCCTCGACTCTTATAACTACCATCTGCTTTCTGTACAAACTGTAAATAGCCTTTCGCTCCATGTATTTTACCTCTGCCAGCTTCAGAATTTGAAAGAGAGTATTCCAATCAACATTGTCAAAAGCTTTCTCTAAGTCTACAAATGCTAGAAACGCAGGTTTGCCTTTCCTTAATCTTTCTTCTAAGATAAGTCGTAGGGTCAGTATTGCCTCACGTGTTCCAACATTTCTACGGAATCCAAACTGATCTTCCCCGAGGTCGGCTTCTATCAGTTTACAGTAAAATCTCGCCTTCCGACAGCAGACTGGATAATTTTCCTCAAACCGGCTCGTAGCTCGTCACGCGTGATGAAACTTGGTAGAGAAGGTCAACTGTCTCGTTGTACAACAACCTGAGATCTTATCAAGCGGAAGAAGTTCGTGTAGGAGAAAAACGGAGGTAGGTAGGCGGTTACGTAAAGGCTAGCGCACGGGTGTGAGGTCACCGCCGCCAGTGCGGTGTACGGTGCAACGCTGCCGGAAGCGGGTGCGTCCTAGGCGCGACATTCCAGGCTGTCTGCGCCAAGGGCGCGCTTCCAGCGCGCCGAGGCGCATGCTGATGCTCCACACAGTGCGACACCTGTTTCTGAGAGCGAAAATCATCTCGGTACGTTTTTATCAGTCACAGGCCGTTCTTCCAGATTTTAGGTGAGCAGTGAATAGAAGTTGCCGCTTTTCTTCTAATTTTGTGGCTCCGGTTACTACCAAAGATGTTGAGTAGAATACACGTCAAGTTTTAAGCAGTCCGTCGCGCACACCCCTCCACATCCATTGCTGTGATTAAATTACTTGAAATGTAGTGAGTCATTTCTCCTGCGTAACTTTATTTTATGTAAGGATGTCTTTTAGGCCTCGTCTTCTTCCTGGAAAGTAAACTAGAGCTAGTCATTATCGTATACACAGTACATTAAGCAAGGAACATGACATCATTCATTTTTCCATTCATACTATCATCTCTTAAGGTTGTGTACCTTAACTACAAAAGCACAACCAGCTTCGGAAATTGTTTCTGAATGTAAACGAGAATTTTAACCTGATTTCTGTGTATTTTCCGCTGTAAACAAACACAAGTCTATCACAAGGCCAATGCTGTGTTACAACTGTCTACAAGTTAATCTGAAAGTGTGAGTGTGTGCTACTCTTATAAATTCGACACACCGAAGTAAAAGTCGCGGATTAAAGTAAGTGCACCTAACTGTGATTTAAATATAATCTTGGTAGCTAAAAGAAATGTTATTTTCAAAAGAAGAGCCGGAGCACTCAGAATGTAGCCCTCGTGAATATATTAATGATGCAGACGCGAGCTGAGGTTGGGTGGCCAGCCGGTGTGGCCGTGCGGTTCTAGGCGCTACAGTCTGGAACCGCGTGACCGCTACGGTCGCAGGTTCGAATCCTGCCTCGGGCATGGATGTGTGTGATGTCCTTACGTTAGTTAGGTTTAAAAGGTTCTAAGTTCTAGGGGACTTATGACCACAGATGTTAAGTCCCGTAGTGCTCAGAGCCATTTGAACCATTTTTTGAGGTTGGGTGAAATGACGGAAAGTATCTTGGCCTAAATAAAGTCGTATAGGAAGTGGCTGGTTACCGTACTTTCTCCAAGTGATGTTGCTCATGCATTACTGGTACGTTTGAAATGACTCAGTACAGTTCTGCACAGTGGTCCATGGGCGTGGAATTTCTAATCTCAAACAGACATGTCGACAAACATATGTAAAGTCAACTGGTTCAAATAGTTCAAATGGCTCTAAGCACCATGGGACTTAACATCTGAGGTCATCAGTCCCCCAGACTTAGAACTACTTAAACCTAACTAGCCTAAGGACACATCCATGTCCGAGGCTGGATTCGAACTTGCGACCGTAGCAGCAGCGCGGTTCCGGACTGAAGTGTCTAGAACCGCTCGGCCACAGCGGCCGGCAGTCAACTGGTAAAGATGGGACAAAGGGGAAATCTGTCATGCTATACGGCGGTTATTTTTGAAGACTCCATCTTGGAAGGAAGAAACTCGTAATTTGCATTTGGAAAGCCTGATAAAGAATTATCCGAGAAATACACTGGCGCCTTTCCTTTGAGCATAGCTTCGTCCATTCTCGAGTAATGACGGATTTTTCTTCCTTACAGAGTGACGAGAGAGCTGCTGGCGTTAACACAAATCGAGCGCATCGAGACCGTCATGGTAACGGGAGAGAGCAGCATCCGTGTTATCACAGAATCTTTCAAACAACGCCATCCAGACAGACTACCCGTCAGCAGCAGTGCGGTGGCGAAACGTCCCGCGAAATTCGGTGAAACCGGCTCTGCTGCAGACAATTCTAACACCGCAGAATCGAAAACAGCTTCGGGTGAAGCAAGGTCAACCTCTGCTCCGGCATCGTTCAGTGAGAGTCCAGTGGGCAAAAATACAAACGTTGCAGTATCTCACTGAGAACGATCCAAATCGTCAGGTTCAGTCTGCGGTATGGGTGACACGCAAGCTGGACGAAAATCGTATTGTTCATGTATCACATAATATTTACGGGTGAAGTTAATTTTTGTGTGAAGGGAGAGGTAAATAAACAGTATCACAGAACTGGCCAGTTGCCATCCCTCCCTGGAAGGATCCATTTAAGATGTACATAATTTATTTACAATTCATGCAGAACAATAGTTGTTTAAATGCAGGTGTTAAAACTATCAGAATATAAAACTGAATGAAAAGTCCAATAGTCCGTTGTAGCTGTATTTATTTAAGTCGATTAAAGACCCACACAACAGATTTCGCATCTACGCTTTCTGGTGTGTATAAATGGTACGCCGTACGGTATCTGTTACAGAATCCCGCGGAGTAACAGTTGGGCGGGCTAGGAAAAGTTCACAGCCCTCCTCAATTGATAAAAACCATCATCAATGTTGAATGTCGAGTCTGTGTTAAAATCACGAACTGTCGTCCTTTACCGAGTAGAATATTCTGTCGGTCTATGTCAATCAGTAAAGTGATGAGAATTCCTGATTTTAACACAAACTCGACACTAATCATTGATTACGGTTTTTAGCAAGTGGGTAGGGCTGACTGCTTTGTCTAGCCTCACCAGCTGTTACTCTGTGGCCTCCTGTAACTCTTTGTACCGTATGACCTAGCAATTATTAACATTAGAAGATGCGACCTAAAAGTTGCGAAACAGGTTGTTTAATCGACTGGAATAAATGCAGCTCCAGCGAACTATTGGATTTTACATTCAGTTTTATATTTCAATAATTTTAACACCTCTTTACTGTGTGAATTGTGAGTCAGTTATGTATAAAAATTTTGCTGTGGTTGCCCCAAGTTTAAAATAGTTTGTAAACATCAAAGGTAGTTGGTGCATCGAAAATGTTGATTTTGTGTAGAATGTGAGATTTTGGTATTGTTGAACACTTCTTCATTCGGAGTACGCTAACTGTACCCAGTAGCTAGACAAACATGTGCTGCTGTCACTGTTGTCTGAAGTGGGACATTTCCAGAAGCTGTCCATGCACACCTGGATATCCAGTTTCCCCGGAAGCGGATACGTCAAACAGGTTCGGTGGACTGGCTCCCATACTCCTAGTGCTTCAATCCGCTAGATTTCTCTCTGTGGTGAGAAAGTAAATTGTAATTGTGTATGTAGATAATATTAGAAACCTTACACAGCTGAAGAAGCGGACTGTTGATGCTTGAGCTCGTGTTCTGGCATATGTGTTTATGCTACGCCGAGCACGTTCTGCAGCCTCTGGGTCTTATCGTTAGCATTGTAAGTAGGCTGTTAAGGTTATTATGTTGGTAACGCCACGTAGCGCTCTGTATGAAAATCGCTGGCTGTGGTGTGTGCAGTCTGTGCCTGGTTGGCAATGTTGGAATATTCGTTATTGTAGTGTTGGGCAGTTGGATGTGAACAGCGCGTTACGCAGTTGGAGGTGAGCCGCCAGCAGTGGTGGATGTGGGGAGAGAGATGGCAGAATTTTGAGAGCGGACGATCTGGACGTGTGTCCGTCAGAAAAAACGAAATTTGTAAGATTGAATGTCATGAACTGATTATTTTTATATATATATATATATATATATATATATATATATATATATATATATATATATATATATATTCTTTCATGTAGCTGGCAGTATTGGCGCTCGCTGTATTTCAGTAGTTTGAGTAACGAAGATTTTTGAAAGGTAAGTGATTCATGAAAGGTATAGGTTATTGTTGTCAGGGCCATTCTTTTCTAGGGATTATTGAAAGTCAGATTGCGTTGCGCTAAAAAACATATTGTGTGTCAGTTTAGTGTTGATCAGAATAAGTAAAGAGAGAAATGTTTGAGCACGTTCAGTTTTGCTCATCTGTTTGAAAATCAAATAACGTAGAGGTTTACCAGCACAGTTATTTATAATTTTCCAAAGGGGACGTTACAGCAATTGCCTTGCTCTGTAATCAGCGCGACGTAACTCGAGAACGAGTGAAGATTGAATTGCGAGTAGTGTACTACATGACGGCTTCCTAAATGTCTGTCATCTTTGGTAACACAAACAGGTTTTCCCTGTCTCCCATCTCATATTATTTCATTTTAAATCTCTATTTATTAGCTAGTTTTTGTTTCAACAGTATGGTTCCAAATTTATAGGTCATCCTAGAGATTATTCCACGAACTTATTGAATCTGTGATGATGCAATATGGTGTTTCAAAACATTTTATTTGCTATTTCTTACTACGTAATTTCAATCCAAACTATGTATTTCATTATAACATTGTAACTAATTTAATGAACAGGAACATGTCAGGAACCGTGGTCTAAGTTGTGGCGTCGGAAGTAGAGTGCCGTTACGAAAAAGATTGGAAAAAGCCGTCAGAGGTGCGGAAGTTAAGCACGCTGTAGCGCCAGGTGCGAGTGTCGGATAGTTGACAACGAGGGCGCACTGAAAGGGGGTCAACGTAACTGCCGCGTAGCCCTCCACCTACCCTTACAACCACTCACTAGAGCGTCCTACACCGCCACACAGCCAGCCGTATCAATGCAGTATCAGGCTGAAGATGGCCGGAAGCTGTAGTAGTCAGTCACGGAAGGGATAAAATACAGGGAGCAAAAGGTCTTCTACAACTTGTGCGTATACCAGACTGCCGCTATAAGACTCGAAGGACACGAACGAGCAGCAGTACTTGAGAAGGGAATGACATGGTTGTACTCTACAGGGCTATTACAAATGATTGAAGCGATTTCACAGCTCTACAATAACTTTATCATTTGAGATATTTTCACAGTGCTTTGCACACACATACAAAAACTCAAAAAGTTTTTTTAGGCATTCACAAATGTTCGATATGTTCCCCTTTAGTGATTCGGCAGACATCAAGCCGATAATCAAGTTCCTCCCACACTCGGCGCAGAATGTCCCCATCAACGAGTTCGAAAGCATCGTCGATGCGAGCTCGCAGATCTGGCACGTTTCTTGGTAGAGGAGGTTTAAACACTGAATCTTTCACATAACCCCACAGAAAGAAATCGCATGGGGTTAAGTCGGGAGAGCGTGGAGGCCATGACATGAATTGCTGATCATGATCTCCACCACGACCGATCCATCGGTTTTCCGATCTCCTGTTTAAGAAATGCCGAACATCATGATGGAAGTGCGGTGGACCACCATCCAGTTGAAACATGAAGTCGGCGCTGTCGGTCTCCAGTTGTGGCATGAGCCAATTTTCCAGCATGTCCAGAAACACGTGTCCTGTAACGTTTTTTTCGCAGAAGAAAAAGGGGCCGTAAACTTTAAACCGTGAGACTTCACAAAACACGTTAACTTTTGGTGAATTGCGAATTTGCTGCACGAATGCTTGAGGATTCTCTACCGCCCAGATTCGCACATTGTGTCTGTTCACTTCACCATTAAGAAAAAATGTTGCTTCATCACTGAAAACAAGTTTCGCACTGAACGCATCCTCTTCCATGAGCTGTTGCAACCGCGCCGAAAATTCAAAGCGTTTGACTCTGTCAGCGGGTGTCAGGGCTTGTAGCAATTGTAAACGGTAAGGCTTCTGCTTTAGCCTTTCCGTAAGATTTTCCAAACCGTCGGCTGTGGTACGTTTAGGTCCCTGCTTGCTTTATTCGTCGACTTCCACGGGCTACGCGTGAAACTTGCCCGCACGCGTTCAACCGTTTCTTCGCTCACTGCAGGCCGACCCGTTGATTTCCCCTTACAGAGGCATCCAGAAGCTTTAAACTGCGCATACCATCGCCGAATGGAGTTAGCAGTGGGCGGATCTTTGTTGAACTTCGTCCTGAACTGTCGTTGCACTATTATGACTGACTGATGTGAGTGCATTTCAAGCACTACATACGCTTTCTCGGCTCCTGTCGCCATTTTGTCTCACTGCGCTCTCGAGCGCTCTGGCAGCAGAAACCTGAAGTGCGGCTTCAGCCGAACAAAACTTTATGAGTTTTTCTACGTATTTGTAGTGTGTCGTGACCATATGTCAATGAATGGAGCTACAGTGAATTTATGAAATCGCTTCAATCATTTGTAATAGCCCTGTATTTATATTTATTACATTGAGCAATGAGTGAAGCAAACTAAGGAGAAATTTGGAAAGTAAATTAATGATCAGGAAGAAGAAATAAATTCTCTGGTTTTTGGCAGGCCCATTGTAACTCTGACAGGGTCGGCAAAGGACGTGGAAGATCAGCTGAACTGAATGGATAATGTCTCGAAAGAAATTGTAAGATGAACGACAACCTAAATAAAACAAATGTAATAGAAAGTTGGGGATTAGTCGAGAAATGGGACACTTAAAGCATGAAATGATTTTTGATATTTGGGCACCAAAATAACTGACAACGGTCGACGTAAAATACAGACTTGCAATAGTAAGATAAGAGTTTCTGGAAAAGGTAAATTCATAAACATCACATTTAACTTTAAGTGTTACGAAATCTTTTCTGAAGGACAGCCTAATGCAAAATTGAAACGTGGTCGATAAAGAGATCAGACAAGAATAGAACAGAATAGAATACTGAGAAGTATTGCTTCAGAAGAATGCTGAAGATTAGATGAGCGAATCGGATAACCAACGAGGAGGTACTGAATCGAACGGCGGAGAAAAGAAATTTATGGAACAAGCTGAGTTATAGAAGAGATCGGTTGTTCGATGACATCCTGAGGCATCAAGGAAGCATCTGTTTGGGAAGGGAGGGAGGTGTGAGTGATAAAAGTTTTCAGTATAGTAAGCAGGCTTTATTGGATGTAGGATTCAGCAGATAAACAGAGACGATGACTTTTGCAGAGGGTAGGCTAGTGTACAGCGCTGCAGCAAACTAGTGATACACTGAAAACCACAGCAGCAACGCTGACTGCAGGCAAGCTTACCTAGATCCATTTGCTATAAAATTCCAACACTGTATCGCCATTCGGTGCTATTCTCCTAGCAACACGAAATTGAAGATGTCTTTGGGCCGTAAATGCTTCTAGTGGGAAGGGGAGAGTTACTGTTATTCACGGAAAACTAATAACACAACTTTTGCAAAGATCGATGATTTTGATTATCTAGGCACTTTGCTAGCCTTTTGATAGCTCCTTAAACGCCGAACTCTGACCTTAATTCAAATGTGTAATAGGTGGTCAAAAGCAAAACTTTTTAGGAAAACTAAATTGCACGTAAAAAATCATGAATTGTGCTATTTTTAACAGCCGAATTTGAAAGCCGGCCGGAGTGGCCGTGCGGTTCTAGGCGCTTCAGTCTGGAGCCGAGCGACCGCTACGGTCGCAGGTTCGAATCCTGCCTCGGGCATGGATGTGTGTGCTGTCCTTAGGTTAGTTAGATTTAATTGGTTCTAAGTTCTAGGCGACTGATGACCTCAGAAGTTAAGTCGTATAGTGCTCAGAGCCATTTTGAATCGAATTTGGCACCTGGACTTCCTCAAAAAGAAAAGAAGTAACGTTAGGATGGAACATACTGGCAGATTAAAACTGCTTTCCGGATTTGGACTAGAAGCTGGGACCTTCGTCAATAACGAACAAGTACTCTACCAACAGAGATATTTACCCACACCGCAAATTAAGGATATTTGAACGCAAGATCTTAATGGAAATTCTTGGAGCCATTGGAAAGAGCCCATCTAGGGACAATACAATACCACAAAATATGAGGTACGGTACCAAACGTTATGAAGCGTGACAGTCTATTGCTAGACTGATGTGTCTCATGTTTCACTTTCACATTTTCCTTTAAAATCATTTGGTTGCAGTTCGATTGATGTTAGCTGATGAATGCTCTTGTCTATACCAAGGAACCTCGGTCACTCGGTCATTGTGGGGATTGTAACGTGAATTAGGATCTTACTTCGCTCTCTGTTTACTCGTCGAAGTTGTATGTAATTCTTTCGGTTGTGAACGGAGAGGGTGAGGTCCCGTAAGGATTTCAGGGACGAGCACGCATTCAAGCTAGGGACCAGGAGGTGGGCCTCCCAACGCAACCGAGCGCTGAGTCGCCTCAGCAGTGGCGCTGTCCGCGGTTTCAGACCCTCTTGCTGCTGGTCACATAGCGGATTACTTGGTACACTAATTCATGCTACGTGTGGTCCGACCACCTTCCTATCAAAATCTTATAAGACAGCGGGTGAACGTTGGGGTCTGGACCGACTTACAGGCTCAGTAAATCGGTGCAATGGGACCACAACTGTTACTATAAAAAAATTTTACCGTGACGGAAAATCCCCCCAAGAAGAGAGTGACGTGGTATGGCAGTCATCTTGCGGTGTTTGAAAAATTAAGAAGCCTTGCTCGTCTACCGGGGACAGGTCAGCCACATGTCGAAAATTTGCAACTGGATGGCTTACTGGCTAACAGCAATCATTTAGCAGAGAGGAGTAACCAAACACTAGTTTCCAGAAACTCCCAAGCGGAGCCCAGTGCTGGCGAGAAAACTCAACTGCAGAGACGGGAGGTCAGACAGAACAGGTGGGAGCTGCGGCCTTCTAAAGATCAACTCGGAAATGATTTATTTATTTAGCACCATATTATTATTTTGAATTTTTTAAAGCCATCTCACTGTCACAAAGAAAATCATGCGGATTTAGAAGCGAGACTTGAAACAGTCAGCGAGTAGGAATCACTTATTCGCCAGAGGATAACGAGAAATGACTTCTTCTCCAACTGCCTGCGAACAAGTGATTCTTCCATGGCAGGCTGCGAGTAAAGACTACTTCTCCACCAGCAGCAATTAGTAGCAGATCATGGAACACACAGTTTTCAGCTCCACAACTTGGAAAGTTTGGTGACGTTATGTAAGCTTAGGCGATCGGGTGAGTGGAGTCGGAGATCATTTACGAGCACGATTATAGGACCGTGTAACTGTTGCGAAGCTTATAGTTTCACGGAAACTTTGAGGACTCATTCAGGATCCAACCTCCAACGTAGGATGCATGTGTCCAGCTAACTTTCCTTTGGGCGTAATAAGGCAAACACTGCGCAGGGACCGCGAGTTTGTACTTGCAAAGCTGATTTGTTAGACATCGTCCTCTCATGTTGCACTACGTTCCTGTCTTCACCAAGGTATTAGTTTC
This sequence comes from Schistocerca americana, assembly GCF_021461395.2. Lineage (NCBI taxonomy): Eukaryota > Metazoa > Arthropoda > Insecta > Orthoptera > Acrididae > Schistocerca > Schistocerca americana. The sequence continues at coordinate 102,494,550 of NC_060125.1, read as the reverse complement.
TTTTACGTTAATCGATTATTCATTCCACGTTCTCGGGAGTTACATCTTACAGTCATATTTCTATTCATTTATTGAAACAGCAGAACTTTTGTAATGAAATTGGTTTCATTTACAATCCCATATAATTTCGTAACCAGATGAGCTTCACTTTTTAAATTATATATTACTATGTGATTGATCTACGACTTACGTTCCATCAGAGCAACCCATTGCCAATGAATTCCATGTGTCGTGCACGGTTTTGATTAAGGTACATGGGCCTGAGAAATCTACACGAATTACAGCCGGCCTCTAGCAAGAGAAGCCAAGAGGTCGCAGAGGATAGAGCACGTCATTAGAACACCTCCAAATCAGGTCTTCAAGAGAGTAATACAAGAACCTTCAACATCGCAGCGCGTCAGCAATCGTTGGTTAATATATTAAAAACTAGAAACCCGCCTCGATTTCGAAAAAAGCACCTAGTGTTAATCTAGGTTTCGGCGTAGATAATTACACCTTCTTCAGAACAATAAAACCCACAAGTGCCTAAGAAGACTTTTGTCAATTATTAAAAGAACACCATAGCTATACATCTGTAAACGAAAAAAAGGAAAACACAAACAGTACTTATGTACAAAGTCATAACCAGTACTTAACTTAATGGTGTACGCTCCACCTCACACCGGCCTATGTTCGATGGGCCATGACCTGCCATAAAGTAGTAGTTTTGACTTTGTACATAAGTACTGTTTGTGTTTTCCGTTTTTTCGTTTACAAATGTATAGCTATGGTGTTCTCTTAATCATTGACAAAGGTCTTCTTAGGCACTTGTGGGTTTTATTGTTCTGAAGAAGGTGTAGTTATCTACGCCGAAACCTAGGTTAATACTAGGTGTTTTTTTCGCAATCGAGGCGGGTTTCTAGTTTTTTAATATAAAGTAATACAAGAGCCTTCAATTGGAAGACGACCTCTTGCGCACATACGTAAATTACATATTGACAATACTCAATGCGACTTCGAAAAATTACGTAACTTTTTTTACAACTGCGTTTAGTACAAAAGTCTTCAGCTACGAGGACGTGCTGAAAAGTAAGGCTTCCTGATTTTTAATTTCAAAACTCTTAAAGCTTTTTAAATAAAACAAATGTTATTAACATTCTACACCTCTATTCTTCATGCCTGTATAATTATTTCTGAATACAGTCACCCTGGCGACGAACACATTTCTCCGAACGAGAGGACAGTTTGTTGATACCGTCACTGTAGAATCTTTGACTTTGTAGACGGAGCCACACCTCTGCTTGCACCGCTACATCACTATCGAATCCTCGAAGGTGTTCTTTACGTTTTGTAAACAGATGAAAATGGGATGGGGTCAAATCGGGACTCTACGGAGAATGACCGATGACAAACCAAGGCGTCGGCCTGTTGTAGATGTCGCAGCGCTCTGGTGTGATAAGGCATTGTCTTGCTGAAGGAGAGGTGTCCCATGTGTGGACCAACTCTCCGAATTAGAAATCCGATTACAGCACGGTGTCACGCACCGGCGTAGTTACGTTACACACCGCCTGTTACTCGCTACAGTTCAGAGGCCTCTAGCGGCAGAGAGCTGCAAAAATACAGTGCATCACTAAAGTATTCGACCAGCCTCATTGTTCTTGAAATGTGAAGTTATCTTCGAACATTTGAGGCCCACGAGAAGCAATTGCCGTCCATTCTGTAGTGTGAATGTAGTCTGACAATGTACCACAAGCAGGTCGCTGTATAATATAATTAACTACGTGCAAAGTATATTTTTATTTATTTATTTTATTTATTTATTTATTGTTCCGTGGGTCCAAATTAAGGAGAAGTCTCTATGTTCATGGAACGAACCAATACATGAAATTATAACACGATAGTAGAAACAGATAAAATGAAATACAAGAAACGTATTCAGGCGACAATTCGTAACTTTAAATAAAGAAAATCAGCAATGTAACACGGGAATTTGCTTAATTTTTCAGCTCTTCCAGGAGCTCCTCGACAGAATAGAAGGAGTGAGCCATGAGGAAACTCTTCAGTTTAGACTTAAAAGCGTTTGGGCTACTGCTAAGATTTTTGAGTTCTTATGGTTCTCAAACCTGGAGCACTCGAAAACAAGACCTTAAGCGACTGCTAACATTTGAAAGGAAAGTCCTCAGGAAAATATTTGGACCAGTCAGAGATCAGACTACTGGAGAATGGAGAAGACGCCATAACACTGAATTAGAAGAGCTGTACAAGGAGCCTAACATCTTGGGAGTGATGAGAAGCAAAAGACTGCAGTGGGCTGGACATGTTGTTAGAATGGAGGCAACAAGATGGCCCAAAATCACAATGGACTGGATCCCGTCAGGCAGCAGACCAGTGGGAAAACCTAGAAAGAGGTGGATCGATGGAGTGAGAGAAGACCTGTTCCAGCTGGGAGTCACGGAAAACTGGAGACAGATAGCAGAAGACAGAGACGGATGGAGAGCTCTAACTGTGGTGGCGCGCGGTCCTCTGGGCCTGATCGCGTGATGATGATGATGTGGTAGCTTACTGAAAATGGATGCAGCAGAATAGTGCACTCCTTTTCTGCACAAGAGTCGAGGAAGTGCATTCCACATGCAGATTTGATTTCAGCCTAGTATTAACTGAATGAAAGCTACTAACTCTTGGGAATAAGCTAATATTGCTAACAACAAACGACATTAAAGAAAATATATACTGTGAGGGCAGTGTCAGAATTCCCAGACTATTTAATAGGGGTGGGTCGACAAGAGGTTCTCGAACTTACACCACATATAGCTCGAACAGCCCGTTTCTGAGCCAAAAATACGCTTTTTGAATCAGAAGAATTACCCCAAAAAATAATACCATATGACATAAGTGTATCAAAATATGCGAAGTAAACTACTTTTCGTGTTGAAATTTCACTTATTTCAGATACTGTTCTAATGGTAAATAAAGTGGCATTTAGTTTCTGAACAAGATCCTGAACATGGGCTTTCCACAACAGCTTACTATCTATCCGAACGCCTAGGAACTTGAACTGTTCCGTCTCACTTATAATATGCCCATTCTGTCTGATCAAAATATCGGTTCTAGTTGAATTGTTAGTTAGAAACTGTAAAAACTGAGTCTTACTGTGATTTAGAATCAAATTATTTTCCACAAGCCATGAACTTATTTCATGAACTACATTATTTCATAATGTTTCAATATTACACACAAGATCCTTCACTACCAAGTTGGTGTCATCAGCAAACAGAAATATTTTTGAATCACCTGTAATACTGGAAGGCTATCATTTATATAAATAAGAAACAGCAGTGGCCCCAGCACCGACCCTTGTGGAACGCCCCACTTAACAGTGCCCCATTGGGCATATTTGTACTATAAAACACCACACCATGCAGTCACTTTATTATTCGGGCATATGCCCTATAGGCTGCGGTGGTGCTAGCTGTAGACCGAGCAGGCTCATTCTGTGCTGCGTTTCCCTGTTGTTAACACAGTACAATGGGGCGGAAAGGAAACAATACGTCATTTGGAAAGAGACAACTTGTTATCACGCTAAAGGACGTTCCAAAAGACAGATTGCCGCATTGTTACAAATGAGTAAGAGTACTGTAGGTGACATTATACGAAGATTCAACAGTGAAGATATAATTGAAGATAAACCAAAAACAGAGCGACCAAAGAAGCTGATTAGAAGAAAGGAAACTGGGGTAATATGAAAAATTAAAACACATCCAAGGTTGTTGACAACTAAAATTGCTGCCGCGGTGCAGCAGGAACATGGGAAGGCGGTGCACCCTGAAACAGTCCAACGAATTGTCAGACGAGGGAGGTGTAATGGTCGACTAAGCAAGAAGAAGTCTTCGATAAATGAGAGGAATAGAAAGAAACGACTCGACTTCGCGAAGCAGCACGTAAATAAAAGTGTTAGTTGGTGGGACGAAGTAATTTTTGTCGATGAACGTCAAGTGCAGATGTTCTCCTCAAATGGAAGACCTATGACTTGGAGAAAACCACGTGAAGAATTTTAGTCGAAGCATCAGCAACCCACAGTTAAATAGGGTGGTGGAGGTGTCATGATTTGGGGTTCCATATCGTTATCTGGGGTAGGCGAATTATCATTCATTGACGATACAATGGACAAGCATCAGTGTCTGAACATCATAAAAGAGAACTTACCGCAAAGTGCTACAAGTTTCGGGCTTTAGAGGACGTTCAAATTGTATCGAGACAATGATCCGAAGCATAAAGCGGGTATTGTGAGACTAAGGACGCTGTATAGTTGCCCTAAGATTTTGGATACCGCTCCTCAGAGTCCAGACTTGAACCCAATAGAAAATTTTTGGAGTGAATTGAAGTGAAAAGTACGACAAACGCCAGTGACATCAAAACAAGCTTTAAAGGAACGAATACTGGAAGAATGGCGGCAAATAGGTCCTGATTACACGCAAAAGCTCGTTTACAGCATCCCTAGCCGCTTGGAACAAGTGATTAAGCGAAAAGGACTGCATACAAGGTATTAAAATGTACAAGGTTGTGATTGTTATACTTCCAATCCGAAAACATACGTGGCTGTGATAGTGGGCATGTTTCTTTATGTATCATTGTTTATGTTGTTTAAGTTTGAAAATAAGAACATGCTGTTCTGTTATTTATTACATAGTCCTATATCATTTTGTGCCGAGACTACTCCTGTAACATGTGATGTCTGTATATAATAAATTAAAAATAAAACTACACTGGTGGCCGAATAATTTTTTGTGAGTCACTGTATAGTCATGTTGCATACAGTCGTAGAAGGTTAATAAACTTTACTTTATTTAGAAAGCTTTAATAGCTTCTTATTTAAAAAATCAGAAGTTTACTTTTCAGCACTCCCTCATAGCTCCCATAGTAATGTTCAACAGGCCATTCAGCTGATGTGTAACAAACATCCAGAAGGTAGTGAAAGTCATCTCGAACCCTTGCAAGCACGGCTGGAATTACTGTAGTGCTGTTGCCGTGCACCAAAAGTGGGTTGAAAGCAATGGTGCAACGCCACATCCGTACAGTCCTTATGCTCTAGAAACTGTATAGTCTTCTCTAGTCTCTACGACAACAACGCCACATAGTTCTAACCGAAACTCACCTGTTGAAACGCAATGTAGTCCGGATGCAGATTTGGTAATGAATGAGCGAGATGGAGGTGAGCTAATTACATCTAGGAGACCACTATCGGCATCCATATGAACCCAGTAACTGACAAATGGCGCCAAGGCAAACTTTCACTTCCTATGCGCAAGTTAAAATTTGCCCCATGTTCCCATCTTCATTCATGTGGAAGAAATAGTGTTGTGAAAGGGGATGGGCCTTTCTGAAACCCCCTGCATTTAATCCGTATTTGCACTTCAGGAGCCGGCCGGGGTGACCGAGCGATTCTAGGCGCTACAGTCTAGAACCGCGCGACCGCTAAGCTGACAGGTTCGAATCCTGCCTCGGGCGTGGATGTGTGTGCTGTCCTTAGGTTAGTTAGGTTTAAGTAGTTCTAAGTTCTAGGGGACTGATGACCTCCGATGTTAAGTCCCATTGTGCGCAGAGCCATTTGAACCATTTTTTTGCACTTCAAGATAGGGTAAATGATGAAGGCTGTTGTCGCTGTAGGCGCTGGAAAAATGTTTAGCTTCATGTTTGGCTGCAAACTCGACAGTGCAGTGGCTGCGCAGTGACAAGAGATTGAGGTCCGCAGAGAAACACAGCAAGCCGACTGAGGCAGTCACAGGGTTAAGTGAGTAGGCCATCTCGTCAATAGCTCCGACAACACGGCGGCCGGACCTGCTGGCCAACTTTTCAGACGCCGCGACGGTTGCCGGCCGACGCCAGCCAGAGACGGACAAGGTCCAAGTCGCACGTAGTTGCCTCACTCCCGCCGAGCGACAAAGCTCTGTGGCCGAGCTGCTGTTCTTGTCCTCCCTACTAAACTCGTTAACCAAGTTTCATTTGCAGAATGAGTCCAAACTCTTACCTAGAAAGATCCCCGAGTCACAATTGGGATAAAATCTTTTAACGGAGCTCACTGACATTTCTGTTTAACAACGCGATTTGTAATTTTTGCGTACATGACATCCTATTTGTCACTTCCTTATTTACAGTATCTGTCTTCTTATTTCGTTGCAGCGTTATGTAATTTTTCTTACAATTACTTAAAAATTTTGCCGCACTTGTAACCAAAAATATGTAGTGAGTGTAATTCCGTGATGATGTTACAAACGGCCTTGGATGTTATAGAGGGGCTAATGTTCCTACTTGAGGTCAGCGACCTTGGTCCGGAAACGACCGAATGTTATAAGCGAAAATCGTTTTGATATCTCTTACCGTGGACCCCTTCTATTGCATGCTCTTTGCTTCCGTATTTTACATGGAGGTAGTGTGGACCAAAAAGAGAAAAAAAATGTCCAGTAAACATGGGCTCTGAAACGCATACCTTAAATGCTATGAGCACTTGTTCGATGAAGAGATGTTTTTCACGGTAGCGGAGATGGACTATCTGTTGCTCATAGATCATGATATATCCATTTTGGAGCCCAGCTTCCTTCCTTGATCTCGTCCATAGTACCACCTCTCAAAATGTGGAATTGAAAGAGCTTACGGTAGAAGATACGATATTGCAGTGCCCCTGTTATTCTGATTACGACGCAAAGTTCCTTTGGAGATGCTTGCATACTGAAAGGAACAGGGACTGCGGCGACCACGGCCGTTACACATCAGCTGTAGAATGGAATGACGACAAGGACCGGGTCTCGAACCCGGATATGCCGCTTATTTGGCTATCTGTGCACGAGCCACGGCCAGATCCAAACTTTCATATGTCGCCGATCATGCATCTGTGACCTGCACTCTTACATCCATTATGTATACTCCCGTAGAGGACAGTCGTTGTACTTGAAAGTCGCTTGCCGGTATCGGCAGATAAATAAGATATTGTAAGGTAAGGCGACCGCTCGCAATAAGCGGGAAGTCCAGGTTTGAGTCTCCATCCGGGACAAATTTTCACTGTCGCGTGCATGTCCACAGGAATTTTGTATCGTAACCAGAGTATCACAGGCACTGCAATATCGTATTTTTCTGGCTATACCGGGCAAGCGATTTTCAAGTTCAACGACTGATCTCTACGGGAAGATACATAATGGATGTACGAGTAATGTCGCACAAGCATGGTTGATGACACATGGAAGTTTGCGTTTGGCCATGAGACATGCCCGGATACCCAAATGTTAAGGCGACCACTCGCGATAAGTGGGAGATCCCGATTCGATTCCCGACACGGCACAAATTTTCATTGTCGTCATTCCATTGTACATCTGATGGTAGTTCTTATTCGCAGCTGCGAATTCATTTGATGTGTAGTAGAGGCGGTCGACTGTCAGATGTAGCATAGCCCTTTTCGCTTATAACTTTAGGCTCGGCCGCTTCCGGGCCAAGGTCCCTTACCTCAATTCGGTACAATTATTGATACGATTACCATTCTCCATCATCCCTGTAAATCTGTAATATTAGCGCGGTATCACCCTGTATATCGTATATAAAAAGAAACATATTGCCATTTTGCTGTGTAAATGGTGGATCAGAGTTGTTTCCTTGCGTCCAATTTCTGTTTTCACCTATAAAAATGTTCCTCGCTGTCCATTCACGTTCCTTTTGTCACTGTGCCTCCCGTATACTCTGAGCATCATGTTTGAACGCCAATTTCTCACGTATTATGATATGAAGAAGATCTAATGAGAGTGAAAGATGTCCCAACACGAGTCCATTGCTACTTGTAGATAAAATAAAACAATAAAAGAGATGTTCTTCTGAACAAAGGAAAGAATTGTCAGCGCCTGTTACCCTTGAGGCCAAATATTGATCAGGTTCTTCTCTAATGATGACGCAAGTTTCATATCGTCTTACGCCAGCAGCAAAATGTGTTAGTGTTCCATTATGTGTTTATCACACTCTCTAACCACTGTACATTTCAAATGGTTCAAATAGTTCTCAGCATATGGGACTTAACATCTGAGGTCATGAGTCCCCTAGAACTTAGAACTACTTAAACCTAACTAACCTAAGGACATCACACACATCCATGCCCGAGGCAGGATTCGAACCTGCGACCGTAGCGGTCGCACGGTTCTGAATGAAGCGCCTAGAGGCGTTCGGCCACACCAGCCGGCGCTTTACATTTCAGATATATTTGCACTAACTCTGCTAATATTTCATACTGCCAGTGGCAGCTCCAACCAACCATTCGCAGTTACCACCGAAACGACTCATCTTTGGATCCGTGGTTACTGCAACGTGTTTGCTCCTACTATTGAATACTTGCAGCGAATCTGTTTTAGCTGTTAACTGTGACGCTCCCCGAAGACGCAGAAACAGATCTTGCCGGCATGTTTAATTATTGTGTTATTTCATAAGTGGAAGTACAGTCAGTCATTGTGGCTGATGATTATATACTCGCCATACAAAACACAAGACACCGACTTTGAAGAGCACGGCAGTCGCTTTGGAACGCTGTAGCGGTGTAGATCTGGTGATTGGCGGTTAGGCGACCCTACACAGATAGCCAAATCGTTCGCTGGAATTGTCCAGAATGTTTCTCAAACCAATCACGAACAGTTGCTACCCGGCGACACGGTATATTGTTATCCACTAAATTCAGTCGTTGTTTGCCTGCAAATAGTCGCCAAATACCCGAACGTAACCGTTACCACTCAACGATCGGTTCAGTTGGACCAGAGGACTCAGTCCATTCCATGTAAACACAGCCCACAGCATTACGGAGCCACCACCAGCTCGCACAGTGCCTTGTTGATGACATGCGCTCTTGGCTTTTCGGGATCAGCACCATACTAGAACCCTACCATCAGCTCGTACCAACTGAAATCGGGACTCATTTGACCAGGTCACCGATTTCCAGCCGGTTAGGATACAACCGATATGGTCACGCCTGCCCTAGTGGACGAGTGGTTCTAGGCGCTACAGTCTGGAACCACGTGACCGCTACGGTAGCAGCTTCGAATCCTGCTTCGGCAACCGACAGACAGACCAGCAGAACAAAGCAGGTGCTCCAGGTCCCAGACACTCGTAATGAATTGCAGTTCATTCTAATTCCGAGCGACACCAAGGGCGCCAGGACTGACTCGCAAACGTGGAACGCAACCTGTTTCTGTGTGCCTTGATGTATAACAGAGCCGCTTTGCCTGCTGATCAGTTAGCTTCCACAGACGCCACAGTGGAAAAAACAAGAATTCTGCTGTTTCGTTCTGTTTTAAGGTTGTCAGAAGGTTATTGTCCTGAAGAAATGTTTCGAATACTTCTACCGACTCTCTCTGCCTTGCATGGATCCAGCAGAGGCCGTGCGCTCAGCAAAACTTTTTCCGCACAATGAAGAAACCTTGTTGCAGCCCCAAGTGTTGTGCCAGAAAAAGAAGGAATAGGTTGTAACCTCGCATCGATTCGAACGCATTAGGGACGGAGCACTGCATCTGCTAGACTACTATAGACGCGGAAGTCAATCACAAAGTTGTTTGAAAAAATTTCTGATACGCACTGTACAAAGCCTAAAACCGAGGATTCTAGGAGAAGTATCGTGTCATCTGTGGTGTCACCGCCAGACACCACACTTGCTAGGTGGTAGCCTTTAAATCGGCCGCGGTCCGTTAGTATACGTCGGACCCGCGTGTCGCCACTGTCAGTGATTGCAGACCGAGCGCCGCCACACGGCAGGTCTAGAGAGACTTACTAGCACTCGCCCCAGTTGTACAGCAGACTTCGCTAGCGATGCTACACTGACAAATACGCTCTCATTTGCCGAGACGATAGTTAGCATAGCCTTCAGCTACGTCATTTGCTACGACCTAGCAAGGCGCCATAGCATTTGATATTTCTCTTATGAAGCATGTACAATCAAGAGCGATGTTCTACAATTATGGATTAAAGTTAAGTATTACAGCAACTGCGTCCGTTTTTCTAAGTTCTCATTTCCTTGTAATGTTCCAGACCTCACGCCAGACTGCGTGAGCATTAAGCGCGTGCCTTTCGGCTTCCTCTCATAGTGACTTGGCTGTCTTGCCAAGTCACAACATCATCTTCGGCGCCCCTCTCTCTCTTTTGGTGCCTCCCCACGCTGTCTCTTCCCCCTCTCTGGCTTCTCCCTCTCTTCCTCATTTTTCCCCCTCCATAACCCCTCTTTCTCTCTCCCCTCTTCCAACTCTCTTTCCTCCTCCCCTTCTCTCCCCTCTCCAATCCCCGTCCCCTACTTCCTCCCACCCCCACCCCCGTCACCCATCTCTCCCTCTTCCCCCTTCCCTCTCCCCGCCCCCTCCTCTCTCTCGCTCTCTCTCTCTCTCTCTCTCTCTCTCTCTCTCTCTCTCTCTCTCTCTCTCTCTCTCCCCACCTCCTCTTTTGACAAAAGTGTTGGTTACTGGTGTCTATAAAGTGCGTTGTCTTTAACTCCGCTGCTCAGGGTGACAAGCATTTAGATTTTGCACATCTATTTCTCTGTAAGTACTGAATCCTACCACCTGGCCAGTTTCTATTAAAAGTGTTATGTCCTAGCTAGTAATGCCACCCGAGCCCGCTGCCAAAAGGTTGGCAGCATCAAAGTCCGGACGCCGTCCGCATAAGCAGCGCCAGCGAGACAGGAAATCGCCGCAAGTCTGCGCGCGCCACCGCTGGCTTCTGGGTTCTTAAGCGCTGGAGTCGCGAGCGCTAGTACAGTTCTGTATTCGCCGCTCAGTTGTATACTCGCCACCGAATTGTGTACTTGCTAGTCAGTTGTGTGTTCATCGCAGCAGAGTTGTTGTTTGTCGTCAGCCGACGCTGACCTAGCCGCTCCGACTCGAACTAGACAGATTTCTGTAGACACGGAGTTCACTGCTGTGTTTCTGTATCTTCGTTAATAAAGATAAGTACCGACTTTTATTTAATCAGAGTGTTTGGGTTTTCATCTTTCTGTTCACTGTTCCAGCGGACCGGTCGGCCCGCTATTAAAAGTGTGGCGGTGACTTCGTAAGCCGTTTCTACAGCGAATTGCTTGTCGCTACGAACGCCGCCACAAAAAAAAAGGAATTCGCCTTCCACTATTATCATTCGGTCGGAAAATTGTTTCTAAATTACAGTGAAATGAACAGCCTTAGCTGATTACAGGCGTTGACATACGTCAACGGGGACAGATGAAAATGTGTGCCCCGACCGGGACTCGATCCCGGTATCTCCTGCTTCGCGGGAGGCGTGCCAGAAATAAATCCCTGCAGTCGCGCTATCCTCTCTGTCCTCGGTGGCTCAGATGGATAGAGCGTCTGCCATGCAAGCAGGAGATCCCGGGTTCGAGTCCCGGTCGGGACACAGATCTTCATCTGTCCCTGTTGACGTATGTCAACGCCTGTAAGCAGCTAAGGGTGTTCATTTCATTGTAATTTCATTCTAACGAGCTGCATGGTCTCCATCTTAGTGTGTCTCTAAAATGTTGCATTTCTGTAGATCGCTTAGTTGGCACATATGACTTGCCGGATACAGCGGACGAAGTTATTTAACCACTTGGGCCATTATTCTCATCCCTGGTGATTTTAAGTTTTGTGAACAGTCGCTTGAGACATGTTTCTGTGTCCTAATGCTGGAAACGTCATGAGAGGGTATAGAGGGTGTAGAGACGGTAGCTGTTTTACGAATTCAGACTCAGGATTGGATCTTTCCAGTGTCTCACAAAGCCAAACCTGATATTTAGGCACTAACAGATCATGCACTTCGACCAGGAAACCACAAAATTCGACTCTCCGACACTGTAGTTTTATCAAGGTTCAATCTTTACAACACTACAATGTACAGAGATGTCATATAAGTTCAGAAACATAAAAATAACAGGAAAGAAGAAGTACTACAATTCGACAATCTGTGGGATCTAGTGCCAAATTAAGCGAACACGGCCACCCCTTGTGCAGTACAGGCTGCGTTACACACACAGGCGACGCTCCGCGATCTGCGACGGTGGTCGGGTCACGCGGCTTGCATCCGAGCAGCTCGGCTTACGGATCTAGGAGGCCACGACGAACTGCCTTTATAGCTTAAAACACTCTTGGTGGAAGTTTCAGTTCCTTTTTCCCTTTTCTCGACAATCCGTTGCGCTCCACATACCAGAAAGGTTGGATATCTGTGATTTTAAGGACTTCGACCCGCAGTTCTGACAGAAGCCATAACAGCCTGTCTCTCGGAAATGCGACGTACAGGCCGTTAAAGAAATTAGTGTCTTGGGAACACCCAGCGTAGGTGCTTATCTTGTACTGGCATAAATAAATAATGAAAGGCTTATCTGGTCCGAAAAGCAAAAATGCAGAGCCTCGTGAAGATTGCGATTGCAACGGTTACTGCCTTGACATAAAACGCGCAGCAGTCGAAAGCTAGATGTTACATAAACTACTGCACTCTTACTGGTTTTGCTAGTAACTTTCCAGAGAAACCGGTCCTGTAGATAGGCCTATTTACCTATGCAGTGAAACGATTTAGTGCTGTACTCTGAAAGATGGTACTGAAATAAAAAGAAAGAATGTAAAACCTCTTTACCAGAGTCAACGATTAGCTACAATAACAGAATTCGTGTAGCACAAGCAAGGACGATTAAAGGGCGATAATAGTACGAATAAATTTTGCCGAAATTCTATGCTAAAACAGCGAGCATAAGCACAAAGTATGCGACTGGTATTACTACTTTATCCTAGAATCGTGATACAAAGAAGTTCAACTAATTGATATCACTAAAAGTCCCCCGTCGCGGTTTTTGTCTGTATTGAGTTTCAGGGGCTACTGTACTATGGGGAGTTTGAAACTGTTTTCAGTAACATACAGGCTGATTCACAACTAGAATTTATGTATGAAATCTACGACCCCTATGCCAGACAAGTAGTCCGGCCATAGATTTCAGTACTAAGTGAAATGAACATCTTACTTTTTAAGGAAGAAGGTGCAAAATACAGAAGACTTGCACAAAAGTTATTTTCTTCGTATGCACGACTCCCAAAAATAATGTCGATAAACGGAAAGAGAATAGCTGTTGGGATGGCTAACGAAAGGGGAAGTGTACTGCAGTTATGGGATCTAACGGGGAGAAACAATGTTAACGAAAATATGAGCTTAAAAAAAACCCACACTGAAAAAACTTGCAAGAAAGATAGAAGCTAAGAAGTTGACAAGTCTGCTCCCTGGTAAAATACACGGTCCAGTCACATTAACGTGACCACCGCCTGTGTTTGACACCAACGTGCAATAACCACTCAGACGGCATTGCACAGCACTAGCAGTGGACGGTATATAAGGTCTGTCAGGGGGAGGCGGGAACACTGCAGTCTTTGTCCTAAGTGGAAACGGAGCGATTTACCTGACACCCAAAAGGGCGTGATCACTGGCTTTCGGGCCGAGGGTGGACGCATTTACGAAACAGCGAAGTTGCTAAATTGTTCCTACATCCCAGACCACCACAGTCTCCGGATTAAAATCCAATCGAGATTCGATGAGAGCACCTCGATCGGGCTGTCCGCGTCACGAATCCTCAGTCGAGAACCCTGGCGCAGAACCTCGTTTACTCTCTTCCTGCATACAGGGTGTTACAAAAAGGTACGGCCAAACTTTCAGGAAACATTCCTCACACACAAATAAAGAAAAGGTGTTATGTGGACATGTGTCCGGAAAAGCTTAATTTCCATGTTAGAGCTCATTTTAGTTTCGCCAGTATGTACTGTACTTCCTCGATTCACCCCCAGTTGGCCCAATTGACGGACGGTAATGTTGACTTCGGTGCTTCTGTTGACATGCGACTCATTGCTCTACAGTACTAGCATCAAGCACATCAGTACGTAGCATCAACAGGTTAGTGTTCATCACGAACGTGGTTTTGCAGTCAGTGCAATGTTTACAAATGCGGAGTTGGCAAATGCCCATTTGATGTGTGGATTAGCACGGGGCAATAGCCGTGGCGCGGTACGTTTGTATAGATTTCCAGAACGAAGCTGTCCCGACAGGAAGAAGTTCGAAGCAATTGATCGGCGTCTTAGGGAGTACGGAACATTCCAGCCTATGACTCGCGACTGGGGAAGACCTAGAACGACGAGGACACCTGCAATGGACGAGGCAATTCTTCGTGCAGTTGACGATAACCCTAATGTCAGCGTCAGAGAAGTTGCTGCTGTACAAGGTAATGTTGACCACGTCACTGTATGGAGAGTGCTACGGGAGAACCAGTTGATTCCGTAACATGTACAGCGTGTTCAGGCACTATCAGCAGCTGATTGGCCTCCACGGGTACACTTCTGCGAATGGTTCATCCAACAATGTGTCAATCCTCATTTCAGTGCAAATGTTCTCTTTACGGATGAGGCTTCATTCCAACGTGATCAAATTGTAAATTTTCACAATCAACATGTGTGGGATGACGTGAATCCGCACGCAATTGTGCAATCACGTCATCAACACAGATTTTCTGTGAACGTTTGGGCAGGCATTGTTGGAGATGTCTTGATTGGGCCCCATGTTCTTCCACCTAGGCTCAATGGAGCACGTTATCATGATTTCATACGGGATACTCTACCTGTGCTGCTAGAACATGTGCCTTTACATGTACGACACAACATGTGGTTCATGCACGATGGAGCTCCTGCACATTTCAGTCGAAGTGTTCGTACGCTTCTCAACAACAGATTCGGTGACCGATGGATTGGTAGAGGCGGACCAATTCCATGGCCTCCACGCTCTCCTGACCTCAACCCTGTTGACTTTCATTTATTGGGGCATTTGAAAGCTCTTGTCTACGCAACCTCGGTACCAAATGTAGAGACTCTTCGTGCTCGTATTGTGGACGGCTGTGATACAATACGTCATTCTCCAGTGCTGCATCAGCGCATCAGGGATTCCATGCGGCGGAGGGTGGATGCATGTATCCTCGCTAACGGAGGACATTTTGAACATTTCCTGTAACAAAGTGTTTGAAGTCACGCTGGTACGTTCTGTTGCTGTGTGTTTCCATTCCATGATTAATGTGATTTGAAGAGAAGTAATAAAATGAGCTCTAACATGGAAAGTAAGCGTTTCCGGACACATGTCCACATAACATATTTTCTTTCTTTGTGTGTGAGGAATGTTTCCTGAATGTTTGGTCGTACCTTTTTGTAACACCCTGTATATCACAACGGTCCGCGTTGCAAAACGTGATACTTCAGACTTTTGATAGAGGGTCACATCCATGTGGCTGGTCACTTTCCAAGACATACTTCCGGAACAATCGGGTACGTGTTTCTTATACTTTCCGCAAATCACTTTAGGCGACTGCAGAATGGAGAAAAAAAAATTTGTTGCTGATATATTCGTGTCATACATGTGCTCCCTTTGTGAAGGCGTCTGCTACAAACATAATCCGAAAACAAATGAAAACACCGAAGTGAGTCACGCAACGAGCGGCGATGCCTACAGCTGAGGCAGGGGTGCCGCGTTCGTTGCTCGGCGAGCACCTGCGGCGTCTCTCCCTGACTTGCAGCCTCGCTCCGGGGGAAAGAGCTAGAAAGGAGCCCTCGCAACCTGGCGAACCCGCCCGGCAAGCCACGTAACCGGCCTGCAGCGCCGGCGACACGCAACCCGCCCAGGCGACGCCTCGTTACTACTTTCGCTGCACCAGGCCGCCAAGTAGCGCTCTCGTCATTGTGCGGCCCAAAGTAAAGAACCCGTGACAAAACAGAACTCCCCTGACAATCTTAACAGCGAAGAGATCATCTGAAAACGAGTCAGAATACCAGAAAATATTGCTCAAAGTGAGTTTAACATGGAGAGATGTCCGAGAAACCGCGTGACTGCTACGGTCGCAGGTTCGAATCCTGCCTCGGGCATGGATGTGTGTGATGTTCTTAGGTTGGTTAGGTTTAAGTAGTTCTAAGTTCTAGGGGACTGATGACCTCAGATGTTAAGTACCATAGTGCTCAGAGGCATATTTTTTTTTTTTTTTTTTTTTTTTTTTGTCCAATACAACGCCGGTTTGCTATGAAAGTAGCAATTAGAAGATTGGCATATATGAAAGATGCACGAATGTCCGACAAAATGTCGATGAGCCATAAAAATAGGAATACAAAGAGAGTCGTATTAGACATCATGAGAAAGAACACGCATGTTAACTTGCCCTTGAGGCAAGAGGCTCTCTCTCTCTCTCTCTCTCTCTCTCTCTCTCTCACTCTCTCTCTTTCCCTCTCCAGAGTAACAGTTCCTTCACCTACCTCACTGGCCATTAAAATAGCTACACCACGAAGATGACGTGCTACAGACGCGAAATTTAACCAACAGGAAGAAGATGCTGTGATATGCAAATCATTAGCTTTTCAGAGCATTCACATAAGGTTGGCGCCGGCGGCGACACCTACAACGTGCTGACATGAGGAAAGTTTCCAACCGATTTCTCATAAACAAGCAGCAGTTGGCCGGCATTGCCTGGTGAAACGTTATTGTGATGCCTCGTGCAAGGAGGAGAAATGCGTAACTTCACGTTTCCGGCTTTGATAAAGGTAGCCTATCGCGATTGCGGTTGATCGTATCGCGACATTGCTGCTCGCGTTCGTCGAGATCCAATGACTGTTAGCAGAATATGGAATCGGTGGGTTCAGGAGGGTAATGCGGAACGCCGTGCTGGATCCCAACGGCGTCGTATAACCAGCAGTCCAGATGACAGGCATCTTATCCGCGTGGCTGTAACGGATCGTGCAGCCACGTCTCGATCCCTGAGTCAACAGATGGGGACGTTTGCAAGGCAACAACCATCTGCACGAACAGTTCGACGACGTTTGCGGCAGCGTGGACTATCAGCTCGGAGACCATGGCTGCGGTTACCCTTGTCGCTGCATCACAGACAGGAGCGCCAGCGAGGGTGTACTCAACGACGAACCTGGGTGCACGAATGGCAAAACGTTATTTTTTCGGATGAATCCAGGTTCTGTTTACAGCACCATGATGGTCGCATCCGTGTTTGGCGACATCGCGGTGAACGCACATTAGAAGCGTGTATTCGTCATCGCCATACTGGCGTATCACCCGGCGTGATGGTATGGGGTGCCATTGGTTACACGTCTCGGTCACCTCTTGTTCGCATTGACGGCACTTTGAACAGTGGACGTTACATTTCAGGTGTGTTACGCCCCGTGGCTCTACCCTTCATTCGATCCCTACGAAACCCTACATTTCAGCAATGTAATGCACGACCGCATGTGCAGGTCCTGTGCGGGCCTTTCTGGATACAGAAAATGTTGGACTGGTGCCCTGGCCAGCACATTCTACAGATCTCTCACCAACATCTGGTCAATGGTGGCGAGCAACTGGCTCGTCACAAGACGCCAGTCACTACTCCTGATGAACTGTGGTATCGTGTCGAAGCTGCATGGGCAAATGTACCTGTACACGCCATTCAAGCTCTGTTTAAATCAATGCCCAGGCGTATCAAGGCCGTTATTACGGCCAGAGGTGGTTGTTCTGGGTACTGATTTCTCAGGATCTATGCACCCAAATTGCGTGAAAATGTAATCACATGTCAGTTCTAGTATAATATACTTGTCCAATGAATACCCGTTTATCATCTGCATTTCTTCTTGGTGTAGCAATTTTAATGGCCAAGAGTGTATATTCTCTGCTATTTTGGATTGTTCTAGGATAGTTATCGAACGATCTCTTCGCTCTTTATGCAGGGTGTCCCAGGGTAAGCGCGTTTTAAGAGTTTACAGCACTACTTCGTCATAGGAAGCACCTTAACGAAATGTAACTCATCGACGAAGGAAGTGACTGGAAAGGCGCTTGTTTGACCGATTCTTGAGTACTGTTCATCAGTCTGCGATCCTTACCAGGCAGGACTGTTAGCAGAGGTAGAGAAGGTGCAACGAAGAACGGCGCGTTCCGCCACGGGTCCATTTAGCCGGCGTTAGAGCGTTATTGAGATGTTCAACAAACTCCAGTGGCAGGCGATACAAAAGAGGCACGAAATTACCAAAATTCGAGAAATTAGAACTAACGCAGAGGCATACTGACAATCATTCTACTCAAGTGCCATTCGCGAGTAGAACAGGGAGGGAGGGAGGGATCAGTTAGTGATGTAGATGTAGATTCTATACTGTGACACAAATCTACTGTAAGCTCTTTCCATATTTCGAGAGGAGATGTATGGGCCAAACAAGCAATCACTGTCCTTTAAATGCATACCTTAAAAGCTACGAGCACATGTTCCATAGAAGAGATGTGTTTCACAGTAGTAACATAAACAAGCGCTCGAAACGCTAAAGATGTGCACTTTGGAGTATATATTTGCTGCACTTTTTTTTCTTGTTTTGTTTTCTCAAGAGATTTGTTTCTTAGTATTGAAGATGAAAAAGTGTTCCTAGCTCTTAAGGTATACATTTTAGCGCCCACCTTTAGTAGAATTTTTTCCCCTGTTCTTGTCCATACTACCTCCTCTGAAAGTTTGTCGGTAGAGCCGTGGTTAACCCTGTATAATGTGCGTGTATGAATCTGATAAACTTCACGGTGGCTGTAAATCGACATCAGCTCTATAAGGTTTATTTCTAGAACATTACAATGGATCAGTAAAGGTCCAATGCCTATTTCGAGCGGCGTATCGTTACGTCTCATTAATAATCTTAAACAGGTTACTAAAATCACTTGTTCAGTATTACATGCTCATGCCGTTAAAAAAACAACATAGGCACATCGTATGCGGTGCTCCTTACCTATTGATAACCACACCAGATAGGTCTACAAGGGTACCTATATGTGCTGTGGTTTTACCTTATTTTAAAAGACAACAATGTGGAATGTACCATATGTTTTAGCACAATATGATACTGTTTCAAGACACAATATCCCAGTTTTATTTCTGTAGATTTTTCACATAGGTTCACGTGGAAACGACAAAGTAGTTAAAATTGGTCAACCGTCATGTATAAATAATTCCGATGAAATAAAGCAGTTATGAAGGGAAAAAATGGTTTCATTTCATTCGTATGAACATGTGCAGCAGGTTGCGCTTGCTCTTTGGCCGAGTGCCCTAGCCTGTGTATTAATACAGAATAGGAAAACAGCGACGCTGGCGTGAGATTGGGGTGCTAAAACGATATCGCCAGAGCGTATAAATTTTGAGTGTCTAACTTTGAACTGCAGGAAAGCAAGACATAACTTTGCGGCTTTTTCACCGAAAGGAGAGGAGACCCTGTTGTTTTAAATGAGTTGCAACTGACCTGCTCGTATGGCATAGGGCGCAGTGCTGCCAACTGGCTACACAGGGAAGTGAACCCCACACACGAAACGAAACCGCGCGGCCGTGGGCTGGTGGACACCGGCCAGCCTGAGACTGCTTTTAGGCGGTTTTATTCGCTCGTTTAGGCAAATTCTGGACTGGTTCCCGCATCCAATCTCTCAGAGTAAACGATACACAAAGTATAAGAATACGAAAACTCAGAAAACGAAATTTACACCATTCAAAAGCGTAAGGCGCACACCACTTCAGACTTTTAGGACACCTTAACGACTGTGGCGTCAGAGAGGAAGGGGGGGGGGGTGCGGGGGGGAGGTGCGGGGGGGAGGGATACCCATTATCACAGTGAAATAAAAATGCAAAATTTGCTAAATCCTGAAAAAGTGGATGTCTTAGTATACGGGATAAGCAAGGGAAAAGTAGAAGATAAATGAGCTATAAACAGAGAGACATAATATCACAGACTCATAATATTAACAGAATATCAAAAACCGATAACCAGGTAATTATTGTACATAGTTTCAGGCTCTCTTGTGCTAACAGATGGAGCACACAGACAAGTCTGAAATTAGTTTTTATATGCCTTGTGAATATTCCAACAATTTTTTTTACCGAATGCTTGGTTCAAATGGTTCAAATGGCTCTGAGCACTATGGGACTTAACATCTGAGGTCATCAGTCCCCTAGAGTTAGAACTACTTAAACCTAACTAACCTAAGGATATCACACACATCCATGCCCGAGCCAGGATTCGAACCTGCGACGTAGCAGCAGCGCGGTTCCGGACTGAAGCGCCTAGAACCGCTCGGCCACAATGGCCGGCACCGAATGCTTTTGTGGAAATTAGTGAAGTGAGTGATGTTACATTTTCACGTGGACTTTGTCATGAACCACGGTCTGTCGATAATGGTTTGTGTAAGTACATGTAAGCTACAAGGGAAAGGCTTCAGAGGCCCGCGTGCCTGTAATTAGCGACGAACATACTAGACGCTTATTCTGGAAGAGGAAATTTAAATCATGACCCGACCGTCCTTACCCATAAGTCTCTATGGTTTCCCAAATAATCTCAGACGAATACACACACAGTTCCTGGAAGAAATGTATTTACGGTGTCCTTCCGATTTCTTGTCATTTTCGAGTTGATAATCCGCCACTAATATTCTGAACGTAGACGGACGTTAAATAATAACATCACGTCTTTCCCGCCGCCTTCTTCTTATCGGTTGAGACGGCATTTCCTCCGAGGTCGACCGGTTACACTTCGTCATACACACTTGTCTAAGTGCAGTATTCACCGAGCTGCGTTACGTAACATTTCAGTAGCGTACCAATGAACATACAGCTCGATCTGATAGCACCTGTATCTTTATCACTGCAATGTGGAAACCGTCAGCTAAAGAAGAGCTTACAGAGACGATTTGTGTGAAAAGTCGCAGTCGCGCTCAACTGTATGAACGTTTTAGTTTTATTACCATCAAAGCGTATTTTCGTTGGTTTAATTACACATATTAATCGTTATTACGTATGTAGTGACGCCGATATAATGTCGAAATCGTTCATAAAATGAAATATTAAAGGATAAATAGGGGGCTTTCAGAAAATCTGGAATGTTTGTCCAGCGTACGCGTAAATACATTACGTGAACGGCAGAATGAGATGCAGTAGTCGTATTTACATAATTTAATTACATATTTGATTGTACCACAACTATTTTATTAATTTTCTGACACGTGTCTGACACTGTCCATTCACTAAAGGACAGGAAATGAGAGACATGAAATATGTCGTAAGTGTCGTTGGTACAACACGTGTAGTGGGTAAGTATTTGAAATGCTAACGCACGTAAGAGAGCGAATCCATTGTGCAAATAAATCTAGGGTTTGGAGTGTACAGTGTCCTTACCTATGATAGCTTCAGACATTTATCAACTGCTGTCTCCAAATAATAAAGAATTAACTACGTTGTGGCTCGGTAAAGTGCCATATTCATAATCCGGAGCTCTGCGGTTCTATCCCCGTTCAGTTGTAGAATTTCTGTCTGTTTTTACTTCTTTCAGGTCAGGTAACGTTTTCTAATGGGAAAAATGCCGAGCTGTACAGCCTTTCAGCATCCACGTTAAACTGTAGGTCTCCCAATAACGTGGTGGGTAAGTAAGTTCAAAAGTCGGAGGAAGCCAACGGCGTACCATTTCTAATAGGACAACACCCAGTGCGATATTCGGGTTGATGACAACCTTACTTGTGATAATAAGCACCTGACGGACTCAAAATTTAACATACTTTTTAATTAAAAAAATTGTGAGTGAAGGCAGATGAACTCAGCCAAGGCTCTAGCCACAACGCATAAAACCAAATGCTTCTGATTGTGGATTCAAAAATTGATTATCACAAATATCAACTCGATTCAATGAAAGTATCTCTGTAAATTTTGACAATACTCGTTTTATAAGTTGAAACGTGACTTTTTTTTCTGCTACAATCTGAAGTCATTTATGATACGGACGCATTTCGCCTGTTACATTAAGGCACCTGCAGTGGATTTAATAGTTATTCGTTTTTCCGGTAGAAATTTGCGTTTCATATCATCTGTTCAAAGGTCCGAAGTCGCACTTTCACTTCACTTAGAAACATCGACACATTTTCATATACGATCTTTTTGTTTCGTAATTATCATACTTCGTGAGCTAACTGCTGTAAAACGTCCCTACTGTTCCGACAACAGCTGCAGACTGTTATTACGAATACAGTGAGTTAAATCTGTCGTAGCTACACTGTCAGCAAGTGGAATATGATAAGTACGATACAGACAGATCGTGAAGTGAAAATGTGTCCGTGTTTTGTGGGTGAAATTACAGTGACGCCTCGCGCCTATGACCAGATGAGGTAGATTTCTGCCAGAAAAAACTGGATAACTATAAGCAGTGATTTTTTAATGTAAAACTATGGTATCAACTGTTTTTAACGTGTAATTATGACATATAAAAGCAAAACTGTACTTTTCTTGATTAAATCCGCTGAAAACGTCCTAATGAAAGAGGCTGAACGCATCTGGAACGTAGATAACTATGCACAGCAGCGAAAAGAAGCCATAATACAATTGATAAACATAGTCTTTGAACAGGAGTCTATTGCTAAGGCAGAATAAAATTTCTGGATGTGTGCACTGATGACAGATTGGATTGGAAGAAACACATTGATGATCTGAAATTTCCTGGCAGATTAAAACTGTGTGCCGGACCGAGACTTGAACTCGGGACCTTTGCCTTTCGCAGGCAAGTGCTCTACCATCTGAGCTACCCAAGCACGACTCACGCCCCGTCCTCACAGCTTTACTTCTGCCAGTACTTCGTCCCCTACCTTCCATACTTTAAAGAAGCTCTCCTGCGAACCTTGCAGAACTAGCACTCCTGAAACGTTTGAGTTCAGCTGTTTATGCAGTTAGAGTTATTGCAAATTTTGGTGATGAACAGTATCAGTAAATTAGTCTACTAAGCCTATGTTTATTCACTGCTTCCAAATGGCATCATATTTTGAGGTAATTCATCATTAAGAGAAAGTATTCATTGCACAAAAGCGTGTAATCAGAATACTATGTGGAGTGCACCCAAGATCATCCTGCAGACATTTATTTAAGGAACTAGGGATATTCACAGTGCCTTCATAATACATACATTCAGTTATGAAATTTATTATTAATAACCCACCCCAGGTCAAAAGTAATAACAAAGGGCAACACTAGAAGAAAGGATGATCTTCACTATTCTGGTTTAAATCTGACTTTGGCACAGAAATGGGTGAATTGTGCTGCCACAAAAGTCTTGAAATAGCACTGAAAGTCTGAAGGGTAGCCAGCCAACACGTAAAAACAAATTAAAATGATTTCCAAATGACAAGTTGTATGGAATAATTTTTAGATGTAAAGCAGTAAAAGAAATTATATCGTGTAAAGAAATCTTATTACATGAATGAGTGGTGTCTGTTCTTTCGGGCATGCGCGAAGGAGCAGATACCGCGCAACCATATAATTGATTGGCCTAAATGGGCAACGCTTCCACCTTCTTCAGTGCAGATGCACTGCTACTTCTGACCTCCTGCTGGAATCTCAGAGTAGTGAGCCTGGAGTGCCTGGACAGGGACTGCGGGTAGCTGGAGCTCGGTGGGAGTGTGGGTGGTCAGAATGGCGTGCAGAGGTAGTCCGCGCAGTTCCGACGAACACTGTCTTCGAGGTGGCGCAGTGGCTAACGCAGCTGCCTCGTAAGCGCGAGACCCTGGGTTCGAATCCCGGACCAGTACACGTTTTCGTTCGGCGCCGCTAATTCTGCATCAAGTCCCTATGCAGCTGACATCACTAATCCCTTACCTTTCCTTCCCCCTCCCCCTCCACCTTCAATTTACATATCAAGAAGCCTTATGTTAAACCGATAAGTTCCACATTATTACGAAATATCGCATTCATCATCTAGGAACAAGTATAAACGTAATGTAACATAAAACGAATGTTTATATACTCGCTGAGGATGATATCGAGACTAACAAAATAGTAGATGGTATACGTTCTTAAAAAAATACGCCATAGAAGGGAGCACAACAGAAACTTCTAAGTAGGTGATGACGCGCTAGTAGGAGCAACAAGTGGACCTAGGCAAGCGCAGGCGACCGCGGGTGGGCCACTTGGTCTAGGCGTCGCACGGTTCGGCTGGGTCCCCCGCACCGCAGGCGGAGCGTGGCAGCGGGTACTTACGTCGGTGGCCCTGTACGCCTGGCGGGGGCGTGCGCGCAGCAGCGGCTGCCTCTCGGTGCGGTGCATGTCGGCCGACGTCGCCAGCCCGCTGCAGACGGCAGACTGGCCGCCTGCTGGCTCCGCCTAGCGCCCCGCCTAACCACTGGTCGGCGCTCCCTCTCCCCGCAGCCCGCCGCGGCTCACACAATGGTCGCGTAGGCAGGCGCATCTCCACACACACAGATTGCGGCATCCGCGATAGAAGCAACTGCTGCGGCACTGATAAGACAATTTTTCAAGAAAACAGTACAGATGAACGGCGAAGAAGAATAACACAGCTCGTGAAAGAGAAGCCCTCAAAGACTTTTTACAATGTTTCAGGTAGGGCAGTTACAGTGTTAGTAACTGCTCTACCTGAAACTTCCTCGCATATCAAAACTGTGTGCCGGACCGTGACTCGAACCTCGGACCTCTACCTTCCGCGGCCGATTGAGGTTGTATCGGTTCCCAGCCCCAGTTTAACCTGTGCCTTAAAACCGCTCAAAGTAACGGTTCCGGAAATAACCGATTTGAAATTTTTTATTCTTATTACTTCCTGTGATAAACGTACTAAGCGAACAAAGATTGAAACATTTTGGCTCCCTCAGTTTCAAGATAAGTAGAATCAAAATATTAAATTAACTGGACAAATAAAAGAGAGTCCGTCTACAGTTCTTTGCTTGTCTCGGAAAGTGATAAGTGGTTGAATGCCACAGAAAAATCACCGGTATTTTCCTATTGATTCTTTTTTTTTAATTCTGCTCAAAAAACATGATGTAATCGAGGACCGTGCCACTGTTTCCGCATTACGAATGGTCAGTGCTAAAGGGTGAAAACTGAGATTGGACAACTCTGGCTCTGAGCACTATGCGACTTAACATCTTAGGTTCAAAAATGGTTCAAATGGCTCCGAGCACTATGCGACTTAACTTCTGAGGTCATCAGCCGCCTAGAACTTAGAACTAATTAATCCTAACTAACCTAACGACATCACAGACATCCATGCCCGAGGCAGCATTCGAACCTGCGACCGTAGCGGTCGCTCGGCTCCAGACTGCAGCGCCTAGAACCGCACGGCCACTCCGGCCGGCTAATATCTTAGATCATCAGTCCCCTAGAACTTAGAACTACTTAAACCTAACTAACGACATCACACACATCCATGTCCGAGGCAGGATTCGAACCTGCGACCTTAGGGGTCGCGCGGTTCCAGACTGAAGGGCCTAGAACCGCTCGGCCACTCCGGCCGGAGGACAACTCTGGGTTTCTCATGTTAATTTGTCCGCTTTCCAAGGCTAGAAGCAGGTGAAGGCATATTATGTAGACAGAGGCAACAAATCAGCTACTTCCTATTTTTTACTGTCAACTATGAACACAGTGTTAAGTTTAAGTTTTCTCTTTAAATGATATCGTAAGTTCGTCATGGCTCCTCCCGTATTTCATGTTTTAAAGCAAATGGGTCTTTCTGCTTCACTGATACCGTAGTTCGTAAAATACCTCCAGATTAGGGATGGTGTTATACTGCAATGCAACTAACGTCTGGCGACAACAGCGAGAAAGTGCCACACAGACTAAATCCTTCATGTTTTAAAGCAAATGGATCTTTCTGCTTCACTGATACCACAGTTCGTAAAATACCTCCAGATTAGAGATGGTGTTATACTGTAATGCAACTAACGTCTGGCGACAACAGCGAGAAACTTCCACATAGACTAAATGGGACAAGTCTGGCACGTTGCAAGTACACGCGTGCCGTATAATCTGCCGCGCCACATAGTGACATGTACAATATTGTTTCAGTAATGCTGTACTAGTTCTTATACCATGTGTTTGTTGCTCGTTTCTGTCGGCATTGTTACTAAAAAATTTTTTCATGTTCCAACCCTCGTATACCATTTCCATGCAAGCAATTAATACCATGCACAAGTCACGACTATGACGATGGCTCTGAGCACTACGGGACTTCACTTCTGAGGTCATCAGTCCCCTAGAACTTGGACCTAATTAAACCTAACCAACCTAAGGACATCACACACATCCATGCCCGAGGGAGGATTCGAACCTGCGATAGTAGCGGTCGCGCCGTTCCAGACTGCAGCGCCTAGAACCGCTCGGCCACCCCGGCCGGCACTATGACGATGACGGCTCGTCTTCCAGTGCGGCTCTTGCAGTGCGCCTGGGCCTAACTGCAGTGATGCTTATATGCTCTTCGTATAGTTGCCGCTGCCGTCGTCGTGTCGTCCTAGTCAGCGTTCTACTGGCTGACGCCGTCTCACAGCCTTCTCTGCTGCAACGTTTCGGGGCGACGTGACAGCGCTTGATGTTACGCCAGAACAGTGACAGTGCGTTTCCTACCTTGGAGTGCCCTTGATGCCTCCAAACAGCCTTAGCGCACAAGCCATTATGTCATCAGTATACCATCCCGCTCCCTAGCGCCCAAGTGCATCCCTGCGATATCTACCAGCATTTGATCAAAAAGCCTCACAACAGCTCTTATCTCGTCGAGAGAGAAAAAGAAATCACGTCTCGAAAACACTGCATCAAAATTCATTCCATTGTACATCAGCAGCTGTCCTCGTCAGTATTTGGCGAAATGATGCGTTAGGCTTGGTTTGTTGCTAAACTGAACATGAGAGAGGACCTTTTATAAATATAAACCAAGTCAGGAAGCTCACAACAACCACGTAATTGTAAAAATGCGGCGTTTACAACGTGTTCAAGATACCGAGAAAACTACTGTTTCCTCTGTTTTTACGATGAATATTACCCCAGCACATGGAAATCATCAACTGTAAAATAATAAAAGTGTAGTGTTGGCAGAAGAGCCAACACTGTGTTTCTAGAGGAGGCCGAAATGCACGCGTTTAATTACACGCTGACTGGCGTGAGGTCTGGAACAGGACAATATCTTGAGAATTGCAAATAAAGTACGTAGACGATGTAATACTTAACTTTAATCCACAATTGTAGAACATCTCTCGTTACGGTACATGCTTCATAATATTAATTATCAACTGCTATGGCGCCTTGCTAGGTCGTAGCAAATGAGGTAGCTGAAGGCTATGCTAACTATCGTCTCGGCAAATGAGAGCGTACCGGTCAGTGTAGCTTCGCTAGCAAAGTCAGCTGTACAACTGGGGCGAGTGCTAGTACGTCTCTCTAGACCTGCCGTGTGGTGGCGCTCGGTCTGCTATCACTGACAGTGGCGACACGCGGATCCGAC
Source organism: Schistocerca americana (assembly GCF_021461395.2). Lineage (NCBI taxonomy): Eukaryota > Metazoa > Arthropoda > Insecta > Orthoptera > Acrididae > Schistocerca > Schistocerca americana. Next base: position 102,467,293 of record NC_060125.1, on the reverse strand, counting down.
GTATACTAACGGACCGCGGCCGATTTAAAGGCTACCACCTAGCAAGTGTGGTGTCTGGCGGTGACACCACAAAAAGAATCCCGGAAATTTGTTTGCAATGCCAAATCCAACTTTGTCTTTCCTTTTCGTGCCTTTTATGAAAAGTTTGGTAAATACAATACACTGAGCATTATTTTGGCTTAACTGCAGTGTAAGTCACGTAAAAACTGAAAATTAAAAGAAAGCTTTCCCCATAGGCTCGCGAACCCACGATCTTCGATTACCGCTCTGTTTACTTTTCGCTGCGCCAACCGCTCCCTGGAAGCTGCACACAATGGCCCATGTCCCACCCGACCCTCGCCAAAAATGCTATTTTTTCTAACCACTCGACTACCTGGAGTCCTCGCTTCCGCCGATTTCACTCCTGGCCAAGATCTGATGTGCCATACATTTCGGCGAAATGTGTGATGACGAGTGGGCGCGGTCGCCTTGTAAGCGCCTCTTAAGAGCTACGAAGTCGGAACACTGGACACCAGTTACAGGCTGAAGGGGGTCGCACCATCATCTCTTAACTGATGCGACGCAACAGTTACCGAGTCTTTGTCAGGTAATGCAACCACGGTTCATGGGAAAGATGGTCTGCTAAGAAAGGAGATTCCCTAGAGAGTCTACGAAGGAAGAAGTGTTCAAAAATGGTTCAAATGGCTCTGAGCACTATGGGACTTAACATCTATGGTCATCAGTCCCCTAGAACTTAGAACTACTTAAACCTAACTAACCTAAGGACATCACACAACATCCAGTCATCACGAGGCAGAGAAAATCCCTGACCCCGCCGGGAATCGAACCCGGGAACCCGGGCGCGGGAAGCGAGAACGCTACCGCACGACCACGAGCTGCGGACGAAGCAGTGTAGATCAAACACAATCTGTAAGAAGAAATCATATGATAGGACGTGTGTTAAGACAACAGGGAATAACTTCCGTGGTACTATGGCTACGCACGAAGGACAAACATTGCAAGACTGGAATGTATAGAACAAAGAATTAACAAGGTTGGGTGTAAACGCTGCTCTGTGCAGAAAACATTGGTACAAGACAGGAAATCGTGACAGTGAGAAGACTCATGACTCGTTAAACCAGTCAGAGGATTGATGACTAAAAAGTAAAACAGTATGACATACACCACTCGTGGTCACAGAGCTCTGATTGAAGTCCCAGTTCGGCTGTTCTGATTTTACTCTCCCAAAAGCTGTTAACTTCACCACCCGCCTTTGTAGCTGTGTAGACAGCGCGTCCGAATGGATCCCATGGTTCAAAATGGCTCTGAGCACTATGGGACTTAACATCTGAAATAGTTCCCAAGGATGAACGAGTTTGCCCATCTCTAGTGCTGACCCGCGCGCCATTGGAAAGAGCAGGCAGCGCCACCCTTCCAGGGAGACAGAGAGCAGTGCCCCCTGTCAACGACAGTCACCCATCGCTGGTCGGGGCCAGTTCGGTCACAACTTCGAGAGCATCAGCGCTGAGTAATAGGAAGACGACACTTAGATACTTCGTTTATTTCTTTCAAATAGTCTTTGTACGTTACTGACAGTATAGTTAGCCTTCTGCCGCCGAGCGGTGTGTCAGCAGTGCGTAAGTAGCAGCATTACTGAATTTACTAGGCAGTCTTGTATTTCAACAACCGTTTAAATTATGTGTCGAATTGTTTGTGCTCTCTATAGATTAGTTCAGACGTTCTTTCCACAACAGTATATAGCATGGATAGGGACTGCGACTGCTGTGTTCGGATGCGAGCTGAGTTGGCATCCCTTCACTCCCAGCTCCAGGCAGTGTTCGCTTCAGTCACACAGCTTGAGGCTGTTGCCAATGGGCTTCACTGTGGGGGTCCAGATCGGGGTTTGTCGGGGACATCCAGCTCGTCCCACACATCCCCCGATCAGGCTACAGCTGCGGCTGCCCAGGATACTGCCCACATTGGGGCTGACCCCTAACCCGTGGCAGAGTGGGAGGTCGTCTCGAGGTGTGGCAGGGGGCCAGAGGGCTGAATGGAAGGCCTCTCCAGTTTGTCTGACAAACCGGTTTCAGGCTCTGTCTCTGGCTGATACTGATATTCAGCCAGATATGGCTGCTTGTCCTGTTCCAGTGGTTGCCCCTCAGTCTGCAAGACCGGGCGGTCGCAGTGGGTGGGCTTAATGGTAGTTGGAAGCTCCAACTTCAGGCGCGTAAGGGGCCCCTTAGGGATATGGCTGCAAGGGAGGAGAAGAAAACCAAACCAATGTGCACTCCGTGTGCATACGGGGGGGGAGTCATTCCAGATGTGGAAAGGGTCCTTCCGGATGCCATGAAGGGTACAGAGTGCACCCATTTGCAGGTGATCGCTCATGTCGGCACCAATGATGTGTGTCGTTATGGATACAAGGAAATCCTCTCTGGTTTCCAGCGGCTATCTGATTTGATGAAGACTGCCAGTCTCGCTAGAAAGATGAAAGCAGAGGTCACCATCTGCAGCATCGTCGACAGGACTGACTGCGGACCTTTGGTACAGAGCCGAGTGGAGGGTCTGAATCAGAGGCTGAGACGGTTCTGCGACCGTGTGGGCTGCAGATTCCTCGACGGGTTCCGCTGGATAGGTCAGGAGTCCACTACACACAGCAGGTGGCTACACGGGTAGCAGGGGTTGTGTGGCGTGGACTGGGCGGTTTTTTTGGTTTGATGGCCTCGGGCATTATACTGAGTGCACTATCCGAAAATTACCTTGAGCAATTAAACAGTGAACCGACTCGTGGAGATAACATCTTGGACCTATTGACAACAAACAGACCCGAACTTTTCAACTCTGTAAGCGCAGAAGAGGGAACAGTGATCATAAGGCCGTTGCAGCATCCCTGAATATGGAAGTAAATAGGAATATAAAAAAAGGGAGGAAGGTTTATCTGTTTAGCAAGAGTAATAGGAGGCAGAGTTCAGACCACCTAACAGATCAAAACGAAAATTTCTGTTCCGACTCTGACAATGTTGAGTGCTTATAGAAAAAGTTCAAGGCAATTGCAAAATGCGTTTTAGACAGGTAAGTGCCGAGTAAAACTGTGAGGGACGGGAAAAATCCACCGTGATTCAACAACAAAATTAGGAAACTACCGCGAAAGCAAAGAGAGCTTCACTGCAAATTTAACGCAGCCAAAACCTCTGAGACAAACAGAAGCTAAACGATGCCAAAGCGTAAGGAGGGCTGTGCGTGAAGCGTTCAGTGAGTTCGAAAGTAAAATTCTATGTATCGACTTGACAGAAAATCATAGGAAGTTGTGGTCTTACGTTAAATCAGTAAGTGGATCGAAACAGCATATCCAGACACTCTGGGAAGATAATGGCATTGAAACACAGGATGACACGCTTAAAACTGAAATACTAAACACCTTTTTCCAAAGCTGCTTCACAGAGGAAGACCGCACTGCAGTTCCTTCTCTAAATCCTCGCACAAACGAAAAAATGACTGACATCGAAATAAGTGTCCAAGGAATAGAAAAGCAACTGAAATCACTTAACAGAGGAAAGTCCACTGGACCTAATTAGATTCTACACAGAGTACGCGAAAGAACTCGCCCCCCTTCTAACAGCCGTGTACCGCATGTCTCTAGAGGAACAGAAGGTTCCAAATGATTGGAAAAGAGCACAGATAGTTCCAGTTTTCAAGAAGAGTCGTCGAGCTGATGCGCAAAACTATAGGCCTATATCTCTGACGTCGATCTGTTGTTGAATTTTAGAACATGTTTTTTGCTCGCATATCATGTCATTTGTGGAAACCCAGAATCTACTCTGTAGGAATCAACATGGATTCCGGAAACAGCGATCGTGTGAGACCCAATTCGCTTTATTTGTTCATGAACCTAGAAAATATTAGATACAGGCTCCCAGCTAGATGCCATTTTCCTTGACTTCCGGAAGGCGTTCGAAACAGTTCCGCACTGTCGCCTGATAAACAAAGTAAGAACCTACGGAATATCAGACCAGCTGTGTGGCTGGATTGAAGAGTTTTTAGCAAACAGAACACAGCATTTTGTTCTAAATGGAGAGACGTCTACAGACGCTAAAGTAACCTCTGGCGTGCCACAGGGGAGTGTTATGGGACCATTGCTTTTCACAATATATATAAATGAACTAGTACATAGTGTCAGAAGTTCCATGCGGCTTTCCGTGGATGGTGCTGTAGTATACAGAGAAGTTGCAACATTAGAAAATTGCAGCGAAATGCAGGAAGATCTGCAGTGGATAGCCACTTGGTGCAGGGAGTGGCAACTGACCCTTAACATAGACAAATGTAATATATTTCGAATACATAGAAAGAAGGATACTTTATTGTATGATTATATGATAGCGGAACAAACACTGGTAGCAGTTACTTCTGTAAAATATCTGGGAGTATGCATGCAGAACGATTTGGAGTGGAATGATCATATAAAATTAATTGTCGGTAAGGCGGGTGCCAGGTTGAGATTCATTGAGAGAGTCCTTAGGAAATGTAGACCATCAACAAAGGAGGTGGCTTACAAAACACTCGTTCGACCTATACTTGAGTATTGCTCATCAGTCTGGGATCCGTACCAGGTCGGTTTGACGAGATAGAGAAGATCCAAAGAAGAGTGGCGCGTTTCGTCACAGGGTTATTTGGTAAGCGTGATAGCGTTACGGAGATGTTTAGCAGACTCAAGTGGCAGACTCTGGAAGAGAGGCGGTCTGCATCGCGGTGTAGCGTGCTGTCCAGGTTTCGAGAGGGTGCGTTTCTGGATGAGGTATCGAATATGTTGCTTCCCCCTACATATACCTACCGAGGAGATCACTAATGTAAAATTAGAGAGATTCGAGCGCGCACGGAGGCTCTCCGGCATTCGTTCTTCCCGCGAACCATACGCGACTGGAACAGGAAACGGAGGTAATGACTGTGGCACGTAAAGTGCCCTCCGTCACTCACCGTTGGGTGGCTTGCGGAGTGTAAATGTAGATGGAGATGTAGATGTAGCATGCGTTCAGCGAGTAGTAATAGTGGATAAATGTGTTTCCTTTCTTTTTAGGAATAAAGTGTCCTATTAAGAAAGTTTAATGTAGAGATCGTTTTGATTCCTGCCAGAGACCATCGTAACTTCTCTCCTTCCTTGTTTATGTCGGTGCCGACTCCACAAATAGCCGACACAACATGTGAAATACTAATGTTTCTGTAACATGCGTCAGTGGAATGTGTAGTGTCACACATATTCTACTGTGCGGCCAATGCATATCGTGACGATGTGAGCATAACATGTGAAAGTGATACTCAAGCGAGTGTCGAGACATGTAATTCATCGTGCTTGTCAGACTCGGAGCCACAAATCCTGTGTGCGGAACCGCGCTGTTGCTGCAGTCGCAGGTTCGAATCCTGCCTCGGGCATGGACGTGCGCTTAGAGCCGTTTGAACCATTTGAACAAATCCTGTCTCCAGTGGAACGTAGCAAAGAACAGTCGGTGTTCGAGGAGCAGGTACTAAACGTAATTACGTACATGGAAATCTGGTGTTTGCGCGTTTGAAAGATGTCCGATACAATTTACGGAATATGGGTAATAGTGAACTACAGCGTCATTCACATCAAACTGCGCGTGACATAATGGTGACTGCAGTGGATGTATCGGATCGTTACGTACTTTAAACAGTGCTACAGAATTGAAATATGTGAGGTAATGTAATTGCAAGAGATGCACGAACATTTTGACGATGCATACCAAACTGCGGAGCTGGCACGAAAATTTGTAGATGAGATAAATAAACGAATCCATCGTTCAGTAAGGAATTTGTGTTCAACTCGGAACAATCTGGATTAAAAAAAAGACTGTGGTCAATTGACTGGAAAGTTATTTCTTGGGTTGCGAAAAGTTGGAACTGCTCTGCCCTCTACGATTCTTTCTCGTGTGTGCGAACCTGCAAGGGCGGTAGGGAACATTTACGTCACAGCAAGCAAGAGTGGGAAAATGGGCATAGGAGAACTATAACTACACTATGAGCACCGCTTTTGGCCAATATTTGGTCAACATATATCTTGCTTTTGCTTGATTTCTGATACGCGTACAAAAACCATACTTATTAAGAGAAACCATCCGTCCAGAAAAGTGTGTGACATTGCAGTTCATACTACCTGGAACCACTGGGCAAATTCAACAGCTGGATGTTTGTTTTTTCGTACCTGTATAACATATTATCGCACCATCTGCAGCTACGCCTTAAGGGATAGCCGTTTCACGATAAGCTCCACGATGGACTGCTCTCATTTGGTTGCATGCCGTCATGTTCCGTCAGTTCTTATCTCCCCGTTACACAAATATGATTTTATATGAATTCTTTAAGAGTGGATACCTTACTGAAGTTCCTGCACAGTTTGTAACTCTCAAGGAGTTCGATCTTGATGGTGCGAACATTTGTGATCACTGTGGCGCGCCATTTTCCATTCGATGTTCGTGCTTCAAGTTAATGGTGTGTTCTGAACATTTCTTGAATGTCGACGATGTCCATTTTGTGAAATGTAATACATACATCCGAAAGAAGGTTGATCTCTGCACCTGCCGGATACGCATTTTCTGTCACCCTTCTGATACACATGGTTAGTCATCAACAGCTTATATCTTTCCTGCCGTAATTGTTAACACAACATTTTCAAATGACCAGTGCTAAAGATTGAACTTGCGATCCCGCACTCAAGGGATTCCTTGCGAGTGCGCCGGTTTAAAAAGACGCCCGCACTAACCACGGTTGCAGGCAGTAAGGTGATGCGAACCAGAGTCCTCTGGCGGCGTTTCTACTGCAGGCTGGCGGCGGCTGGCGAGCGCACTAGCAGCGGCTCAGTGTGGCTGGTTTAGTGTCTCTTCTGCAGAAATGAGAGCGGCGCGCGACGCACCGAGTGTGTGGTCGACGGGGGCACCGTCAATACCGCAGGCTGACAACTTTAAATTTACAATTTACTCACATAACTTTCAGGAAACATTCCTCACACACAAATACAGAAAAGATTTTATGTGGACAGGTGTCCGGAAACGCTTAATTTCCATGTTAGAGCTCATTTTAGTTTCGTCCACCTACGCTCAATGGAGCACGTTATCATGATTTCATACGGGATACTCTACCGCTGCTGCTAGAACATGTGCCTTTACAAGTACGACACGACATGTGGTTCATGCACGATGGAGCTCCTGCACATTTCAGTCGAAGTGTTCGTACGCTTCTCAACAACAGATTCGGTGACCGATGGATTGGTAGAGGCGGACCAATTCCGTGGCCTCCACGCTCTCCTGACCTTAACCGTCTTGACTTTCATTTATGGGGGCATTTGAAAGCTCTTGTCTACGCAACCCCGGTACCAAATGTAGAGACTCTTCGTGCTCGTATTGTCGACGGCTGTGATACAAAACGCCATTCTCCAGGGCTGCATCAGCGCATCAGGGATTCCATGCGACGGAGGGTGGATGCATGTATCCTCGCTAACGGAGGACATTTTGAACATTTCCTGTAACAAAATGTTTGAAGTCACGCTGGTACGTTCTGTTGCTGTGTGTTTCCATTCCATGATTAATGTGATTTGAAGAGAAGTAATAAAATGAGCTCTAACACGGAAAGTAAGCGTTTCCGGACACATGTCCACATAACATATTTTCTGTATTTGTGTGTGAGGAATGTTTCCTGAAACTTTGGCCGTACCTTTTTGTAACACCTTTGTATATACAGGGTGAGTCACCTAACGTTACCGCTGGATATATTTCGTAAACCACATCAAATACTGACGAACCGATTCCACAGACCGAACGTGAGGAGAGGGGCTAGTGTAATTGTTTAATACAAACAATACAAACATGCACGGAAGTATGTTTTTTAACACAAACCTACGTTTTTTTAAATGGAACCCCGTTAGTTTTGTTAGCACATCTGAACATATAAACAAATACGTAATCAGTGTCGTTTGTTGCATTGTAAAACGTTAATTACATCCGGAGATATTGTAACCTAAACTTGACGCTTCAGTACCACTCCTCCGCTGTTCGATCGTGTGTATCGGAGAGCACTGCAACATACATCGCGTTTTTACAGAATGATCTGCCAACGTTGCTCGAAAATGTCCCACTGGAAACGCGTTGACGTATGTGGGTTCAGCATGATGGTGCACCTGCACATTCCGCAATTAACACTAGGCTGACCCTTGACAGGATGTTCGACGGGCGTTTCATAGGACGTGGAAGGCGCATAAATTGGTACGTTAAAGGAGAATGTGTACCGTGATGTGCCTACAACCCCAGAGGATAAGAAACAAAGTATTGTGGCAGCCTGCGGCGACATTACAGCAGATGTACTGCGGCGTGTACGACATTCATTACGCCAGAGATTGCAATTGTGTGCAGCAAATGATGGCCACCAAATTGAACATCTATTGGCCTGACATGTCGGGACACACTCTATTCCACCCCGTAATTGAAAACCGAAACCACGTCTGTACGTGTACCTCACCCCTCATGGTAATGTACATGTGCGTCAATGAAAAAGACCAGTAAAAAGGTGTTAGCATGTGGACGTAATGTGCTGTGCCGGTCTCTTCTCTACCTAAGGTCCATCACCGTTCCCTTTGGATCCCTACGTACCCGATACACACGAACGAACAGCGCAGGAGTGGTACTCAAGCGTCAACTTTAGGTTACAATATCTCCGGATGTAATTAACATTTTACAATGCAACAAACGGCACTGATTACGTATTTGTTTATATGTTCAGATGTGCTAACAAAACTAACGGGGTTCCGTTTAAAAAAACGTAGGTTTGTGTTAAAAAACATACTTCCGTGCATTTTTGTATGGTTTGTATTAAACAATTACACTAGCCCCTCTCCTCACGTTCGGTCTGTGGAATCGGTTGGTCATTATTTGATGTGGTTTACGAAATATATCCAGCGGTAACGTTGGGTGACTCACCCTATATGTGTGTGTGTGTGTGTGTGTGTGTGTGTGTGTGTGTGAGTAACGTTTTGAGAAATTGGGGTACGAGTTTGACTATTTCCCGCAGTGACAATATGAAATGAAACGAGCGTTTGGCGTCAATGGCCGGGAGACCCCTTACGGAGCAGGTCCGGCCACCTTGGTGCAGGTCTTCGTACAATCGACACCAAATTGGACGACATGCACACCGGATGGGGATGAAATGATGATGAAGACAACACAACACCCAGTCCCTGAGCGAAGAAAATCGCCGACCCAGCCGGGAATCGAACGTGGGCCCGTAGGACGGCAGTCCGTCACCCTGACCACTCAGCTGTTGGGGCGGACAATGACCACATTTGTACTCGTTTAAAAAATACTCTTTTTCTTGCTACAGTGCAATACTTATTTACTTTCCACATGCGTTATGCTCTTAGCCGGCCATTGTGAACGAGCGGTTCTAGGCGCTTCAGTTTGGAACCGCGCGACCGCTACGGTCGCAGATTCGAATCCTGCCTCGGGCATGGATGTGTGTGATGTCGTTAAGTTTAAGTAGTTCTAAGTTCTAGGGGACTGATGACCTCAGATGTTAAGTCCCATAGTGCTCAGAGCCATTTGAGCGATGCGTTATGCTCTTACATATGATACTCACAGATTCAAAACGCTTCCCACCACAATTTTTGTATGAATAAAATATTACTTACCCGTCTGTTTCGCCTATACCTGCATTTCCTCAGTCAGAGGGCGCACTTCTACTCATGCACACATTCACGTCGAGGACTATTGGTTGTTTAAGTTTTTCGTCTACCAGACGTTGTGAATCACCTCACCTTTGACTTGGCAAGAATTCGTGATTGATCTTACATCTCCCTCTCTCTCTCTCTCTCTCTCTCTCTCTCTCTCTCTCTGTGTGTGTGTGTGTGTGTGTGTGTGTGTTTGTAAACTTTCTTGTTTTCATAGGAAATTGAAGTAGGTAAAAAGACGAGGGCTAGTAGAAATCCTTGGATAACAGAAGAAATATTCAATGTAATTGATGAAAGGAGAAAATATAAAAATGCGGTAAATGAAGCAGGCAAAAAGGAATAAAAACACCTCAAAAATGAGATCGACAGGAAGTGCAAAATGGCTAAGCAGGGATGGCTAGAGGACAAATGTAAGGATGTAGAGGCTTATCTCACTAGGGGAAAGATAGATACTGCCTACAGGAAAATTAAAGAGACCTTTGGAGGAAAGAAAACCACTTATATGAATATCAAGAGCTCAGACAGAAACCCAGTTCTAAGCAAAGAAGGGAAAGCAGAAAGGTGGAAGGAGTATATAGAGTGTCTATACAAGGGCGATGTACTTGAGGACAATATTATGGAAATGGAAGAGGATGCAGATGAAGATGAAATGGGAGATACGACACTGCGTGAAGAGTTTGATAGAGTACTGAAAGGCCTTAGTCGAAACAAGGCCCCGGGAGTAGACAACATTCCAGATGTGAAAATTACCGAACTAGCAGTTTAATAAGTCACAGCTGCAAAATACTAACGCGAATTCTTTACAGACGAATGGAAAAACTGGTAGAAGTCGACCTCGGGGACGATCAGTTTGGATTCCGTAGAAATGTTGGAATACGTGAGGCAATACTGATCCTACGACTTATCTTAGAAGAAAGATTAAGGAAAGGCAAACCTACGTTCCAAGCATTTGTAGACTTAGAGAAAGCTTTTGACAATTTTGACTGGAATACTCTCTTTCAAATTCTGAAGGTGGCAGGGGCAAAATACAGGGAGCGAAAGGCTATTTACAATTTGTACAGAAACCAGATGGCAGTTATAAGAGTCGAGGGTCATGAAAGGGAATCAGTGGTTGTGAAGGGAGTGAGACCGGGTTGTAGCCTCTCCCCCACGTTATTCAATCTGTATGTTGAGCAAGCAGTGAAGGAAACAAGAAAAAATCTGAGTAGGTACTAAAACCCATGGAGTAAACCCATGAGGTTCGCCGATGACATTGTAATTCTATCAGAGACAACAAAGGACTTGGAAGAGCAGTTGAACGGAATGGACAGTGTCTTGAAAGGAAGGTATAAGATGAACATCAACAAAAGCAAAACGAGGATAATGGAATGTAGTCGAATTGAGTCGGGTGATGCTGAGAGAATTAGATTAGGAAATGAGACACTTAAAGTAGTAAAGGAGTTTTGCTATTTGGGGAGCAAAGTAACTGATGATGGTCGAAGTAGAGAGGATATAAAATGTAGACTGGCAATGGCAAGGAAAGCATTTCTGAAGAAGAGAAATTTGTTAACATCGAGTATAAATTTAAGTGTCAGAAAGTCGTTTCTGAAATTACTTGTATGGAGTGTAGCCATGTATGGAAATGAAACATGGACGATAACTAGTTTGGACAAGAAGGGAATAGAAGCATTCCAAATGTGGTGCTACAGAAGAATGCTGAAGATTAGATGGGTAGATCACATAACTAATGAGGAGTTATTGAATAGAATTGGGGAGAAAAGGAGTTTGTGGCACAACTTGACTAGAAGAAGGGATCGGTTGGTAGGACATGTTCTGAGGCGTCAAGGGAACACCAATTTAGTATTGGAGGGCAGCGTGGAGGGTAAAAATTGTAGAGGGAGACCAAGAGATGAATACACTAAGCAGATTCAGAAGGATGTAGGTAGCGGTAAGTACTGGGAGATGAAGAAGCTTGCACAGGATAGAGTAACATGGAGAGATGCGTCAAACCAGCCTCAGGACTGAAGACCACAACAACAATAACAGTCAATGAAGAGTGGTAAGATGGCATTTATATTACAAGAATGTTAACTTATTCCTACAATAATTGAACAGTGAGGCTGTGGGTACTGGGGGGGAGGGATGTTGCTGGATGTTTAATATCGGTAGAATATTGAAGTGGAAGGAAGACAAGGATTTCTGGTCAGATGAGTATCGGGTAATATCAACAGCAGCAGAAAATGGTATAACAGGTGTAGGATTCGTTATGAATAGGAAGGTAGGGCAGAGGGTGTGTTACTGTGAACAGTTCAGTGACCCGGTTGTTCTAATCAGAATCGACAGCAGACCAACACCGACAACGATAGTTCAGGTATACATGTCGACGTCGCAAGCTGAAGATGAACAGATAGAGATAGTGTATGAGGATATTGAAAGGGTAATACAGTGTGTAAAGAGGGACGAAAATCTAATAGTCGTGGGCGACTGGAATGCAGTTGTAGGGGAAGGAGTAGAAGAAAAGGTTACACGAAAATATGGGCTTGGGACAAGGAATGAAAGAGGAGAAAGACTAATTGAGTTCTGTTACAAGTTTCAGCTAGTAATAGCGAGTACCCTGTTCAAGAATCAGAAGACGAGGAGGTATACTTAGGAAAGGCCGGGAGATACGGGAAGATTTCAATTTGATTACATCATGGTCAGACAGAGACTCCGAAATCAGATACTGGATTGTAAGGCGTACCCAGGAGCAGATATAGACTCAGATCACAATATAGTAGTGATGAAGAGTAGGCTGAAGTTCAAGACATTAGTCAGGAAGAATCAATACGCAAAGAAGTGGGATACGGAAGTACTACGGAATGACGAAATACGTTTGAAGTTCTCTAACGCTATAGATACAGCAATAAGGAATAGCGCAGTAGGCAGTACAGTTGAAGAGGAATGGACATATCTAAAAAGGGCCATCACAAAAGTTGGGAAGGAAAACATAGGTACAAAGAAGTTAGCTGCGAAGAAACCATGGGTAACAGAAGAAATACTTCAGTTGATTGATGAAAGGAGGAAGTACAAACATGTTCCGGGAAAATCAGGAATACAGAAATACAAGTCGATGAGGAATGGAATAAATAGGAAGTGCAGGGAAGCTAAGACGAAATGGCTGCAGGAAAAATGTGAAGACATCGAAAAAGATATGATTGTCGGAATGACAGACTCAGCATACAGGAAAGTCAAAACAACCTTTGGTGACATTAAAAGCAACGGTGGTAACATTAAGAGTACAACGGGAATTCCACTGTTAAATGCAGAGGAGACAGCAGATAGATGGAAAGAATACACTGAAAGCCTCTATGAGGGTGAAGATTTGTCTAATGTGATAGAAGAAGAAACAGGAGTCGATGTAGAAGAGATAGGGGATCCAGTATTAGAATCGGAATTTAAAAGAGCTTTGGAGGACTTACGGTCAAATAAGGCAGAAGGGATAGATAACATTCCATCAGAATTTCTAAAATCATTGGGGGAAGTGGCAACAAAACGACTATTCACGTTGGTGTGTAGAATATATGAGTCTGGCGATATACCATCTGACTTTCGGAAAAGCATCATCCACACTATTCCGAAGACGGCAAGAGCTGACAAGTGCGAGAATTATCGCACAATCAGCTTAACAGCTCATGCATCGAAGCTGCTTACAACAATAATCTACAGAAGAATGGAAAAGAAAATTGAAAATGCGCTAGGTGACGATCAGTTTGGCTTTAGGAAAAGTAAAAGGACGAGAGAGGTAATTCTGACGTTACGGCTAGTAACGGAAGCAAGGCTAAAGAAAAATCAAGACACTTTCATAGGATTTGTCGACTTGGAAAAAGCGTTCGACAATATAAAATGGTGCAAGCTGTTCGAGATTCTGAAAAAAGTAGGGGTAAGCTATAGGGAGAGACGGGTCGTATACAATATGTACAACAACCAAGAGGGAATAATAAGAGTGGACGATCAAGAACGAAGTGCTCGTATTAAGAAGGGTGTAAGACAAGGCTGTAGCCTTTCGCCCCTACTCTTCAATCTGTACATCGAGGAAGCAATGATGGAAATAAAAGAAACGTTCAGGAGTGGAATTAAAATACAAGGTGAAAGGATATTAATGATACGATTCGCTGATGACATTGCTATCCTGAGTGAAAGTGAAGAAGAATTAAATGATCTGCTGAACGGAATGAACAGTCTAATGGGTACACAGTATGGTTTGAGAGTAAATCGGAGAAAGACGAAGGTAATGAGAAGTAGTAGAAATGAGAACAGCGAGAAACTTAACGTCAGGATTGATGGTCACGAAGTCAATGAAGTTAAGGAATTCTGCTACCTAGGCAGTAAAATAACCATTGACGGAGCAAGGAGGACATCAAAAGCAGACTCGCTATGGCAAAAAAGGCATTTCTGGCCAAGAAAAGTCTACTAATACCGGCCTTAATTTGAGGAAGAAATTCCTGAGGATGTACGTCTGGAGTACAGCATTGTATGGTAGTGAAACATGGACTGTGGGAAAACCGGAACAGAAGAGAATTGAAGCATTTGAGATGTTGTGCTATAGGCGAATGTTGAAAATTAGGTGGACTGATAAGGTAAGGAATGAGGAGGTTCTACGCAGAATCGGAGAGGAAAGGAATATGTGGAAAACACTGATAAGGAGAAGGGACAGGATGATAGGACATCTGCTAAGACATGAGGGAATGACTTCCATGGTACTACAGGGAGCTGTAGAGGGCAGAAACTGTAGAGGAAGACAGAGATTGGAATACGTCAAGCAAATAATTGAGGACGTAGGTTGCAAGTGCTACTCTGAGATGAAGAGGTTAGCACAGGAAAGGAATTCGTGGCGGGCCGCATCAAACCAGTTAGTAGTCTGATGACCAAAAATAAAAGAATAGCTGTCAGCGAGAAGGAGGAAGGTGATGGGATCTAAGTGTTCAGGCGACAGGAGTTTTGGTTTAAATATTAATTCGAGTGACTGGCGAAGAGTGAGAGCAAACTGATGGTGTGGCGTTACTCCGGTGATCGCAATGTAAACAGGGAATTGTTTGTTATGGTCATTTGTCTCAGACACACTCTGCAAATACAGAGTAGTGGTCCCACATCTGCAGGCACTGTTATGTTCTTTGTACCGGATTTGGAATGTTTTACCACTTTTTTCCACGTTCCTACTATCAAATGTCTAACACTACTGTAATTGATATGCACTTGTTTTCTGGTATGAGTCTACGATTCTTAAGAGTTTTGTGATGTACTTTTGGATAGAATTGTCTGTTCTGTATGCTGTGTTTATGCCTTCTCTTTAGAAAATATTGCTGATTTTATGTGTGAGTTTGTGTTTGTATGTCATCGAGTACTATATCGTGCCTTCTCTTGTATTTTCTTGATTAATTTGTGTTGTTGTGGTGTTGCGTGTGTTTGTTTGTGATACGTTATTGTTTTTGACTTCGTTTTTATTGTGATTGTTAGTCTTTCAGTTTCGTTATTTAGCTTCGTGACCAGGATACAGTATTACCCCTTTTTTCGAGTGTCTGCATTGCAGTATATAGTTTCTTATATAATTTTCTCTCTTTGACGGTATTGTGTTATGAAGCCTGTGTCGAACTTCTATTTGTCACTGTGCGTGTGCGTGGTTCTAAGTTTGATAGATGATTGTACCAGTCGCTTGTTTACAGTAATTTTCCAATATGCACTTGTTTTTTGCTTTTTAATTTGATTATCATGATCTTTTTGTGCTATTTTTTTTTAAATGCGGTATCTTGTGAGCGCCAGCATGTACGCTACTGGCCATTGAAATTGCTACACCAAGAAGAAATGCAGATGATAAACGAAGATTCATTGGACAAATATGTTATACTAGAACTGACATGTGATTACATTTTCACGCAATTTGAGTTCATAGATCCTGAGAAATCAGTACCCAGAACAACCACCTCTGGCAGTAATAGCGACCTTGATATCCCTGGGCATTGAGTCAAACAGAGCGTGGATGGCGTGTACAGGTACAACTGCCCTTGCAGCTTCAACTCGATACCACAGTTCATCAAGAGTAGTGACTGGCGTATTGTGGCGAACCAGTTGCTCGGCCACCAATGACCAGACGTTTTCAATTGGTGAGAGATCTGGAGAATGTGCTGACCAGGGCAGCAGTCGAACATTTTCTGTATCCAGAAAGGCCCGTACAGGACCTGCAACATGCGGTCGTGCATTATCCTGCTGAAATGTAGGGTTTCGCAGGGTTCGAATGAAGGGTGGAGCCACGGGTCGTAACACATCTGAAATGTAACGTCTACTGTTCAAAGTGCCGTCAATGCGAAAAAGAGGTGACCGAGACGTGTAACCAATGGCACCCCGTACCATCACGCCGGGTGATACACCAGTATGGCGATGACGAATACACGCTTCCAATGTGCGTTCACCGCGATGTCGCCAAACACGGACGCGACCATCATGATGCTGTAAACAGAACCTGGATTCATCCGAAAAAATGACGTTTTGCCCTTCGTGCACCCAGGTTCGTCGTTGACTACACCATCGCAGGCGCTACTGTCTGCGATGCAGCGTCAAGGGTAACCGCAGCCACGGTCTCCGAGCTGTTAGTCCATGCTGCTGGAAACGTCGTTGAACTATTCGTGCAGATGGTTGTTGTCCTGCAAACGTCCCCATCTATTGGCTCAGGGAGCGAGACGTGGCTGCACGATCCGTTATAGCCATGCGGATAAGATGCCTGTCTTCTCGACTGCTAGTGATACGAGGCCGTTGGGATCCAGCACGGCGTTCCGTATTACCCTCCTAAACCCACCGATTCCATATTCTGCTAACAGTCAATGGATCTCGACCAACTTGAGCAGCAATGTCGCGATACGATAAACCGCAGTAGCCATAGGCTACAATCCGACCTTTATCAAAGTCGGAAACGTGATGGTTCTCCTCCTTACACGAGGCATCCAACAGGCAACGCCGGTCAACTGCTGTTTGTGTATGAGAAATCGGTTGGAAACTATCCTCATCTCAGCACGTTGTAGGTGTCGCCACAGGCGCCAATCTTGTGTGGATGCTCTGAAAAGCTGATCATTTGCATATCACAGCATCTTCTTCCTGTCGATCAATTTTCGCGTCTGTAGTACGTCATCTTCGTGGTGTAGCAATTTTTATGGCCAGTAGTGACTGATAAACCAGCAAGTAATCATCAACTATATGTCAACATTAACAAATTTATCTCTGGGCTGGAGCATGCCTCAAGTGTAAAAGACTGCTGGACAAAGCACTGGATGGATATGTATTTGTAGAAAAGTTCGTGATCGGAGAGATCCTACATGGTATCCAACCACTGCAAAGAAACATCCAAGGAAACAGATACTGCTGCTCAATAGGTAAAAGGAAGCGTACGGCTGTAGGTAAACAGAAGCCGAATGAAATTCATTTTCCTGTCAAAAGGACAACACTTGAAGTCTTCTACGACGACCGTAGCAGAATCTTACCGAAAGATCTCTCTCAAAACACAAAGTAATCCTGCTCAAATTTAAGTTAGAGTCCAGACGCTAATGGATGGCAGCGGAATCGAACCTGACGGTAGCAAAGCAAAAGCAGAAACTCTGAACTTCTGTTTCGAATGCTTCTTCACAAAGGATCCAATGTTAAAGATTTATTCGACTATGGCGTTTTTTAACACATTCTATCCGAAGCGGTGTTTTCCTTCTTTTTATCAGTAGTTCGTAATAGCCAGGACAACGTTGTTAGGTGTTACTGGTTGTCTGACATTTTCGATTTACGCTAACATTACCAGCTGTGGACCTTGGTATACGTAATTCCTGTGAAATACTCAAATTCGTGGCCAGTTCCGAATCAACTGAATTCATCTGACTGAAAATACATTCCCATTATCGACATGAAGTGTTTATACTTTTATGCATCCGGGAACGTTTCTTGACAAAAACAGTTATTAACGGGACGCACAAAGACTTTGAACAAGCAGTATGTTTGGCGCATGGGAAATAGATGGAAAGGGAGCCACGCATCTGAAGAAAGCATCCTTATGAAGGCACTTTTATTTCAACACGCTATTCGAAACTGTCCCCGATTGATCGTCAGCAAAACCAGTTTCATGACGCATGTAAACTGGATACTCGCAGTGAGTCGTACCGTGTACTTACATAACTGCATCTCCAGCAGCCTCCTTTCCTGTTATAACGATGCCTACAAATGCATTCAACCTTTAGCGATAGGTGCCGCCAGATGTTGGTTGTATTCTAATAGACGTTTCTGGTTTACAGAATCTTTTAAAAATAAGTTTCACGACCAGCAGTGCGCCCCTTCGTGATTCACATTAGAAGCAGTATTGCAACAGTTGCACACGTTTTCTACATTCCACTGTACAGTGCACGACGATTGACACTTTGCACTATTTTCCTATTCAATTTCATTTGCAGATATAGGAACAAAAAAGTTACTACACGACTTTAATTTTCTTATCCTGATTATCTTAGAAGTAGCAGCACACTATGGATGCTATAATGCATCGGTTCTCAAACTTTTTTGGCCGCGGAATTATTTTAAAATAATAATTTTTTGGGGAGAACTAAAATAATTAAAATCTGGTTTTAAGTTCATATTTTACTTATAATCATTTAACGAAAATCATATGAAAATTCGTACATATTAAATTACCCAAGTTTACAACAATATACAAAGTGATACATAATAATACAATACGCAAAATAATACTGTATTGATTCCATTGTAAATTTATAAATCTGTTTCCATTTTATGGTAGGTATGAAGCTGTTTTCATTTTTTATTTTATTTTTGACGGACTGTTGAACGTCAGGATTGACAGAAGATACCAAATCACGCATGTCAGGTTCATCATCCAGTGTATTGCAATATTATACCTTTATAGTTGCACATGCTGAGAACCCCGTTTGAAACAAGTATGTTGTTGGGAACGTGAGCACAGACAGAGCATGTGTGTAAGCTTTATAACCTTGCACCGACATTGTTTTGAAAAATGATTCCTTGCTTGAATCTGATAACAATCCTAAAATGGATACAGAGATTTCACTTGACATACATTCTTGCTTCTGCCAATTCGATACAAAACGATTCTAAATCCATGAATCTATTTTCAGTTTTGCAAAGTACGTCTCAAAAGATGGGCGCATGTCATGCAGACATGCCAATTCTTCCAGTATTTCATATGATAATTCTGATTTTTCGTCAACGAACACATTTAGTGTTAAAAAGTTTTATGATTCTCTCTTGATAACACAAACAATCCAAAAATCTATTTTTTTTTTTGCTTTGGTTGTTTTTTTATTAGTATTTAAAACTGCTGTCTGTTTTCCTTTGTAAAAGTAAATTTAATTAATTAATTTTTCCAAATAAAACTGCCAAAGAAGCTTCCCTGAACAATGTGGTCACTTCACTCAAACCACCTTTTAATTCAAAGGAAATATCAGTCATAAAAGCTTCTAATTCACCTCTTAGTCTGAATAAGCTTGTTAAGGTATTATCCTGAGACGTCGGTGCGCTTCCATATTATTCACACAATACTGAAAACAATCGGCACTGAAAAAGGCGTGATTTAACGTAATGGGTTATCTTTACTGCTTCATCAAGAAACAGGTTTAGATTTGGAGGCGCTTCTTTATGGCGGGTGCTTGTCTATACAGGATACAATGGCTGAAACTACAATTTGGTGCCTTACTTTTTATCAGTGTTATCGCTCCTGCGTTTTGCCAGTCACGCTTGGCCCAAACTGTAAAAACATCTACAGGGTGTTAAAAAAAGGTACGGCCAAACTTTCAGGAAAAATTCCTCACACACAAATAAAGAAAAGATGTTATGTGGACATGTGTCCAGAAACGCTTAATTTCCATGTTAAAGCTCATTTTAGTTTCGCCAGTATGTACTGTACTTCCTCGATTCACCCCCAGTTGGCCCAATTGACGGACGGTAATGTTGACTTCGGTGCTTCTGTTGACATGCGACTCATTGCTCTACAGTACTAGCATCAAGAACATCAGTACGTATCATCAACAGGTTAGTGTTCATCACGAACGTGGTTTTGCAGTCAGTGCAATGTTTACAAATGCGGAGTTGGCAAATGCCCATTTGATGTATGGATTAGCACGGGCAATAGCCGTGGCGCGGTACGTTTGTATCGAGACAGATTTCCAGAACGAAGGTGTCCCGACAGGAAGGCGTTCGAAGCAATTGATCGGCGTCTTAGGGAGTACGGAACATTCCAGCCTATGACTCGCGCGACTGGGGAAGACCTAGAACGACGAGGACACCTGCAATGGACGAGGCAATTCTTTGTGCAGTTGACGATAACCCTAACGTCAGCGTCAGAGAAGTTGCTGCTGTACAAGGTAACGTTGACCACGTCACTGTATGGAGAGTGCTACGGGAGAACCAATGTTTCCGTACCGTGTACAGCGTGTTCAGGCACTATCAGCAGCTGATTGGCCTCCACGGGTACACTTCCGCGAATGGTTCATCCAAAAATGTGTCAATCCTCATTTCAGTGCAAATGTTCTCTTTACGGATGAGGCTTCATTCTAACGTGATCAAATTGTAAATTTTCACAGTCAACATGTGTGGGATGACGTGAATCCGCACACAATTGTGCAATCACGTCATCAACACAGATTTTCTGTGAACGTTTGGGCAGCCATTGTTGGAGATGTCTTGATTGGGCCCCATGTTCTTCCACCTAGGCTCAATGGAGCACGTTATCATGATTTCATACGGGATACTCTACCTGTGCTGCTAGAACATGTGCCTTTACAAGTACGACACAACATGTGGTTCATGCGCGATGGAGCTCCTGCACATTTCTGTCGAAGTGTTCGTACGCTTCTCAACAACAGATTCGGTGAGCGATGGATTGGTAGAGGCGGACCAATTACGTGGCCTCCACGCTCTCCTGACCTCAACCCTCTTGACTTTCATTTGTGGGGGCATTTGAAAGCTCTTGTCTACGCATCCCCGGTACCAAATGTAGAGACTCTTCGTACTCGTATTGTGGACGGCTGTGATACAATACGCCATTCTCCATAGCTGCATCAGCGCATCAGGGATTCCATGCGACGGAGGGTGGATGCATGTATCCTCGCTAGCGGAGGACATTTTGAACATTTCCTGTAACAAAGTGTTTGAAGTCACGCTGGTACGTTCTGTTGCTGTGTGTTTCCATTCCATGATTAATGTGATTTGAAGAGAAGTAATAAAATGAGCTCTAACACGGAAAGTAAGCGTTTCCGGACACATGTCCACATAACATATTTTCTTTCTTTGTGTGTGAGGAATGTTTCCTGAAAGTTTGGCCGTACACCCTGTATATAATTCTTCCAGTCGAGATGGTTTATTTTAAAAGAAAGTTAATCCTGTTAAAAATTTCTGTTCCAGTAGTATTAGATGGCAGTGATGTACACATAAGCAAGTCTCTTCGAGTGAATGTTTATGTGGATATCATACAATTATTAGCAATATGACCAGTCCAGCAATACCGGTCGTCTCATCCATTTTCAAGACGAATTCACTGTGTTGAAGGCGACCGACTAGATCTTGTTCGATATCGAGATCCATAATACGACGCGAAACAGTATCGTTCGAAAACAGCACTGTAGAAAGATCCTTTGCAGACGTTTCATAGAGCGTACATTGTGTTGTGTCTGCCACATTCCCACAAACGGTTTTGTTAAATTTTCGCCGATAGGGTGCTCTCTGCCCTCTTGTGCAACCGATAGCTGGTCAAATACGATGCTTGATGCTTTATGGCTTGTTCATTCACTGTTTGGGTCGCATAGTTCATAGTTTTTTGACTTCTTAACAAATGCTAAGGACTGCACCAGTGGTACAAGTGTAGCACTGCACCAGTGGTACAGTTGTAGCGTCTTGACTAAAGCTGAGAACATCCTTGGTCTCAGGTTCGAATCACTCCACTGCTTGAATTTTGAATAAAAATCTTCAAAAATGGAGGCCGAGGGTCTCCGTTATAAGAACTTACACTCATTCTGCCAACGGCCTTGTCAATGAAAGCGGAAGAGCGGACAGAATTTCAGGGCACTCTCTTCCATTGTGGTGGGAAACTGCAGTCAACAGTGAGGATGCAGAAACAACTAAAACCACTGAAATAAAGACATATAATGGGTACACACAGGATCTTTAACTGAAAAAGTGTCATGATGATCTCTCCATTGGCAAAAGATTCCAGGGAAGTGTTCCGTTCGGATCTCCGGTATGGGGCTGCTAAGGGAGAGGTGACCGTGAGAAAAAGACTGAATAATGAACGAAAAGATAACGTTCTACGGGTCGGGGCATCGAATGTCAGAAGTTTCAACGTACTAGGGAAGCTAGAAAATCTGCATAGGGAAATGCTAAGGCTCAATGTAGATATAATGCAGATCACTGGAGCGAAACGGTTAGAAGACGAGGATTTCTGGACAGGAAAGTACAAGATAATATCAACAGCAGTAGAAAATGATGTTACGGGAGTAGGGTTTGTTAAGAATTGAGCGGAGAGGTATTATTAACAGTTCAGTGACAGGGTTGCTCTCGTCAGAATCGATAGCAAACCAACGCCGACAACAATAGTTCAACTGTACATTCCGACATCACAAGCATAAGACGACAGATAGAGTATTTGAGGATACTGCACGGGTTATTCAGTATGTAAAGGGAGGCGGAAATCTAATAGTCATGAGGGACTGGAGTGCTATTGTAGAGGGCGAAATAGAAGAGATGGGTTTCTTTTGCGTGTGTCATCAGTTTTTTTTACTGGTTTGATGCGGCCCGCTACGAATTTCTCTCCGATGCCAAACTTTTCATTACAGAGTAGCGCTTGAACCCTAGGAGAGGGTTACAAGAAATTGTGAGATTGGAAGTAGGAATGAAAGAAGAGAAAGACTATTTGAGTTAAGCAATAAATTTCCGCTAGTAATAGCGAATACTGTGTTCAAGAATCACAAGAGAAGGAGATATATTTGGAAAAGGCCGGAAGGTATGGGAAGATCCCCTTTAGAGTACATCATAGTCTTACAGAGATTTCGAAATGAGATATTGGATTGTAAGGCCAACCCAAGAGCACATATAGACGCTGAACACAAATTAGTAATGATGAGGAAAACGCTGAAGTTTAAGAGACTGGTCACGAAGAATCAATGTGCAAAGAAGTGGGATGTGGCAGTACTGAGGAATGAAGAGATACGCTTGAAGCTCTCTGAAGTTATAGATACTACGATAATGAATAGCTCGGTAGACATTCAGTTGAAGAGTATGAGCATCTCTAAAAAGGGCACTCACAGAAGTTGGAAAGAAAGACTTAGGTACAAGGAAAGTAACTGCGAAGAAACCTTGTGCAAGAGAAGAAATACTTTAGATGATCGCCGAAAGAAGAAAGCACAAAAATGGCCAAGGAAATTGAGGAATAAGGAAATATATGTCACTTAAAGTAGACGCTTAAAGTAGTAAATTAGTTTTGCTATTTGGGGAGCAAAATAACTGATGATGGTCGAAGTAGAGAGGATATAAAATGTAGACTGGCAATGGCAAGGAAAGCGTCTCTGAAGAAGAGAAATTTGCTAACTTTGAGTATAGATTTAAGTGTCACGGTTTCTGAAAGTATTTGTATGGAGTATAGCTATGTATGGAAGTGAAACGTGGACGATAAATAGTTTAGAAAAGAAGAGAATAGAAGCTTTCGAAATGTGGTGCTACAGAAGAATACTGAAGATTAGATGGGTAGATCACATAACTAATGAGGAGGTATTGAATAGAATTGGAGAGAAGAGAAATTTGTGGCACAACTTGAAGAAGGGATCGGTTGGTAGAACATATTCTGAAGCATGAAGGGATCACCAATTTAGTATTGGAGGGCAGCGTGGAGGGTAAAAATTGTAGAGGGAGACCAAGAGATGAATACACTAAACAGATTCAGAAGGATGTAGGTTGCAGTGGGTACTGGGAGATGAAGAAGCTTGCACAGAATAGAATGGCATGGAGAGCTGCATCAAACCAGTCTCTGGACTGAAGACCGCCCCCCCCCCCCCCCCCACACACACACACACAAACACACACACATGTCACTTAGTAATGAAACAAATAGGAAGTACAGGGAAGCTATGGAGAAAGTGCTGCATGAAAAAGACGAAGAACTCGAAAAAGAAGTGTTTGTCGATAGCACTGACTCAGCATGTAGAAAAGTCCAAACAACCTATGGCGAAAGAAACTAAACCAAAGGCGGTAACATTAAGAGCGCAACGGGGATCCCACTGTTAAGTGCAGAGCAGAGAGTGGATAGACGGAAAGAGGACATTGTAGGTCTTTGTAAGGGGTAGGACTTGTCTGATGACGTGATAAAAGAATAAACAGGAGTCAGCAGGAACAAGACAGGTGTAACGTTAGCAGCATATGAGCGACTTATTCGTCTACCTATGGCTGATACTGAGCAGAGGTGAATTTACTTGCTCGGCTATATATGAGACGGTGGGATGGGGCATAACGCGGACGCCCTAGAGACAGTGAGCGTGTCACCAGAAATGGGTAAATCCCAGAACTGGGAATTTGCACGGCTGATGCTCGCACTACCACTGTGCAAAAAATGCTTCAGGAAATGGCGGAATGTCAGACACTCTTAAAGATGGCCAAGTTGCAGCTCTTTTAGATTCGACAATAACTCACATCAAATACACTACTGGCCATTACAATTGCTACACCAAGAAGAAATGCAGATGATAAACGGGTATTCATTGGACAAATATATTATACGAGAACTGACATGAGATTACATTTTCACGCAATTTGGGTGCGTAGATGCTGAGAAATCAGTACCCAGAACAACCACCTCTGGCCATAATAACGGCCTTGATACGCCTGGGCATTGAGTCAAACAGAGCTTGGTTGACGTGCACAGGTACAGCTGCCCATGCAGCTCCAACATGATACCACAATTCATCAAGAGTAGTGACTGGCGTATTGTGACGAGCCAGTTGCTCGGCCACCATTGACCAGACGCTTTCAGTTAGTGAGAGATCTGGAGAATGTGCTGGCCAGGGCAGCGGTCGAACATTTTCTGTATCCAGAAAGGCCCGTACAAGACCTGCAACATGCGGTCATGCATTATCCTGCTGAAATGTAGGGCTTCGCAGGGATCGAATGAAGGGTAGAGCCACGGGTCGTAACACATCTGAAATGCAATGTCCACTGTTCAAAGTGCCGTCAATGCGAACAAGAGGTGATCGAGACGTGTAACCAATGCCCCCCATACCATCACGCCGGGTGGTACGCCAGTATGGCGATGACGAATACACGCTTCCAATGTGTGTTCACCGCGATGTCGCCAAACACGGACGCGACCATCATGATGCTGTAAACAGAATTTGGATTCATCCGAAAAAATGACGTTTTGCCATTGGTCGTTGACTACACCATCGCAGGCTCTCCTGTCTGTGATGCAGCGTCAAGAGTAACCGCGGTGATAGTCCGTGCTGCTGCAAAAGTCGTCGAACTATTCGTGGAGATGATTGTTGTCTTTCAAACGTCATCATCTGTTGACTCAGGGATCGAGACGTGGCTGCACGATCCGTTACAGCCATGCGGATAAGATGCCTGTCATCTCGACTGCTAGTGATACGAGGCCGCTGGGATCCAGCACGGTGTTCCGTATTACCCTCCTGAACCCATCGATTCCATATTCTGCTAACAGTCATTGGATCTCGACCACTGTGCGGCTGATCCCGGCGGAGGTTCGAGCCCTCCCTCGGGCATGGGTGTGTGTGTTTGTCCTTGATCTCGATCAACGCGAGCAGCAGTGTCGCGATACGATAAACCGCAATCGCGATAGGCTACAATCCGACCTTCATCAAAGTCGGAAACGTGTTGGTACGCATTTCTCCTCCTTACACGAGGCACCACAACTACGTTTCACCAGGCAGCGCCGGTCAACTGTTGTTTGTCTATGAGAAATCGGTTGGAAACTTTCCTCTTGTCAGCACGTTGTAGGTGTCGCCACCGGCGCCAACCTTGTGTGAATGCTCTGAAAAGCTAATAATTTGCATATCACAGGATCTTCTTCCTGTTGGTTAAATTTCGCGTCTGTAGCACATCATCTTGGTGGTGTAGCAATTTTAATGGCCAGTAGTGTATTAACGTAAATTTGAATACATCGGGCATTTCAGAAAAGTGAGACGCATCGAATGACACAACAGTAATGTCAATACCTTTAAAACAATAGCAGTTAATAATTTCACAGTGAATAAATATTCAAACGTTGAACCTCTGGATTAACAACGTATAAGCGCCTCATGCGATTTCAACAAACGTTATCTCAGATGACAGAATTTCACTATAGCTGTCATCCCTGAAAGCTATGTCATCTTTTATATCTCTTTCATTATACAGATGTTTGTCAGAACATTGTATCCACCAGAATTACACAACAAATGAATACAGCAGGATGGCTAAATGGTTCAAATGGCTCTGAGCACTATGCGACTTAACTTCTGAGGTCATCAGTTGCCTAGAACTAATTAAATCTAACGAACCTACGGACATCACACATCCATGCCCGAGGCAGGATTCGAACCTGCGACCGTAGAGGTCGCTCGGTTCCATACTGTAGCCCCTAGAACCGCACGGGCCACTCCGTTCAGCAGGAATGTATTATATTTTCTCACACTTGTGTATTTATTTAAAGAACAGTTTACTACGCCATTTCCTTTATTTAAATGTTGACTGCAAGTGCTATTAAAAAACCATGCTAATGTAAAGGTGGTCAGCCGCATTTGTTAGCGAACACAACATTTGAACAGAAAACGAAAAGATGCTTTTGTCAAGCAGGCCTAAATATTTGTTTAAAAAATATATAAGGACAAACTGTAGTCATTTAACATGAGTGCACCTGCCCAAGAATACTGGCTTTTTTATTTATGAACAAACCTTTATTTGTCGTAATTGTTAATGATCTGAGTGTAACCGAACGTTCATGACATTTCCTTGTTTAAATATTGCTTTAATATATTAGTTTAGTCTGGGAAGTGGTCAATCATATCATGTCTGTAGAGCTTAAGTACGATGCATTTTTATTGGGGATGGCCTTCAGCCAATGGAGAAGCAGACAGTAGTGGAATGTTACGGGAATCAAGTGAGCGCTTATGGACACTTTAAGTCGAGTTCTGGAAGTAGGCAGACATGCCTGCAGTAACGTGCGTGATTCTATCCTGGAAGTGCTTGGGCGGTGGACGGCCGCCGTCATACTTTTGAAGGGACTTCATATTTCGAGAGGTCTGAATGTGCTCCAGAGTAGAACTTGTGTTAAGGAAATGAGGATATACAGAGTATGAGTTACTATTCTTAATATCGAGTTAATTTGTGAATCATAACGTTGAACGGGTGATGCTGAGGGAATTAGATTAGGAAATGCGACACTTAAATTAGTAAAGGGGTTTTGCTATTTAAGGACAGCGTTTCTGAAGAAGAGAAATTTGAACATCGAGTGTAGATTCAAGTGTCAGGAAGTCGTTTCTGAAAGTATTTGTATGGAGTACAGCCACGTATGGAAGTGAAACGTGGACGATAAATAGTTTGGAGAAGAAGAGAGTAGAAGCTTTCGAAATGTGGTGCTACAGAAGAATGCTGAATATTAGATGGGTAGATCACGTAACTAATGAGGAGGTATTGAACAGGATTGGGGAGAAGAGAAGTTTGTGGCACAACTTGATTAGAAGAAGGGATCGGTTGGTAGGACATGTTCTGAGGCGTCAAGGGATCACCAATTTAGTATTGGAGGGCAGCGTGGAGGGTAAAAATCGTATAGGGAGACCAAGAGATGAATACACTAAGCAGATTCAGAAGGATGTAGGTTGCAGTAGGTACTGGGAAATGAAGAATCTTCCACAGGATAGAGTAGCATGGAGAGCTGCATCAAACCAGTCTCAGGACTGAAGACCACAACAACAACAACAACGTTGAACTCTGAACTACTTTCAGCTGGTGAGTATTTAATGTATTGTGGTCACGAAATGGACTTAGCTTTCGGTAATCTTTGACGACTATTTAGTTTGGAGATTTTACTGGCGTTCTTGTAACGCTCCCAAAGTAACTTTACTGCATTTGATAAGGGTATTTTCTGTCTGTATTTTAACTGTATATCGTAGGACCACTTACCATTTATTTGACATGTCCTTTCTTGAATAAACATTATTCTACATAATTCTCGGTCATCTATATCAATTAGAACGTCTAGAACAGAATACTTGTTACACCTCAGTTCCTCCTGGCGTGAACAATTTTCATACAACTTACGGGAATTCAGCCAGGTAATATTTACAGCGACAGCCGATATTTCGGCGGCAGTACACCCCCGCCATTTTCAAGGCACAAACTGCAACGTACAGGTGATGTACAGACAAATTTAAAATCTCAGTTCTTGGAATAAGTCAGGAAAGATAACACACACACACACAAACATACACTGAACACTAGTGCCATGTCAAGAAACAGAGGGACAGATGCAATGCTACCTCACTTGCTAGTTCGTAGTCATTTACTATCAATACCTCTGACTTTGGTCGTCTTTGGTGGTACTAGTGTTCAGTGTGTGTGTGTGTGTTATCTTTCCTTACTCCAAGAACCGAGGTTTTAAATTTACCTGTACATCGCCTATCTATTGCAGTTATGCCTTGAAAATGGCGGGGAGTACTGCCGCCGAAATATCCGCGGTCGCTTTAAATATTACCTGACTGAATTCCCGGAAGTTGTTTGAAATGAACGCTTGTTATTAAAATAATAATTTAAATTTTCTTTTGTATTTCTGCGTATTTTATTAATAAGCAATTCTAGCCATTGTATAGACTATCACGCTGCAGGATCACAGCTACATGTTATTTCTGCGGGGCATGAAAATAGATGTGCTTTGCTCGACACTATGACTAGATCGAGCTATTCTTTTTAAACAGAGCGGTGCGTGGCCCCAATACCTGAAGTCCGAGTAACTACTGGTAAACCCACAGGTGGTTAGCTTGTATGAGATACTGATGGGGAAAGCAACTACTCAGCAATAACTGTTAGACACCGTCACATAGGGGATACAGTACTAGAATGAAAATCTAAATAAGTTTTTGACGACGTAAAATCAAATAAAGCAGATGAGATAGATAACATTCCCTCAGAATTTCTAAAATCATTGGGTAAAGTGACAACAAAAAGACTATTTACGGCCGGCCGCTGTGGCCGAGAGGTTCTAGGCGCTTCAGTCCGGAACCGCGCTGCTGCTACGGTCGCAGGTTCAAATCCTGCTTCGGGCATGGATGTGTCTGATGTCTTTAGATTAGTTACGTTTAAGTAGTTCTAAATCTAGGGGACTGATGACAACAGATGTCAAGTCCCATAGTACATGGAGGCATTTGAACCATTTTTGACTATTTACGTTCGAGTGTAGAATGTGTGAGACTGAAGATGTACCATTAGACTTTTGGGAGAAAAAAACATCTACACAATTCCGAAGCTAGCAAGAGCCTACAAGCCGGCCGGAGTGGCCGAGAGGTTCTAGGCGCTTCAGTCCGGAACCGCGCTGCTGCTACGGTCGCAGGTTCAAATCCTGCTTCGGGCATGGATGTGTCTGATGTCTTTAGATTAGTTACGTTTAAGTAGTTCTAAATCTAGGGGACTGATGACAACAGATGTCAAGTCCCATAGTACATGGAGGCATTTGAACCATTTTTGACTATTTACGTTCGAGTGTAGAATGTGTGAGACTGAAGATGTACCATTAGACTTTTGGGAGAAAAAAACATCTACACAATTCCGAAGCTAGCAAGAGCCTACAAGCCGGCCGGAGTGGCCGAGCGGTTCTAGGCGCTTCAGTTCGGAACCGCGCCGCTGCTACGGTCGCAGGTTAGAATCCTGCCTCGGGCATGGATGTGTGTGGTGTCCATAGGTTAGTTAGGTTTAATTAGTTCTAAGTTCTAGGGGACTGATGACCTCAGATGTTAAGTCCCATAGTGCTCAGAGCCATTTGAAGAGCCTACAAGTGCTGGAATTATCAAAAGTCGTTGAAATGGCTCTGAGCACTATGGGACTTAACATCTGAGGTCATCAGTCCCCTAGACTTAGAACTACTGAAACCTAACTAATCTAAGGAAATCACACACATCCATGCCCGAGGCAGGATTCGAACCTGCGACCGTAGCAGCACCGCGGTTCCGGACTGAAGCGCCTAGAACCGCTCGGCCACAGCGGCCGGCCGGAAATTATGGCACAGTCAGTTTAACAGCTCATTCAGCCCAGTTGCGGACAAGAATAATATACAAAAGAACGGAAAATTGAGGTCCTGTTAGATGACGACCAGTTTGGCTTTAGGGAGGGTAAAGGCATCAGACAGGCACTTCTGGTTTTGCGGTTGACAATGGAAGCAAGACTGAAGAAACATTAAGGGACGTTCATAGGATTCACCGACGCGGAAGAGCATTGGACAAGAAAAATGGTGCAAAATGTTCGAAATTCTGAGAAAAATAGCAGTGGAATGACTGGAAATATGCAAAATGTTCAAGAAGCAAGAGGGACCAATTAGACTGGAAGACCAAGAACGAAGTGCTCGAACTAAAAGGAGTGTAAGACAGAAACACAGTCAGAAATATAGTTTTGCGCACCTACTGTTCAATCTATACATCGATTCGCTGATGACATTGCTGTCCTCAGCAAATGCGAAGAAGAATTACAGGATGTGTTGAAAGAAATGAATGAGTCTAATCAGTATAGAATATGTACTGAGAGTAAATCGAAGAAAGACGCAAGTAATGAGAAGTAGCAGAAATGAGACCAACGACAGACTTTACGTTGTAACCCACAATTCACGGAGCAAGGAGGGCAGGAGAAGGGGGAAATTAGTATTTAACGTTTTGTCGACAAACAGATCATTAGAGACGGAGCACAAGCACTGATTAGGGAAGGATGGGGAAGGAAATCGGCCGTGCCCTTCCAAAGGAACCATCCAGGCATTTGCCTCAAGCGATTTACGAACCTGATGGAAAACCTAAATCAGAATGGCCGGACGCGTGTTTGAACCGTCGTCCTCCCCCAGTGTGCTAACCATTGCGCCAACTCGCTCGATGCAAAGACGACATCAAAAGCAAACTAGCACTCATAAAAAGGCCATTATTGACCAATAGAAGACTAATGGTATTGAACGTATGCCTCAATCTGTGGATGAAATTTCTGAGAACGTACGTTTGGAGCACAGCATCGTACGGCAGTGAATCTTGGGCTGTGGGAAATATGATAAGAGAATCGAAGCATTTGAGATGTGGAGCTACAAAGAACAAGGTGGAATGGAAAGGTGAGGAATGAGGAGGTTCTCTGCAGAATCAGCGAGGAAATGAAAATATGGAAAACACTGACAAGAAGAAGGGCAGGATGACGATATCGATTAAAACATCAGAGAATAACTTCCACGGTACTAGAGGGAGCTATAGAGGTTAAAAACTGTAGAGAAAGACAGAGATTTGAATGCATCCAGCATATAATTGAGAATTTAAGCTGCAGTTGCTGCTCTCAGGTGAGAAGGTCGGCACAGGATGAGAATTCGAGGCAGGCTGCTACAAATCCGTCATAAGGGCGATGACTGAACCAAAAACTAGTTGTTTTTTTCTTATCTATAAACTGTTCTTAATTCTTATATTTCCAATCAGGGTGCCTAGTTTTTAAATGTTGGTGCATCTTACCAGATACTTTGGAAGTATTCGGACCTAGCTGCCATATAACATGCAAAGAAGTGAACCGTTAGAGTCAAGAAATACGGGATTGATGTAAAATTCGTCATACTTTCTTTCTTCACGTTTATTGAGTCGATAAAACGTCTTACCGCTTGAAACTATGGAGCTTGAAGTCGTTACATCACCTTTCTGAATTTCACATCTTGATCGAAAATCTTTGACGTTGATGCCGCGTCTTCTGGCTGAACCACCTTTGAACTTACAAACCAACATTTTGATGCAACACCTTTAAGCCAACGAACCATTCTATATTTCAAAGTTCTAGGCGCTTCAGTCTGGAACCGCGCGACCGCTACGGACGCAGGTTCGAATCCTGCTTCGGGCATGGATGCGTGTGATGGCCTTAGGTTAGTTAGGTTTAAGTAGTTCTAAGTTCTAGGGGACTGACGACCTAAGATGTTATGTCCCATAGTGCTCAGTGCCATTTGAACCATTTTTTATATTTTAAAATAAACAGTTTAATTGTATAATTGAGCAACATAGAATAACATCGCCAAAAAATATTGATTTTACCTCTGTGGTCAATAACAAAGGTTTATCAAATATACTGTGGACCGAGTACGGCGCGCAGATTCGACGTGCCGAATTGGACCGAACGTTGCAATCGCAAATTCGAGTAGGAATTGCACTCTATGCTGCATGGCACGGATTTATGAGGGCCCGGGCGGTGAAGCATACATAACGCACCGACGAAAACCTTCGAGGAGGTTCAAGGTGATCGTGAATGAGAGAGAGATGGAGACAGCATAAGTGGAATGTTCGAGGGACATGTGTTAATTGGACAGCGCATGAGATAGAGACAGAGACAGAGAGAGAAAGCGTCTGCATAGTTGCTGTATCCGTGTATAGTGACGAGTATTGAGTTGCCAGGCTATACAAGCTAAATTCTTTTGTTTGTAGTTTTTGATCGTAGCATTGTTGTCGATTATTTGCAGCTTGTGTTCCCTCATTTTCGGCTACTATTCACCAGGAGAAAAAAAAAACGAAATTGATATAATAATAATTAGTGTTGTTTTTCTCAGTGCGAGACAAGACTTCATGTGTTTTGTTCATTAGAATATTTTTCTTTTTTTTTTCAGAGCCCTCGTAGAGGCCTTGCAAAACCACAGGAGGCTACAGAAGGCCACTTTAGGTAATACTGGTATAATGTGATATATCGCACAATTACAACTTGAAAATGCAATTTTTTCTAAATTGTAATGTAACCAATTACTTGCAGTCTGGACTATGAAAGTACCCCTGGAGTACGATAAAGGGCATAGAATGGTAACTAATCAGTACACACTCAAGATCAAAAGAAACTGGTACACCTACCTAATATCGCGTAGGACCGTCGACAGGACGCAGAAATGCCGCAGTACGACGTGGCATGGACGCGACTAAGTCTGAAGTAGTGCTGGAGGGAACTGACACCATCAATCCTGCAAAGTTGTCCATAGGGCTGGAGATATCTTCTGAACACCACGTTGCAAGGCATCCCAGATACGCTCAATAATGCTCATGTCTGGGGAGTTGGTAGCCGACGGAAGTATTTAAACTTATAAGAGTGTTCCTGGAGTCATTCTGTAGCAATTCTGGACGTGCGGGGTGTGACATTGTCCTGCTGGAATTGCCCAAATCCGTCGGAATGCACAATGGATGCAGGTGATCAGACAGGATGCTTACGTACGTGGCACCTGTCAGAGTCGTGTCTAGATGTATCAGAGGTCCCATATCACTCCGACTGCACACACCCCACACCATTACAGAGCCTCCACCAGCTTGAACACTCCTATGTTGAGCTATAGTGTCCATGGATTTATGAGGTTGTCTCCGTACCCGTGCACGTCCATCCGCTCGACACAATTTTGAACGACACTCGTCCGACCAGGCAACATGTTTCCAGTCATCAACATTCCAATGCCGATGTTGACGGACCCAGGAGAGGCGTGAAGTCTTGTGTCGTGTAGTTATCAAGGGTACACGAGTGGACTTTCGACTGCAAAAGTCCACATCGATTAAATCTGCAGAAATTTGCGGAAGGGTTGCACTTCTGTCGCGTTGAACGATTCTCTTCAGTCGTCGTTGGTCCGGTTTTTGCAGGACCTTTTTCCGGCCGCAGCGATGTCGGAGATTTGATGTTTTACCGGATTCCTGATATTCACGGCACACTCGTGAAATGGTCGTAAGGGAAGATCCGCAGTTCATCGCTACGTCGGAGATGCTGTGTCCCATCGCTCGTGCGCCGACTACAACATCAAGTTCGAACTCTCTTAAATCTCGATAACCTGCTATTGTAGCAGCAGTAACCGATGCAACAACTGTTCCATACACTTGTTGTCTTATGTAGGCACTGTCGACCGCAGTGCCTTATTCTGTCTGTTTATATATCTCTGTATTTGAATACGCACTCCTATACCAGATTCTTTGGCTCTTTAGCATACACTCTCACCTTTTTTAAACACAATGGACAATTCATTTCACCAATTGGAGAGATATTTCTGGTAGTATTTATGAGAAAATCAAAGTTGTGTTGAACAAGAAGCTGCTGCTGAATATGTATTTAAAAGCAGTAAGCTCAAATCGAATTCCATGATTGCAAATAATGTAAGTATGAAACTTCTTTGACGCAATTACAGCATCAAGGCGATTATGAATAAATTCATTTAGTTTTTAGTCGTTATAATACCAACTGGACATACCGTGAAACTGATATTGTTTTAATTAACATGTTTGTTAATAAGTCACAGCTGCAAAATACTAACGCGAATTCTTTACAGATGAATGGAAAAACTGGTAGAAGCCAACCTCGGGGAAGATCAGTTTGAATTCCGTAGAAATGTTGGAACACAGACAATACTGACCTTACGACTTATCTTAGAAGAAAGATTAAGGAAAGGCAAACCTACGTTTCTAGCATTTGAAGACTTAGAGAAAGCTTTAGACAATGTTGACTGGAATACTCTCTTTCAAATTCTAAAGGTGGCCGGGGTAAAATACAGGGAGTAAAAGGCTACAATTTGTACAGAAACCAGATGGCAGTTATATGAGTCAAGGGGCATGAAAGGGAAGCAGTGGTTGGGAAGGCAGTGAGACAGGGTTGTAGCCTCTCCCCGATGTTATTCAATCTGTATATTGAGCAAGCAGTCAAAGAAACAAAAGAAAAATTCGGAGAAGGTATCAAAATCCATGGAGAAAAATAAAAACTTTGAGGTTCTCCGTTGACATTGTAATTCTGTCAGAGACAGCAAACGACTTGGAAGAGCAGTTGAATGGAATGGACAGTGTCTTGAAAGGAGGATATAAGATGAACATCAATAAAAGCAAAAAGAGGATAATGGAATGTAGTCGAATTAAGTCGGGTGACGCTGAGGGAATTAAATTAGGAATTGAGACACTTAAAGTAGTAAAGGAGTTTTGCTATTTGGGGAGCAAAATAACTGATGATGGTCGAAGTAGAGAGGATATAAAATGTAGACTGGCAATGGCAAGGAGAGCTTTTCTGAAGAAGAGGAATTTGTTAACATCGAGTATAAATTTAAGTGTCAGGAAGTCGTTTGTGAAAGTATTTGTATGGAGTGTAGCCATGTATGGAAGTGAAACATGGACGATAAATAGTTTGGGCAAGAAGAGACTAGAAGCTTTCGAAATGTGGTGCTACAGAAGAATGCTGAAGATTAGACGGGTAGTTCACATAACTAATGAGGAGGTATTGAATAGGATTGGGGACAAGAGAAGTTTGTGTCACAACTTGATAAGAAGAAGGGATCGGTTGGTGGGACATGTTCTGAGGCACCAGGGGATTACAAATTTAGCATTGCAGGGCAGCGTGCAGGGTACAAATCGTAGAGGGAGACCAGGAGATGAATACACTAAGCAGATTCAGAAGGATGTAGGTTGCAGTAAGTACTGGGAGATGAAGAAGCTTGCACAGGAAAGAGTAGCATGGCGAGATGCATCATACCAGTCTTAGGACTGAAGACCACAACAACGCCAACATGTTTGTTCTTGTTTCAAACCTAGGTATCCTGATATGAAATTACATTCATTTGACGGTGTTGCATTCCTTACCATAAATAGCCTAAGGCGGATTTTCCTCCATATGACCATGCATTTTTTCAGTAATTTTTTCACATTTGTGAGTATAAATTTATAGCTTGGAGGATATTGTGAATAAATTTCACGAAACTGTTTTGGCCGCCCAGAAACTCATTTTTTTACCGGAAATCACGTGGGTCATTGTTTCTGAGGTATGTCTATTACCTGGAGTAGCCACCTGAAGCGTACCAGTCACTACCTGATACGTACAGTAGTCTTCCACAAAATTACCGGTCTCCGCGTTTATGCAACACTGTTACGAGAGAACTACGTCAGTTGTCTTCCAG
The DNA here is from genome assembly GCF_021461395.2 of Schistocerca americana. Lineage (NCBI taxonomy): Eukaryota > Metazoa > Arthropoda > Insecta > Orthoptera > Acrididae > Schistocerca > Schistocerca americana. The sequence continues at coordinate 102,431,453 of NC_060125.1, read as the reverse complement.
TATTTCCACTCTGGTTCTCTGATCATCTGCGTTACACTTCAGCATAGGCTATACGAACAGTTACGTTCCTAACATTGCGTCTCAGCATTACTTCGATGCCTGTCATAGGGCAGACAGAATATTAGAGAAGTGCTCTAAAATATGTGCAGTTTACTCAACAGATGTGCTGTAAATACCTGGAGAAATCAAGCCTTCAATTCTCATTCCGTACTGCTGCTTTCTGGTGTGTTTCATAATGCTTCTCTTTGTAACGTGATTCCCAGCACCATAAACAACGTGGCAGGCTCCTAACGTTTAGTACTATTTTCGTAATTATTTACTATTTTCATCTTTGTTTAGTTTCTACCCCTTCTATTATACGTTGGGTATAAAACATATAGTCCGGAATATATTTCGTACACCCTTATGGCACGCGACCCAACTAACATCATCTGTCCTAGGTGCGGATGATACAAGTTGGGTTGCCTCTCTTAAAATGTCTCAAATACTTTCTGGGCCACTTTTATTTTGCCCACCCTATATAATAATTCGAATCCCAAAGAAAGTAGGTGTTGACAGATGTGAAAATTACCGAACTACCAGTTTAATAAGTCACGACTGCAAAATACTAACGCGAACTCTTTACAGACGAATAGAAAAACTGATAGAAGCGGACCTCGGGGACGATCAGTTTGGATTCCGTAGAAATATTGGAACACGTGAGTCAATACTGACCTTACGACTCACCTTAGAAGAAAGATTAAGGAAAGGCAAACCTACGTTCCAAGCATTTCTAGACTTAGAGAAAGCTTTTGACAATGTTGACTGGAATACTCTCTTTCAAATTCTAAAGGTGGCCGGGGTAAAATACACGGAGTGATAGGCTATTTACAGTATGTACAGAAATCAGATGGCAGTTATAAGAGTCAAGGGGGATGAAAGGGAAGCAGCGGTTGGGAAGGGAGTGAGACATGGTTGTAGCCTCTCCCAAATGTTATTCAATCTGTATATTGAGCAATCAGTAAAGGAAACAAAAGAAAAGTTCGGAGTAGGTATTAAAATCCATGGAGAAGAAATAATAACTTTGAGGTTCACCGATGACATTGTAATTCTGTCAGAGACAGCAAAGGACTTGGAAGAGCAGTTGAACGGAATGCTCAGTGTCTTGAAAGGAGGGTATAAGATGAACATCAACAAAAGCAAAACGAGGATAATGGAATGTAGTCGAATTAAGTCGGGTGATGCTGAGGCAATTAGATTAGGAAATGAGACACTTAAAGTAGTAAAGGAGTTTTACTATTTGGGGAGCAAAGTAACTGATGATGATCAAAGTAGAGAGGATGTAAAATGTAGACTGGCAATGGCAAGGAAAGCGTTTCTGAAGAATAGAAATTTGTTAACATCGAGTATAAATTTAAGTGTCAGGAAGTCGTTTCTGAAAGTATTTGTATGGAGTGTGGCCATGTATGGAACTGAAACATGGACGATAAATAGTTTGGACAAGAAGAGAATAGAAGCTTTCGAAATGTGGTGCTACAGAAGAATGCTAAAGATTAGATGGGTAGATCACATAAGTAATGAGGAGGTATTGAATAGGATTGGGGAGAAAAGGAGTTTGTGGCACAACTTGACTAGAAGAAGGGATCGGTTGGTAGGACATGTTCTGAGGCGTCAATGGATCACCAATTTGGTATTGGAGGGCAGCGTGGAGGGTACAAATCACAGTGGGAGACCAAGATTAAGAAGGATGTAGGTTGCAGGAGGTACTGGGAGATGAAGAAGCTTGCACAGGATAGAGTAGCATGGAGAGCTGCATCAAACCAGTCTCAGGACTGAAGACCACAACAACTACATATTTGTACATAACTACAAAAATGGCTCTGAGCACTATAGGCCTTAACTGCTGAGGTCATGAGTCCCCTAGAACTTAGAACTACTTAAACCTAACTAACCTAAGGACATCACACACATCCATGCCCGAGGCAGGATTCGAACCTGCGACCGTAGCGGCAGCGCGGTTCCAGACTGAAGCGCCTATAACCGCTCGGCCACTCCGGCCGGCGTACATAACTCTAGAGTAATATTGTGTGTAGTGCGGGGGTGTTCATTTAAAAAAATTAAGAAACTTCATCATATGACTGCTCTGCTGTACTTAGTTTCTGTGTTTGCAATAGATTTCGGTCATTTTTAGTACCGTCCTAAGGTTATCTGTACCAAAACACAATGACACTTCAAAAAGTGCATACAGACATGCGGTCATACGATACTCAACTGAAACAGCAGACGCGAATGCCTTTGCTAACAGCACAACATCGCCTGCAGTGCCTCCCCTGGGCTCTAGACTTTAGCGTTTGGACCTTAGAGCTGGAAAACCGTGGCATGGTTGGATGAGTCCCGATTTCAGTTGTTAAGAGCAGATGGTAGGGTTGGAGTATGAAGTAGGCCCCACGAAGCCGAGGACGGTGGTTGTCAACAAGACACTGTGCAAACTTGTGGTGGCTCCATAATGGTATGGACTTTATTTACCATGCATTTGCAGTGGTCCAACTTCTAACAACCCTGCCACAACAAAGGTCAAAATTTAATAATGATTGTGGTGTTGCTCACGCTGCTACATATTCCATTTTCGGGCAACAACAAAGATATTATGTGGCAGGTGTCATTAGAGCACAGTTAATAAAGTCATTTCATGTAATAATGAATAAACTACGCACTCATCTTTTCGTGTTTCCCACGGTGGTCTCGTTGTAAAATCATGGCTCAATCGTCGAAAATGTAGGTGGTGATGATTCCAAGCTCGGATGCAAAGAGGCCTAGGTTTTATTCTGCTATATTCAAAAGTTTTGCAGATGCGCTTCACAAACCATTCTTGAAGATTAAACCTTTCAAAGTTAGCACAATGGTGATGTAAAAAATAATCAGCACTCCCAATTTAAGTTACACTTGTTTTATATTGCTTTTGTTGCAATATCACGTAACACACAAAACATCACTTCACAATACAAAACATACTTCAAAACATCTTCCTCACTGTTAAAGTTCACATTTTATAAGCTGACTACAAAATGCGTCTTTTCATCATGACGTCCAAGACTTGACCTTTTCAAGGTCCGACTCTCTAACAACTAACGAATCGCTTACGCGCCCAAAAATCAAGAGTTACAAGTACGTCAAAGATCATAGTGACATTAGAAAGAATACACATAGGAATAATATCAATGCAATATAAACATATCGATGTATCAGAGTACCTCTACATTAATGAAATCAAATCTGAATGTTGTCTCAGAAACATGTTAACTACTTTACAGAAACACAGTAGAATATTGCTGGTATCGAGACGTTCAGGTGAGGTACCGTAATGGTTACGTAATTCAAGTACCATTACATACTGAACCGACCAGTGTCTGGAAGTAGTTATGTTGGGCTACTTGGAGACCATTCTCATTCATTCAGTGACTTTATTTCCCCAAGAAACGATGAATTTCTATGGACGATGATGCACCATGTCACTGGGCCAAAATTGTTCGCGACTGGTTTGGAGAAGATTGTGGACAAATCGAGCAAATGATTTGGCCACCCATCGAACATTTATGGGACATGATATAAGAACGTAGGCTTCCGCGGCCGGTGTCATAGTGATTAAAATTCTTCTGGATGTTACGCCGCGTCATTGCTAAAAAAACTAACAACAATAATAAACTAAAACCTGTAACCTCCCCCTCACTTATCGACCTTAATGACAGTGAAAAATTAAACAGCGTGTACCTAATGGAAATTTTGGAAAAGCAATCGTCACCGAAGTTAATGTGTTGGTAAAGAAGGAGGAAAGGGTTACATCTAAATGAAAGGAAAAATGCAAATGAAACTGGTGGAAATTAATTTTGAAAAGGGGTAAAGTTAATAAAGAAAGTAAATGTGCGGCCGTTACGTTAACAATTAACTAGCGGGAATTAGATATTTGAGATTTGGGGGAAGTTACGGTCGCCAGTCCTAAGGACAATTACTATAGTAACTGAAAAAGAAAGGTTATTACACATATAATTAGCACTAGAAGCGTGGCCACTGAAGGTTGACACGTGTAGTGTGAAAACTGAAAGTTTGTCAGAAGTAATAAATTTCGCTACACTCTGACTTAATTTAGCAAAAGAATTAATAAAACCGGAAAATCGAAAGTTAATTTAATGACTGAAGTTAATAGTGAGCTTTCTTTCTGAAGCACATCGAAATTCAGTAAAAATACGGTTAGTCTTGGACTACCTCAACAATCATTTCAAAAGCTACTTGAATCTACGCAATTTAGAAACAAGAGATTTAACTTTGAACTTGAATTAAATGATTCTGAACAATTAACAATAGTAAAATTTAGTACGTACCAAGCTGAGCTGTAGTCACAGGTAAGCTAAAATATGGTAACAAAACTCGCACTCATAATTTGTGCGTGTTTCATCTAAATATTGTAGCCAGCTATGAATACTTTAACTGAACTTTGAAATTAAAGAAGTCAAATAGAATAATATTGCTTTAATGCTGGCGTATGAATTTCAACGACACTCGGGTTCATTCCGGAAAAGGAAGGGACCCTGCTTGGTAATGCATTTGGGACAATGAGCAACAAAGGTTCATGCTACGTTGCTGTAATTTTGTGATTTGAAAAGTTTGAAAAGATGAGGTCTGCCATACAGTTCTAAAACTTTACGTGCTTCCAGTCGTCCTTGTTGCTTGATTGAAGGTTTGAAGCCGTCGATCGAGGAGGTGGCGACAGTCACTCATTGTCGGCCGTCGCTGTTGCAGAAGCTGGATGTTGGCGCGCCTTCTCAACACGGTCACCAGGCGAAACGGGCTCCTGATGTGCGCCAGCTAATGCTTCCCGTCCGCGACACAGTGTCATAAACTATCATAGCAAGTCGAGCGCAATTACATGCTGCCCGACTCCGAAAGCGCGGTAACTCGCGGGAGCGTCACACAACACACCTGCTCCACTGCACCATCCCAGCCAGACTCCATCTGCTCTGCCCGCGCTCCACGCGGCAGAGTTAACACTACCAAAGATCCTAAACACTTTGGTCCTCCACACGACCTATCGATGTAATGGTTCGATAGCATAGTTTCCCTAGGCCAGACCCAGCGTAAAAATACAAATAATCTTTACACAACAAACCAATTATGCATCGACATAAATGCATATATGTACAAATAGTAAAACAATTACAATATACAAAGACACAGAAACGTCATATATTCAGGTAACAAAATAAGGAAAAAAATTGTAGTACAGTAGATGGAAATACGAGGATATACATTTCCGGCGTTACAAACCGACATTTCGGCCGAATTGCAACGGCCTTCCTCAGGGCACGACTGGTTTTGCATGGGGATAGGTGCTTCTATTTATTACAGCCTATCGATGTCTGACTCACTGTTGTAAAACTTTTAATTGGCCGCCGGCCGAAGTGGCCGTGCGGTTCAAGGCGCAGCAGTCTGGAACCGCAAGACCGCTACGGTCGCAGGTTCGAATCCTGCCTCGGGCATGGATGTTTGTGATGTCCTTAGGTTAGTTAGGTTTAACTAGTTCTAAGTTCTAGGGGACTAATGACCTCAGCAGTTGAGTCCCATAGTGCTCAGAGCCATTTGAACCATTTTTAATTGGCCCTCTAATATGATTGGTTGGTCATGACGTAAGGAAAGATGGAAGGAAAGGTGTTTACGAACTACGGTGTGAGTGCGGAGCTGCCTACATAGGAGAAACAGGGAGACCTGTCAGCTTACGAGTAGCAGAACACGAACGCTACGTACGATTACAACAACATAATAAATCGAAGATAGCGGAACACCGCCGTGACTGTGGACAACCTATCAGGTTCCAGGAAGCCCGAGTACTGGCGAAAGAATCGTCGACGCGAGAACGAAAAATACGCGAGGCGATCGAAATTATTAAGCAGCGTGACAACATCAACACAGAAGATGGCTACAAACTCCCGGCGTCCTGGCTGCCGGCCATCCCAATCCAACGGGCAGCGAGCGGTCGCGGAGCAGGAGCTACACGGGACACGGGCGTACCTGCACAAACAGCTGAAGAGCAACTGTCAGTCCACTTCCGCACACACCAGGAGGAAAACTTGCCGATCTGAAGCCGAACGCTGATTGGCGGACAGCGACCAATCGTTGACGACATGGACATCGACGAATAGCCTCTTTCCTTCCATCTTCCCTTACGTCATGACTAGCCAATCATATTAGCGGGCCAATTAAAAGTTTTACAACAGTGACATTAGACATCGATATTCTGTAATAAATAGAAGCACCTATCCCCATGCAAAACCAGTCGTGCCCTGAGGAAGGCCGTTGCAATTCGGCCGAAACGTCGGTTTTAGTTTATTATTGTTGTTAGATTTTTAGCAATGACGCGGCATAACATCCAGAAGAATTTTAATCACTACTTATGGAACATAATCGAGAAGTCAGTTCGTGCACAAAATCCTGCACCGGCAACGCCTTTGTAATTATGGACGTCTATAGTGGGAGCATGGTTCAGTATTTCTGCAGAGGACTTCCAACGACTTGTTGCCTCTGTGCCATATCAAGTTGCTTGCGCTATGCGAGGTGAAACGTGGTTCGATACCACCTTAGGAAGTGTCTCCTCAGAGTACAATCAAACTCGGAATACTAAAGTAAGTGTCAAACATAAACACCGACCGTTAGAATACAAAGGTTCACTTTTACATAGTACATTAAATTTAGAATAAAATGCGTCGGTATGTAACTGCAGTAACAGGTAGGTTTTATATTTGTCGATTACAGCAACATCTAACACGAATGGGAAACAAAAGTTTGAGTAAACTGTACGTATCCGAATATGCAATAAAAAGGAGGGGTGGGGGGAGGGGTTGTCCCATCTCAAAATACAGGAGGGGTGGTTAGGAGGTGCCCAGTTGCACAGGCACACGTCATCTCTACTAATATTAAATTTTCAGCTAGAACAGTTTTTTCGTACGATACGTAGTTTTAGAGAATGAGGTTTTCGCTCTGCAGCAGAGTGTGCGCTGATATGAAACTTCTTGGCACATTAAAACTGTCTGCCGGACCGAGACTCGAACTCTGGACCTTTCGCGGGCAAATGCTCTACCATCTTTTTTATATTAATCTCATTTTGTTCGCTTTTGTTCGTTTCATCTGCTCGGGGCGGACGTAGTAAGACATCCGTTTAAGTTCGTTGTTGATCGATTAACTCAGTCTTTTTTTATTACAGAGGACAGCTAACCCTCTGACCGAACACGCTGAGCTACCGTGCTGGATTAATAATATTAAATTTTCAGCTAGAACAGTTTTTTCGTACGATACGTCGTTTTAGAGGATGAGATTTTCACCCTGCAGCGGAGTGTGCGCTGATATGAAACTTCTTGGCAGATTAAAACTGTGTGCCGGACCGAGACTCGAACTCGGGACCTTTACCTTTCGCGGGCAAGTGCTCTACCACCTGAGCTACCCAGACACGACTGACGCCCCGTTCACACAACTTTACTTCTGCCAGTACCTCGTCTTCTACCTTCCAAACTTTACAGAAGCTCTCCTGCGAACCTTGCAGAACTAGCACTCCTGAAAGAAAGGATATTGCGGAAGCATGGCTTAGCCACAGCTTGGGGGATGTTTCCAGAATGAGATTTTCACTCTGCAGCGGAGTGTGCGCTCATATGAAACTTCCTGGCCCGCGAAAGGCAAACGTCCCGAGTTCAAGTCTCGGTCCGGCACACAGATTTAACCTGCCAGGAAGTTTCACGTCGTTTTAGAGACATTTAGTTGTCTCAAGTTGAAGTAACACGCTGTCCTGATGGTGAATGTGGCCGTCGCATAGACTCCCCAGTACGCGGAATGAGTCGGGCCGCCATCTCAGTCCGTCAGTCGTGAACATACCAGCAGGCCAAATGGCCAAGCCCCGGCGTGCTTGGGGAAACTCAAAGGGACTGGCGTGGCTACGGCTGTCCAGATGGATCTTCGAAACCCGCCTTGCCGAGCCACCCTGTCAAGTTGTCGTCTTCTGGTGAGTGGTAAGCCCACCTCGCCGAGACAGGCCCTTCCATCTGAGATTCCTGGCACGTGGCAGGATTTGGGTAGTATTTTACCTTGATTACATAAATACACATAAATGACCTTGTGGATAACATCGGAAGTTCACTGAGGCTTTTTGCGGATGATGCTGTGGTATATCGAGAGGTTGTAACAATGAAAAATTGTACTGAAATGCAGGAGGATCTGCAACGAATTGACGCATGGTGCAGGGAATGGCAATTGAATCTCAATGTAGGCAAGTGTAATGTGCTGCGAATACATAGAAAGAAAGATCCTTTATCATTTAGCTACAATATAGGAGGTCAGCAACTGGAATCAGTTAATTCCATAAATTATCTGGGAGTAGGCATTAGGAGTGATTTAAAATGGAATGAGCATATAAAATTGATCGTCGGTAAAGCAGATGCCAGACTGAGATTCATTGGAGGAATCATAAGGAAATGTAATCCGAAAACAAAGGAAGTAGGTTATGGTACACTTGTTCGCCCACTGCTTGAATATTGCTCATCATTGTGGGATCCGTACCAGATAGCTTTGATAGAAGAGATAGAGAAAATACAACGGAGAGCAGCGCGCTTCGTTACAGGATCATTTAGTAATGGCGGAAGCGTTACGGAGATGATAGATAAACTCCAGTGGAAGATTCTGCAAGAGAGACGCTCAGTAGCTCGGTATGGGCTTTTGTTAAAGTTTCGAGAACATACCTTCACCGAGGAGTCAAGCAGTATATTGCTCCCTCCTACGTATACCTCGCGAGACCATGAGGAGCCGGCCGGGGGTGGCCGAGCGGTTCTAGGCTCTACAGTCTAGAACCGCGCAACCGCTGAGGCGTTACTTTCGTTTTGCCTCAGGTTACAGTAGGAAGTAATTATGTTTTCTATCGAGATACAAGTTTTCTTTGATTGCTAGCAGCTTCAATACTTCGCTGGGTGAAAGGAATATCTGACGCATTTGTTTATTTCTTTTCATCATTTCACAAAGAGGTCACACGCCGTTTATATGTATACTCCTTGTTCGATCCTGTATGAGTATGCATGGGTATGAATGGAAATCAAATGTAGCGGAAGCATGGACCAAAGGGAGCAGTTTAAGGGAATAGCAGTCATAGCCAACATTACAAGAATAACGGCAGGTAGGCCAGAGCAGCAAACAAAGATGAAAACAGGTACGAGGGTAGGTTACAAAGTTGGTGCGGGGATGAGGTGAGTCTCCCCACCACCGCGTCTGAATAGGAACGTTGGTCGGATTTTGGCGCGTGGAGAGCACTGTGGGGCCAGCCATGAGACGGACCGAAAGCGGGGGCACAGCAGCTCGCAGATTTGGTGAGATAGAAATGAGGTAATATGGCTAAAAAACTCACGACAGGGTATGCTCATAGCACACATTTAACATACCTACATCGGTACAGGTTACAGTTTTAATTTATTTGCAATAGTTTTCTCTGAAATGTGTTTGTGAAATTTTGCTTTGTGGTAGTGAGCATGCAACAGGAACCATCAGTTCATGTAGCTATTTCACGAGTTATAAGCTTCACTTTTAGCTGAATGAGTGCAGATTGCGTATCGGATGGTAGATCGAGAAATTTCTGTCGCGAAATTTAATTATTTTTGGTACTTTCTTTGTGAGTTCAGTTCGCACTTCATTTTGGCGCCAATAGTACATCATTTTTGCCCAGAATCTTTTCTTTGATAGAGGTTATCTACCTTCAGCAGTGGCCTACCTTAAATTTCTAGTGGTGTAATTCGTGCATGACGATAAGTGAGTCTTAAAGAATGAATGACGATTATCCCGCTAAAGACGGTGTGGCCCACTTATGTATTTTTTGTGTTATTATGAAATTGTGTGTCATATATTTTTTGTTTTATTATGAAAATATGTGTTATATATGAAATTATTCGTGTAGTGTTTTCGTTTTGTCATTGTCCTACCCATGAGACTAAAAAAAATGGCTCTGAGCACTATGGGACTTAACATCTATGGTCATCAGTCCCCTAGAACTTAGAACTACTTAAACCTAACTAACCTAAGGACAGCACACAACACCCAGCCATCACGAGGCAGAGAAAATCCCTGACCCCGCCGGGAATCGAACCCGGGAACCCGGGCGTGGGAAGCGAGAACGCTACCGCACGACCACGAGATGCGGGCCCCATGAGACTGTTAACGCTGATTCAGACATGAGTTTTGTAACTAAAGAAAAATTGTAATGTGTCTGCTTCTAATGTTTTCATCAAAGTAGAAAATAAGTCTATTAAATGAGTGTCAGCATTTCAGTTAAGAAATTTTCCCCCAGTCACCTGACACATGAAATGGATAGGATGTATCTTATTCAGTTCGATTTTCTAAAGGTAATGAAAGACAGAAGTAATCTGCAATGTGAATTTAGATAGGCTACCAGCTGCTATAGTGACGGCTTTGAGTTCAACCACCCCAGAACGTGTTATCTTAGAGAAACTCGCACCAGTTTCCGTTGCGCACATTTCAAAAATAATTAATTTGTTTATCAAGTTATTCAAATAAGGGTTACAATATAGACACCATTTCCTATGGGCCTGGTATATTAGCAGCCAGGACGCAAAGTCGAGTACAATTCTCTGAGGTAACGCGAGGAGATGGTCACACAGAGTCACTATAAAAAAAATACGTATAAAGAACCAGCATACAGCCAACTAGCAGTCATATAGCACCGCTACGGTCGCAGGTTCGAATCCTGCCTCGGGCATGGATGTGTGTGATGTTAGGTTTAAGTAGTTCTAAGTTCCTAGGGGACTGATGACCTCAGAAGTTAAGACCCATAGTGTTCAGAGCCATTTGAACTATTTTGAGACCATGAGGATAAAATCAGAGAGATTAGAGCCCACACAGAGGCATACCGACAGTCTTTCTTTCCACGAACAATACGGAACTGGAAAAGAAGGGAGAACCGATAGAGGTACTCAAAGTACCCTCCGCCACACACCGTCAGGTGGCTTGCGGAGTATGGATGTAGATGTAGATGTAGATTCCTGTTTTCCGAGTACAGATAAATGTCATGATCAACAGGCGAACACAGTAAGGATACCCCTCGCATAGATCAACAACATTCATATTATCGCGAGCCAAAGGTACCCAGGTGCAAGTAAGTAATAGCCAATCGAATAGAACAACCAGTCTCTGTCCTCTCGACACCTGCACAAAAAACAAAGCCATGTGATGCCCATGGCGAACGTATCAAAGGGAAACTGCAACGACTGTGGCTTCTTGCTGTCAGCAGGTAATAAACGACGCAGTTATATTCGCAGAAATGCAAAAAACTTAAATTCTTATTTTTAATAGTGACTGAATACACAACTACTGCCCCCTAATCCAAAAACGAGGAAACCGTCGTGGCATCATTTTTCACATAAGTAGGTTCAGTTAAGCATATTTCACGCAGGTTGTTCGTGGTTAACTAAAATCAGACACCACTCATACAGATACGAGGGCTATTCGGAAAGTAAGGAACGATAGGTCGCGAAATGGAAACCACAGTGAAAATAAAAACTGTTTTATTTGCAACAGTTAGCTACAACTTCCAGCTTCTTATCTCCATAGTCGCCGATCCGACTTAGATGTTTGTCGTAGCGTTGTACCAACTTTCCAATGCCCTCGTTATAGAAAGCATCCAATTCTCTAGGCTGGCCTGCAGCTCGTTGTCTGTGCCAAAATGTTGTCTTCACAGCCAGCGGTTCATGTCAGCAGAGATAAAACTCAGAGGGGGACAATTACGGGCTGTGTTGTGGGTAATCAAACATTTCCGATTAAAAACTATCAAGCAGCATCTTCATTGCCCCTCGGAATTCGGCTGAGAATTGTCTTGAAGAAAGCCGGCCACTGTGGCCGGGCAGTTCTAGGCGCCTCAGTCTCGAACCGCGCGACCGCTACGGTCGCAGGTTCGAATCCTGCCTAGGGTATGGATGTGTGTGACGTCCTTGGGTTAGTTAGGTTTAAGCAGTTCTAGGTCCTAGGGGACTAATGACCTCAGATGTTAAGTCCCATAGTGCTCAGAGCCATTTGAGCCATTTTGTCTTGAAGAAGAAAAGGCATGCTGATGATTCGCTGTCATCATACCATAGCGGTTCTGCATACTATGCCACAAATGACTGTTATGGAAACTGAAAATACCACTCCGTGTGAAGATAGGCTTATCTGTGAATAGGATGTATGACAAATCTCGGAATGCATGGTGAAGAAACCAGTGACAAAACTGCTCCCGACGTGGAAAGTCAGTCGCTAGTAAGCCTTGCACAAGCTGAATGTGAAAAGGGTAGTAACATTTGTCATGAAGAATCCTGCTTGGTACTCACACGGCAGCCGCCTTACACAGTGTTAATCATATTTTCCTTAAGCCTGCTGTCCGAACATTTCCTATACTTTCTTCATGACTTCCTGCTTCCTGAAATGACCCTGTCTCAGACAAATGGCGAAACGTTGGATGCTGTAGTTTTTTTCGAGGGGTATAGGTGTCCTGACACAAACATTCTGCCCACCGATCGTTGCCACTTGTCTTTCAGTAAGTAAACACCATGTCGGCAAGCACTCGGATCGAATACGGAACCGTTGTGTACAACTTTGTATCACATCCACTACAAGGTGAGTGAGCAAGAGAAGTGAACGGACACAACATTACCAATTACTATGGCAGCAGCGGGCGCTGCAGCATGACGTAGAGGAACAGTACCACCCTCTAGGAGGGAACCACGCGTACCGTCACTGTGGCTCCGTGGTACAGTGCACATTAGACCGCAGTCTCTGTAGCAAAGTATGATTGAATAAATGGTCTCTAGTTTGGAAGCCATGCATTTCCGGACATAAGTTCATTAGACGTTTTTTGTTCCGTATCCTCGCATCGAGCAATTTCTAGAGTCTGCACACGGTGGAAAAAATCGCGCTGTGCAGAGTTATTCTAAGTTATTAACCCATTTTCAAAATTTCGTATTTATTCAAGTACAAATCCAAAATGAACAAGCTTTATACCAATGAAAATAGGAAGTTTCAAAGTTTTTTCACAATGTTTGAAAGCAATTTAATAAATTTAATAATTTGTAATAATTTATTATTAATTAGTGCTTTTTCCTTTGCACACACTCCCAGTCTGTTTAAGTTGCTTGAAGCATCGGCTATTAATTTTGCAAGTTGGTGGTGGAATACCGAATTTGGTACGAAATGTCCGCTGCACTGTGATTTGCGCCTCACTTTTGCAATTTGCGCCTCACTTTTCGCGAACTCAAGAACGCAGGAAACCTTGTGTTCCACAGTCGCCATCTCACTCACAACAGACAGTGAAACGGAATGACGGTCATATTGCCGCGCGAACTCTACGGGCCGCTTCTGAAAACATCACCACCCTCCCGCCATCACCCGCCAAAAACATTGAAACTTCCTCTTTTCATTGGTATAAGGCTTTTTCATCTTGGATTTGTTCTTGAATACATACGAATTTTTGAAAATGGGTCCATAATTTAGAATAGCCCGACCAATATGCCGGAGATCAATGACAGAGAAGAATGCAGAAAAAGATTAGAATGTCACCAGTAGAGCCGGCCAGGGTAGCCGAGCGGTTCTAGGCGCTACAGTCTGGAACCGTGTGACCGCTACGGTCGCAGGTTCGAATCCTGTCTCGGGCATGGATGTGTGTGATGTCCTTACGTAGAGCCGACAGGAGAAAAGGACACTGAAGATCTCGGAAGAAGAGCGGGAGAGAGAATGAAGAGGTTCTGGGAGAAGGAGAATGCAGTCCACGAAGGGGCTACCCGTGGTACTACAGAGGTCGTAACGCAAGAAGAAGGAAAAAAAATGGTTCAAATGGCTCTGAGCACTATGGGACCTAACATCTGTGGTCATCAGTCCCCTAGAACTTAGAACTACTTAAACCCAACTAACCTAAGGACATCACACACATCCATGCCCGAGGCAGGAGTCGAACCTGCGACCGTAGCGGTCACGCGGTTCCAGACTGAAGCGCCTAGAACCGGACGGCCACACCGGCCGGCTAAGAAGAAGAAGAAGAATAGTCATGTGTATGCACCGTGAGGGCTAATATGACCATTCAGAACAGAGCATTCTTCCCCCAGTCTCGTGCGGGTCACCCAGTCTCGTATGGGACTTAGCGTGATGCGATGAGGGAACAGAGCTAGGGTACCCCATTTTGGTAGTGCGCGGTAGATGGAAATTTGTATTGGGAGCCGGCCGAAGTAGCCGTGCGGTTAAAGGCGCTGCAGTCTGGAACCGCAAGACCGCTACGGTCGCAGGTTCGAATCCTGCCTCGGGCATGGATGTTTGTGATGTGCTTAGGTTAGTTAGGTTTAACTAGTTCTAAGTTCTAGGGGACTAATGACCTCAGCAGTTGGGTCCCATAGTGCTCGGGGCCATTTTGTATTGGGGAAGGCGTGCTTGGGTAGTCCATGTTATTGTCTAACCACTGTGCCGTGGTGGCGTAGACGGTTGATGCTGCCAATGAATTCTTCTATTTATCAAAAAAACGAAAAACCGGCCTCGATTGCGAAAAAAGCTCCTAGTGTTAAGTGTTAACCCAGGTTTAGGCGTAGATAACTACACCTTCTTCAGAACAACAATAAAACCCACAAGTGCCTAAGAAGACCTTTGTCAATGATTAAAAGAACACCATAGCTATACATTCGTAAACGAAAAAGAAAAGGAAAACACACACAGTACATATGTACAAAGTCAAAACCACTACTTAACTTAATGGTGTACGCTCCACCTCACTCTGGCCTAAGTTCAAAATGGCGCTGAGCACTATGGGACTTAACATCTGTGGTCATCAGTCCCCTAGATCTTAGAACTACTTAAACCTAACTAACCTAAGGACATCACACACATCCATGCCGGAGGCAGGATTAGGAACTGCGACCGTAGCAGGCCTAAGTTCGATGGGCCATGACCCGCCATAACTGTTTGTGTTTTCCTTTTCTTTTTCGTTTATAAATGTATAGCTATGATGTTCTTTTAATCACTGACAAAGGTCTTCTTAGGCACTTGTGGGTTTTATTGTTGTTCTGAAGAAGGTGTAGTTATCAACGCCGAAACCTGGGTTAACACTCAACACTAGGTGCTTTTTTTCGCAATCGAGGCGGGTTTCAGTTTTTTTAATACATTAACCAACGATTGCTGACGCGCTGCGATGTTGAAGGTCCATTGCCCAAATTTGGCAAATGTACCATACGACTTTTGTGAACAACATCCGAAGGACTGTTGATCTCATTCTTAATAAACTCTGCAGTCCTTACAACTTCCTCTGTGATTGCCCTACATTCCGACTTTTCGTAAGACAGACGGTCGCTCATAACCCTTTCTTTCATCGTAAACTGTAGGTTCAAAAATGGTTCAAATGGCTCTGAGCACTATGCGACTTAACTTCTGAGGTCATCAGTCGCCTAGAACTTAGAACTAATTAAACCTAACTAACCTAAGGACATCACACACATCCATCCCCGAGGCAGGATTCGAACCTGCGATCGTAGCAGTCGCTCGGCTCCAGACTGCAGCGACTAGAACCGCACGCCCACTACGGCCGGAGTTAACTGTAGGGCAGAGCGACATAATGTTACGTTGAAGATCCGTCCAGAGTTGAACACACCGGTGTCTGAAGTTCAAGTAAACATTTGGGCACACGGTGTCGATGTGTTACCGTTCCGCTGTGCCTTGCATGTGTCAGAATCAATTTGGTCGCATGGAGTCGGCTTTACGTAAGGGTTACGTAACGCGGGCTCCCCTGGGTCAGTCAGGAAACGGTCGCACGCGGGCGCCGATTGGTCGCTGCGGAGGAGGAAATGTGCCCCAAGGTCAGTCACCGCTGCGCCCGCTTCACCACGTGACCTTGTGGGAGGGCAAGCCGCGCCGGTGCGAAGTGGGTGCCTTCCTACCCGGCGTCTGTGCAGCCAACCAGCCGAGGGCGTTGCAGCCAGTACGTTCTAGAACGAGGCAGACTGACCTCCGGTTCTCGGGACAGCGGAATATTTCAACGGCAGGTTTTCCCACTTGGCGTTGGTACTCGCATCGCAACTAACAAACTCGTTTTAAGTTTGTGAAGATTCGGCCGACCATCGATAAGCGCCGCTCGACTGCTACCTGGCGGTTGCTTATCCAAAGACAACTCGAAAGTTGCAGAAGTCACACCAATACTTAACGAAGGAAACAGGAATAATCTGCTGATTTACAGACCCATATCGCTAAAATCGATTTGCTGGAACGTAACTGTGCTCGAACATTATGATGCACCTCCAAGACAACGATTTATTGACAGACACGGATTCATAAAATATCACTCTTGTGGAACACGACTAACTCCTTATTCTCACCAAGTAATGCATGCTATTGTCAGGAGACGTCAAACTGATTCCATATGTTTAGATTTACAGAAGGCTTCCGATACCGCACCTCACAAGCGACCACTAATCAATACCCTTCCCTACGAAGTATCGTCTCAGCTGTGCAATTGAATTCTTGATTTCCTGTCAGAAAGCTCACAGTTTGTAGTAACTGACGGAAAGTCAGCGAGTAAAACAACAGCAATATCTGGCGTTCCGCAAGAAACTGTTCTAGGCCTTCTGCTGTTCCCTATCTACACAAACGATTTAGGAGACAACTGGGTAACACCCTTAGACTGTTTGCAGATAATGCTGTCGTTTACCGTTTTATAAAGCCATCAGATGATCGCAACAAATTGCAAAACGATTTAGGCACGATATTTGTATGGAGTGAAAAGTGGCAATAGACCTTAAAAAGTGTGAAGTCACTCACATGAGTACCAAAAGAAATCCGCTAAATTTCGGTTTAACAATAAATTACACAAATCTAAAGGCTGTAAAATCAACTAAATACTTGGGGATTACAATTACGAGTAACTTAAGCTGCAACGATCTCATAGATAATGTTCTGGGTAAACCAAATCATAGACTACGATTTATTGGCGAAAATCTGAGAAAATACCACAGATTTATTAAAGAGACTGTCTACACTATGGTCGTACGTCGTCTTCTGGATTACTGCTGTACGATGAGAGATCCACGTCAGATAGGATCCACGGAGGGATTCACAAAAATTCAAAGAAGGGCAACTCGTTTTGCACTAACGCGAAATAGGGGAGAGAGCGCCACGGGTATGATACGTGAATTGGGATGTCAATAATTAAAACACCGGCGTTGGGGTTTTCTACTGTGGAAGGATCTTCTCAGAGCTTGAAATTATTTAGTTGGTGCCAACCTACATAGGAAGGAATGATCATTATAGTCAAATAAGAGAAATCAGAGCGGTCACAGAAAGATTTAAGCGTTCGTTTTTCCCGCTCGCTGTTCGAGATTGCATCGGAAGAGAAATAACTTGAATGTGTTATATAAAATGTAATAGTCAGACAACCAGTAGCACACAACTTTTTTTTTAAAGGTGGTTCGATGGACCCTCTGCCAGGCACTTAATTGTGAATTGCAGAGTAATCATGTAGATGTAGAATCATTTTATTAAGGACTGAAATATTGTCAAATGTTAGTATTGAAACGTCCCCACAGAAAAATTATAAATGACTGTGCTGATAAACCTCTTACGTTATTTGATTTTCAAACAGATGAGCAAAACTGAACATACTCAGACATTTCTCTCTTACTTATTCCGATCATCACTAAACTGACACAATATTTTTAGCGCAACGCTATCTGACTTTCAATAATCCCTACAAAAGAATGGCCCTGACTAACAATAACCTATACCTTTCATGAATCACTTACCTCACAAAAATCTTCGTTAGTCGAACTACTGCAATACAGCGAGCGCCAATAGTAACAGCTAAATAAAAGATTCTAACTACTGAAGGCACTAACTACTGATAGACATATTTAGCAAATGGAAGATTTTGATAGAGAACAAACAATGTATTTATCTTAATAGGGTTCAAAAGTCATCCGCTCTCAAAATTTTTCCACCTCTCTCCCCACATCTGCCACTGCTGGCGGCTCACCTCCAACTGCACAACGCTACGCGCTGTTCACATCCAACTGCCTAACACTACAATAGCAAATATTCCAACAATGCAAAACCAGCCACAGACTGCACACAGCACAGTCAGAGCGCTACGTGGCGTTACCAACATAAAAACCTAAACAGCCTACTTACAGTATGTCGTCAGCTTATAAACGTTCAGCCACTAATTTATTGTGTGACAATCGCCACTAATTGCTATAATCATCTTGCTGTAGCATTGTACAAGATGTATGTATATTTTATTTTCACATTTTTTGTACCAGTTTTCATTATGTTCATTATGAATTTAATTAGTGTTTAAAGATCATGACGAAACTGTTTGTTGATTATTGTCACATCTGAAGACGGCAGTTAACGTGGTGAAACCGTTAACATGAGTATTTATAGTAATTATGGGATCTTAAAATAACAAAATATTGTCAGATCACTCTGTTTACACTTTTGCTGATACCATAACAAATAAGTTAGTGACTAGCATAAATCTCAAGCTAAATGTGTCTGTTTTGTCCTATTAAGCGTAGAATAGATTAGTTTCAGAAATTCTGCAGCAAAAGCTTATTAAAATACAAGTGAGTTGATTTGTGTTGTATAAACTATTAGTTTGTTGGTACCACTACATCACGCTAGCAGCAGCAAAGATTTACGTCCAGAGAGCCAGACAACTCGTAAATTGTCAAAAAAATCCATCTAAAATACTGTGCAAACATGCATGCTAATCCTTAACTCATGCTGTATTACAACATCCCAGGAATCAGGACAGCAAAGTAAAATAGTGCATGTGAAACAAGCATCACGTTCCGTATGTATATTCGTTTAAAAACTCGATGACCGTCGTGGGTTTTTTCATTCCTGTTATAGGCACTCAATCATAAATGTTTGCAGTGGAAATTTAGAACGTTTGTATCGTCTGGTCGTTGTATAATTTTTCTTTGTTTGTAAATTATTTTGTAGGTAAGGAACTATAATTGAATCATTGATAACAGAAGTTTAGTTTCCAGCAGCTGACTTCATTCCTATCATTATATATCTACAGTTAATGAGAATCTATCGTCCTTATAGATACTTTATTCATAATGAGGTTATGTAATGAGGTAATGACACCATGACGTGGTTAATACTGCACTTAAAAGCCTGAGAACTGATATCATTAGAGAACGTTCTACAGACTATATGCTCAACAAATATCGTTTGAGCTAATTCTTGTTATTTGGACAAGAAAGCCAAAGACATGTGTTAGGAACACGATGATACAAAAAATGAAAGATTATCTACACTCCTGGAAATGGAAAAAAGAACACATTGACACCGGTGTGTCAGACCCACCATACTTGCTCCGGACACTGCGAGAGGGCTGTACAAGCAATGATCACACGCACGGCACAGCGGACACACCAGGAACCGCGGTGTTGGCCGTCGAATGGCGCTAGCTGCGCAGCATTTGTGCACCGCCGCCGTCAGTGTCAACCAGTTTGCCGTGGCATACGGAGCTCCATCGCAGTCTTTAACACTGGTAGCATGCCGCGACAGCGTGGACGTGAACCGTATGTGCAGTTGACGGACTTTGAGCGAGGGCGTATAGTGGGCATGCGGGAGGCCGGGTGGACGTACCGCCGAATTGCTCAACACGTGGGGCGTGAGGTCTCCACAGTACATCGATGTTGTTGCCAGTGGTCGGCGGAAGGTGCACGTGCCCGTCGACCTGGGACCAGACCGCAGCGACGCACGGATGCACGCCAAGACCGTAGGATCCTACGCAGTGCCGTAGGGGACCGCACCGCCACTTCCCAGCAAATTAGGGACACTGTTGCTCCTGGGGTATCGGCGAGGACCATTCGCAACCGTCTCCATGAAGTTGGGCTACGGTCCCGCACACCGTTAGGCCGTCTTCCGCTCACGCCCCAACATCGTGCAGCCCGCCTCCAGTGGTGTCGCGACAGGCGTGAATGGAGGGACGAATGGAGACGTGTCGTCTTCAGCGATGAGAGTCGCTTCTGCCTTGGTGCCAATGATGGTCGTATGCGTGTTTGGCGCCGTGCAGGTGAGCGCCACAATCAGGACTGCATACGACCGAGGCACACAGGGCCAACACCCGGCATCATGGTGTGGGGAGCGGTCTCCTACACTGGCCGTACACCACTGGTGATCGTCGAGGGGACACTGAATAGTGCACGGTACATCCAAGCCGTCATCGAACCCATCGTTCTACCATTCCTAGACCGGCAAGGGAACTTGCTGTTCCAACAGGACAATGCACGTCCGCATGTATCCCGTGCCACCCAACGTGCTCTCGAAGGTGTAAGTCAACTACCCTGGCCAGCAAGATCTACGGATCTGTCCCCCATTGAGCATGTTTGGGACTGGATGAAGCGTCGTCTCACGCGGTCTGCACGTCCAGCACGAACGCTGGTCCAACTGAGGCGCCAGGTGGAAATGGCATGGCAAGCCGTTCCACAGGACTACATCCAGCATCTCTACGATCGTCTCCATGGGAGAATAGCAGCCTGCATTGCTGCGAAAGGTGGATATACACTGCACTAGTGCGAACATTGTGCATGCTCTGTTGCCTGTGTCTATGTGCCTGTGGTTCTGTCAGTGTGATCATGTGATGTATCTGACCCCAGGAATGTGTCAATAAAGTTTTCCCTTCCTGGGACAATGAATTCACGGTGTTCTTATTTCAATTTCCAGGGGTGTATTTTTTAAAATGCATAACCAGTGAGGCCTCATAATTTGGTACAAAAAATTCCCTTGACTGTAACTCGAGTATGTGCGCATTTGAGAATGGCTACGCAGCCAAAGCTGCGTAGTAGCGAACAATAAAAAATAAAATAATGGTATAATCCTAACAATAATAACCAGTGGGTCAAATCGAAATCATTCAAGAAACTTTTGTATTATTTTTGCTTGTTACTGATCACTTGTTTGAGCAGAGGGAATACAACAGTACCTATAAATTAAACTGATTTTCTTTTGTCCGATCTTTCATAGGCAAACGAAGAGCGCGAAATGGACGAATGGAGTATCAAACTGGTTCAAAATGGTTCAAATGGTTCTGAGCACTATGGGACTCAACTGCTGAGGTCATCAGTCCCCTAGAACTGACAGACTAATTAAACCTAACTAACCCTAGGACACCACACACATCCATGCCCGAGGCAGGATTCGAACCTGCGGTCATAGCGGTCACGCAGTTCCAGACTGTAGCGCCTAGAACCGCTCGGCCACACCGGCCGGCAGCATCAAATTGACTAGCGTGATATGTGCTTTGGCAAAAAAAGTTATTTGATTGCTTTAATGTAATTATGGTAACTAAGAAAAACAACTAGTGATTTGCGATAATATTACAAGATGAATTTCTGTCCGAATTTTCATAGGCCAACGAAGAACTGTAAAAGGAGAAATGGTCTATGAAACTGATCAGTGTGAGGTCTAGTTTTTATAAAAGATATTTAATTTTTTGAAAATATTCAGACTAATTTAGAGAAACATAATTACTGATCTGAGGGAAAACTGACAAATTTCACCGACAGCTGCCGCTAGCTACGTAAACTAAGTACCGAATTAAAAAGTTCATCTCAATATAGCTAACTATTTTCCGCATAAAAAGTTACATGGGTGTGATACTTCAGTGTCAAAAAGGCTACCTTCGAATCAAGTATTAAATTTACGATACATCGAGAATAGAAGACATTGGGAAGGCAAAATAGGTGTCGAAAACATCATCTGTCCATTGGGTGTCTAACTTTCTTCGAGTCAAGTATCAACCTCAGGACATTTCGAGAACAGCAGATTCCAAGAAGACAAATGGTGTAACACCCCACCCATCACTTATCTGGTTTTGGCATGTGTTCACCTCAGCTAATTGACTAACAGATCAACAGAGAGTGCAAAACTGCCGCAATATCGGATAACGCAAGGGAAGTATAAGGCCCTGTGACTCCTGATTGAACTGCGGTGGCAATGTTGACATTAATTGATGCAGAATTGATCAATTTTAATAAAAAAGGAGTACACATTGATGTTATATTCAGCTATTGAACACCAGATGCAAATGTTGAACATAAAATTAACTAAGAAAATGAGCTGAGATTTCAACTACTTGATTGAAAACAGATGCAATCGATTAGCACAAATTTATTTTAACTCACGACCTTCAATCATCACATTACATAACTCTCCTACCAGGCAGTGGTAATAAATTGCGATTGCGTGGAGTAAAGCGCGATAACTCAAAAGTAATTCCTATCGACTGACCCAGGCGTAATGCGAAGTGCGAGAAGAATTCTACAATACACGGCCCATGAAATCCTCGTGGAAACTTTGCCGACGTGATCCAACAAATTAATCAGTGGCTGGAGCGGGCGCAAAATCACCAAATACAGTGTGGCGGAGCGTCGTCGTTGTGTGGACGTCGGCCGACCTCGTGGTGCTGCAAGGCTGCGCTCATCTATTCACTCCTAGCTATCTTGTTCAGTACATAGCTGAACCAAAACTATGTCCAAGTTCAATCGTCCCATTTCCTAAGTCCTAAACTGCAGAGATGCTCATTCTTTATCAGGCAAGTTGATTAAATAACGCCAAGCTGGGAACGGAAGACCACTACAGAGACTTCTCACAGTCTGCTCTTTGCCTCAGTTTCCCCTCCAGCAAAATCACTTATGCCAATTGCAGCACAAGTCGCGTTAATTATGCGTCGCTTCCCAGTGCCGACCAATGCCTGCTCAGGGAAGTGAACAAATTCCCACAAAATTTCCCTTCCTCTCAACTTCAGCTATTTAGCTCCTCCCAGGCCACCCATCAAGGTTAGCGTCTGCACAAACACCAAGTTTTCCAGAATTCTGACTCCCAGGAGCGTACTTCAAATTCCTTGGTCCTACGTTCCCATCGGAGGCCGGCGTATTTCATTCTGTCGCTCTTCACCTGATTTACTTCAGACTCTGCAGACCGTGAATTCAGCGTGAAGTTGCTGTAGTCACGAAGACGCATATTTTGACCTCTGTTGACCGCTCCACTGCAGCTTTGCGTGGCTTTCTCGCATGTTTCACTGAAAACGGGACAACGGACATTTATCAAAAGGCGTACATGTTCCCAGTACACCAGCATGGGGTCAACCACCCACTCACTGTCACTCATCTTAAGGCAGCTGGAGGCCATGCGCCGTTACCGCTTTCTCAGAGCTTGAGCCGCTCTAAGCTGCCTATTGTTGCTTCCCTTCGCCACTCCCTAGCTGCGCGCCGTGGTCATTTCTGGGTACTTCCCTGGGATAAACTAGCCTCTAGTAAATCAACGCATTTCCACAAAGTTTTCATGTCATGTGAATTACTTTAAAACCATCACCCGACAATGATTATTCCAATATGTCCATACTATACCCTCTACAAGATGCATTGTTCCTTGTCAGTCGTTTTTGTTCAGCCCTACTGTTCGCTCAACGTGAGTTAGGTGATCTTTAATGATTTCATGTAAGGGGCATAGTTCTTGCCATCTTACAATGGTGTCAAAAAGTGTGTCTTTTCAAGACCTAGTTATTTTAAGCACAGAAAGTTACATTGGTGTGATTATTAACTGCCAAAATCGTTTCGTTCGAAACACGTACTAAATTCAGGACATTCGAGAACAGAAGACTGTAAGAAAAAGAGGTTACAATGAGATCATGCTTTCTTAACAAAATAAAAAATTGAAAGTGTCTTTCAATTGTTTTGTGAAATGATTTGTCTAAAAGTGAAAAATAAACAAAATTAGAGGAACTTTTGGCGCTGGTTTTATAGATGCTAGGAATCACGTACAGCAGATGAGGGTGACATATATTTTTCTGATCTACTTTATTTTTTACTCTAAGACAAATGATCTCACAAAACATTTGACTGATATGTTTTCAAAATTATTTTGCCACTTTTTTTACAGCATTTATTTTTTCGTCACCATTTTTATGTGTCTTGCCAGTCGTCATTAGCTTCTATATTATTATTACTACTATTATCTTCCTGAGGATGTGGTACATGCTAAATGAAAAGCATTTTTTATGCCATACATGACTCGCTTCCTCTTATTTACCAAGGGTGTAATGCATATTTGTTGTACATATGTAATAAACCTGTTATATTTCTCGATATGTTACTATATTACGGCTACATTTTTTTTCTTTTGTTCTCAACGATTCGTGAGGTTAGATTACTGCTCGCTTCTGCTTGTTATCACACAAGTGCCGCTTTGTTCTGCTTACAGGGGCGCGTCTGATTTTAAGCGTTTGTGAACGAATTTCAGTTTTTGTGAGCCTCTTAATTGGTTCTTCACCGACATAACCTGCACGATGCCAGTCATCCCTGCCAGTGTGATTTCAGTTAATGCGATATTGGAAAACGTGCAACGGGAAATTCCACTGTGGCGCAATGATGCTGTGGCCGACAACGTCACCACAGTTTGCGCCGTCAAGCCACTTGCAGCTGAGCCGCTTTAGTAGCCTGCGGGAACCTGGCTTAACGCTGGCTCGGCAGGGGGTAACCTTTTAAAATCCTGACAGTGGTTTCTGCACCCGATGTGATGTCCCTTTTGCACATGTCAGTATTCATTTGTCATTTATCAACTCATTGTGTACTTCAAAGCCGCGCCATAGACGTTATAAGGTTAAAGTGACTCGTTTACTGGTGAACAACTACATCATTTTTTATCGGGAAATGACCAACCAAATATCAGAAGAGATATATATCCGCCTTGGTAGACTTTTTGAGTTTCGTAAGGGCAGTAGTGCAAGAGTTGCTACCGAAAACATTGTCCGTGTTAATCCAAATACATTACACTTTCTTAAATGCCAAAAGTAGTTTTCTAAGTTCATATCCGGTAATTTTTATCTTTCCGAGTCGTACTGATAAGGAAGACCAACAACTTTACATATTAAGGGCGCAAGGGGAAGCAAATCCGTCTCAGGCAACTGAGAACTATTAAACCAACCTTGGTCAGCTATCCAAGAACATTTGCAGCAGACTGGTAAAGACAAAGGAAGCTAACCGATCCACCATACGAGAAACTTATAGCTTCAGCGGCACAATACACAAGCGCTTTTTGGTCACTTGATCACTGGAGATGAAATATGGTTCACTACGACAATCCAAAACGTAAAAGACAGTAGCTTTCTCCGAATGAATCGCCACTAAGTACAGTTAAGCCAGGTTTACACCCCAGAAAGGCGCTTTTGAGTGTTTGGTGGAATATTCGAGCGCTGAAACCGGACAAACTGTGAATGCAGACCTCTATTGTGAACAGTTAGAGTGAGTAAATCCAGCTTCACCTGAAAAGTGGGCAATGGATGTCAACAACACGATAACGCAAGACCGCACTGTGCAAGACGAACTCTGGAAAAAATTAATAAATTGGGGTGGGAGGTACTATCACACCTACCGTACTCGTCCGATATTGTGCTATCGGATTTTCGTTCATTCCGATAGTTACAACATTTTATAAGTGGCAAAAAATGTGAAAATATGAATGATGTCCAAACTGCCATCTCCAGGTATTTCGCACAAAAACCAAATGATGTTTATCGACTCGGTATTCAAAATTTGCAGACTAGATGGCAGAAGTTTGTTGAGATCGAGGGTGAATCCAACTTTGATCAAAAATAAAATTTTTTTTAACAATTTACCTGTTTGACTTTATTGTAAGTAACATTACTTTCTGGTCCTGCTAATGCATGTACAGCCACGTCCACGCTGCGTGCTGGAGGACACGCCGACCTAACCTTAGTGACTTTCTGACCCCTTTACGTATGCTGCGAAGGAAACATTGCTGCGTGTATAGTTGCTCTCTGTCATGTTCTGGTGCTCGCTGTGTATGTTACGTAAGCGCAACGTATGTTCAGTGTCGTCGTCCCACACTGTGAACGCCGGTTTTAATTGTGCTATTCGTGGTGCTAGTGATTATGTGCTACGTCTTTGCTGATTGTTATTTTAATTATATGTGGATTTTATGTAAATGTGACGGAGCTAATAAGGCTATCGCACCGTCTCCGTTGGAGACTAGAAATCTACTCTGTAGGAATCAGCACGGGTTTCGAAAAAGACGATCGTGTGAAACCCAGCTCGCGCTATTCGTCCACGAGACTCAAAGGGCCATAGACACGGGTTCCCAGGTAGATGCTGTGTTTCTTGACTTCCGCAAGGCGTTCGATACAGTTCCCCACAGTCGTCTAATGAACAAAGTAAGAGCATCTGGACTATCAGACCAATTGTTTGATTGGATTGAAGAGTTCCTAGATAACGGAACGCAGCATGTCATTCTCAATGGACAGAAGTCTTCCGAAGTAAGAGTAATTTCAGGTGTGCCGCAGGGGAGTGTCGTAGGACCGTTGCTATTCACAATATACATAAATGACCTTGTGGATAACATCGGAAGTTCACTGAGGCTTTTTGCAGATGATGGTGTGGTATATCGAGAGGTTGTAACAATGGAAAATTGTTCTGAAATGCAGGAGGATCTGCAACGAATTGACGCTTGGTGCAGGGAACGGCAATTGAATCTCAATGTAGACAAGTGTAATGTACTGCGAATACATAGAAACGAAGATCCTTTATCATTTAGCTACAATATAGCAAGTCAGCAACTGGAATCAGTTAAGTCCATAAATTATCTGGGAGTAGGCATTAGGAGTGATTTAAAATGGAATGAGCATATAAAATTGATCGTCGGTAAAGCAGATGCCAGACTGAGATTCATTGGAAGAATCATAAGGAAATGTAACCCGAAAACAAAGGAAGTAGGTTACAGTACACTTGTTCGCCCACTGCTTGAATATTTCTCATCAGTGTGGGATCCGTACCAGATAGCGTTGATAGAAGAGATAGAGAAGATCCAACGGAGAGCAGCGCGGTTCGCTACAGGATCATTTAGTAATCGCGAAAGCGTTACGGAAATGATAGATAAACTCCAGTGGAAGATTCTGCAAGAGAGACGCTCAGTAGCTCGGTATGGGCTTTTGTTGAAGTTTCTAGAACGTACCTTCACCGAGGAGTCAAGCAGTACATTGCTCCCTCCTACGTATATCTCGCGAAGAGACCATGAGGATAAAATCAGAGATATTAGAGCACACACAGAGGCATACCGACAATCTTTCTTTCCACGAACGATACGAGACTGGAATAGAAAGGAGAACCGATAGAGGTACTGTTAGGTGGCTTGCGGAGTGTGGATGTAGATGTAGAGGTATATACATTCGTTCCCTAAATTTACCCAGTAGGGTTTCGCGAGAGCGACATTTTTCACAGGCTAGCCGCAGCACCTTTTCGGCCTGTTCTGCACGCTGACAAGTTACTCAAATAATCTGACGTAGACTTGCGGAGAAGTGGAAATCTGTCACGATCAGTTTATATGGCCTGAGGTGGCACATACCACTTTTTTAAAAATTCGCTAACTCTTCTTTCATCCATATTTCATAAGCACATTTGAATAAAAAATTAACATCACCAACGGTAATACCGCGTAACAGTGCCTCTGTCATTAAGGAAGAGACCTCACAAGTTTCTTCAGCTTTATCCAGTCATTGGTGATTACACTGAGCTGACGAGGTGACAGAAGTCCTGGGATGCCCCCTAATATCGTGTCGGACCTCCTACTGCCCGGCGTAGTTCAGCAACTTGTCGTGGCAACGACTCAACAAGTCGCTGGAAGTCCCTGCAGAAAAACTGGGCCACGCTGCCTCTGTAGCCGCACATAACAGCAAACATGTTGGCGGCGCAGGATTCTGTGCACCAACTGACCTCTCGCTTATGTCCCTTAAATGTTCGACGGGATTAATGTCAGCCGATCTCGGCCGCCAAATCATTCGTTCGAATTGTTTAGAATGTTGCTCGAACCAATCTCGATCAGTTGTTTCCCAGTCAAATGGCGCATTAATCATCCATAAATATTCAATCGTCACTTGCTGCAAATGGTCTCCATGTAACCAAACATAACCATTTGCAGTCAGCGATCGACTGAGATGAACCAGAGGACCCAGTCCATTCCACGTAAACACAGCTCACACCATTATGGAACCCTCCACCAGCTTACACGGTGCCTTGATGACCACTTTGATCCGTGGCTTCGTGGCGTCTGCTCCACACTCGAATCCTACCGTCAGCTCTTACTAACGGAAATCGGGACTCGTCTGACCAGACGGTTTTCCAGTCGTCTGGGGTCCAACAGATCTGGTCACGAGTCCAGGAGAGGGCTGCTGCATGCGACGTCGTGCTGCTAGCAAACACACTCGCCTCGGCCATCCGGGGCCACAGCGCACTGACGCCAAATTCCGCCGCACTGTCCTAGCGAATACGTTCGCCGTACGTCCCCACATCGAATTCTGCAATTATTTCACGCAGAGTTGCTTGTCTGTTAGCACCGACAAATTTACGCAAACGCCGCTGCTATCGGTCGTTAAGTGAAGGCCATCGGCCACTACGATGTCCGTGGTGAAAGATAATGCCTGAATTTTGGTATTCTCGGCATACTCTTGACACTTGAATTCCCTAACGATTTCCGAAATGTTATACCCCATGCGTCTAGCTCCAGCTACCATTCCACATTCAAAGTCTGTTAATTCCCTTCGTGCGGCCACAGTCGTACGTGATGGACACCTTCCCACATCAATCATCTGGGTACAAACGACAGCTCCTCCAACACACTGTCCTTTTATACCGTGTGTAAGCGCCGCTACCGCCATCTGTAGATGCGAATGTCGCTATCCTATGACTTTTGTCACCTGAGTGGACATCCTGTAGCACTACCAAATTGTTGAGGTGTCTATTGTTACGCATTGTATTCCATAGCCTCAGACATTTTCTGTGGGATTAAGGTTGACTGCTTTAGCGGGCCTTTCTAGGCGCAGTAGGGTGCCTGAGTGTTCGTCAAACCAGGAATGTACGTGCGCAGTCTGTCAACACGGCTGATCTCATCTTGGAGTGTCCACGGTTTACTCATCATAAAGATGCAGAAAAAAGCGTAAGACATGTCAACGAGAATGTTGAAATAAACGTCCCAGTTCATGTTAGCGATTAAATGAATGTGTTGCCCAAATTACTGTATGAGGAACACCCTTAAAACCTCACAGAGCCTCCTCTAGCCTGAGCTATAACATCCACACACTTTCGATTAAACATCTCATTCGGCCGTCGGTAAACCAGACACCTTGCTCCAGTTCAAAAGAGTCAAAGTCACGATTCGGTGGATCATACTACACATCTCCAGTCAACTACTATCTAGTTTCTGTGTTGTTTTGCCCATTTAGGGTGTGTAGCTTCGTGTGCTGCAGGGAGCAATGGTCTCTTGCGAGATATCCGACTTCAAATGTCCTCTGCGGCAAGGTTCGCTTAGAAAACGGTTTACATGCGCCAGGATTCACGACAACAGCAATTCCCATCACGTTTTAAACAGATTCCAATTGACATGTATAAGGTTTCTAGCTCGTTTTTGGTATTCGAGAAAAGTGATGTAAGCTCTATTCGACGTGTCATACGTACTTCATACCCGTATAAAGCATATTTTTTAAACAGCGGTTTTCAATAGTCGACATGTTACGCCACCGAGATTCTAGATTTTTTGCTAGCATAGAGTAGAAATATCTCTGGAGCGAGTTTTCACATGCGCAGAATTAATCTTGTGGTGTCAACATTAATTGCTATTGTATTTACGTAATCTCGGAATGGCGTAGGTTTGTCCGTAATACGTCCTATACATTTTGAATATCAATATACCGCTAGTAGAGACAGACTCCCATCGTTTTGATTTAATGCGCAAAAACAACTAAGGTCATAGGTGAGATTCCCCTCGTAGGTGCTGCGGATATTTTATAGTTTTGTAGACGCGATAAAAATTTGCGTTTGATATCTGGAATAAAGAGGACTCTTAGCTTTGAAGAGCAAAATGAACCGGCATCACGTCACGCCACAGCCATGTCAGCGTGTGTTTACACTATCCGTCACTTCAGGTCAGGTCGCGCCACATCACGGCTGTTCTCTTAATCCAGTACCGAAACGCGAAACTGAGTTTATGAGTCATCATCTCCGGTGCAAAAAGTCACAGTATAGTATGTAAATTGAGGAACTAACAACGACAAGGTTTATTAACTGCCACTGCAACTTTTTAACGTAAGTTCTTGATTAATTTTGTTGGGGATAGTTCTCAGAAGTGAAACAACGGTCCAAGACATCGACATTTGTTTTCTAGGGAAAATACATACGTACAAATACATCAAACAATAGCTATAAAGGGGTAAATGGGACATGTATACCTTATCCATATGGTTTTTTTTCCTTTTGTAACTAATAACGTCATAAAATCTGTATTTTTCTCCTTCGTTAAAGCTTATTTTATTGTTAATATGGGCTTTAGTTCCATTTTCTTCTTGTCAATCCTAAATAATTTTTCGCTTTCAGATATCAGAAGTCGTTTGTGTAACAACACTCAACGGAAAAAGTATCAAATACGCCATGGAACGTTTGTAGTTTGTCACGAAAACAAAGCGTAACAATAAAAAAAAAATACGACGATACAGAAGCACTATAACACGAGTGAGTGCGTCGAAAATAGGTTATCTTACCATGTTAGCAGTCGTCAACACAGTCCAAACTTTCTTTCCGAAAAACCTCGACGTGCTGTGGAATGAAGTTATCGTCCGTTGACGACCTGTGTGAACACTGCCGTTTGAAATGCATTTTGAGCTTTTTTAACGTGACGTGATAGCCAAGGTGATCTGGCCTTGAAAATACAGCGTCGTCCAGAGGTAACGTGCGAGTTCCAGTCAAATGTTGATAACGTGCGCAGATCGCAATGCTCACCTCAGAGATATCTCTATTTGCGGTTGCTATGGTCAGATCCATGAACGATGGCGGCTCGCGCATTTTGAGGCACGGACGGGAATTGCTTTGTTGCCGATTGCAGGCGACGATTGAGGTAGGCTCATGCACGTGCTTTGAACTTGAGGAAAGTGTATACCCTGCAAATTATGTCTCTCGCTCCCTTACGCAGAATTTATTGATTGCTGCCACCATCAGCGATCACATCTCGCAACAAATACAACAGAAATTATCTAAAAAAAAAAAAAAACGCTACGATCACGTTTAATGCTCGCATTAGTTACGACACTCATAGCAGAGAGCTCAGAACACTATTGAACTCTCACTGGCTGTCGGAGAATGCGTTATGAAGATGCGCAGAACAACTTTAAACTCGACAGCCATCTTAATGCGTAGGCTTCCGCGGCCAGAGTCAGTCGACATAAAAGTTTTCTGGGTATGGTACCGCGTCATAATGTAAAAACTACTGCTGCTGGAGAAAAACCAACGTTTCGGCCACGGTTGCAGCGGCCTTCTTCTGGGTCTAATGTTGCGTTCTAGCTATGCAGTGTCCTTTATATTTTGTTGTTACTGTCCACCGAGCGTGCGATTACGTCATAATTTTAGAAAGGTAGTTAGTTTCATTGGTCACTTAACGAAGAAGGAGAGGGAACTTTATTTTAATAGGTTATTGCGGTGGAGGGAGAACGTAACCTCTGTTGTCTACTGGCTCTTGTGTTATGTGGTCACCGTCGAACGAGAAGTTGGCTGCTGTTTACCAACTGCTGGCCGTCAGCCGCGCGGCAGCAGTTAAATCGCCGGTAGTGCTCGAGCCTCGTGTTGACAGTACGGTCTGTTGGGCTCTGATTGCTGGCAGCCACTATGGGGCAAGCCTGAGTCCATCCTCCCTGTTCATGTTGTTAGGGTGTTTAAGTATTTCGATGGCATCTCTGACTTCACGTTTCGTCATAACCGAAAAAAATGGCTCTGAGCACTATGGGACTCAACATCTGTGGTCATAAGTCCCCTAGAACTTGGAACTACTTAAACCTAACGACATCACACACATCCATGCTCGAGGCAGGATTCGAACCTGCGACCGTAGCGGTCACGCGGTTCCAGACTGAAGCGCCTTTAACCGCACGGCCACACCGGCCGGCCGTCATAACCGGCTGACCGGCCAACACACAGGCTCCGCTGAATTTTATTTCTTTCCGCAGCCTTGCTGATGTTCTGACACTGCAGATTTGTTGTTTTGCCCTAGACGAATGCGCGTTGCTATTGGCCTACCAGTCTCGTCGATGTATGCCTCTCCACATTCGCATTCCACCTTGTAAACGCCTGCAGTGTGTATTGCATCCACCTTGTTCTTAGTGGAGAAGCATACATCGACGGTACCATACGCAGAAAACCGTTGTTTGCGACTATAGAGTATAAATACACTCCTGGAAATTGAAATAAGAACACCGTGAATTCATTGTCCCAGGAAGGGGAAACTTTATTGGCACATTCCTGGGGTCAGATACATCACATGATCACACTGACAGAACCACAGGCACAAAGACACAGGCAACAGAGCATGCACAATGTCGGCATTAGTACAGTGTATATCCACCTTTCGCAGCAATGCAGGCTGCTATTCTCCCATGGAGACGATCGTAGAGATGCTGGATGTAGTCCTGTGGAACGGCTTGCCATGCCATTTCCACCTGGCGCCTCGGTTGGACCAGCGTTCGTGCTGGACGTGCAGACCGCGTGAGACGACGCTTCATCCAGTCCCAAACATGCTCAATGGGGGACAGATCCGAAGATCTTGCTGGCCAGGGTAGTTGACTTACACCTTCTAGAGCACGTTGGGTGGCACGGGATACATGCGGACGTGCATTGTCCTGTTGGAACAGCAAGTTCCCTTGCCGGTCTAGGAATGGTAGAACGATGGGTTCGATGACGGTTTGGATGTACCGTGCACTATTCAGTGTCCCCTCGACGATCACCAGTGGTATACGGCCAGTGTAGGAGATCGCTCCCCACACCATGATGCCGGGTGTTGGCCCTGTGTGCCTCGGTCGTATGCAGTCCTGATTGTGGCGCTCACCTGCACGGCGCCAAACACGCATACGACCATCATTGGCACCAAGGCAGAAGCGACTCTCATCGCTGAAGACGACACGTCTCCATTCGTCCCTCCATTCACGCCTGTCGCGACACCACTGGAGGCGGGCTGCACGATGTTGGGGCGTGAGCGGAAGACGGCCTAACGGTGTGCGGGACCGTAGCCCAGCTTCATGGAGACGGTTGCGAATGGTCTTCGCCGATACCCCAGGAGTAACAGTGTCCCTAATTTGCTGGGAAGTGGCGGTGCGGTCCCCTGCGGCACTGCGTAGGATCCTACGGTCTTGGCGTGCATCCGTGCGTCGCTGCGGTCCGGTCCCAGGTCGACGGGCACGTGCACCTTCCGCCGACCACTGGCGACAACATCGATGTACTGTGGAGACCTAACGCCCCACGTGTTGAGCAATTCGGCGGTACGTCCACCCGGCCCCCCGCATGCCCACTATACGCCCTCGCTCAAAGTCCGTCAACTGCACATACGGTTCACGTCCACGCTGTCGCGGCATGCTACCAGTGTTAAAGACTGCGATGGAGCTCCGTATGCCACGGCAAACTGGCTGACACTGACGGCGGCGGTGCACAAATGCTGCGCAGCTAGCGCCATTCGACGGCCAACACCGCGGTTCCTGGTGTGTCCGCTGTGCCGTGCGTGTGATCATTGCTTGTACAGCCCTCTCGCAGTGTCCAGAGCAAGTATGGTGGGTCTGACACACCGGTGTCAATGTGTTCTTTTTTCCATTTCCAGGAGTGTATCTATGGAGTGAGCATAGCCTACTGCGCATGTTCTCAACATCAAACCGTGCTAGTCACGTGGTATTGGGACGTTGATGCTTGTCCACAATTAGTGGTAACAGCGAAACTTTAATATTAGAGGCCGACCGGAGTGGCCGAGCGGTTCTACGCGCTACAGTCTGGAACCGTGCGACCGCTGCGTTATGTGACATAGATGGCGCTCTTACATCTCATTGGTCTACACTTACACACTCGTTTAGAACATCTTACATGCTAGATATTGCAGAGTGAAATTTTCACTCTGCGGATGAGTCTGCGCTGATTAGAAACCTCCTGGCAGATTAAAACTGTGTGCCGGACCGAGACTCGAACTCGAGATCTTTGCCTTTCGTTGGCAAGTGCTTTACCTACTGAGCTACCCAAGCACGACTCAGGACCCGTCCTGACAGCTCCAGTTCTGCCAGCACCTCGTCTTCTGCCTTCCAAACTTTACAGAAACTCTTCTGCGAACTTTGCAGAACTAGCACTCGGGTCGTGAGTCGTGCTTGGGTAGCTCAGTTGGTCAGTCCGGCTTTCGCAGCCGTGCAGTGCGGACGTGCTGTCGTCTCCGCCTGCGGAGATAGCGCACTCGCTGTTGTTTACTTTTCGTGTAACTTAGGTATAGTAGAACCATGACCAACCGCTTTGGAAAGTCATCACTACGATTCAGCTTCTGCAACGACTACGCACGACCAAAGGCCTTGGAAGTGCGACGCTTCCTACGCGACGTTGCTAAGATCGCAGCTTCAGACATCTTGGGTATCCATATGTCCACATTAGGCAGTACGATGTACGTCAAAAGTCGTCAATGACGCGGTGTGCGAAAGAATACTTGGTGACATTGGTGACACCAAACACGGACTACGCTTTTGCCATAGCGACGGAAATGTCGGTGCGGCCACTGCCGACCACGCAGGCTTGGGAATGCTCACCATACGATGGAGATCGATGGTGGTCTGTAGTACACCGTTAAGAACGGGGTACGTTTGGAATTGCGCCCGGCGTTCGGCCGTGTGACCATGGACAGTGCCATAGGGGTGGAAAGCCGCGATAACGTCTTCCGCCGGGAGCTCGAACGGGAGTTCGAAAACCCGTACGGTGCGCATTCCCAAGCCTGCATGGTCAACAGTGACCGCACCGTCATTTCCGTCTGCGTGGTAAAAGCGTAGTCCGTGTTTGGTGTCACGAAGTATTCTTTCGCATACCGCGTCACTGACGACTTTGACGTACACCGTACTGCTTAATATGGACAAATGTATGCCCAAGATGTCGGAAGCTGGGATCTTAGCAACGTCGCGTAGCAAGCGTTCCACTTCCAAGGCCTTTGGTCGTGCGTAGTCGTTGCAGAAGGTGAATCGTAATGTTGATTTTCTAAAACGGTTGGCCATGGTTCTAATGCACGTAAGCGACACCTAAGTGACGGCCGCGGAAATGTAAACAACAGCGAGCGCAGGCGGAAACAACACGTCCGCACTGTACGGCTGCTTCCATGTTGCTATTTTATTGCGCCTCTGGTTCTTAGAACAATCACTGATTCTATTTTAGTTTTTATTTAGAGTAATCTTCAAAAAACTATACTGTGAATACTGGAAGTAAATCTTGGAAAATTACATCCATCTTTGCAAAAATTATTTCCTATTAAAAAAAGTGACTGTAATGAAACTAATTAATGAACTAGTGAAGGAGTGGTAAAAATCTGTAACTTCTGAGCCCCAAGTGAACAAATAATTTTCGTTAGTCGCTTTTGAACAAGAAACTAATCCGAACCAAAAAAAAAAATCCCACTAAAACTTTCCGTTTTCCAAATACGTCATAAATTACCCACAGGCAATTAATGCAGTAACAACATTACCTGAGAATCTTCACTTCTCAAATTAATTTCGAATTAATCCGAACCAATAAAAAAAATCCCACTAAAACTTCTCGTTTTCCAAATACGTCATAAATTACCCACAGGCGATTAGTGCAGTAACAACGTTACCTGAGAATCTTCACTTCTCAAATTAATCTCTACCGAATCATATTTCCAAAATTCAACACTCTTTGCATCTTTATCTCTGACTCACTCTCCAGTTTCCGTTAGAATGCTACAGCAAAGAAGATGGTGCTATAGTTGGAGTCGCAAACATAGAGTATAAATACCTATGGAGTGAGCATTTGGATCTGCAGAACGAGAAATCTATCCGCAACGTCTCCTGCTGCTCAAATTACGTGATATTGGGACGGAGCATGTTAGTCCGTGTAGTGCTTAGCGTATTTTGAGTGTTATTACTTCGTTAGAACAGATAGATTACTTTCAGAAGTATCCTGAAACTTTGTACATGCGTTTTATAGACATCTTAACAGTTTTATACCTGGAACTGAAATATATTTGAAGCTGTGAAGAGCAAAGGTATTGTGCTTTTTCGCCACAGTATCATAGCTCAGTTCCACAGTTCCACTTTATTTACGTTTTTTCGGGTACTGGAAAAGAAGTGACAGCCAACAATACCTTTTTAGGTTTCCTATTGCACTTATTCATATTGTCGAATCCTTGTTCCAGTTAATTACGTTACAATTACAGTGTATTGGGCGCCGATGCACCACAGAAAGGGAAAAAAATCATTTGTAGCAATGAAATTTGCTACAGTAAATAAGCAATTTACACCATCTGCTTATCCATTGTCTTTAATTATATAATGTGGGAAAGTGTCTCATGCAGAAGTGCTTAGATTTACACCATCTGCTTATCCATTGTCTTTAATTATATAATGTGGGAAAGTGTCTCATGCAGAAGTGCTTAGATATACACAAGGGTTTGAGGACCTGAAAAAACTGGGGGAAATTAATCACACTGTCTTATATAAATTTTATCTGTAGATTAACGTAGCACAAATGCGTGAACACTGAATGGCAACTTAAAAGCACTTGCAAATTTATCCAGCATTTCTCTCGTAAAGACATGGGCAAAAAACAAAGAACAAAAAATCTCAGAAATTTGCTCTACAATACAAGGCAATATAACACCGAGTCACGAGACGCCATATTGGCTTTCACTTGAAGCCCCCAAATATCCACCGTTTCTAAGAAGGGAAACTCCCCATCGCCATCCCCTCAGATTTAGTGGTAAGATAGCCCAGTGGATAGCCGGCCAAAAACTGAACCCAAATCAAGCAGGTAAACAGGAAGATGTATGCTGAATGGTGAAACAAAAAGCAAAATAGAAACAGTGAACGGTCCAAGAACAAAAAGTCAAATAGAGAGCAGCAGGATACATCGAGGGCGTCGTGGGTGGCCGGCACGGAGGCTCAGCGTGTTCGGTCAGTGGGTGAGTCGCCCACTGTAATTAAAAAAAAAAAAAAAACTGAGTTAATGGAACGACGATCAACATGAACAAGCGTCATGCGACGTCCGCGCCGAACAAAGAGGACGACGAATAACGAACAAAAAAAATGGTTCAAATGGCTCTGAGCACTATGGGACTCAACTGCTGTGGTCATCAGTCCCCTAGAACTTAGAACTACTTAAACCTAACTAACCTAAGGACATCACACACATCCATGCCCAAGGCAGGATTCGAACCTGCGACCGTAGCAGTCGCACGGTTCCGGACTGCGCGCCTAGAACCGCGAGACCACCACGGCCGGCATAACGAACAAAATGAGATTAAAAAATAATAATAATAATAATAGAAGTGGTCATAGTATTTGATTGCCAACTGAACAAGGCAGCTTCAGTCCTCCCTCGTACCATTTTTTTTTTTTTTTGTATTTGCACAACATTATGAGTTGTCCGCCCGGTCATTGAAATGTTTGTTCTCTTTCTGTGGTCTTGGTAGTTACCATACTATACACTGATTCTAGAGTATAAGTCATTTGGTAACAATAACTTACAGTAACAAGTGAACATGATGAACCGTGAGAGTAGGTGAGATATCACATAGACATCCCGCAGAAATGAAAACAACAATTAAACGGGTGTGAGCGATGTTACATCAAAGTAATGCAAGAGTCAAGACATCCAAAACGGAAAGAAACTCCAATACCCTTAAAAACATATATTTTGTCAGAGCACAGAGAAACTGATAGTGAAACTGTTGTTTCTATTTGTTGCAGCTTATGTGACAAACTGTTATTTCATCATTTCCTTGGAAGTGATCACGTTTACATTCATACGAACACACCGGTCGTACAAATTAGTTTCGGTGATAAGAGTCCTATCATATGACACACGTACTGTCCCGTAATGCCATGTATAACACATCAGACGTGTTTTCCGGTGGAGGATTCGGTTGACTTGTCGTCATGTCATCAAACGTTTGAGGTTCCCATTCGAAACCACTTCCTTTCGGCTGGTAATAGAGTAGCTGTGCAGAATCAACTGTCATTATAGGTCCCTACCTTACACCTCGCTGTTGCAAACGGACGTTTCACCACGACACAGACACAAATTTGAATAAAGCGAACAGCGAAAAAAAAAAAATTGTACAAGGGCTCGTCCAAATGGCAGTGCAACACCGTAACCACTTAACCACGACGCAGTTCCTCTTCTCGTCTGCTCTATATTACACTTCTTGTTCTCGGACCGTTCACTGTTTCAATTTTGCTTTTTTTTTCATAGTGCAGTATACATTCTTCCTGTTTTCATGCTTGATCTGTGTTCGGTTTTTGACGGGCTGTTCACTCGGTCATCTGAGGAAGGAGGGGGGGGGGGGCTGCGATGGGGAGGTTGCACGACCTTGCACTGCACTGCGCAAGGTTTTCTTTTGTTTAGCTCGTTTGCTGCTGCACTATATTTTATGTTCACCTCTTCGAACAGTTTCGAGTTTCCATTTGTCAAATCTAAGCCACGAAAAATTTGTTAGGACCAGTATTACATCACGATCAGCACATAGTAAACTCACTCACAGTGAAGCATTGCACTGCAGAATTATTATCATGTTTAGTTTATGTAAAATTCACTTCATATTATATGTCTTTGTCAGACAGTCTTTCTTACACTGCACTGCCACATTTGCGTGTGTATCATCTAATATTCGGATTTCCGTTAGTCAGTCGTCGTGTAGTTCAATGTGCGTTTTGACAGAAACATTTCCATTATTTATTCCTTCAAAACTCTATTTGTAACTTTATGTAGCCCTTTTGCCATTCTGTTAGTATTGTGTTGAAATTGCAAGGCATGTATTCTGACGTCACGCATTGTAGCATTGTCCACGACACTGCACAACACAGAGTTTCACAGGACAACTTATTTAGTTTTCAGCTTTAGCATTTCTAATTAAATTGGTTGAAGGTAACTGCAATAGAAATATACAGCTATACAGTGTCAGACATTTGGAAACTCGTTTTATCAGATGGCATTTCATAATTACACCACTTGTATTGTTCAGGGCCACAAGACGGATACACGCAGTTAAGATAGGAAAGAAACCAGTCCAGCTTAAGATCACAATAAATAAAGAGTTTTAGCCAGGAAAGTTACCCGAGGCAGGTCATCCATCACCGCACCCAATCAGTTTGGTCTTTTCTGCGGCCTCCTTCTTATGCTGTGTTTAACCTCCGGCATAAAGTAGCGCAGTAGGATTGCGACCTTAATGTTAATACAATGTCCTTGTCAGCACTTTAGTCGTTGATAAGAGAGTCTACTTCTTGTAAAAACTTTTTTTCATCGAAGCGCTTTGTTCATGACCCATCATCAAAAGCCCAAGGGCAAAACGTAATTCGGAGTACCTTGTCAGCTGGTGGTTCTTGACTCGATACTCTGAACTACATCCCGCTCTATAACTGTGATGATGGCTCGATCGCGAAACACTTTAATAAAAAAATATTACGGAAAGTGGACATTTGTTATGAGCAATCTAGAGCTACGATAATACCGTCTTCATTTACATTTACGGTACACTGTCTTGCTTGGCTGCGAATCTCCGACCAAATAATGTAATATAATCGTAGGCGGTAAGGATAAGAAACTGCTAGATCAATGAGGAACCGGTGTGTACATTGCTTGACTAGGGCAGTTCCGCGTCAGTAACGTGTGCTAAATGGTAGAGAGCGACTGTGGTGGAGTGGCTGAGCTACCAGAATTACGTAAGGTGGGAGCGACATGTGAGGCGGCCGATGGTTCTGAGTTAAACATGTTGGGAGAAATTGCTATAAAAATTAATACACGGCTGTTCATGGAAAATATCCTTGTTGGTTGCTGACAATTTATCAGATTATTTTATTAAAGACGAAAACACTTCCCAATATTCTGCAAAATTGTATTTATTTTTCTCACGAACCGCATTCCGGCTTCTCAGACCATCTTCAGGTGACAACTGAACGTCGCAAACACAGATAAACATGATATGTGACTTAGATATTATTTGTACAGAAAATACAAAAGTGACAAATTTTTACACAGGATACATAAGAAAAATATTACAGAAATTGCATCAGCTACATAAGGGACGTAAACAAAGAAATTTTTTATGTGAAGGATACTTATAAGAAATGATGAGAGATAAAATGAATTTGCAGTTTGAATCTATTATTTGGAACTTCATTTAACAGGGGGGAAAATGGAAACTAGTATCTACATTAAGATAGCCTGAGAAGCCGAAAGCCTGTCTGTGAGGAAATAATTAAAAACATTACGAAGCGTTTTCCTCTTTAATATTATTATCATCTTCTGCCAATGCTATAAAGTGTTCTAACAACGTGCAGTTAACCTTCATGTACAGGAGATTATTGAAACAGAAGCTAACAGCCATGCAACATACTTGGTTCAAGAGAGAGTGTTTACATCGGAACGTTACTCTAAAATATGTCACCATTAAATCAAAGTGTACTTCGTCAGCTGCAATGAAAGAGTCAAGATCGGTGACAAAACGTGGGTAAGAGAAGAAATGCAAAACTTGTACAGAATCCGTGATAACGGAAGATCATATTTAAAAGTTTATCACATGCTTAATATGCCCGTCACACATCCGTGCGAGTTCGACAGTTCTGACTGCGATGTCCGCGAAGACGTAAATGCGATCGTCCACTAAATATGTATTTATGCCAAAAAGAAAAAGAAACTGGAAGCCTTTGCCAACGCCTGTTCACAATCAACAGTTTGCTGATCGAATAACGAACTTATCAAATATGACAATTACTGTGGATGAGGTGAAAGTGATAATTAAAGGTGTCAGATATACTCCAACATGCACAATTTCTGAAAAACGGCTAGATGTGCTAAATGTGAATCCTGAGCTCACGTTATGTGACGATCTTTCTGCGAAACATTTGGCAGCCAACGATTTAAAAACTGCCGCTTCTGTTAGTGAAGAACTCTTACGCAATGAACTCGGGACATTAAGCAAGTTTAAGAAGAAAATATCCTCCAACAATATCATCGCCATCAAAGCTGGTAAACAAATGTTCATTTGAACAAAAGTTATAACATTACAAAAGGGAACCAGTTCCCTGATAGTTCCTACATTCAACATCTACAAAAAGATCCAACTGCAGCTTTCAGTAAACAAATAAAAACCACGAACAAATCACGTAAAAGTATTATAAGAAACACTGAAGTCCAAAATTAAGTACTGGTTCAGATATGTCGATGATGTGGTGAGTTTGTGGACCGGTACTAATAGACAGTCAGATACATTACTACAGCATTAAACTCACATCAGCAATTCAGATTACAATGGAGTTGGAAGGCTCTTCTATAAATTTCTTGGGTCTTAATACAGATATTAGTACAAGAAAACAATTATTAAACATTTACAGAAAAAAACGTTGCTATTGATACAATAATCCCTGAAAAGCTCGCAGCATACACACAGCAACAAGTATGCAGCCTTCCATTCAATGATGCATCACCTCATATCTGTTACATCATACGAATCAGCCTTTCAAACAGAACTACAGACCATCAAACAAATTTCTTCCAGCAATGGCATTAGCTAAGCCCTGAATGATAACATTCTACGAAACAATAAAATGAATAAAATTACACTCAAACAGCGTCTGTTCCACATGTTAGTGGTGGCTGATCTATAGAACTCAGAAGTGGAACTCTGAGCTTAACCAGACTGAAATCTCAATTTCAGTCGCAAACCAAGTCCAAATAAATCAACATAGATACAGCACCTTCTTAGACAAATTACCCCAGTGGGTAAAAAACCTCGGTTGAAAAACCGCAAGTGGTCTATTAGGATTCTGGGGAGACAACAGAAATGTGCATGGAGGTAAATAGGAGTGCCTCAAAACCCCGTAATAACAAAATCAAACCAAAATCGAGAATTTGGCTAATGACATTTAATGTAAATTCTCTCTTAACAACGGGAAAACTAAAAAATATCCTGGACAAATCCAGAGAACGTAAAATCAAAATTATCGCATTTCAGGAATCACGACATACAGATGAAAATCCTTTTGATTCAGAAGGATACAGGATATACAAAGGAGAACCTGTAAAACGAGCCATGTCAAATTGTCCACAATTTGGAACTGGATTTATAGTAGATAAATAAATACTTGATTCAGTCACGACTTTCAAGTCTTATTTGGGTCGGCTCTCCACGATGACAATAAAATCAGCTAATAAGATGTACACTCTAATCAACGGACATGCACCAACTTTAATCACTAACAAAAACAAAGTAGAAGAAGTAGAAGAATTCTGGAACGAATTAGATAATTTTCTCCAAAAAATCCCAAATAACCATGTCAAAATCCTTATGGTCGATTTCAGTGTACAAATTGGTATAAAAAATATCGATATTGGGTAGGAAAGTGGTCAGGGCATACACTGACCAACCGGAATGGCATGCGACTAATTGAAATCTGCAGAAACCACGACCTATTTTTCAGATCGACCTTTTTCAAGGAAAAGAGCCTCGAAAACCAGAACTTGGATCTCACCTAATCCATTACTAGGTGAATATCAGTTGAATCGTGTAATTATCTCCCGCGTAAATACAGTAGAAATCATGAAACTTAAATTCCTTAACAGACTAGACCTAGATTCCGACCATTACACAACAAAATTCTCCCTATATGTCATTCTAGAAAAAAGAAAAATCACTAAGAAATCTCCACACAGTAAATATGACGTACAAAAGATAAATGGTAATGAACAATTTACAAAACAAACATAAAATTTAAAACCACAAAATTGGCAACAACTGCAAGCAGGACTTTTAAAAGCAGCTGAAACTGTAGCACCGCAAACAAGAACACGTAAACACCCATTGTGGACAGATGAGTGTGACCAACTGGTACATCTCAGACAACAGGCGTTATAAAA
Source organism: Schistocerca americana (assembly GCF_021461395.2). Taxonomy (NCBI): domain Eukaryota; kingdom Metazoa; phylum Arthropoda; class Insecta; order Orthoptera; family Acrididae; genus Schistocerca; species Schistocerca americana. The sequence goes on along the minus strand of NC_060125.1, from coordinate 102,388,452 downwards.
TTGGTTGTGCAATAAAAATCAAAAGTCCCTGGAAGATCTCAAAGATACCAGGATAACAGTCACAGAAGCAATATCAACAGTCCGTAAACAACACGAACACAAAAAAGACATAGAAGATGATTTCAAGAAAAACAATTCCCGAAATTTCTACAGAGTATTCAAACAAAAATTAACAAAGTACTCTCCTCCATCACTCCCATTTAAAAATGAACATGGGGAAATTGCCCATACCAACACCGAAAACTGTGAAATTCTTGCAAAATACTTTTCTAAATTGCTGAATTGTGGAAAGCCTGCAGAAAAATTTGAGTCCCTTCATACACAACGAAACCCAGACTCAAAGCCACCAACTTTACAAGAGATTAAAGAGATAATTCAGTCACTGAAAAATAACAGAGCATCAGGGGAAGAACAAACCATCGCAGGATTATGAGAAAATGCAGGAGAAAATCTTATTGCAAAACTCAAAGAAATTATAGATGAAATCTGGAAAACTGAAAAAATCCCCACAGACTGGAAGACAGCAATCATACATCCTCTGTACAAAAAAGAACCCCAACAACTATCGTGGAATCTCTTTACTGTCAATAACATACAAAGTTCTGTCTAAATCCCTACTAAACCGAGCAGAACTTCAGCTGGATTCAAAATTAGGCGAATATCAAAGTGGATTTAGAAAAGGTCGATCATGCGTAGAACAAATCCTTAACGTGGAAAACTAGATGAAATATTTGCATAGTACTCCAAACAAAAGTTATGTCATCACGTTTGTTGGCTTTAAAAAAAAGCATATGACAGTATAGACCGAGAATCCCTTTTTGAAGTGTTAGCAGAAGTTGGACTAGATCAAAAGACAACAAACATCATAAAAGAAACACTTACGGAGACCAAATCCAAAGCAAGATTTGTGGGAGAATTGAGCACAGAATTTAAAATATACACAGTAGTATGACAAGGGGATGGACTGTCCCCAATGCTCTTCAATTGTGCTCTTGAAAATGTTGTTCGAGAATGGAGAAAATCAGGTGCACCAGCACGCAGACTTGGACCAAAACGTAAGGGCATAGAATTAGACTGTTTAGCATTTGCTGACGACATGGCACTGATTGCCTAAGACATTACCGATGCACAGAAACAGCTAGAATTATTACAAGAGCAGGGAGTAAAAATAGGATTAGAAATATCATTTGAAAAAACAAAATTTATGACTGACAGCAAAGATGCACCTTCTGATCTCAAAATTGGTAACAACTACATCTCTCGGGTAAAAGAATTTAAATATTTAGGTGAATGGATTGCAGAAAACTGTAATGAAAATAAATCTGTCAGATGAAGAGTCCAGAAAATGGAGATGGATATTCACTTAATAAAAAACGTTTACAACAAAAAGAGTCTCTCGTGGAACTGCAAAATACGACACTACACCACAGTAATTAAACCTGAAGCTCTCTACGCATCTGAGACACTAAATCTTCAACACAGAACATGAAAAGTGGAATTAGAAGTGAGAGAACGTAAAATAATGAGGAAAATCCTAGGATAAACATATGAAGATGGTGTGCATTATCCAAAATCGAATGTATAAATATATAAAAATATCACCAAAATAACAGACACAATACGCACGAGAAGAATCCACTTCATGGGGCGTTTAGAAAGAATGGACTCAGACAGGTTAACGCACAAAATCCATACATTTTAAAGAACAAAACTACAAGACCGTTCTGGTACAAACAGGCGGAAAAAGACCTGAGAGAATTAGGGTCTCCAAATCTACATGACAGAAATGAAATCAGAAAAATCACAAACACGCGGGGTTTTGAGGAAGAAGAGAGAAAAACTAACCGACATACGTGGTCTGCGCAACGAAAACTAGCCCGTTCGTTGCACATGAAGGAATACTGGGGAAAAAGGAAGGCCAACAAATGTTGATTACGCCTGATCCTAAGTGATTCATCCGCGAAAAAGAAGAACAACGCCACTTCCGTACGCTGACCAACAATAATGACTCGTTACTTTCGAAGTCTGGCGCAAAATGCCGTATATGGCCAACATTTCAGAGAATCTTGCAGAAAAGTCTCACAACTACAGACCTGCATTTTATAACACCAATAACATATCAAAACTTTTATTCAATAATAAAGACAAAATGCATCCCTAGTTACGCAGTGGTATATACATATAGAATCACTTGCTAGCATTGTAAAAATGTGTATATCGGTCAGTCAGGCAGAGCTGTTCCAATTAGGCTACGTGAATCTAAGAGAAGCTGTCAATTAAAGAAGAAAGATTCGACCTTTGCTGATCACCTTCTAGTAGATAATCATCCATATGATGCAGAATATGAAGTTTTACATTTTGTCAAAAAGGCAGAAAGATGACGGTACTGGAAATAATATAAATCAACAATCACGTGACACAGGATGCTAGCCAAGTACTAAACAATCAGACTCACTTTCCATTTCCTCCCTTGTTAAATTAAGTGTTAAGTTAAATTTTCTTTCCAAATACCAGATTCAAACCGTAAATTCATTTTATTTCTCGTCATTTGTTGTAAGTATCTCTACATAAAAACTTTCTTGGTTTACCTCCTTTGTTTAGTTAACGTAATTTTTGTAATATTTTTCTCATGTATCCTATGTAAAAATTTGTCATTTTTGTATTTTCTGTACAAATAATTAAGTCACACATCATTTTTATGTGTGTTTACGACTTTCATTTGTCACCTGAAAATGGCCTGAGAAGCCGAAAGTCAGTTAGTGAGAAAATAAATACAATTATGCAAAACATTAGGAAGCGTTTTCCTGTTTTGTATTATTATCATGTTCTGCAAGCACCGACGGAAAATTCAGTAAATGTTATCAATTGATTTAATTCTGGATTAAAATTTCAAGATGAAGGTGGGGGTTATGTTGTGACGGTGCGGCAAGGCAGTTTTCATTCGGCTTTGACCCAGGAAAAATATGTCCACTTTGTCCTCATCAGGTGAATAATGGTATTTATGGTTTGCAGACAGGCCACAGTTAGATTTGGAACAGGTTGTAGGGAAGCTTTCTTCGCAGCAACTGCAGGACTTTGCCGTTTACTAGAAAGGTGTAGTGTTGTTAAATGACCAAGAGGATTAAATATTTTAAAAAGAAGATCAAGAATCCGTCAAATAGACGTCATATAGATTGCCTCCTCCCAAAATGAGAGAACTGAAAAAGATGGCACAACAGCTGTTACACCAAGCGGTAATTCAGCCTTCATATTTCCCATATGTTTCACCCATGCATTTGGTTTCTAAACATGGGGGTTGAGGGGACAGGGAGTATGAGGTATAAACCAGGCATAAAACTTTGAACATAGCTGCTAAGGTTGAGTGATCGTGTCAGAATAATATTAGAACAAATAAGCCCTCGGTCACAAATACACTCCTGGAAATGGAAAAAAGAACACATTGACACCGGTGTGTCAGACCCACCATACTTGCTCCGGACACTGCGAGAGGGCTGTACAAGCAATGATCACACGCACGGCACAGCGGACACACCAGGAACCGCGGAGTTGGCCGTCGAATGGCGCTAGATGCGCAGCATTTGTGCACCGCCGCCGTCAGTGTCAGCCAGTTTGCCGTGGCATACGGAGCTCCATCGCAGTCTTTAACACTGGTAGCATGCCGCGACAGCGTGGACGTGAACCGTATGTGCAGTTGACGGACTTTGAGCGAGGGCGTATAGTGGGCATGCGGGAGGCCGGGTGGACGTACCGCCGAATTGCTCAACACGTGGGGCGTGAGGTCTCCACAGTACATCGATGTTGTCGCCAGTGGTCGGCGGAAGGTGCACGTGCCCGTCGACCTGGGACCGGACCGCAGCGACGCACGGATGCACGCCAAGACCGTAGGATCCTACGCAGTGCCATAGGGGACCGCACCGCCACTTCCCAGCAAATTAGGGACACTGTTGCTCCTGGGGTATCGGCGAGGACCATTCGCAATCGTCTCCATGAAGCTGGGCTACGGTCCCGCACACCGTTAGGCCGTCTTGCGCTCACGCCCCAACATCGTGCAGCCCGCCTCCAGTGGTGTCGCGACAGGCGTGAATGGAGGGACGAATGGAGACGTGTCGTCTTCAGCGATGAGAGTCGCTTCTGCCTTGGTGCCAATGATGGTCGTATGCGTGTTTGGCGCTGTGCAGGTGAGCGCCACAATCAGGACTGCATACGACCGAGGCACACAGGGCCAACACCCGGCATCATGGTGTGGGGAGCGATCTCCTACACTGGCCGTACACCACTGGTGATCGTCGAGGGGACACTGAATTGTGCACGGTACATCCAAACCGTCATCGAACCCATCGTTCTACCATTCCTAGACCGGCAAGGGAACTTGCTGTTCCAACAGGACAATGCACGTCCGCATGCATCCCGTGCCACCCAACGTGCTCTAGAAGGTGTAAGTCAACTACCCTGGCCAGCAAGATCTCCGGATCTGTCCCCCATTGAGCATGTTTGGGACTGGATGAAGCGTCATCTCACGCGGTCTGCACGTCCAGCACGAACGCTGGTCCAACTGAAGCGCCAGGTGGAAATGGCATGGCAAGCCGCTCCACAGGACTACATCCAGCGTCTCTACGATCGTCTCCATGGGAGAATAGCAGCCTGCATTGCTGCGAAAGGTGGATATACACTGTACTAGTGCCGACATTGTGCATGCTCTGTTGCCTGTGTCTATGTGCCTGTGGTTCTGTCAGTGTGATCATGTGATGTATCTGACCCCAGGAATGTGTCAATAAAGTTTCCCCTTCCTGGGACAATGAATTCACGGTGTTCTTATTTCAATTTCCAGGAGTGTATTAAGTCAAAATTGACCAGGTTTCGACGCTACTATGAGCGTCGTCTTCAGAATTAGACTAACTGTTCTAAAACATATTAAGTATATAACACATTAATAAAATTAAAGTTTGTACTGACTGGAAAAATATGCAGTACTTACAAGTCACATATTAAAAAAGATCTAAGCCGGAAAGGCGACGTCATGAATAATTGTAAGTAAGATGGCGAGCCTCTAAGGGCGGCTCGTACTTTAGTGGACAAGGGTTGCAACAAGTCTTGTTGGTCTTGTTGCAATCCTTGTCCACTAAAGTACGAGCCGCCCTTAGAGGCTCGCCATCTTACTTACAACTATTCATGACGTCGCCTTTCCGGCTTCGATCTTTTTAATATGTGACTTGTAAGTACTGTGCATGACCCAGGGAGGCGCCCGGCGGTTGCAGCGACGCGTCCACTGCGGGCGTTGCCGGCGGGAGAAAAGGCGGTGGCGGCGGCGGCGGCGGCGCGTCACCATGGGGCAAAATGGAAGGCAGCGTCGGTAACACCTGGGGCCGAGGTGAGCCAGTAGATGGTTCCCCATGGGCGCTGACCGGACGGCACCGTCGCTGAAAGCAGACGGGGAGCGGCAGATCCCGTGCGACGACAGAGGCGCAGCTGTTTGAGATGCCGACGCACCTCACCAGAGGCCCCCAAAACCAGATACATAGCGCGGCCGAGGCAGCGAAGAATGCGCCCTTCGAGCCAACGCCGTGAACCTCGATAGTGGCGGTAGTAGACAACGTCGCCTGGGGCAAAAGCAGGTGTCTGCCGCTGCACAGGAACCTGATGCGGCGGATGCAGCAAAGACATCAAGGTTCGATGAGGACGACTCAGCCGGCGAGCGACCGTCTCGGGGCTGAGAGCGGTACGAGGACAAAAAGAGCAATAACGCGTCCTCCCGAGAATGCGACTCTTTCAACTTCAACATCTGTGACTTGAAAGTCCTGACCAATCGTTCAGCGGCACCGTTTGACTGTGGCGAAAACGGCGCGGACGCCAGATGTTGAATACCATCGGCCTTGCAGAATGACTGAAATTCTGCGGACATGAATTGTGGGCCATTGTCGGAAACAATAGTCTGTGGAAGACCTTCAATGCAAAAGATAGCAGATAACGCTTGGATGGTGGCAGATGACGTTGTGGAAGACATCCGGACAACAAAAGGAAAATTACTGAATGAATCTACCACAACCAACCATCGAGCATTCCAGAATGGCCCAGCAAAATCGATGTGTAAGGGTTGCCGAGGGGAAGTGGCGTTTGGCGGTGCAAAGAATTTCTGCAGTGGTGCTGATTGTTGTTCGGCACACACCATGCAAGAAGAGCACATATTTGTAATCGTGGCATTGATTCCGAACCAAGTACAGTGCTGACGAGCAATTTGTTTCATTCTCACTATATCCCAATGTCCTTGGTGGAGAAGCTGTAAGACAGAGGACTGTAACGAACAGGGTACCACGACCCTGGACTGATCATTATCTGAACGCAACAGCAAAACACCACGTCGTACAAAAAGTCTCTCCTTGTGAGCAAAAAATCGGCGAACCAACGGATCCCCGATCCGTGACATTGACAATGGCCATTGCGTAGCTACAAAACGCAGAACGGTAGCAAGGACAGGGTCGGCAGCAGTGGCTGTACCTACACGACGAAAATCAATCAGAAACGATGTGACCACGTCATCGGATTCCAAATCAATGAACATGCACGCAAGTTCGGAGGAATCGAATGCTCTATCCTCAGCAACAGGCAAACGGGACAACGCATCGGCGTTTCCGTGCTTAGCAGTGTACCGATACTGCGAGAGGAAAATAGACCAGTGAATGCATTTCTGCACTGTACGTGGAGGTACAGGCTTGGTCGGATGAAAAAGCGATGTCAAAGGTTTGTGGTCTGTGAGGATGGTAAAGTGACGACCATACAAGAAATCATGAAACTTTGTAACACCAAATACGAAAGCCAATGCTTCTTTCTCGATCTGTGAATAATTTCTTTGCGCAGATGAGAGCAATTTGGACGCAAAGGCAATAGGGCGATCGTGCGAACCATCTTTGTGCACAAGCACAGTGGCAAGAGAGCGGCACTGGGAGGAGTGGAATGGACTATATGAATTTCCATGGGCGAAGTTTCGCGAGCCTGAGCATCCTTGGTTGGATTCCGATTCTGGCATGAAGCAAAGGGCCTGGAATGATTTTGAGTTTCCGTTCTGAGCTTTTTCTGGCAAACACTCTGAACATGTCCTTTTTTATTACAGTAAAAGCAAATAGCTTGGCGTGATGGGCAATTCTCACGCGAATGTCTAGTAGCACACCGCAGGCGTGATTTTAGCACTGCATTTGCTTGCTGGCGTGGGACACGTGGCTGAGAGCCTGGCAGTAGCAGCGCGGCCGGGCGCGAGGGCTGTTTACTGTTCTGTGCAGTTTGCCCGGCGGGCCAGGTAACCTGACACACGGGTGGCGAAGTTTCAAATGAGTCCTGAGCAAAGTCAAGTGTGTCCTGCCGATCCAATATGTCCATCACTTGTTGAAGGGAGGGATTGACTAGTTTCAAAATCTGTTCCCTTATACAAACATCAGAAACGTTCTGTGCAATTGCATCACATACCACAGTATCTGAATAAGGAAGTCCACATTGACACTCAAAAGAACAATCCCTAGTAAGGCCTTGCAAGGTTGCAACCCACTCCCAATTAGTTTGACCTGCCATACGTTTTGTACGAAAGAAGGTATACCGTTTGGCAACTACATTGACTGATTCTTGGAAATATGCATCTAATGCAGACAAAATTTCGTCGTAGGACAGAGTTGCTACGTCGCGTCGGGGAAATAATTTGACTATCACATGGTACGTTTGTACGCCGACAAAGACAACAAATGTGGCTGCCTCTCGTTACCTTGAATTCTGTAGGCGGCGAGTTGGAATCCAAATTGGCGTCATCACTCCGTCCAGCTTTCCAGTGCAGCATCAAAAGGAAGAAAAGTTGATGCAAATGCGTGTTGTGGCGGCGGTAGCGGTGAAGTGGCGGCTGCCGCATCGTTTTGCATTGCACGTTGAACCTGGACGAGCTGTCCAAGGGCATCCAGTAATGCCTGCGTCTGCTGATGCTGCAAGCGATAAAATTCGGACAATACATCTGGAGATGGTGGCGAAGCCATTACACAAGTAAATCAGGGCAGTATAGTTAAGAACGCGGTATTGCCTCGTCGCCAATGTTGTGGTTGGCAGGAGAGACAACACCGTGTTACTAGAGGAAGCCGAAAGGCACGCGTTTTAGCTCACGCAGGCTGGCTTGAGGTCTGGAACAGGACAAGGAAAAATTTAGATAAACGGAGGTAGCTGGTGGAATACTTAACTTTAATCCATTAATGGTGAACGTCGCTCTTGACGTTACGTTATTCACAGTATCAATAGTAACTGGTAATGGCGCCTTGCTAGGTCGTAGCAAATGACGTAGCTGAAGGCTATGCTAACTATCGTCTCGGAAATGAGAGCGTATTTTGTCAGTGAACCATCGCTAGCAAAGTCGGTTGTACAACTGGGGCGAGTGCTAGACCTGCCGTGTGGCGGCGCTCGGTCTGCAAACACTGATAGTGGCGACACGCGGGTCCGACGTATACTAACGGACCGCGGCCGATTTAAAGGCTACCACCTAGCAAGTGTGGTGTCTGGCGGTGACACCACAGTGAACGTACGCCAATAGCACACCGATGCCTCCAGAGCTTGGACAGAATTAGAGAGGCGTTATTCGACATATGAATTAGAAGCACTAGTCGTGTTATTTGCTGTATAATAATTTAGGTTTTATCTGAAGCATAAAAGTTTTACGCTGGAAACTGGTAATGAGTTGGACGTTGGCTCGCCGGGGCAAAACGGGCTGAACTGCTCGATGGGCAGTGTGCTTGTCGGCCTTTAAATTTGAATTTAAACGCATTAGAGGGACCGAAAATATTATTGGGGATAGTCTGAGTCGGATGTTCCAGGAAGAATCCGAGGAGTTTCAGGAAACAGAAAGACGGGAAGGTATCCAAATGTCGAAGACGCGAAGAGTTAATAATATCGTTGTGAGTTTACCTGAACAATGTAAGGATTTGAGTTCCTTTCAAGATACGGATTTGGAAGTAGAAGCTATCGAATAGAAACTGGAAGCTAAAGAGGAACTAAACGGTACTTCCTCAAAAATCGTGTGTTATCTTACCAAACGCGTAACTATAAGAAAGAGAAAATAGTCGTCCCGAAAGAATTTGTGGTACCTGTGTTTAAGTACTATCACATCCGCAGCTCGTGGTCTAGTGGAGAGTCCGCTTCGAGCAATATGGCGCACCACGAACCTGTTGTTCCGGCCGCGGGCGCGCGTGGTCGAAGAAGTATTTACACCGCTATCCTCGCGTGTGTTGTTGTCTCACTAGATCGCCATAGCACACAATTTTAGATAGACTGCGCTCCAATTTACGTTTCACAACGAATATGCCAGCCCCGAGGCTTTCGAAATAGAGCGCTTTTTGAGAGAAGAATTTCGTTTCAGTAAGTCCCATCCAAATGCAAGTTTGATCCATGCCTAGTATTTTTCTTTTTTTTTTTTTTTTTTTTGTCATCAGTCTACTGACTGGTTTGATGCGGCCCGCCACGAATTCCTTTACTGTGCTAACCCCTTCATCTCAGAGTAGCACTTGCAACCTACGTCCTCAATTATTTGCTTGACCTATTCCAATCTCTGTCTTCCTCTACAGTTTTTGCCCTCTACAGCTCCCTCTAGTACCATGGAAGTCATTCCCTCACGTCTTAGCAGATGTCCTATCATCCTGTCCCTTCTCCTTATCAGTGTTTTCCACATATTCCTTTCCCCTCCGATTCTGCGTAGAACCTCCTCATTCCTTACCTTATCAGTCTACCTAATTTTCAACATTCGTCTATAGCACCACATCTCAAATGCTTCGATTCTCTTCTGTTCTGGTTTTCCCACAGTCCATGTTTCACTACCATACAATGCTGTACTCCACACGTACATCCTCAGAAATTTCTTCCTCAAATTAAGACCGGTGTTTGATATTAGTATACTTCTCTTGGCCAGAAATGCCTTTTTTGCCATAGCGAGTCTGCTTTTGATGTCCTCCTTGCTCCGTCCGTCATTGGTTATTTTACTGCCTAGGTGGCAGAATTCCTTAACTTCATTGACTTCGTGACCATCAATCCTGATGTTAAGTTTCTCGCTGTTCTAATTTCTACTACTTCTCATTACCTTCGTCTTTCTCCGATTTACTCTCAAACCATACTGTGTACTCATTAGACTGTTCATTCCGTTCAGCAGATCATTTAATTCTTCTTCACTTTCACTCAGGATAGCAATGTCATCAGCGAATCGTATCATTGATATCGTTTCACCTTGTATTTTAATTCCACTCCTGAACCTTTCTTTTATTTCCATCATTGCTTCCTGCCGCTAGAAGAGTAGGGGCGAAAGGCTACAGCCTTGTCTCACACCCTTCTTAATACGAGCACTTCGTTCTTGATCGTCCACTCTTATTATTCCCTCTTGGTTGTTGCACATATTGTATATGACCCGTCTCTCCCTATAGCTTACCCTTACTTTTTTCAGAATCTCGAACAGCTTGCACCATTTTATATTGTCGAACGCTTTTTCCAGGTCGACAAATCCTACGAAAGTGTCTTGATTTTTCTTTAGCCTTGCTTTCATTATTAGCCGTAACGTCAGAATTGCCTCTCTCGTCCCTTTACTTTTCCTAAAGCCAAACTGATCGTCACCTAGCGCATTCTCAATTTTCTTTTCCATTCTTCTGTATATTATTGTTGTAAGCAGCTTCGACGCATGAGCTGTTAAGCTGATTGTGCGATAATTCTCGCACTTGTCAGCTCTTGCCGTCTTCGGAATTGTGTGGATGATGCTTTTCCGAAAGTCAGATGGTATATCGCCAGACTCATATATTCTACACACCAACGTGAATAGTCGTTTTGTTGCCTCTTCTCCCAATGATTTTAGAAATTCTGATGAAAGCTGCTTTTTCTTGGGAATAAGCTGATATTGTTAATATGAAATGACAGTAAAGAATATACACCACTTACTACCCGGATCGCCCGTTTCTGAGCCGAAAGCATTTCATTATGTTTTGATTAATTAATTTATTTATCTAAGAAATTTTGTTTAAGAAAATTCTCTGCTTCTTATTCATTTTTGGTATTTTTAGTTTTGATTTCCAGTGGTTTTATTTAGGTTTTAGCTTCAGTCTTTTAAAAGCTAAAGAATATAAGCCTTTGGTTTTAAATGTTGTGACGTAACAAGACTGTTACGCCACACTGAAGTAGCGGAAAGAAAGGCACGCGTACACACACGCCGACTGGCGTCAAGTCTGGAACAAGATACGTTATGACTGCTATCAAGAAAATATGTAGCTTTGGAATATACTTAACTTTATTTACTCCTTGTGATACATCTCTCTTGACTATACAAATGAGACTCGTAAGATACATGCACTGTTACAATTGGCGCCTTGCTAGGTCGTAGCCATGGACTTAGCAGAAGGCTATTCTAACTGTCTCTCGGCAAATGAGAGGAAGGCTTCGTCCGTATTGTCGCTAGCAATGTCGTCGTACAACTGGGGACGAGTGCTCGTCCGTATCTCGAGACCTGCCTTGTGGTGGCGCTAGGTCTGCGATCACAGTGGCGACACGCGGGTCCGACATGTACTAAATGGACCGCGGCCGATTTAAGCTACCACCTAGCAAGTGTGGTGTCTGGCGGTGACACCACATTAAATACCACATCGTCGATTTCTCTGATACTCCTCGTCGCAACTGCTCCACCTGAAACCTCTAAAATGTTTATTTCGCTACATAGATCGTTCGGAACAACTAGGTGCTGTGTTGTATGATGCGTATGGATTGGTGTGTCTAACTTTTTTATCAACGTAAAGTTTATTGCTTCTGAGATATTCTCTCGAAGAATGTTGACCGTAGAAAGATGCAGGCTCGCACTATCATTCCTCACTGCACCTCCGATCGATCTACGTCACGTGATATCTGAAGAACGTTCGTCAAATCTTTTATAAATTGAGAAATACAGAATACAGACCTTGAATGCATATTATTTTCTTGAATTTGTTTATTGTGCCATCGGCTAGCTAAACATTCACAATGGAGCTTAATGGCGTCGCACAACAATAGCATAATCTCTCCAAAATAAAACACGTCCGATCTCTGTAATTGCTATGTAATCGCTTTACACAGAGTCCTCAAATATACATCTTTGGTTACTTATTCCAGAGATAATTTATTGAGATAGCATTCTGGGAAGCGAGGCACTGAATTAACATTTATGAGTGTGCCACTCACACTTTTCTTACTCACAGTTAAATTTTCCATTGTTTGCGGTATGTTTCCTTGAAGTATAAAATCCAAACTAAAGTTTAAAACAATTCATACAATGCAATGCCTTTGTGAGACCTATATCATGGCAGATCTGGCTCTACGCCACTTACAATTCTTGTTAAGGAAGTTTGTTTGAAGTACAGGTATATGGATTTCCCTCAAGTGCTCACAACGAGCAGATATATTATCATTTTATTATAAACTTCCCCAGGAAATCAGAGATAAAGTTAAGTTGCTGTCGAAATGCAATTTTTATCACAGCATGTGAAAGCCAAAAACAAAAGTACTGTTGTTGGTTTGCCTGAGACTTATCTATGATACAGAAGTTAGATGTCTATAGTGTGTAATAGCCAAACGTAGCATATTTACAACAGACAAACATATACATATATAAATCAGATAATTATTCTCGAACACATAAATAAATGAATGTACTCAAAAAAAAATTAAACTCACTGAATGGTGAGCAAATACGGAGGTGTCTTCTGCGTGCAACAAATCTGAGAAAAATGTTCTTATAAGGTAGTTACATCTAAGATTTAGTGGACTAAATAAAATCTAGTCACATACAAATTCAGTGCATATTTGCCAGAGAAGAACAAAATCATCTGAAATTTTACTGTTTCATTTCTGTGTAGATCTACTGTGCTTGTTCTAAGTTGTAGTTTAGAAATATCATTTTTGATACTTTTTAGCTTGAAAGACGGGATAGTCTGTCTGTTATTGTTTGCCCCTGCTTTGAAAATATGCGCTCACGTGGAACAGAGGTGGCCATAACACAAAGACGTCGTTTCATTATTTCAAACAGCGTATGAGTATAGATTTAAGTCTCAGGAAGTCGTTTCTGAAAGTATTTGTATGGAGTGTAGCCATGTATGGAAGTGAAACATGGACGATAAATAGTTTGGACAAGAAGAGAATAGAAGCTTTCGAAATGTGGTGCCATAGAAGAATGCTGAAGATTAGATGGGTAGACCACATAACTAATGAGGAGGTATTGAACAGGATTGGGGAGAAGAGGAGTTTGTGGCGCGACTTGACTAGAAGAAGGGACCGGTTAGTGGGACATGTTCTGAGGCATCAAGGGATTACAAATTTAGCATTGGAGGGCAGCGTGGAGGGTAAAAATCGTAGAGGGAGACCAAGAGATGAATACACTAAGCAGATTCAGAAGGATGTAGGTTGCAGTAAGTACTGGGAGATGAAGAAGCTTGCACAGGATAGAGTAGCATGGAGAGCTGCATCAAACCAGTCTCAGGACTGAAGACAACAACTACAACAACAGGAAACAACACACAATTTTCTTTCCACCAGAGCAATGGATCTTGTGATTCGTGTATCAGTGGCGTCTTCATACATTGGTCAAGCTCGACTGTAGTTGCAGCAAGTGTATGTTATAAGAGATGTGTAATTTAACTGAATGTTTTTCACACTTCTATTATTTTGAATGCAAATAATGTGCGTTATTTTATTGTTTGTTGGTGTTTATAAAGCAGGTATTACGCCATTTCGGAATAGGGCAGTCAATTAGAAATGAAGCTTTATTTTCGGAAGCCTTAAGCTTCGTGCTGTCGTGTGTCAAAAAGATTTCGACACACTTGAAAGTGTTTCATGAAGTGAGATGTTAAATGTGTTTCAGTATCTGTACCGTGCCAGAAACTCGTCCGAGACAAGAGCGGAATGAAACTGTTCCGACACAATTAGTCCCTTCCAAGCACAAGTGGACTGAATCAGCGTTATTTTGAAACAGCGATGCAGTTTCTGTGTCTGGCTCGAGATCGAATCTGCTTCCGGTATCCGAGACAGAACGGTATGAAGCACCACTGTTTCGAAACAGTGAAACATAGCCGTTTCGAAACACTGAGACAGTTTCACGTATCGAAACACTGTATCGAAACATAGAAACAGTGGCCAAGTCTATAGCTTTCGTAATCACTCGCTACTTCTCATAAGGTTAAATATTTTGACATTACCCGTTTAAGTAAATCTGTAAACGGCTCATGTGCCCATGGACTATCGATCAGAAGAGCCTTCCCATTCGGGCAAGGGTTCCTGAGGGAAAACCTGGACCAAGGCTAATTTAACCTTATGTTCTACACAGCAATTTACAAAATTAATTAAAAGTTTAAATAACGGATCTGACATTGTTTTTATTATATGGTGGTCTTGAATTGGTGGAGTCGGGTAAATGTGAAGATATCTTGGTAGCGACGTCAGCACGACGTCTGATTGAAGTTGCAGGACAGGCGTGTGTAGAGACGAGAATGACCCTCTTGCTAGTGTGTGTGGGATGGTAGGGATGGTCAGGAACAGGGTTGATCATCAGGTAGGAGAACGGCTGGCTCATAGCCTCATAGGGCCATTCAAAGGGCAGTGATGCTGCTAATCATTACTGATGGGAAAGCGCTGTGAGAGAACAGGTTAGTGTACACACTCGTCATTCTCACGCTACTGGTCTGAATTTAGTGATTCGGAAGAAGTAATATACATTTTATTACTCAATATTCGGGTAATCTTTCGCCACAATTACCGATTCTTTTCTCCTTTATAGATTTTTTTTATTAATATCAGAGTACGTTGCACTTGGTAAACTCTAGTTATAATTCTCTTTCGTGACTTCACATTTTTCGTCAATGTAAAACAAAATCGTTTTCCAACATGACGCACATGAGTATGTGCTTCCTTATTAGTACACAGATAACCATCACTAGTTTCTTTTCATGACACTGCACCAGCAGGTGTTCATAATTTATTTCGTACCTGGAAACACACATCACTACACGTGAAGTTTATTGCTGTTCACGGAATCCATCACTACTTCGCACGTCTGTCAGTCAGCGAAATTAGCTTTAACCTTTACAGAATATAATTACGAATTTATCTACAGTACTTCCCCCGAATCTACACAAACTCAGCCCAGTCGTTTGTCTTCATCATTCATCGTACTTCAAATAATTACAGTTTAATACCAAATACCCCACAACGATCACACATATCCCTCTCAATCTGGTCCAGCATTGTCCTTCCAAATACTTTCGTTGGTAATTTATCTCAATAAAATTTCCTGAAACTCCACCCTGTGAATTGACCTTATTCTTTACAATAATTAATCAGCTGTATTGCTGTGTCGTTGCTTTACCCCCCCCATGAACCAGGGACCTTGCCGTTGGTGGGGAGGCTTGCGTGCCTCAACGATACAGATAGCCGTACCGTAGGTGCAACCACAACGGAGGGGTATCTGTTGAGAGGCCAGACAAACGTGTGGCTCCTGTAGAGGGGCAGTAGCCTTTTCAGTAGTTGCAGGGGCAACAGTATGGATGATTGACTGATCTGGCCTGTAACACTTACCAAAACGGCCTTGCTGTTGTGGTACTGCGAACGGCTGAAAAAAATTGTTCAAATGGCTCTGAGCGCTATGGGACTTAACATCTATGGTCATCAGTCCCCTAGAACTTAGAACTACTTAAACCTAACTAACCTAAGGACATCACACAAAACCGCCGGAAATCGAACCCGGGAACCCGGGCGCGGGAAGCGAGAACGCTGCCGCACGACCACTAGCTGCGGACCGAACGGCTGAAAGCAAGGGGAAACGACAGCCGTAATTTTTCCCGAGGGCATGCAACTTTTCTGTATGATTAAATGATGATGGCGTCCTCTTGTGTAAAATATTTCGGAGGTAAAATAGACCCCTATTCAGATCTCCGGGCGGGGACTACTCAAGAGGACGTCGTTATCAGGAGAAAGAAAACTGGCGTTCTACGGATCGGAGCGTGGAATGTCAGATCCCTTAATCGGGCAGGTAGGTTAGAAAATTTAAAAAGGGAAATGGATAGGTTAAAGTTGGATATAGTGGGAATTAGTGAAGTTCGGTGGCAGAAGGAACAAGACTTCTGGTCAGGTGAATACAGGGTTATAAATACAAAATCAAATTGGGGTAATGCAGGAGTAGGTTTAATAACGAATAAAACAATAGGAATGCGGGTAAGCTACTACAAACAGCACAGCGAACGCATTGTTGTGGCCAAGATAGACACGAAGCCCACGCCTACGACATTAGTACAAGTTTATATGCCAACTAGCTCTGCAGCTGATGAAGAAATTGATTAAATTTATGATGAGCTAAAAGAAATTATTCAGGTAGTGAAGGGAGACGAAAATTTAATAGTCATGGGTGACTGGAATCCGACTGTAGGAAAAGGAAGGAAACGTAGTAAGTGAATATGGATTTGGGCTAAGAAATGAAAGGAGAAGCCACCTGGTAGAATTTTGCACAGAGCATAACTTAATCATAGCTAACACTTGGTTCAAGATTTATGAAAGAAAGTTGTATACAGGAAGAACCCTGGAGATACTAAAAGGTTTCAGATAGATTATATAATGGTAAGACAGAGAGTTAGGAACCAGATTCTAAATTGTAAGACATTTCCAGGGGCAGATGTGGACTCTGACCACAATCTATTGGTTATGAACTGTAGATTAAAACTGAAGAAACTGCAAAAAGCTGGGAATTTAAGGAGATGGGACCTGGATAAACTGAAAGAACCAGAGGTTGTACAGAGTTTCAGAGAGAGCATAAGGGAACAATTGACAGGAATGGGGGAAGGAAATACAGTAGAAGAAGAATGGGTAGCTTTGAGGAATGAAATAGTGAAGGCAGCAGAGGATCAAGCAGGTAAAGAGACGAGGGCTAGTAGAAATCCTTGGGTGACAGAAGAGATACTGAATTTAATTGATGAAAGGAGAAAATACACAAATGCAGTAAATGAAGCAGGCAAAAAGGAATACAAACGTCTCAAAAATGAGATCGTCAGGAAGCGCAAAATGGCTAAGCAGGGACAGCTAGAGGACAAATGTAAGGATGTAGAGGCTTATCTCACGAGGGGTAAGATAGATACTGCCTACAGGAAAATTAAAGAGACCTTTGGAGAAAAGAGAACCACTTGCATGAATATCAAGAGCTCAGACAGAAACACAGTTCGAAGCAAAGAAGGGAAAGCAGAAAGGTGGAAGAAGTATATAGAGGCTCTATACAGGGGCGATATTCTTGAGGACAATATTATGGAAATGGAAGAGGAGGTAGATGAAGATGAAATGAGAGATATGATACTCGGCGAAGAGTTTGACAGAGCACTGAAAGACCCCGGGAGTAGACAACATTCCATTAGAACTACTGACGGCCTTGGGGGAGCCAGGCCTAACAAAACTCTACCATCTGGTGAGCACGATGTATGAGACAGGCGAAATTCCCTCAGACTTCAAGAAGAATATAATAATTCCAATCCCAAAGAAAGCGCAAGTGTTGCCAGATGTGAAAATTACCGAACTATCAGTTTAATAAGTCACAGCTGCAAAATACTAAAGCGAATTCTTCACAGACGAATGGAAAAACTGGTAGAAGCTGACTTCGGGGAAGATCAGTTTCGATTCCGTAGAAATACTGACCTCACGACTTATCTTAGAAGAAAGATTAAGGAAAGGCAAACCTACGTTCCTAGCATTTGTAGACTTAGAGAAAGCTTTTGACAATGTTGACTGGAATACTCTCTTTCAAATTCTGAGGGTGGCAGGGGTAAAATACAGGGAGCGAAAGGCTATTTACAATTTGTACGGAAACCAGATGGGAGTTATAAGAGTCGAGGTACATTAAAGGGAAGCAGTGGTTGGGAAGGGAGGGAGACAGGGTTGTAGCCTCTCCCCGATGCTATTCAATCTGTATATTGAGCAAGCAGTAAAGGAAACAAAACAAAATTAGGAGTAGGTATTAAAATCCATGGAGAAGAAATTAAAACTTTGAGGTTCGCCGATGACATTGTAATTCTATCAGAGACAGCAAAGGACTTGGAAGATCAGTTGAACGGAATGGACAGTGTCTTGAAACGAGGGTATGAGATGAACATCAACAAAACCAAAACGAGGATAAAGGAATGTAGTCGAATTAAATCGGGTGATGCTGAGGGAATTAGATTAGGAAATGAGACACTTAAAGTAGTAAAGGAGTTTTTCTATTTGGGGAGCAAAATAACTGATGATGATCGAAGTAGAGCGGATATAAAATGTAGAATGGCAATGGCAAGGAAAGAGTTTCTGAAAAAGAGAAATTTGTTAACATAGAGTATTGATTTAAGTGAAAGTATTTGTATGGAGTGTAGCCATATATGGAAGTGAAACGTGGACGATAAATAGTATAGACAAGAAGAGAATAGAAGCTTTCGAAATGTGGTGCTACAGATGAATGCCGAAGATTAGATGGGTAGATCACATAACTAATGAGGAGGTATTGAATAGAATTGGGGAGAAGAGGAGTTTGTGACAGAACTTAACTAGAAGAAGGGATCGGTTGGTAGGACATGTTCTGAGGCATCAAGGGATCACCAATTCAGCACTGCAGGGCAGCGTGGAGGGTAAAAATCGTAGAGGGAGACCAAGAGATGAATACACTAAGCAGATTCAGAAGGATGCAGGCTGCAGTAGGTACTGGGAGATGAAGAAGCTTGCACAGGATAGAGTAGCACGGAGAGCTGAATTAAACCAGTCTCAGGAATGAAGACCACAACAACAACAACAGCAAACAACATGCCTTTAATATGAATATTCCCATGTACATCCTAACAATTACATAAAAATTAAAACAGATATCTAATGTAACTATATTTTTTACTGAAATTAAAGAACATCATAATTACTTTCCCTTAAAAATAAACAAAATCACGTTGGTGAAAGAAAACATATATATTTACATAATCGTTATAATTCATGTCTTATGGATCCCTGTCGATCCACCATAATCGTATCCGAAATTATGAAAAAATACTTATGTTACTATTAGAAAAAATATCTTCCTTTTCTTATATTTCTTCATTCCCTCAGGAAAGAAACTTTTTTAAATCGTGATGATGATATAATCTCTTTATATTTCTGGTCTCAGGATGTCGTAAGACACATGCTCTTGGATTTGATATCTTATCACTTCAAATGGTCGTTCGTACATCAGTTGCCATTTTTTATTTGTCTTGTTTAGCACCGACGTATGAGGATATGTACGTAACAATGCTCTTTCGTCAACACCAAAGGACTGTCTGCGTAATATTCTTTTATCAAAATCTACCTTCCTCTTTCTAGAGCTTTTGGTCAGATTTATTAAAGCTGTTCTTATCTTATCTTGCCATTGAGTTTCTCCTTCTGGTATCTTTGGAATCTTATCATTTCTTTCTCTTCTCTCGAATATTAGTTCAGAAAGTGTAAAGTTTGTGGTCATATGAGTCAAATTGTTTATGATTTCCTCAAATGTATGGAGATATTCTATCCATCTTGTCGGCTTCGCATGGCAATACGTTCGCATAAATCTATTTAATTCGCGAAAAGTTCTCTCAGTCTGGTTCGCTCCCGGGTTATATCTGGATGTTAATATTAGTGTGATGTTGACTCGAGCTAATGCATGCCTCCACCTGTATCCAGAGAAATTTGTAGCATTGTCAGATAACATTGCGTTCGACTTTCCAACGCGTCGGATGCAGTCATTAAATAAACGGTTCAGAATTGGCGCTGCCGCAACAGTTTTCATTGAATAGAATTTGACATATTTCGTAAAAATGTCCAAGAAAGCTGAAATGTCTTTACAACCTCCTCTAGCCCTCGGTAATGGTCCACATACATCCACTGATAAAATAACTAGCGGCTTTTCCGGAATAATGGAATGTAACAGGCCTTTACTGCCTCTGATATTTTTGGTTTTGTTTTCTGGCATATTACACATTTTCTCAGTACTCTCCGTACTTTATTACGTAAATCTTGGAAGTAACAGGACATTCTCAGTTTGTTCTCACGATTTTTGAAACTCCAACGTGTCCCCAAGTGTTGTGAGTATACGTTATTAACTTCTCCTCATATTCCTCGGGTATTACTCTGACGACGGAACAGTACATCATTCACTACCTTATAGTACTGGCTTATTTTATCTTCTTGTGGATCTTCTAATTTCTCCATCTTGCATCACTTTGTTGGAGTCTCGTCATATCACCACATAACTCTGAATAGTATTTTCGGTTTACTTGATCTCTCATCAATAATATTGGAAATTCATCTTCTTTTTCATCGAGATGATGCCTTCTTCTAATCCTTCTGGAAGACCCATCTGCTATTATATTTTCCTTCCCTTGTATGTACACGATACGAAATTGGTACTCTTGAAGGACGACTGTCCATCTTCCTACTCTCGCATGTAATAGCTTACAGGTTTGTAAAAAGCCAAGAGCTTGATGGTCACAATACACAGTGGTTCTTGTGGTGTCACCGCCAGATACCACACTTGCTAGGTGGTAGCCTTTAAATCGGCCGCGGTCCGTTAGTATACGTCGGACCCGCGTGTCGCCACTGTCAGTGATTGCAGACCGAGCTCCGCCACACGGCAGGTCTAGAGACACTTCCTAGCACTCGCCCCAGTTGTACAGCCGACTTTGCTAGCGATGGTTCACTGACAAATTACGCTCTCATTTGCCGAGACTATAGTTAGCATAGCCTTCAGCTACGTCATTTGCTACGACCTAACAAGGCGCCATTACCATTTGCTATTTATCTTGTGAATCATGTACCGTCAGACCGATGTTCACCAATTATGGATTAAAGTTAAGTATTCCAGAAGCTACGTACTTTTTTTACTAGACTCACCTCCTTTAACTGTTCCAGACTTCACGCCAGTCTGCGTGAGCTTAAACGCGTGACTTTCGGATACTTCATAGTGGCTTGGCTGTCTTGCCAAGTCACAACAGTTCTTGCTCCATCTAAATAATAATTAAACTTTTTGAGTGCCCGCACTACTGCAAGAGCCTCTTGTTCCGTGGTAGTATTCGATCTCTCGCAATTTGGCACGTGTCCTACTAGCGAAAGCTATTGGGCAATAGGTGGGCTTGCAATCTATTTTTCGAATTTTTGGAACAAACAAATGCCCAAACCAACAGATGAATATCCGTCATCAGTCCAAATTTCAATGACGTATCAGGATGATGGAGAATCTTTGCATTAGACAAAGCTTCCTTGATTGCTTCGAATGCTCGTTAACATTCCTCAGTCCAATGCCAATGCACGTTCTTCCTTAATAAATTTAGTAATGGCACAGAATTCATCGACTGATCCTCTATGAACCGACGAAAAAACAATGCAAGACCTAAAAATCCTTTTAACTGCCTTTTCGTTCTAGGAACATGAAAATTTTTTATCGCACTTATCTTCTTTCCATCAGGTAAGGTGCCTCTTGGATTTATTAAATGCCCTAACAATTTTATTTTTTCCAGCAGAAATGTGACTTTTGGAGATTAGCTGTTATTCCCATACTAGAAAATCTCTCTAATACTCGTGTCAGTGGATTCACGTGTTCTTTCCAAGTATTTGTAGCTAACAAGATGTCATCCACAAACAATGTTAGTCGGCTCCCTAGTTCAGGTACTAATGCTGCATCCAATGCGGATATGAATACCCCTGCACTGATATTCAAACCAAACCGAAGAACCTTGAAATGATAACTTCTTCCAGCATATGCAAATGCAGTATACTTTCTCGACCCTTTATCTAACTTGACCTACCAGTATGAATCACGCAAATTGATTATTATAAATACTTCACTCCATCGAACTTTTGGATCATCTATATTTTCTGGGTGAGTACATACTGGTACAATAATTGTGTTAATTACAAGAGCATCGAGTACAAGACGTACCTTCCCAACTGGTTTTGGCACAACGAGAGGCGGAATACAGTAAGGACTGTTTGAAGGTTAAATTAAATTCGAATCTAACATCCTCTGTATTTCTTGGTCCACTGCATTGCGTTGTTTCCAAAGAACGGGACAGAATCTATGGCAGTATTTTTTGTGTGGCTTGATATTCAAATGACATGTATAACCCTTAACGATGCCGGGTTCTTCTTCAAACACTCTCATATACTGGCTTAATAGGATAGACAGTTGTGTCCTAAACTCATTCTTGAGGTGCTCTGGCTCACTCAACTTCTGTTTTATCTGCTCGTATATTTCTACTACTTGGAACACTTTAATCAAACTTGTTTTGCATTGCCGGCGCTCTTTCATTATCAACTACAACTTTGCCCCTCTGCAGTATCTTCCATGTTTTCCGTCTTTCCTTAGCAAATCTACCCGGGTTAGGGCTCCGTTGTTTCAAAAATTTACTTTCCCTGTAGAGAAGACTACTTTTGCGTCCTTCTCCAGGTTAGTTTCTAATCACAGAACACAGTCGACTATTAATTATCCACTAGCAGGAACGCGCATGTTATCGCTGCATTTCCTAGATCCAATTTTAGCATCGTCTGTGTCTTCACAGATTGTCATCGGGTGCCGAACGCTCCTAGAATTTTACAACGTTCAGCAGGAAATGTCGGTAACGGGGTCTTCTTCATTATTTTATTAAATAAACTCACTGATATTGCGTTTACTGATGCGCCTGCATACAAAACTACCGTTACTGGAATACCCTCTATTTCAGCTTTCATTGCAGAAATGGGTTCCGGTGAGTATTCCTCCATACATTTAGTTGTGTCAGCACAAAGCTCCGCTTCTATTAATCTTCCTTCATTGTACCTCATCATTTTTACATTCTGCTCATATCCCCTATACCTTTCTTCGACCTCTCCTCCGGGGCACGATTCGATCGGAATTAGTTTTCCGCGCGCGATTTACTTTCATGAACCGCACCCTCCCTCACTTCTGTAATAACTGGTGTTCCTTGCCTCTAGACTTTATCCATCGGCACAGAAGATTGTGTCTGCCTGTTTTTGTTTTGCCAATTCGTAGAAATCGAGTTCACATTATAACCTGGATAGTACCTTCTGTCGTGTCGATTCTGTCTGTTTTTCTCGTATCTGAAACTGCTTCCATTACCGCTACACGGATTACTATGTTGGTCATAGTTACTGCAGCGCGGCGGAGCGCGATTTGCACTTGTCTCCTGAATCAGCCAACTGCTCGCTCGGCTGCCGCAAGCATTATTCGACTGCGAGTAGGCGCTTTGTCTGTCTGGTCTTGCCTTAATATCTTCTTGGATCAAATCAATCGAGTCCAAGTCTGACATGAATTCTTATAAATTCTCCTCCGATGCGTGTATTAACTTCTCTCTCGTCTCAGTTGAAAGTTTCGCCTTAAAAATCCGCAGAATATCCTTGTGCGTTATAGGTTCATTCCAGTATCTTGCTTTCTTTAATTACTTCTCGAAGTATCGCCGTACACATTTCTGTTTTTACGCAGAACGTCTCCAAGTTAAAGACCTCTTTTCTTAGTCGTTCTTGCACGCCCCGTGACCAATACTTAGCAAGAAACACGTTGATTCCTCGAACGTTTCGCACCTATCCATCATATCCGTGGCCCATAATGCACCATCACCTTGAATGTATCCTGAAACGTAACTGATCTTTTGCGCTTCAGTCCATGCCCTTGGTAGAACTCCACGAAATACTCTTATAAATACCACTGGGTTTATGGATTTTCGGTCAGGTGAGAACGTCTGAAATTGACTATGTTTCAACAATTTTTCCTGCATTAGCATTGCAGCGTACAGATTATTAGCTTGCGGCTCTGCATGCATTCCGTTATAATTTATATTTCTATCCGGCGAAACATGTCCATTAGCATAACGTGATTTGTGGCTTGAGGCCTGCGTTCGTTCTACTTCACATAACTCGTTTCTACAGTCTTTTACTGCCCATCGCATCTGTTCCATATCTCTGGACATATTTTCAACAGAATGGACTATTTCGTATTTCCATTGTTTAAAATTCGCCCCTAATTGTTCTTTTACTTTAATGTCTTCTTTAATATTTTCTGCAATTGGTAAGCTGTCAATAGGCAATTTGTTTACCGCTTATTTTATGCTTGCATCTACACATAGCATCACCTGGTTTTCCTTAGCACATGCCCATTCATCTGATTTATTTGAGAAATCCTGCTGATGTTAACTGAAATTCTCTCCTATCAACTGATCCCATCCAGAAGCTATGGTGGTCACAGGTCCTATTAATTCCACTACGGAAATTCCTACTTCCTCCTGCTTCGATTTCATGTTTTGCATTTCTTCGGTAATCCTTTCGATTTCCAAAGGAAACTGCTTTAGAGCATCTCGCAACTCGGTTATCTCATTTGAGATTTGTTGTTGCTGGGTAACTAATGCCTGAATTTCAGCTGACATGTCTGTTTGCTTTTGATACAAGTCTGCTTGCTTTTGTGATACTGTTTGTACCACCAATGACATATCAATTTGCTTCTGTGACGTGTTCCTGCTTTAGTGATACTGCTTGTACCACAGATGACATAGTCGTTGCCGATACTGACAAAAGTCTTAGTTCTTCTAAGATTTGAGCCATAGGATTTGTCTCCTGTTGAGACGAAGCTGCTATTTCTTCTACACTCGTATTTTCACCAATTTCCTTAACCCCTAACACTTTCTCCTTATCCATTTTAAATTGTGATCTGGTTTTGACCATAACAAAATTAGAAAAAACAAAACACCTATATGTTTGTACACACTTAATTACACTATCTCAAAAAAAAAAAAAATCCTCCTGAAAAGAATGCACCAAATAAGGGTCTATGACTACTTCTGAAGAAAATACGGAAATGAAGTGAAAATACAGGACTATATAATACTATATAGGTTGAGACTATTCAGCTTAAAAGACCAGATTGAGGTGACATTGCTGATATATTTGTGTGCTTGCCTTATCCAGTTTGCAACGATGTGAAATTCTACGGTGGGGATCGGGACTGCTCAGCTCACACGACCGGACTCCACTAATTATATTGTACATCAAACACACACACAACATCTGCATTAGTACATGCACAGTGCTACGGGAAAACCAGTTATTTCCGTACCATGTACAGCGTGTGCAGGCACTATCAGCAGTTGATTGGCCTCCACGGGTACACTTCTGCGAATGGTTCATCCAACAATGTGTCAATCCTCATTTCAGTGCAAATGTTCTCGTTACGGATGAGGCTTCATTCCAACGTTATCAAATCGTAAATTTTCACAATCGACATGTGTGGGCTGACGAGAATCCGCACGCAATTGTGCAATCACGTCATCAACACAGATTTTCTGTGAACGTTTGGGCAGGCATTGTTGGAGATGTCTTGATTGGGCCCCATGTTCTTCCACCTACGCTCAATGGAGCACGTTATCATGATTTCATACGGGATACTCTACCTGTGCTGCTAGAACATGTGCCTTTACAAGTACGACACAACATGTGGTTCATGCACGGTGGAGCTCCTGCACATTTCAGTCGAAGTGTTCGTACGCTTCTCAACAACAGATTCGGTGACCGATGGATTGGTAGATGCGGACCAATTCCGTGGCCTCCACGCTCTCCTGGCCTCAACCCTCTTGACTTTCATTTATGGGGGCATTTGAAAGCTCTTGTCTACGCAACCCCGGAACCAAATGTAGAGACTCTTCGTGCTCGTATTGTGGATGGCTGTGATACAATACGCCATTCTCCAGGGCTGCATCAGCGCATCAGGGATTCCATGCGACGGAGGGTGGATGCATGTATCCTCGCTAAAGGAGCACATTTTGAGCATTTCCTGTAACAAAGTGTTTGAAGTCACGCTGGTACGTTCTGTTGCTGTGTGTTACCATTCCATGATTAATGTGATTTGAAGAGAAGTAATAAAATGAGCTCTAACATGGAAAGTAAGCGTTTCTGGACACATGTCCACATAACATATTGTCTTTCTTTGTGTGTGAGGAATGTTTCCTGAAAGTTTGGCCGTACCTTTTTGTAACACCCTATATATATATATGGAAAAAGAGCAGCATAACTGGCGGAGACGGCCCATAAAATTAGAAATCGTTGACAGAGTTTTCATAAAAAAGTTTCTGGGCGCTCAGTAAGTTACGAGTAAAATGTTGCACAGATTTGTGGGTCTTTGTGAAGTCATTAAAAGCTAACGCCAGTATCTATTTCGTAGGTTTATGGCTTCGGGAAAAGTACATAGCATACATGCATCACAGACAAAATCAGCATAAGAAATTATTTGCTTAATTAACTGAGTAAGTTGAGTAATCATCAAATGTGGCGTAATGATACTTGTTAATAAAGCGAAATATTCAGAAGTTTAACTTTAAATGCGAACATTTTTAGGTTAGGCTTTACCGTGACTGTTATTGACATTAAATGAAACAACAAGTTTACTGTTGCCAGTCACCGTTTTATTTATTTCCACGACGCGTTTCAAAGATTTAAACCTCCATCATTAGGTGGACTTACATTAGTTAGTATGACATTTGTGTGTATGTTATGTTACGATTTTTTGGCGGAACTTGTGGCACCGCTTAGTGGATTTCTTCTAACAAAAAATTTTAAACTGATATCTAATGTTAAACATAAAATAAGTAAACTAGAGTAACCCCAGTGGTCACAGGTTCCTTTCGCCGTCGTAGCACATCACACGTATACTGTCACATTTGTAAACGAATATGGCGTCTGGAGTCTGCTGGGTGCAAGGTTCGTATACAGGTAGAATCTGACTGCCAAGGAAGCACGACTCTCGCCCTACCGTACCTGACAATTGATAATTCGATAAACTATGTTCAGTTTTGCTATCTTGTTCGTGTAAAGCCAGGGAGAAAGAGTACCGTTGTCTGCAGTTACGAGAAGCAGGCCGGCAAAGGGGTTGGTAGTGTTTCAGAAGAAAATTGTTTTTAATCAAATGGTTCAAATGGCTCTGAGCACTATGGGACTTAACTGCTGTGGTCATCAGTCCCCTAGAACTTAGAACTACTTAAGCCTAACTAACCTAAGGACATTGCTATTGGCAAGAAAACCTTTGTAAATTTTCCGCCTTATTGTTTAGAGCGTAGATGGTTCAAAAAATATTCAAATGTGTGTGAAATCTTATGGGACTTAACTGCTAAGGTCATCAGTCTCTAAGCTTACACACTACTTAACCTAAATTATCCTAAGGACAAACACACACACCCATGCCCGAGAGAGGACTCAACACTCCGCCGGTACCAGCCGTACAGTCCATGACTGCAGCGCCTCTGACCGCTCGGCTAATCCCGCGCGACTCGTAGATGGTCAAAGCTGAGTATGATCTGCAAAAACCCAGTAAGACAGCTAACAACATATGAAGTTTTTATTTTTTTAAGTTTTAATTTTTATTAATTGACGTTCTAGGAAAATTGAAAGGAGAATTTACTTATGTAGAAAATATTTTCGAGAGTTAATCTTTTTACTAAATGGTTCTGAGCACTATGGGACTTAACGCATGAGGTCATCAGTCTCCTAGAACTTAGATCTACTTAAACCTAACTAACCAAAGGACATCACACACATCCTTGCCCGAGGCAGGATTCAAACCTGCGACCGTAGCAGTCGCGCCGGTCCAGACTGAAGCGCCTGGAACCGCTCGGCCACCGCGGCCGGCAATCTTTTTACTAAGAAGGCTAATGACGGCTGATTGGTTGATTTGGGGGAGGGACCGAACAGCAAGGTCATCGGTCCCATTGGATTAGGGAAGGATGCGGAAGGAAGTCGGCCATGCCCTTTCAAAGGAACCGTGCCGGCATTTGCCTGAAACGATTTAGGGAAATCACGGAAAATTTAAATCAGGATTTTCGGACGCAAGTTTGAACCGTTACCCTCCCGAATGCGAGTCCAGTTTGCTAACCACTATGTCACCTCGCTCTTTACTGATGTCAAAGAAATGTTAGAAGTTTCTCTTGAAATTCAGTAAGCCTCCAGTATGTTCCACTTCCATAAATCCGTGTACTGTCTTTGGTGAAAAATTTTGTTAGTTTTTGCCCCGCTATCTTTCGTTGGCGGAGAATTTCATGCGCAGAGTTCTTTTGAAAGTGGTATGATGTGTAAAGCAGCACGCCATTGGACTAATCCCTTTCATTCATATGTGATAGATAATTCGAGCATACATGAGCTAAGTTAGGGTCTGATATTACAGATTCTGATGTGGATTAATGTGATTACAGTGTTTTTATGCACTGATTACATCTCTTTTCAACATTCTGTCACTATTTAAATCACTTCTCTGCATTAGCTTTAGAACTGAGATCTACGTCTACATAGCCACCGTACGATTCGTGGCGTAGGGTACCCTGTACCAGCACTTGTCATTTCCATTCCTGTTCCGCTCGCAAACAGAGTGAGGGAGAAACGACTGTTTGTATGCCTCCATACGAGCCCCAATTTCTCGTACCTTACCTTCGTGGTCCTTACGTGCAACGTATGTTGGTGGTTGTAGAATCGTTCTGCTGTCGGCTTCAACTGCCGGTTATCTAAATTTTCTCAGCAGCGTTTCTCGAAACGAATGTCGCCTTCTCTGCAAAGATTCCCATTCGAGTTCCCGTAGCATCTCCGTAACACTTACGTGTTGTTCGAACCTACCGATAACAAATCTATCAGCCCGCCTCTGAAATGCCTCGATATCTTCCTACAATCCGTTCTGGTACGGACACCAAACACTCGAGCAGTACTCAAGAATAGGTCGCACCAGCGCCCCCACACGCGCTCTCCTTTCAGGTGAACCATTCTTTCCGAAAATTCTTCCAATAAACCGATGGCGAGCATTCGCCTTCCTTACCACAGCTCTCACATTCTCGTTCCATCTTTCCATCTCATAATATTCAAACGACTTGACTGTGTCAAGCAGGACATCATTAATACTGTATCCGAGCATTACAGGTATGGTCCATATTAATTTACATTTTTCCACATTTACGGCTAGCTGCCACTCATCATACCAACTCGAAATTTTGTCTATGTCGCCTTGCATCTTCCTACGGTCATTCAACTACGACACCTTGCGTGCACCACGGCATCATCAGCAAACAACCGCAGATTGCTTCCCACCCTGTCAGCCAAATCATTTATGTATATAAGGAGCAACAGCGGTCCTATCACACTTCCCTGGGGCTCTCCTGACGATACCCTTGTCTTTCTGCCGGCCGAAGTGGCCGTGCGGTTAAAGGCGCTG
This sequence comes from Schistocerca americana, assembly GCF_021461395.2. NCBI lineage: Eukaryota > Metazoa > Arthropoda > Insecta > Orthoptera > Acrididae > Schistocerca > Schistocerca americana. The sequence goes on along the minus strand of NC_060125.1, from coordinate 102,359,222 downwards.
CAGTCTGGAACCGCGAGACCGCTACGGTCGCAGGTTCGAATCCTGCCTCGGGCATGGATGTTTGTGATGTCCTTAGGTTAGTTAGGTTTAACTAGTTCTAAGTTCTAGGGGACTAATGACCTCAGCATTTGAGTCCCATAGTGCTCAGAGCCATTTGACCCTTGTCTTTGAACACTCGCCATCGCGGGCGACATACTGGCTTCTATTATTAAGAAGTTTTCGAGCTACCCACATATAAGTGAAGTTATTCCATATGCCTGTACCTTCGTTAACAGCCTGCAGTGGGGCATCGTGTCAAATGCCTTCCGGAAGTCCAGAAATAAGGAATCTGCCTGTTGCCCATCATCCGTAGTTCTCAGTATATCGTGCGAGAAAAGAGCAAGCTGAGTTTAGCACGAGCGATGCTTTCAAAAACCATGCTGATACGTGAGCATAAGCTCCTCAGTCTCAGGAAAGTTTATGATATTCGAACTGAGAATATGTTCAAGGATTTTGCAGCAAACACAAGTTAGGGATATTGGTCTGTAGTTTTGCGAGTCGTTCTTTTACCCTCATATACTGGTGTGACATGCGCTTTTTTCTAGTCCATTGGGACTTTGTGCTGAACGAGAGATTCACGAGAACTGCAGGCTAGGTAAGGGGCCAATGCCGTAGGAATACTCTCTGTAAAATCGAACTGGGATTCCATGCGTACCTGGTGATTTATTTGCTTTCAAATCCTTCAGCTGTTTCTCTACGTCAGATACGCTTCTTACTATGTCGTCTATACGGTAGACTTTCCGATGGACAAAAGACCTTAAGTTTGTACGATTCTCCTGTGTGAACGATTTCTTGAACGTGAAATTTAAAACTTCAGCTTTCGTTTTGCTACCTACAACCGCCACACCAGACTGGTCAAAAAGGGAGTGAATGGAAGGCCTCATTCCCGCTTAGCAATATTACATACGACCAGAGTTTTCTCGTGTTGTCTGCCAGATCTTCAGCTAAGGTGTGACGGTGGTAGTTGTTGTATGATTCGCCCATAGATATTTTCACAGACGCAGGAATCTCTGCTAGCCTTCGCTTGTCGTCATTTATGCGTTCCCATCTGAACCGTGAGTGCAACAACCTCTGTTTCCTCAGCGTCCGCCGAATTTCGTTATGAAACTATGGTAGGTCTTCCTCATCCTTTATCCACTTACTTTGCACATAACACTCCAGACCACGATTAAAGCAACCTTTGCACATAATTTCTCTACATCCATCTTACTGGAACTAAGTCATGTCAATTCAATGTCTAAGTGAAATGTTAATACCTGCTTATCTGCTCTAACAGAAACACTCTCCTAGCCATCTTGACTGATAAATTAACTTTCGTAATCATAGTTGCTATAACAACATCATGATGGCTAACCCCGTTTTTATACTGACATTGTCGATAAGGTCCGGCACTATTTGTAGCTACAGGGTCTAAGATACGAGGGTCAGTCAAAAAGTAATGCCTCCTATTTTTTTTTCTACGTTTAATTGTCAGGAAATTTAAATGCAATTACATAGGTTGAAAACCACAACATTGAGGATCATTTTGTCATTTTTCAATGTAATCTCCGCCCATCTCTACAGTTTTGGTCCATCTTTGAACAAGGGCATGTATCCCAGCACGGTAAAAATCACAGCTCTGCTTCCTAAGCCATTGACGCACGGATGTTTTGACGGCCTCCTCATCTTCAAAATGAATCCCACGATGAGCTTCTTTTAGTGGCCCGAACAGATGGAAGTCTGATGGTGCCAGGTCAGGGCTGTATGGGGGATGAGGCAAAACTTCCCATCCAATTTTGACAATCTCGTCAGAGGTGTGACGACTGGTGTGTGGTCTTGCATTGTCATGCAAAAGAAGAACATCTGCCATTGATTTTGTTGGGCGAACTCGCTGAAGACGTGCTTTAAGTTTGTTGAGGGTTGTGACGTATTGAACAGAATTTATTGTGCATCCCTGCTCCAAAAAATCAACCAGAATCACACCCTCTGTATCCCAGAAAACTGTTGCCATAACTTTCCCTGCCGATCGCACAGTTTTGAATTTTTTCTTCCTCGGCGAGCTTGTGTGACGCCACTCCATTGACTGCCTCTTTGATTCGGGTTCAAAAAAATGCACCCATGTTTCGTCCCCAGTCACAATTTTTTTCAGAAACTCATCTCCCTCCAAACGGAAGCGCTGCAAGTGTTGGGAGGCTATTGTTTTCCTTGCCTCTTTATTCTGATCGGTTAACATTCTTGGAACCCACCGTGCACAAACTTTTGAGTACCCCAATTGTTTAATAATCGTGATCACACTGCCTTTACTAAGAGAAATAATGCGACACACTTCATCTGCAGTCACCCGACGGTCACCATGAATGATGTCATCAACTTGCTGAATGTTGTGTGGAGTCACTGCACTCACCGGCCTGCCGCTCCGCTTTTCGTCAGTCAACGGTGTTTGCCCTTCAGCTTCCTTACAACGACGAACCCATCGTCTAACAGTGCTGACATCCACTGTCACAACACCATACACCTTCTTCAGTCTTTCATGAATGCGTATGGGCGTTTCACCTTCTGCATTCAAGAATTCAATCACACAACGCTGTCTCAAACGAACATCGATGTCGGCCATCTTACAAACTTCTGCTGTGCTGCCACCTGTTGACACAGAAAGTTACTACTGCAGTGGATTGCAGAAGAAGGTTTGAGGAATGGCGCCAAATTCAAATTTTTCACTTAACTTAATTTCTTTAAGTAGAAAAAAAGTGGGAGGCATTACTTTTTGACCGACCCTCGTATTTCCATTGCGTGTACGCTGCCGAGCAAGCTGCTCAAGACAGTTTTCAGAAAATGTGTTCAGAAGTATTTCGCATGACTGTCTGTATCCCCCTGCAATGAATAGACATCCCATTCTATACTTGGCAAGTTAAGGTCTCTCCTACAAGTATTGCATGATCTAGGTATATACGCGCTCTTGATGATAGAGTTTCTTTGAATGACTCTAGAACTGCCACAGCAGGATCGGGTGCCCGGTAAAAACATCCAACAATTAACTTGGTTTGACCTACACCTATTATACGTGACCAGATGACTATACTGTCACACTCAACTTCAGCCGGCTGCTGTGGACGAGCGGTTCTAGGCACTTCAGTCCGGAACTGCGATGCTGCTACGGTCGCAGGTTCAAATCCTGCCTCGGGCATGGATGTGTGTGGTGTCCTTAGGTTAGTTAGGTTTAAGTAGTTCTAAGTTCTAAGGGACTAATGACCTCAGATGTTAAGTCCCATAGTGCTCACAGCCATTTCACACTCAACTTCGACCTCAATAGAAACAAAATTTTTGTCAACTGCAATGAACACTCCCCCTCCTATGCCCTCTAACCTGTCTTTCCTATATACGTTCTACAACTTGCTAAGCTTCTCATAGCTTTCCCCTTCCGGATTCACCCAGCTCTCCGTCCCAAGAATAATTTGAGCGCGAGAACTTTCCTGGCGAGCAGTAAATTCGGAAGCTTTATTACGAATACTTCGACAGTTTACTGATGAAATTGTAACAGTCGACGTGTCTTGATTCTGACTGCCGTTTGACTTCCCTTACTGCATATTGACCGGCGAGTTTCATGAGAGCACCTCAAACTACTGCCTAGCCTAAAAAACCCTCTTGTGCACTCCACAAGTACTCTGCTACCCTAGTAGCTGCTTCGTTTGTGTAGTGCACTCCTGACCTATCAAGGGGAGTCCTACAAATCCCTACACGGTAACACAGGTCTAAAATCTGCAGTCAAAACCGTCACAGAGTCGACGAAGCCTTCGGTTGAGACCCTCCACTCGGCTCCAAACCAAAGGACCCCGCTCAACTCCGGGAACGGTGTTGCAAATAGCAAGCTCTGCTTGCACCCCGTGCGCGAGGTCAGCAGTCTTCACCACCTCATCGAGCCGACTGCACAAACTGAGTATCGCCTCAGAACCCATGCGACAGGCGTCGTTGGTGCTGAGGTGAGCCACAACTTGCAGACGAGTGCGCGCTGCCCTCTCGATAGCCACGGGCAAAGCCGCCTCCACGTCTCAGGTGAGGCCCCCAGTAGAAATGCCGAGTGGACATTGGTTTTCTTTCCAGCCCAGAAAGCTATCTGCCTAAGGGCCCCCATAACGCGCCTAAAACTGGAGCTCCAAATTACTACTAAACCCCCCACCTGTGTGCCTGCTCCGACCCTGCTGAAGGAGCGGCCACCTGTCCACCCGGGCGAGGCCAGGCCAGGCAGCAATCTCCACAATGGCCCCCCACCGGCCACTCACGCTGCTTTGAGGAAGGATCCACTAGGAAACAGAGCCCGTGGGCAAAACGAGCGACACCTGAGGCGTCCCACGCGACGCGACAGATAAGTCACCGCTACATCACGAGGCAGCAGCCTGAAGGAGTTTGACCGTAGCCAAAAGCACTTTCAGCTGTTCGCGAGCTGTGGCCAGCTCCTTCTGCGTCTGCACACAGTGTGCACACATTCTAGCCATCCTAGTAAGACTAATTGAAGAAGTAAGCTATAAAAGCAATATATATATATATGCGACTTTCTACCCTCCTGGTAAGTCACCAATGGACGCTGATGCGTTAATGAGCTACGTAGCTGGCTGTTCAATGAGCAACTATTGCGCTACAGACTGAAAGAATTTACACCTACAAAAACAAGAGGGCTCTTAAACAGAGAAACACGCACGTAATACATATACTACGGGGTTGGTTTTTTAACGTAAGAGGATTGGTTGCCAAGAGTCTTGGTGGGAATAAGTAGCAGTCACTTGTTTAGTGGCTAGAAATTAAGTACTTCGTCTCTGAACTCGGCACCGAACGCATCGGTGGTCTGCGGGTTTCGCTCTCAACTGGAACAGTAGACTCAATTATCAGAGTGGAGTCCACAACGCTCGAATCCTCTGCAGAGCGGTTCTAGAGCCGTACTTGATGGCAGCCAGATGTGGTACCACTCATAAACTCGTACCAGAACAGAACTGTGACACCGCGACAGTAAGTTACAGCTTTGTCATATTAGGACCATCGTGATCTAGAAGTTGAAAGTTCTATTCGGATTCACTTTCTGAGTTCATCAGCGCATTCTCAGTTGCATGGGCTTCTTTGGTTCTCTGGTCAGACACCAACCATGGTAATGGATGTATAGGAATTTCAAGTTAAATTTCACAAACTCAGGTATATGATTATGACCTAATTCTGACCCCAAGTAAATCGGCCAAACGTCAGTTCGCTTATCTACTTCTCACAGTTGTAATGTTCGTGACTTCATGACCTATTTAGATGCTTGTTCATTTCGATGCCTTTTGTAATAAACTAAAGAGTTCACTTAAATCTTGTCTTTGATTCGATTAGGTGTTATTTAATATTTTTCACTAACAAAATGTGTATACCCCACCTGAAGAGCCACTGCTAGGGCCACGATCTTTCGTAGCGTTAATCACTCCCATGCGTACATTTATTCCAGCACCGGGTCTCAAGTGTGAACCTGAATGATGATTAATTCTGATTCAAGTAACGTGACTCACACAAGCATGGTGTTTCGCACAATGTGTACTCCATATAGCAGAGGAACATTTCGGTGACGATGACTGTGTATGTTTGGACATTTGTGGTAAGATCTTATGGGACCAAACTGCAGAGGTCATCGGTCCCAAAGCCTAAACACTATTAATCTAACTTAAACTAACTTACACTATGGACACACACACACACACACACACACACACACACACACACACACACACACACACACACCCATGCCCGAGTGAGGACTCGAGCTGCACTCTGCTCGAGACCCCACCGTCGTACACTACTATCTTTTCTGGTTTGTGTTCATGAGGAAGGATGGGTCGCGATTCCTCCACAGGTATTCAGACACCTCATTAAAGGTCTCCCCAGAACACTTCGAACCATCAAAAAACGAATGGTGGATACACTCCATATTAATGTCTACTAAGAGATTCCCGGATAATTTTGATCAGATAGCGTTTAAGAACCATACTAATGTACAGTGATAGCTGACTGCAGGAAAGCCAAAGACAATATACAGGGTAATCCATTGATAGTGACCGGGCCAGATATTTCTCGAAATAAGCGTCAAACGAAAAAACTACAAAGACAGAAACTTGTCTAGCTTGAAGGGGGAAACCAGATGGCGCTATGGTTGGCCTACTACATGGCGCTGCCATAGGTCAAACGTATATCAACTTCGTTATTTTTTAGATCGGAACCCCCATTTTTATTACATATTCGTGTAGTACGTAAATAAATATGACGTGGTATCACGTAGCATTCCGCCAGTGCGGACGGTATTTGCTTCGTGATACATTACCCGTGTTGAAATGAAGCGTTCATCAATTGCGGAAAAGGTCGATATCGTGTTGATGTATGGCTATTGTGATCAAAATGCCCAATGGGCGTGTGCTACGTACGCTGCTCGGTATCCTGAATGACATCATCTAAGTGTCCGGACCGTTCGCCGAATAGTTACGTGGAAGTGTTAAGCCACATGTGAAACGTCAACCACGACCTGCAACAAATGATGATGCCCAAGTAGGTGTTTTAGCTGCTGTCGCGGCTAATCTGCACATCAGTAGCAGACAAATTGCGCGAGAATCGGGAACCTCAAAAACACGGTGTTGAATGTGCTACATCAACATCGATTGCACCCGTACCATATTTCTATGCATCAAGAATTGCATGGCTACGACTATGAACGTCGTGTACAGTTGTGCCACTGGGAACAAGAGAAATTACTGTACGATGACAGATTTTTTGCATGCGTTCTATTTAGCGACGAAGCGTCATTCACCAACGGCGGTAACGTAAACCGGCATAATATACACTATTGGGCAACGGAAAATCCACGATGGCTGCGACAGCCGGCTGTAGTGGCCGAGCGGTTCTAGGCGCTACAGTCTTTAGTCGCGCGACCGCTACGGTCGCAGGTTCGAATCCTGCCTCAGGCATGGATGTGTGTGATGGATGTCCTTCCTCCCATAATGCCGCATCATACATTAACCCGCCAAGGTCGCTGATGTTCCACTTGTGGCAGCCAAATGGTTCAAATGGCTCTGAGCACTATGGGATTTAACTTCTGAGGTCATCAGTCCCCTAGAACTTAGAACTACTTAAACCTAACTAACCTAAGGACATCACACACATCCATGCCCGAGGCAGGATTCGAACCTGTGACTGAAGTGGTCACGCGGTTCCAGACTGCAGCGCCTAGAACCGCTCGGCCACTCCGGCCGGCTGATTGTGTTGATCACAAAACATTGCTCCAGAAGTTGGACCATTATGGAATACGGGGAGTAGCGCACAATTGGTTCACCTCTTAGTTTAGCAACAGACAGCAAAAGGTCATTATTCACAGTGTTGAGAATGGCTGTGATGTGGGGTTTGAGTGGGGTATAGTCAAATGGGAGGTGCCCCAGGGATCAGTGTTAGGGTCACTGCTTATTTATATAAATGATATGGCCTGTAGTATTACTGGTAACTCTAAAATATTTCTGTTTGCTAATGACAATAGCTTGGTAGTAAAGGATGTTGTGTGCAACATTGGCTCGGTTTCAAATAGTGCAGTTCATGACAAGTTCGTGGCTTGTAGAAAATAAACTACCGCTAAATCACAGTCAGACTCAGTTTTTACAATTTCTAACACACAGTTCAACAAAACATGACATTTTAATTTCACAGAATGGCCATATGATTAGTGAAACTGAAACTTCAAATTTCTAGGTGTTCAGATAGATAGTAAACTGTCATGGAACGCCCACATTCAGGATCTTGTACAAAGACTTAATGCTGCCATTTTTACTATTCGAACGGTGTGTCAAGTGAGTGATAATTCGACACGAAAATTAGTCTACTTTGCTTAATTTCATTCGCTTATGCCGTATGGTATTATGTTTTGCGGTAACTCTTCACATTCTCAAAGGATATTTTTAGCTCAGAAACAAGTGCTTCGTGCTGTAAGTGGTGTTAAGTTGACAAACCTCATGTCGACCACTGTTCACTAGTCTGGGTATCTGGGTATTCTATGATTGGCCTGTCAATATATATATATATATATATATATATATATATATATATATATATATATATATATATATATATAGGGTGTTTCAAAAATGACCGGTATATTTGAAACGGCAATAAAAACTAAACGAGCAGCGATAGAAATACACCGTTTGTTGCAATATGCTTGGGACAACAGTACATTTTCAGGCAGACAAACTTTCGAAATTACAGTAGTTACAATTTTCAACAACAGATGGCGCTGCGGTCTGGGAAACTCTATAGTACGATATTTTCCACATATCCACCATGCGTAGCAATAATATGGCGTAGTCTCTGAATGAAATTACCCGAAACCTTTGACAACGTGTCTGGCGGAATGGCTTCACATGCAGATGAGATGTACTGCTTCAGCTGTTCAATTGTTTCTGGATTCTGGCGGTACACCTGGTCTTTCAAGTGTCCCCACAGAAAGAAGTCACAAGGGTTCATGTCTGGCGAATAGGGATGCCAATCCACCCCGCTTCCTGTATGTTTCGGATAGCCCAAAGCAATCACACGATCATCGAAATATTCATTCAGGAAATTAAAGACGTCGGCCGTGCGATGTGGCCGGGCACCATCTAGCATAAACCACGAGGTGTTCGCAGTGTCGTCTAAGGCAGTTTGTACCGCCACAAATTCACGAAGAATATCCAGATAGCGCGATGCAGTAATCGTTTCGGATCTGAAAAATGGGCCAATGATTCCTTTGGAAGAAATGGCGGCCCAGACAAGTACTTTTTGAGGATGCAGGGACGATGGGACTGCAACATGGGGCTTTTCGGTTCCCCATATGCGCCAGTTCTGTTTATTGACGAAGCCGTCCAGGTAAAAATAAGCTTCGTCAGTAAACCAAATGCTGCCCACATGCATATCGCCGTCATCAATCCTGTGCACTATATCGTTAGCGAATGTCTCTCGTGCAGCAATGGTAGCGGCGCTGAGGGGTTGCCGCGTTTGAATTTTGTATGGATAGAGGTGTAAACTCTGGCGCATGAGACGATACGTGGACGTTGGCGTCATTTGGACAGCAGCTGCAACACGGCGAACGGAAACCCGAGGCCGCTGTTGGATCACCTGCTGCACTAGCTGCGCGTTGCCCTCTGTGGTTGCCGTACGCGGTCGCCCTACCTTTCCAGCACGTTCATCTGTCACGTTCCCAGTCCGTTGAAATGTTTCAAACAGATCCTTTATTGTATCGCTTTTCGGTCCTTTGGTTACATTAAACCTCCGTTGAAAACTTCGTCTTGTTGCAACAACACTGTGTTCTAGGCGGTGGAATTCCAACACCAGAAAAATCCTCTGTTCTAAGGAATAAACCATGTTGTCTACAGCACACTTGCACGTTGTGAACAGCACACGCTTACAGCAGAAAGACGACGTACAGAATGGCGCACCCACAGACTGCGTTGTCTTCTATATCTTTCACATCACTTGCAGCGCCATCTGTTGTTGAAAATTGCAACTACTGTAATTTCGAAAGTTTGTCCACCTGAAAATGTACTGTTGTCCCAAGCATATTGCAACAAACGGTGTAATTCTATCGCTGCTCGTTTAGTTTTTATTGCCGTTTCAAATATACCGGTCATTTTTGAAACACCCTGTATATATTCTTTTGTGTCGTTTCTTGCTAACAGTATTAGCTTAAAACCAAGAATTAGCAGCTTTTACTCAGTTAATACTCGGCAGAGATCAAACCTGCATTTCGATCGCACTTCCTTAACTCATGTGCAAAAAGGTGTGCACTTTACTGCTGCATCCATTTTCAATAAGCTACACTCGAATTCAAAAATCTTAGCAGTAACTCACGCGCTTTCAAATCGAAACTGTAGAGTCTCCTCATGGGTCACTCCTTCTGTTGTGCTAAAGAGTTCCTTGAAAAATTAAGCTGATTCTTGTCGTATTGGTTGGTTGGTTTGGGGAAGGAGACCAGACAGCGTGGTCATCGGTCTCATCGGATTAGGGAAGGATGGGGAAGGAAGTCGGCCGCGCCCTTTCAGAGGAACCATCCCGGCATTTGCCTGGAGTGATTTAGGGAAATCACGGAAAACCTAAATCAGGATGGCCGGACGCGGGATTGAACCGTCGTCCTCCCGAATGCGAGTCCAGTGTCTAACCACTGCGCCACCTCGCTCGGTGCTCTTGTCGTATTGTTCAAATGGTTGAAACGGCTCTGAGCACTATGGGACTTAACTGCAGTGGTCATCAGTCCCCTAGAACTTAGAACTACTTAAAGCTAGCTAACCTAAGGACATCACACACATCCATGCCCGAGGCAGGATTCGAACCTGCGACCGTAGCGGTCGCGCGATTCCAGACTGTAGCGCCTAGAACCGCTCGGCCACTCCGGCCGGCTGTCGTATTGGTGATTGCGTTTACTTAAACTTATGGCTTGACTTTTTTCGAGTTCATAAGCATTTTATTTTTGTCTGTTACTACTATTATGTTGTAATTTCATGCACTGACACGTTCCATTACCTTGGAGATTTGCTCCTCAATTTGATCCTACGGAACTTGACGTGTAAGTAAAATAAATGGAGGACATCGTCAGAGACAGTGTTTCCCTACAGCTCCTGATAGGGTTGGTCTATTCTAACCGCCCGCTGCAACTGTTGGCAACTGGCACAGTAACGACACGTGGATGCTAAATGGGCCGTTTACGCTTAGGGCGCTCCCTTGACTTTTGCTTCGGGTCGCGCATGGTGTGGACAGGGCGGCCTTGAGCCTGCCAGCGGCACCTGCGCTTATTTATCGACCAAAAATACATTCTGTTCCGAAGATAAGTCTCGACAGTTTAGCCAACCAATGAGGACGATGGTACCATCAACCAATGAAAACGTTCCGTGCGAATCGACTGGTAATTAACTTTCACGTTTACCATAAATTTGATTGTCAGTAAATGATTTTATAAACAAAGGAAATATTCGCCACGAAACGGCTGGGAGTTGCGAAAGCCATAAACCGTACCAGTACTGTAAACTGTGTAACTTTGCGCATACTCCTTTTATCTTCACAAAGCCGTGATCCACCTTGACATTTATTACTTCGTGTTCGTTAATGTTGTAATGTGGAATTCATTGAATCTGTGAATATGGCGTCTATGGCAGCGTAAACATTGTGCACCAGTGAAATACGAAATGACTATTCGCACCCCCACAAAACCATTATATCAGAAGTCAGAAATCGATGACGCAGTTTTACAGTAGTTGAGGATCCAGCCATTTAAACATTGCTTTAGGAGCAACAATGAACCTCCACCAGATGCCATAAGCCTGATGGGTGTTATCCGAGACCATAAAGAATGAACTCGTGCCATATTTGATGTTTAGTGTGGTCACATTGCTCTTTTGAAAGTACCCTGCTGCTTAAATGAAAATTTTTATAGATTGCATTGTAGGGTATTGCTTATAGTTTATATATTGTAATATGTCTGTGTTGTGGGCACATTAACTGGTGGCAATTTATGCAGACACAATCTGTCCTCATAATTTAGCGCTAATTGCAAAAGAAATATTGTAGTGTTCCCTGAACCTAATGTCACGATTTGCTCTAAACATGGCTGGCAGAAAACTTGATCTTCGGATTTTCAGACTTTATCTTTCACAAGAAAATGCATATACGTTGTAAAGTTTTGGCTAGAAATTACTGTGTCCTTCACCTCACAAACGACTAGAACGCTTTTTAAGTTTTTTTCTTACACCGGCCGGCAGGAGTGGCCTTGCGGTTCTAGGCGCTGCAGTCTCGAACCGAGCGACCGCTACGGTCGGAGGGTCGAATCCTGCCTCGGGCATGGATGTGCGTGATGACCTTAGGTTGGTTAGGTTTAATTAGTTCTAAGTTCTAGGCGACTGATGACCTAGGCAGTTAAGTCGCATAGTGCTCAGAGCCATTTGAACCTTACACCGGAAAACAATTACGGATAGGGCAAGTGTGCTGTTCAAATTTTGTAGCAGTATAGGCTAAGTAAAATCCCTTCTGTTGGAAATAACATACTGATGTGTACAGCAGGCACTGTACTTAAAACTGACAGCAGTGAATAGTCTGAATGGACAGGTGTATCAGGATTGTGTCCAGTTTCAGAAAACTGTCTTACCTTAAAAAATCCTGAGAAAATGTAGCTTTTATGTAATGAGCTTGTTAGTCTACTCTGCAATCAAGGCCATTATGTGCTATTGCTTACAAAGTACATCGCAAATTTTAACTACACACAGTAATCATATAGATGTCCGTACTGCATGTAAAAAGATCAGTCTATGCAAACATGAACAGTTGGTGAGACCTGGAGAATGTGCTGGCCAGGTCAGCAGTCGAACATTTTCTGTATCCGGAAAGGCCCATACAGGACCTGCAGCATGCGGTCGTGCATTATCCTGCTGAAATGTAGGTTTTCGCAGGGATCGAATGAAAGGTAGATCCATGGGTCGTAACACGTCTAAAATAAAACGTCCACTGTTCAAAGTGCCGTCAATGCGAACACGAGGTGACCGAGACGTGTAACCAATGGCACCCCATACCATCACGCTGGATGATACGCCAGTATGGCCATGACGAATACACGCTTCACCGCGATGTCGCAAAACACGGATGCGGCCATCACGATGCTGTAAACAGCACCTGGATTCATCCGAAAAAATGACGTTTTGCCATTCGTGCACCCAGGTTCGTCATTGAGTACACCATCGCCGCCGCTCCTGTCTGCGATGCAGCGTCAAGGGTAACCGCAGCCATGGTCTCCGAGCTGATAGTCCATACTGCTGCAAACGTCGTCTAACTGTTCGTGCAGATGGTTGTTGTCTTGCAAACTTCCCCATTTGTTGACTCAGGGATCGAGACGTGGCTGCACGATCCGTTACAGCCATGCGGATATGACGCCTGTCATCTCGACTGCTAGTGATACGAAGCCGTTGTGATCCAGCATGGCGTTCCGTATTACCCTCCTGAACGCATCGAGTCCATATTCTGCTAACAGTCATTGGATCTCGACCAACGCGAGCAGCAATGTCGCGATACGATAAACCGCAAGCGCGATAGGCTATAATCCAACCTTTATCAAAGTCGGAAACGTGATGGTACGCATTTCTCCTCCTTACACGAGGCATCACAACAGCGTTTCGCCAGGCAACGCCGGTCAACTGCTGTTTGTGTATGAGAGATCTGCTGGAAACTTTCCTCATGTCAGCACGTTGTAGGTGTCGCCACCGGCGCCAACCTTGTGTGAATGCTCTGAAAAGCTAATCATTTGCATATCACAGCATCTTCTTCCCGTCGGTTACGTTTGGCGTATGTAGCACGTCATCTTCGTGGTGTAGCAATTTTAATGCCAGTAGTGTATTATGACTGTGATGGCAGAGACGATTCTGAACTGGTGGCGGCACTAAGTGACACAGGCTCTGCGTCACTCCAACACCTCCCGACGGACGATGTTAATGAGCAGGCTGCCGGTCCCGAAATACGGCTTTCTGCCGCTGATGGCTGCTGCTCTTCATCCCCAGTAAATCGGTGGAATACTCCGGTTTTTCTCGGCTAGTGTCACTGACCCTATTTCCGCCCTCGACGTAGACACCCTGGCGTGCTACAAGCTGCTTCTTGTCACGTCTTCTGCTGTGTGCTGAGCCAGTCATTGACACTGTGATCTCCTTCGTGTGTCTGAACTCAGTGCTACGCCGACCCAACTACGCCACGGTATCGTAGCACTGAACTGCGAAACCGAACATAACACGAACACACACATACCACTTCTGGCCCACAATATTCTCCACATTTTAAGTAACTTTACTACTGCAAAACTTCTCCCTTTAACTAAACCACTCTCACCTTTCGATACTCTACAATGGCAAATACAGTCACTATCTCAAGTTAAGATCCTTTCGAGACAATATTTTCAGAATACAGTTTGTCAAATAGTAACATGATTTGTGGAGCAAACACTTAACTACTGTTTGAATCAGCAGTTCCGAAACATCCTTATTTGTAACAACATTCACTCATATTTTTACTAAATAGCTCATGTTTTCCCCGTCCTAGATGTCTATGTAACATACTTGTAGATACTACATGCAAGATATTTGTTCAGTCAGAAACCTTAATTCAAGTGGCTCAAATGGCTCTGAGCACTATGGGACTTAACATCTGAGGTCATCAGTCCCCTAGAACTTAGAACTACTTAAACCTAACTAACCTAAGGACATCACACACATCCATGCCCGAGGCACGATTCGAACCTGCGACCGTAGCGGTAACACGGTTCCAGACTGAAGCGCCTAGAACCGCTCGCCACACCGGCCGGCTCAATTCAGGTATTGTACTGCTTTCTATTGGCGAGTAAATAGAAATAGTATCTCGCATACGTTCCGCTGAGCTCACCACTAACCGTTTACTATGGGAAAATACAGAGCGCAGTGTGCACTCAACACCAATAAGAACAACAATCAGGTTTTTCAAGTGCATAAGTACAGATTGCACAAACTTGTTCTATAGTGAAACAATACCTCTAGCAACAGTCATAAGGTGTCACTAATGCTTTGTTAGGAGTAGCTACTGCTAAAAAATATATGTGAAAAAATTTATTTTGTTTAGCGTAAGATTTTGGAGCTCCGCCTGCATGTCTTTGTATTTCATTATGTATTTTTGTATTTTATATGACTGTCTACCCCCCTCCCTCTAAGCTTGCCTCCCAACTTCGAAGTGTATTTTTATTTTTATTTTATTATGTCATGTATGAAAATATTCAGCGCAATTAGAGGATGCTCAAACTGAGCTATGGGGAAATACCAAATATACGTACTCCATATCACTGCATCTGTGTTCCCTTGAAAAATAGCACCCCAAATACTAGGAAATACCTATTTATCTAAATATTGTAAATAATTATTCGCTCTCACAGAGAGACGTGCTCGCAGTTCACTTTACATAACAAATACTTTTCATGCTGGATCCAAGCAGAGTCTGCGCGCCATGACGATCGTTACTTCAGTAATTTAGGTACAGCAATAATCCCTATAAAACGGGAGCAAGGAAAAAGATTAGCCCATGAGAACTGGTAGTGGTTATCTGTATAAAAACACATTCAGAAACTCTGTCTCGGTGACCCACAAGCTCTATGGCGTATGCCAAAATACGGCACACCGAGTCGCGAAGAATTCGCTTAGTGGCCACGCCACTACGACCTTAGGCAAACGGAAGCGCTGAAACACGTAATCTACCGATTGACGCCTGTCTAGACACCTATTGGTTTCTATGGTAGACCGAGTGAGCTTCCATCGAGTCTGACAACGTGGTTGCCGGCCGGGGTGGCCGAGCGGTTCCAGGCGTTACAGTCTGGAACCCTACGGTCGGTGGTTCGAATCCCGCCTCGGGCATGGATGTGTGTGATGCCCTTAGGTTAGTTAGGTTTAAGTAGTCCTAAGTCTAGGGGACTGATGACCTCAGAAGTTAAGTCACATAGCGCTCAGAGCCATTTGAACCATTTCTGACAACGTGGTTATTTACGCTACAGACGGGGCACGGTGCATGAGCGTCCGTTCTGCTGGAATTGCCAGTGGGCGCCTGTTGCTGCAGTTAATTTTTGAACTCTCCGGCTTTCGTTACTTTATTGCCGTGTTGTCAGACCTATTGTGTATTTCTCTCTTCTATCGATGAAGAGGTAGTCGGATTAATCGGGACTTAGCTCTCCAACAGTACTAAAACTATAACATTCTTTTCCAGCCACTTTATACCGAGGTATCGCTCCTCTCTTGTTACAAGGATCCGTCTTTCTTACTCTGGTCTTGCCGTAAGGCTTCAACAATGTCCTAATTAATTAAGTAAGTGTATGCCAGAAATTAAAGCCTTACAAAGATAGCGAGGGCTTCGTACTTCGGTAACACACGCCTAACCTGAAGCGGTATATACAGGGTGTTTCAAAAGTGACCGGTATATTTGAAACGGCAATAAAAACTAAACGAGCAGCGATAGAAATACACCGTTTGTTGCAATATGCTTGGGACAACAGTACATTTTCAGGCAGACAAACTTTCGAAATTACAGTAGTTACAATTTTCAACAACAGATGGCGCTGCGGTCTGGGAAACTCTATAGTACGATATTTTCCACATATCCACCATGCGTAGCAATAATATGGCGTAGTCTCTGAATGAAATTACCCGAAACCTTTGACAACGTGTCTGGCGGAATGGCTTCACATGCAGATGAGATGTACTGCTTCAGCTGTTCAATTGTTTCTGGATTCTGGTGGTACACCTGGTCTTTCAAGTGTCCCCACAGAAAGAAGTCACAGGGGTTCATGTCTGGCGAATAGGGAGGCCAATCCACGCCGCCTCCTGTATGTTTCGGATAGCCCAAAGCAATCACACGATCATCGAAATATTCATTCAGGAAAGTAAAGACGTCGGCCGTGCGATGTGGCCGTGCACTATCTTGCATAAATCACGAGGTGTTCGCAGTGTCGTCTAAGGCAGTTTGTACCGCCACAAATTCACGAAGAATGTCCAGATAGCGTGATGCAGTAATCGTTTCGGATCTGAAAAATGGGACAATGATTCCTTTGGAAGAAATGGCGGCCCAGACCAGTACTTTTTGAGGATGCAGGGACGATGGGATTGCAACATGGGGCTTTTCGGTTCCCCATATGCGCCAGTTCTGTTTATTGACGAAGCCGTCCAGGTAAAAATACGCTTCGCCAGTAAACCAAATGCTGCCCACATGCATATCGCCGTCATCAATCCTGTGCACTATATCGTTAGCGAATGTCTCTCGTGCAGCAATGGTAGCAGCGCTGAGGGGTTGCCGCGTTTCAATTTTGTATGGATAGAGGTGTAAACTCTGGCGCATGAGACGATACGTGGACGTTGGCGTCATTTGGACCGCAGCTGCAACACGGCGAACGGAAACCCGAGGCCGCTGTTGGATCACCTGCTGCACTAACTGCGCGTTGCCCTCTGTGGTTGCCGTACGCGGTCGCCCTACCTTTCCAGCACGTTCATCCGTCACGTTCCCAGTCCGTTGAAATGTTTCAAACAGATCCTTTATTGTATCGCTTTTCGGTCCTTTGGTTACATTAAACCTCCGTTGAAAACGTCGTCTTGTTGCAACAACACTGTGTTCTAGGCGGTGGAATTCCAACACCAGAAAAATCCTCTGTTCTAAGGAATAAACCATGTTGTCTACAGCACACTTGCACGTTGTGAACAGCACACGCTTACAGCAGAAAGACGACGTACAGAATGGTGCACCCACAGACTGCGTTGTCTTCTATATCTTTCACATCACTTGCAGCGCCATCTGTTGTTGAAAATTGTAACTACTGTAATTTCGAAAGTTTGTCTGCCTGAAAATGTACTGTTGTCCCAAGCATATTGCAACAAACGGTGTATTTCTATCGCTGCTCGTTTAGTTTTTATTGCCGTTTCAAATATACCGGTCATTTTTGAAACACCCTGTATATATACGTATACTTTGCTGCTTGTCGGTAGTGTTTGTGGTAATGTAGGCGATGATGATGATGGTGTTAGTAGTTGTACTTTTAGTAATGATGATGATGATGATAATGATGAAGTGAGTCATTTTGGTTGTATTAATGATAGTACATGTAGTGGTGATGAAAGAGAAAAAGAGTTAGATGGCACTGTGTATGTTGAAGTTAAGGAGGATGTTATTGATAGTCAAGTAGAAGAAGGTAATGACGTTAGTAGAAGATACGAAAGTCAGATTTTTCCAATGAAAGCAAACAAGTTATCATCAGCTGAGGGTAGCGTGAATGATTATTCTGAAGTAGATAAGATGTTAGAATCATTATGGAATTTATATGAAGACTATAGTCACCATGATAAAGTAAAGAAAGTAATTAGTATTATTTGTGAAGAGCTACACTCTGATTGGAAAGGTAGGAATAATTATCAGTCTTGTAGTAATGAAAATTTTAAAGAAAATAAACAGGATATGAATACTCTTCATGTAATTAAGCAAACTTCTGATGTGTTTCTAAACAATGTACAAGCAGGAAAGGAATGGTATCTGAATGACATGGGATTTAAAGAAATTGAGAAGGATTTGTTACATGAGAAAATAGTGGGCTGTCCTTACATTAAAATTAACATTGCAAATTGGGAAGGAGCATGTTTACTCGATATATGTGCAATTTCGGAAAAGTTCAGAAATCAAATTAAACACAGTGTTGAATTTGAAGAGTACCCTGTAGTAAGGATTAAAATCAAACGTGCAACTGGTAGACACAGTAAAATTGTGAGTGAACAGGCTTTGATAACTTTCACTACTTGTGATGTACAGTACGACCAGGGTTGTCTTGTAGGGCCAGATCTCAATGAGAGTATCTTGTTAGAAATGGACTGGATACAAAAGGTAAATGCAGACTTTGATTGGGAAAATAAGAGGCTAAAATTCACTAATCCAAAAACCAGTACAGAGCATGAGACAGAATTAGTAATACAGATCTGTGTAGAGTCAAATTTTCAAATCAGGAGGGTAATTTGTGCAGACGAAGGAATAGATGCTAATGAGGAAAATAATGAGGAAGAGTGTGATGAAAAACAATATAGAGAACTTGTAGCCAACAAACTTAAAGAAACAGGAAATCTGACTCCAGAGCAGGAAAATGAATTAGGCAATTTATTGTGGGAATATCAGGACATATTCAGAGATAGACCTGGTAAAGTAAAAAATTATGAATGCCAACTTAAACTCAAACCTCACGAGCCATTCTTTATTAAGCCTTACGGAATACCAATATCAAAAAGGAAAGCTGTGGAAAAGGAGTTACAGAAAATGGAAAAATGGGAAATAATTGAGAGAAGTAATGGTGAATACAATAATCCGTCAGTCACAATTTCCAAACTTGATGGTGGAGTAAGGCTTGTCTTAGATTCCAGGCACCTCAACAAGTATCTTGAGAGGGAAACAGATCATCCAGAAAATATAGATGAATTGTTGCACAAATTTGAGCATATGAAGGACATGTCAAGTCTTGATTTAACAGCTAGTTTTCACCAGATTCCGTTAGAATATCCATCCAGGAAATATACTGCATTTTTATATAGTGGAAGATGTTATCATTATTGTGTTGTACCCTTTGGCCTTAATGTGTCGGTTGCTGAGTTTATTCGTGCCCTTGATTTTGTGCTTGGTAAAGAACTACTGAATAAGTTGATTGTTTATGTGGATGACATACTTGTCACAGGAAAGACATGGGTGGAACATATTACTACTTTGAATGAAGTGTGCCATAAATTGAGAGGGGGGGTATGTCATTCAAATTAGAGAAGTGTAAATTTGGGGTTAAAAATTGAAATTTCTAGGACACGTTATCTCTGAGGAAGGAATTTCACCTGATGAAGATAAGCTTGAGCCCACTGCAAAATTTCCTGTGACCAAAACCAAGAAACAACTAAAATCATTCTTTGGGATGTGCAGATATTATAGAAAGTTCATCAGTACACAAGTACTTAATACACCAGCTTTAAACAACCTATTAAAAAAGAATACTATATGGATGTGGGACAAGGATTGTCAGAATGCCTTTGGTAACATCAAAAAACAGTTATGTAGCAGCAAAATTTTATACAGACCTGATCTTTCAAAACCATTTTGTTTAATGACTGACAGCAGTAATGTGTTGATGGAGTAACAGAACATAGGTCAATTGCATTTGCAAGTAGAACACTGCATAAACATGAAAAATCATACACTGTCACTGAAAAATAATTATTAGCAGTTTATTGGGCATTTACAAAATTCAAAAATTACCTGTTAGGCCACCAAATAATGGTTTATACTGCTCACAAGGCTTTGATTTATATCCAGGAGTGTACTTTACAGCATGGTATGCTAATCAGGTGGGCACTGTTTCTTCAACAGTTTAATTATACCATAAGACATATTAAAGGTGAGGAAAATTTAATTGCAGATGCCTTGTCAAAACAGTAAAAATGAAAACGGTAATGACGAATGTGAAAAAGGGTTCAGAATTACGTATCTTAAAGGGGTCAAGGATGAGAATGAAATCAGGAAAATTTGCAACGACATCTGTCGGTATCAAAATCATGATTCTAATTGGAAATTAGTTAAAAGCTATCAAGGGAAGGAAGGATATGAATAGGTTGATAAATATTATAAAGTTTGCAAGGGAATACTTCTCAGGAAAATGAATGTTGACTGTGATGTGTGGAAACTTTGTACCCTTTCCTTGCGCCATAGCGTGGTGGGGTTTCGGGTTCCGCTGAATAGGTCAGGAGTCCACTACACGCAACAAGCGGCTACACGGGTAGCAGCTGTTGTGTGGCGCGGGCTGGGCGGTTTTTTAGGTTAGATGGCCTTGGGCAAGTACAGAAAGGGCAACAGCCTCAACGGGTGCGGGGCAAAGTCAGGACATGCGGGGACCAAGCAGCAATCGGTATTGTAATTGTCAACTGTCGAAGCTGCGTTGGTAAAGTACCAGAACTTCAAGCGCTGATAGAAAGCACTGAAGCTGAAATCGTTATAGGTACAGAAAGCTGGCTTAAGCCAGAGATAAATTCTGCAGAAATTTTTACAAAGGTACAGACGGTGTTTAGAAAGATTACATGCAACCGGTGGTGGAGTGTTCGTCGCTGTTAGTAGTAGTTTATCCTGTAGTGAAGTAGAAGTGGATAGTTCCTGTGAATTATTATGGGTGGAGGTTACACTCAACAACCGAGCTAGGTTAATAATTGGCTCCTTTTACCGACCTCCCGACTCAGCAGCATTAGTGGCAGAACAACTGAGAGAAAATTTGGAATACATTTCACTAAATTTTCTCAGCATGTTATAGTCTTAGGTGGAGATTTCAATTTACCAGATATAGACTGGGACACTCAGATGTTTAGGACGGGTGGTAGGGACAGAGCATCGAGTGACGTTATACTGAGTGCACTATCCGAAAATTACCTCGAGCAATTAAACAGAGAACCGACTCGTGGAGATAACATCTTGGACCTACTGATAACAAACAGACCCGAACTTTTCGACTCTCTAAGTGCAGAACAGGGAATCAGTGATCATAAGGCCGTTGCAGCATCCCTGAATATGGAAGTTAATAGGAATATAAAAAAAGGGAGGAAGGTTTATCTGTTTAGCAAGAGTAATAGAAGGCAGATTTCAGACTACCTAACAGATCAAAACGAAAATTTCTGTTCCGACACTGACAATGTTGAGTGTTTATGGAAAAAGTTCAAGGCAATCGTAAAATGCGTTTTAGACAGGTGCGTGCCGAGTAAAACTGTGAGGGACGGGAAAAACCCACCGTGGTACAACAACAAAGTTAGGAAACTACTGCGAAAGCAAAGAGAGCTTCACTCCAAGTTTAAACGCAGCCAACACCTCTCAGACAAACAAGAGCTAAACGATGTCAAAGTTAGCGTAAGGAGGGCTATGCGTGAAGCGTTCAGTGAATTCGAAAGTAAAATTCTATGTACCGACTTGACAGAAAATCCTAGGAAGTTCTGGTCTTACGTTAAATCAGTAAGTGGCTCGAAACAGCATATCCAGACACTCCGGGATGATGATGGCATTGAAACAGAGGATGACACGCGTAAAGCTGAAATACTAAACACCTTTTTCCAAAGCTGTTTCACAGAGGAAGACCGCACTGCAGTTCCTTCTCTAAATCCTCGCACAAACGAAAAAATGGCTGACATCGAAATAAGTGTCCAAGGAATAGAAAAGCAACTGGAATCACTCAATAGACGAAAGTCCACTGGACCTGACGGGATACCAATTCGATTCTACACAGAGTACGCGAAAGAACTTGCCCCCCTTCTAACAGCCGTGTACCGCAAGTCTCTAGAGGAACGGAGGGTTCCAAATGATTGGAAAAGAGCACAGGTAGTCCCAGTCTTCAAGAAGGGTCGTCGAGCAGATGCGCAAAACTATAGACCTATATCTCTGACGTCGATCTGTTGTAGAATTTTAGAACATGTTTTTTGCTCGCGTATCATGTCGTTTTTGGAAACCCAGAATCTACTGTGTAGGAATCAACATGGATTCCGGAAACAGCGATCGTGTGAGACCCAACTCGCTTTATTTGTTCATGAGACCCAGAAAATATTAGATACAGGCTCCCAGGTAGATGCTATTTTTCTTGACTTCCGGAAGGGGTTCGATACAGTTCCGCACTGTCGCCTGATAAACAAAGTAAGAGCCTACGGAATATCAGACCAGCTGTGTGGCTGGATTGAAGAGTTTTTAGCAAACAGAACACAGCATGTTGTTATCAATGGAGGGACGTCTACAGACGTTAAAGTAACCT
The DNA here is from genome assembly GCF_021461395.2 of Schistocerca americana. NCBI lineage: Eukaryota > Metazoa > Arthropoda > Insecta > Orthoptera > Acrididae > Schistocerca > Schistocerca americana. Next base: position 102,336,865 of record NC_060125.1, on the reverse strand, counting down.
CTGGCGTGCCACAGGGGAGTGTTATGGGACCATTGCTTTTCACAATATATATAAATGACCTAGTAGATAGTCTCGGAAGTTCCATGCGGCTTTTCGCGGATGAGGCTGTAGTATACAGAGAAGTTGCAGCATTAGGAAATTGTAGCGAAATGCAGGAAGATCTGCAGCGGATAGGCAGTTGGTGCAGGGAGTGGCAACTGTCCCTTAACATAGACAAATGTAATGTATTGCAAATACATAGAAAGAAGGATCCTTTATTGTATGATTATATGTTAGCGGAACAAACACTGGTAGCAGTTACTTCTGTAAAATATTTGGGAGTATGCGTGCGGAACGATTTGAGCCGGCCAAAGTGGCCGTGCGGTTAAAGGCGCTGCAGTCTGGAACCGCAAGACCGCTACGGTCGCCGGTTCGAATCCTGCCTCGGGCTTGGATGTTTGTGATGTCCTTAGGTTAGTTAGGTTTAACTAGTTCTAAGTTCTAGGGGACTAATGACCTCAGCAGTTGAGTCCCATAGTGCTCAGGGCCATTTGAACCATTTGGAACGATTTGAAGTGGAATGATCATATAAAATTAGTTGTTGGTAAGGCGGGTACCAGGTTGAGATTCATTGGGAGAGTGCTTAGAAAATGTAGTCCATCAACAAAGGAGGTGGCTTACAAAACACTCGTTCGACCTATACTTGAGTATTGCTCATCAGTGTGGGATCCGTACCAGATCGGTTTGACGGAGGAGATAGAGAAGATCCAAAGAAGAGCGGCGCGTTTCGTCACATGGTTATTTGGTAACCGTGATAGCGTTACGGAGATGTTTAATAAACTCAAGTGGCAGACTCTGCAAGAGAGGCGCTCTGCATCGCGGTGTAGATTGCTCGCCAGGTTTCGAGAGGGTGCGTTTCTGGATGAGGTATCGAATATATCGCTTCCCCCTACTTATACCTCCCGAGGAGATCACGAATGTAAAATTAGAGAGATTAGAGCGCGCACGGATGCTTTCAGACAGTCATTCTTCCCGCGAACCATACGCGACTGGAACAGGAAAGGGAGGTAATGACAGTGGCACGTAAAGTGCCCTCCGCCACACACCGTTGCGTGGCTTGCGGAGTATAAATGTAGATGTAGATGTAGCAATATATTGAAGTGTTAATTAAATATGTGCATGAAAGTTTTGCTCATTGTGGGGCACAAAAATGTATTCAAAAGATTCAACAGAATGTATATTTCTATAACATCACCCGAAGAGTTAGGAAACAGTTGACAACTTGTGATCGGTGTCAAAGGGTGAAGGTCAGCAATCAGACATGCAGGGGATATATGCAGAACATCTTGCCTAAGGAGCAACTAGAACCCATGGCTGTAGACATGTATGGCTCTTTACCTACAGCTGAAGGTGATTTCTGTTACATATTTGTTGTGGTGGATCTGTTTTCAAAATTTACCAATTTAACCCTCTAAAGAAAGCATCCAGCAAAAATATTGTCTTGAAAATCAGAAAAGATTATTTTGCGAAAGTAGGAAAACCTAAACGTATATTATCTGATAATAGTGCCCAGTTCAAATGTAAATATTGGAAATCTTTTGTTGAAGATGAAAATATAAACCATATTTTGATCTCAGCCTACCATCCATCAAGCAATCCAGCTGAACGCTACATGCGAGAAATAGGGAGATTATTCAGAACATATTGTAACAAAAACCATGTAAGTTGAATTGATTATGTAAGTTGTTTTGAGGATGTATTAAATAGTCTACAGCACTCTTATACTGGGTTTAGTCCATATGAGATCTTGTACCATAAGAAACCTCCAAATCTTATAAATGAGTTAATTGAATTTCCAGCTTGTAAAGCTATGGGCCCACAAGAAAGAGAGGAGTTAGTTAAGAAAGTAATGGAAGAGCAAGGGAAATTGAGGAAAAACAGACATGTCAAAAGACTTAAACCAACTAACTTTAAAACTGATGATTTGGTGCTTGTTAAGACACAAGAGAAATCTAAAGCCATCAACAGTGAACTAAAGAAATTCCTTGATATATATGTTGGCCCATACAGAATACAATCTATACACCATCCCAATGCATTCAGATTGGTATATCCAAGATCTGGAAACTTGTTTGGCCTACAAAACATAACTGAATTGAAACTGTATAAATGTGTAGCTGATACCAAGAAGGATTGATTTCAGAATGTAAAGAATCCTCAGGAGGACACAGAACCTTTCAGTGTCAAGTGAGTCACGAGCACTAGGTCTCCTAGCTATGTAGCATTATACTTCCTTTTCACTTTCAGATGCTACATCTTATACTCACCTATAAAGCTATTCAGAAAAAGCTATCTCTAACTATCATACTATCCATTCTACATAGAATAAGTTTTGTACATAGTAGAATAACACATTGAAATTTTAATGCTTGTATATTGATAATATGTATGTTTCTATTCTCTTACAAAATTTGCAAGTTATGTAAATAATTCTAGGCTTAAATTTCATGCTTGATGATAAAAGTATAGGTATCACATTAATAAATAGCCTATGTGTCACTCAGTTTTATGAAAAAATAAGATTATTATTACTGTCTTTTGATAAATATCAGATTATAGTGCTGTATGCAGTAAGTGAAGCAGGCAAAAAGGAATACAAACGTCTTAAAAATGAGATCGGCAGGAAGTGCAAAATGGCTAAGCAGGGATGGCTAGAGGACAAATGTAAGGATGTAGAGGCCTATCTCACTAGGGGTAAGATAGATACCGCCTACAGGAAAATTAAAGAGACCTTTGGAGACAAGAGAACGACTTGTATGAATATCAAGAGCTCAGATGGAAATCCAGTTCTAAGCAAAGAAGGGAAAGCAGAAAGGTGGAAGGAGTATATAGAGGGTCTATACAAGGGCGATGTACTTGAGGACAATATTATGGAAATGGAAGAGGATGTAGATGAAGATGAAATGGGAGATATGATACTGTGTGAAGAGTTTGACAGAGCACTGAAAGACCTGAGTCGAAACAAGGCCCCTGGAGTAGACAATATTCCATTGGAACTACTGACGGCCGTGGGAGAGCCAGTCATGACAAAACTCTACCATCTGGTGAGCAAGATGTATGAAACAGGCGAAATACCCTCAGACTTCAAGGAGAATATAATAATTCCAATCCCAAAGAAAGCAGGTGTTGACAGATGTGAAAATTACCGAACTATCAGTTTAATAAGTCACAGCTGCAAAATACTAACACGAATTCTTTACAGACGAATGGAAAAACTGGTAGAAGCGGACCTCGGGGTAGATCAGTTTGGATTCTGTAGAAACACTGGAACACGTGAGGCAATACTGACCTTACGACTTATCTTAGAAGAAAGATTAAGGAAAGGCAAACCTACGTTTCTAGAATTTGTAGACTTAGAGAAAGCTTTTGACAATGTTGACTGGAATACTCTCTTTCAAATTCTGAAGGTGGCAGGGGTAAAATACAGGGAGCGAAAGGCTATTTACAACTTGTACAGAAACCAGATGGCAGTTATAAGAGTCGAGGGACATGAAAGGGAAGCAGTGGTTGGGAAGGGAGTAAGACAGGGTTGTAGCCTCTCCCCGATGTTGTTCAATCTGTATATTGAGCAAGCAGTAAAGGAAACAAAAGAAAAATTCGGAGTAGGTATTAAAATTCATGGAGAAGAAATAAAAACTTTGAGGTTCACCGATGACATTGTAATTCTGTCAGAGACAGCAAAGGACTTGGAAGAGCAGTTGAATGGAATGGACAGTGTCTTGTAATGAGGATATAAGATGAACATCAACAAAAGCAAAACAAGGATAATGGAATGTAGTCTAATTAAGTCGGGTGATGCTGAGGGAATTAGATTAGGAAATGAGGCACTTAAAGTAGTAAAGGAGTTTTGCTATTTGGGGAGCAAAATAACTGATGATGGTCGAAGCAGAGAGGATATAAAATGTAGGCTGGCAATGGCAAGGAAAGCGTTTCTGAAGAAGAGAAATTTGTTAACATCCAGTATTGATTTAAGTGTCAGGAAGTCATTTCTGAAAGTATTCGTATGGAGTGTAGCCGTGTATGGAAGTGAAACATGGACGATAAATAGTTTGGACAAGAAGAGAATAGAAGCTTTCGAAATGTGGTGCTACAGAAGAATGCTGAAGATTAGATGGGTAGATCACATAACTAATGAGGAAGTATTGAATAGGATTGGGGAGAAGAGAAGTTTGTGGCACAACTTGACCAGAAGGAGGGATCGGTTGGTAGGACATGTTCTGAGGCATCAAGGGATCACCAATTTAGTATTGGAGGGCAGCGTGGAGGGTAAAAATCGTAGAGGAAGACCAAGAGATGAATACACTAAGCAGATTCAGAAGGATGTAGGTTGCAGTAGGTACTGGGAGATGAAAAAGCTTGCACAGGATAGAGTAGCATGGAGAGCTGCATCAAACCAGTCTCAGGACTGAAGACCACAACAACAACAGTGCTGTATGACACAAAATTACATAGAATGCATACAGAATTAAGAATATGTATATAATTTGCTGTATATAGTTCATGTCTAATGTTATTTCTTTGTTAAATTGTAATTGTATTATTCCTATACCATGTTTTGTACCTAATGCCTTCCATACGAGTACCTCCTGAAAAGAGTTCATTCCATTCCCAGCCTGTCTATATCACTGAACCTGACATGCTCAACCTGTGACGAAGGAAACACTAATATTGTGCACTAATGTTGCACTGTGCTATTGCAGCTAACAAACCACTTTGGACAGAGTAATGGCAGCCATGCAGTGGACGATACCATAGACTGATGTTAGAAAGATGCTGGCTGTGACCTACACTACCAACCCGAAGGATGCGACAAAGAAGAATTGACAACATAAAGATAGGAAAATATTTTATTTCATTTGTTGTTCATCCACTCATCCATGACTTGCATGTATAAATGGCTGGGGGGGGGGGGGGGTTATATAACATACCAGCCCCCACCCCCAGCTATACTATAATAGTCGATAGCCAGAATGTGTAGCCTGGTATCCATCATTTCAGTTATTAAGTATATTAAATTTAAGACACTGTGGAAGAGTGATTTATGATATAATGATATTATTTTGAGCAAAGACTGATATTTAAATACAACAACAAACAATTATATAAAATGTAAATGTGGAACATAGTAATAACTATGAACCATCAATTTTCAATCACGAATATAATAATCAGTATGTAATTCATTGAACAATAAGCAAACATAAATATTAATATCGTTATTCCTTTCGTTTCTAACATTCTGCGTGGTGTCTGTCTGTTGTTCTATGTCGTGTCTCCCTACCACTTTCGCACAACGACGCTCTGAGCGTGTTTTTTAGGGAATTGACAAGTTTGAACCTGGGACCTGTTGCTGGTAAGGAGATGCCAGACCACACATGACATGTAGAGTTCAGAAGAGTTCAGTGAGACTAGCGATGATATAACCAAATACTTAATGATTTCAGCGTCAGCTCCACTGCACTACCTGTAAAAGAATCTTAATACTAACTAAATTTAGTGGAAGGGGTTCAAGGCTTTCCTATTTTTAGTTAGCTGGTAAAATAACGTCGAAGAAGCAGTTAAGTTTACCATTGGAAATTTTATTCTACTAACAAAACATTGTTTATAAATTGCACTATTGATAAAAGGAAATGTTTTAATACAGGATGATAAAAACCAACTGCGTTCAACAAAAATGTGAACGAATATTCCCTGAATGGGTTTCCAAGTTCTACAGTGGATCGAAGGATGACCTATGCCATATCACATCTATAATCTAGGTTTAAATTAAGTTTCTCAAAAGAGAAAACTATCAAAATGGTCTACAGTGACCCTCAATTATCCTTAATTACTTATCTAACTTGTAAATTACAGTGGCTGATGTGGCTTCTCAATAATTATGTAACAGAAAAATCATCGCGTTTCAGATTTTGATTTACGTAGCAAATGTGAATACCATGAGTTTTAATTGACGATCGACACTAGTGTTACGCAAAACGGGGGTGTAACAGATGAGACTTCTGCAGTTCTGAGTGAAGCTTTATGCGCTGTTATGCGGCATCGCGTGAGTTCATTACCTTGTCGTTGGTTAGGCAGTGTCAGGGGGCGTCGGGCGACGCAGCTCCAGCCAGCTCGCCGTCTCCGAAGCAACTCTCTCCTAACTTCTCGTTACTCCAATTTACCGAAGTTGGTTTAAAAAAAACTATCTGGCTGTGTTTTCATTTGACCAATCAATTAATCTTAAGCTCCACCAACAAAAATTCTGTCTATCCAATGAGAAACGTTATACTTTTCGTGGTGGGGCAATGTTTTTAAAGTTTGCAACGTAACAGAGACGCGAAAAAGTCTCACGCTAAAACTTGCGGCTTGTGTGGCCCTTTTAGTGTTATCGTAAGATCTATACTTTTCTTCTGGAGGGCTCTAGCTTTTAACATGGGCTGGGGGGTGTTCCTAGCGGTTAACTGGCAACGTGGGTGTCCGTCCCTTATCGTAGGGCTTTCTAGCTTATCACGGTTATGCTCTCGGCTTCTGTTCTCGTTTCTCCCTTCGGAACTGCGTCTGTCTCACGGTGGGAAGGTATGACATGCATTTAGGCATTCTTGTGTTAGTCTGTGATATTCCATTTGCTCACTCGTTGCTCGTATTACTTTTGTTAATTTAATGTCACGATTTATTCGGAATTATGTGACATACTACTGGATTTGCTTATCACGTCAGGGTTTTCATGGAAGGTGTTGGATTTGCCTGACACCTTACACGTTAATGAACTGTAAATTGATCTCGAAATTCCTATTTGGAAAAGTTATTGTAACTTAATCCAAAAAGGTAGAACCAAAGCTAAAATTACGTTTCTCTAGCAATATGTAACTTCAAACCCAAATTTGTAAACCAGAGCTAATATCATTGCCAAAATAATTAAGTGATCATTGTCAGCACTCGTAATTAACTACATTACTTACGTTTGGACGCATGTTTCGAAATTTTACTATTGTAGAAAAATCAAACAGCTTGTGCATATCTAATGCAAATGTTAGGAGCATCTTCTGTACGGTAAATAATTTGTATTTTTTAAATTAACAAAACGTATTATTGTAAATAACTCATATTTACTTTTAAAGATTAAATTGTACGATTTCTAACCTGAAATTTTACGTAACAAAATGATATTTCATTTTGTACATATTTTCATTGTTAACCTTTTGTATATTTGTAAATTTTAATTGTAACTGTTAATTTCACGATACTGTAATAATGAATATCTGAAACACTCATTGTTTGTGAAATATAAATAGGGAACACTCCCATGCAGCGCTAGTTCAGTTCATTTCAGTTCTAGTTCAGTTCAGTGCTGTGAGTCTGTCTGTTTTAGTCTGTCAGTTGGTACTTGTGTTATCACTTTTGTTCTCTCCGTCAGCTGTTGTATTATCAAAGAGAATATGTATCAAATTGGATGTATCAAGGACTTTGGAATGATAAATGAAAGTGAATATAATTGACAAGACCTGGAATGTTATTAGAAGAAAACCCCAGACACCAGAACCAAGCAAGATACGTAAAATTTCAAAATAGTATTCATAACCACTACTTATCTCTACCCCAGGTGTAATAGATGTTGTTTTTTTTAAACATATATACACCATCATATAATTAATAAAGTAGTGGATATGTGATAATGTCACAAGTGTAATACAAGACCTTCATCTGGTCAATAGAGGCATTGTCAAAGAACTCCTCTGAGCAATTGTGCATTAATAGATCATTACAAAAAGTCAATAGAATTAGGTTACAAATTTTTATTAAAATCAGTAATATCGATTCTACTTGTGTGATGTTCAGTTTAGTCTTCTGCAGTCACCATACTCATGGTTCTGGCCGTCTGGGGGTGGGGTGGGGCGTGGGGGTGGGAGGTGCTTACATGCTGTAAAAGGTTGGAGAGCTGACAACACTACACCATTTTCTTGTGCCGTAGTCCCACGTTGGCACAGGGTCGACATGGTTATTAATGGATTTGGCATAGTTTGTTTAAGGAGTGGCCGGGTGCCCTTCCTGTTGGCACCCCTGTTATCCCCTGGGGCAGAATATGTGCACTCTAACTGTCCAGATGCCGTGTAATTCATGTGACAGTGAGTGGAAGTTTTCGAAATGTTTGCGAATCGCGTAAATGAGGTGGGACTTTGGTACCAGCCTGGTATTCATCTGGTGGGATGTGAGAAACCGCCTAAAAACCACATCCAGGCCGACAAGCACACCGATCCTTGACGTTAACCTGCTGCGTGGTCTCGATCTGTGGCTGGTGTAGATCTCAGACTTCTTTATCCCATTACTTCAGAATTATAATCTTGAATCAGTCTTCTATTTTAACACAATTACAATATTAACAACCCCAGCAAGATAGCAAAAAGCACAAAACAGGTTACCTAAATGTACGCACATGTCTCTATAGAGTTTAGACCATGACTGTCCATCATAAAAGCACTTGGCGAGAGCTTACAAAAAGTACTTTCAAGTATTTGAGCATTAGACAATATTACGATTTTTATATAAGTTACAGTGGTTATTATTTCATGTGTGTTGCCCACTTACATAATTATTTATATATTCATATTCTGAGAATTTCAATATAAATAATATAAAAAGCTGAAACTGTTGTTTGTACCCAGGAAGATGTCAATACCAACATTTTCCTAAACTTAATTTATGAAGTTAATCGAATTCTAATACTCTTGTATTAAGATAGCAACAGACGCTAACGGGCTTGCCACAGTGGTAACGCTAGTTCGGTCAGATCACTGAAGTTAAGCACTTTTGGGTTTGGCCAACACTTGGATGGGTTACTGTCCAGGTGTGCCGAGAGGTGTTGGCAAGTGGGTTGCACTCAACACTTGTGAGGTCAATTGAGGAGCTACTTGACTGAGAAGTAGCGGCTCTGTCACAAAAATTGGCAACCGCCAGGACAGCGGAGTGCTGCCCACATGCCCCACCATATCCTCATCCAGTGACGCATATCGTCTGAGGATGACACGGCGGTCAGTCGGTAACTTGGGCTTTCGAGACCTGTTCGGACGGAGGAAAATGGAGGGGGAAGAGAGAAACAATCTGTAACTACTGTTATCCGTGTGGGAAAAATAAAACTTGTCTGGGAAATATTTGTAATACTGACATGGAATTGAATCTTGCTAATGAACACGAGAACTCTATAAAATGCTGGCATAAATAAAAACTGACCTATGTCTTATGGCTACAAGTGTTCTGTACAATTTTTTACTGTTTTCATACCAGCTTTTGTGTGTTATAGGCTTGTTGATAGTATTTATGGTTAGGATCCATTAACGAAAAGGAAACTACGCTCTCTCAAAGTACTTTACATAACAACAAATGTCCAATGTTGGTTATTAAAGTATGAGTAGCAGAGTTATGTAAGGTCAGCCACAGTTAGAATCCTTACAGTTAGATTACCAGAGCATTCCGATACTGCACGCTGCCATTAACCTTTTCAAGATCATCATGTAATACTCATGACGTATTAATGATCTCCAACTCATGACATCATTGCTCCTATAAGTGACAACATCATACTTAGCAGTGGGAAATCGTAGTGCAATATTAAAGATGAAAGAGTCAATGAAACATCCAAGGCCACCGAAATATCCCAATTGTGTTAGCGGAAAGAATTAAAAACTCCTCCCCCCCCCCCCCCCCCCCTATCACCAACCAATAACAGTGTAGCACTCTTCTCCTCCAGCCAATATTTATGCAGTATTTAAAAGTCGAAGTTAGCGGAAATAGTCCAGTGTACTAGTGGGGAATTAAGAAAACATACTTCCCCTCCTCTCCCTTCCTCCCAATCTCCAACCAATCAAAGCGCAGCATTAAACGTCCAAGATGACGGAAACAAACGAATTGTATGCTGTATACCTCACATGCCTGTCTACAACCAACCAGAGTGAAGTGTTGTAAAATAGCCCAGCTGTACAAATTGGAAATTAAAACCCCACTACCTCTCCATTCATTATCTGCAGCCAATTGTAGCGCAGTATTAAACATCCATGATTGAGGAAATAGCACAATTGTGCAAGTAGTAACAGTGTTAAAATGATGCATAAAAATAGTGTCAAATTATATCATTTCCGACATGCATATCAAGTCACGCACTTTCCCCCTCCTTATTCCCAGCCACTCATAGCGCAGCATTAAAAATTGAAGATGGTGGAAACGTGTCAGAGTGCAGTATTAGAAAATAGCGCCAGATATGCAATAAAAATTTATGCAACATCAGCTTGAAAACCAGAAAAATATAAATTAATTCCTTTAAAGTAAAAGATATTCGTTATTTCCAACATAAAAATGTGTCAACTTACATTATTTATGGAGATATGCAAGCCGTTGTGTACTTTATACCCTTTCCTCTCCTCTTTCCTACCAGTCAGAACATAGTATTAAAATTATGCACCAGATATGCAGTAAAAAATTTTGTAATTCATAGCTTAAAGTCAAAAATATATCCATTATTTTGTGAAAGTCACATACCTATGGCTCAATATTATAGTGAAGCCACAGTTAAAGTTATTCATTATTACCTATACATACATATTATATCTGGCGTAATATTAAAATGATTCCAAGGCCAAAGATATGCGTTATATACGAAAAAATGAAGCCTCTATACATCAAAAACTCCATACTCCTACAAACAGGTGTTCCCTCTGTGTTTCGTATTTCATAAAAATACTGTACCTCTTAAGTACACCAGTGATAATCATTTCTCTCTGTTGCCTCTGACTTAATATAAAGATGAAGCCAAGGCCCAAGCAATCCGTTATTTACCTACACACATATATTCTGGCATGACATTAAACTGATTCCAGTCTCAAAGATACGCATTATACACACATACACACACACAAACACACACACACACACACACACACACACACACACACACATCTCTGTATTTCATATGTCAAATTCTGCACATCTTACACAGCTCTCTCATTCAAAGTAATCATTTCAATTTGTAGTGACATCTTTCATACAAAGTAATCGTTCTCTCTTTTTCGCTTGAAGGTTACCATTCCTCCTTTTTGTGGGCGCAATTCGCCCTTTTTGGTGGTCCCCATTCCCCTTAGCTGGCCACCAGTACCCCTAGATTTCCGCCTAGTAACACCTAACACCTAACGTCTAATACCTAACACCTAATGGCTAACACCTAATGCCTAATGGCTAATACCCAACAGCTAAAAGATAATGCCTAACCCTTAATGGCAAATGACTAACAGATAATGGATAATGCCTGACACATAATTGCTATTGATCACTGACCACCATTGGTCACTGACTATCTTTGTTCACTGACCATCGTTAATCACTGACCATCATTGATCACTTATCTTTAGCATCATTAATCGCTGACCAAACCATTCATCATTGGCAATCACTGATCAGCAGGTTGAGTATATGCATTAAAAGATTGTAATATTAGTGAACTATGACAAGAGGCAGTATCTCACACACACGTACACACACACATATGTACACCATTACAGTACCAACACCTAATGCCTCCAGTAACTGACTTCCATCTGGTGCTGGAATATTTATTGAGATCCACCAACACCTAACGTATAGCATTGTCGTACGTCCGACCGTTGTATCTGCACACTGAGTGTACTAATGTGTGAACACTTAGCGTGCAAATCGACAAAACATCTGAACTGTCTTCTCAAGCCCAGGGTGTCAAACCGACATTCAAAATAAATATGACCCTGGCCCTGTAAGCCAGCTAATATCAGGTACGGATTGTAACAAAAATCATTAGAAATGCTGCTGTCACGTACCTAGAATGCATGAATTAATAAAAGAGAAAGTTTGGGATCTATTCTAGAAAGACAAAGCAGGTATTCTCTTTTTTATTCTAGATATAATTTATCAACTGTTGCTTTCAGGGGTCAAGTGATAAACAACAATCATGTTCTATTGCTTTTGACACTTAATAACAAAATATTGAAGTCTTGAACATATTGAAATGACGATTATTAAAATCGTTATCTCTACATATGAAATTTTGTATCACAGGAAAGAATGATTATTAAAAATCCTCATAGGCTCATTTAAATCTACATTGTCATAACTGGTCAATGCACTGAGTTTATAGGGAATAAATTTACTTTTTGAACCAATGAAATAACTCTCTTGTACTCAATGTGAGGGTGGTTTAGTATTCTAGCTTTTAATATTCAATCCCCAAAGCATACGCAAGTTGGAGTGAGCAAAATCTATACTCAACATTTACTGTGGTCTAATTCACGATTACCAAGCGGCATCTGCAACGTCGTTGCCTCTGTCCTGGATCTGAAATGCCAATTCCCTACTCTGGTCTTGACTGAATTCACTCAGTCGCAACTTTCCTGCATTCTGTAGAACGTTAATCTTTTCCTAGTCGAAGTAATGGCTATTGCACACTCGCTGTGGGTTGGAGTGATGTGCACAATTTCTTTGCCCGCAACAATTCCCGCAGGAATAATTAAAAGCTTTGCTATCTGTCGCCACGATACGTGAAGCGTATCGTCCTCACTTTGCAGAAAGCAGAGCTCTGAACGCTCTTGCTTCTTTCCACATATTTGTGCGGTCCGCCGTGAGACAAGTGATAGAGAGAGGTAGAGATTTTAGGTCTCAATATACTTTTATATAATGGGGATCTCCCCACCGTGTGGCGTCTGTATCGCCAAGTATGGCTTCAGCTAATCATCGTCTCACTAAAGGTGAATACATTTTTATTTTTCTTGCTGGGTCGCAGCCTAGCCCTGTTAATGACGTGCAGCCACTTACCCTCGGTCCCAGCCTTATTAACGTTAAAAGGAATAATGTATTGTTCTGGCGTTATCCTTTTCTGAACTGAAGCTCGCCGTTCTCTTGCTAAATGGGAGATTTATGATATCATTAACCACCTGCTCAGTTCGTCTCCAAAATGCATTTCGCTTTAACTTGTTTGTTCCATGACATTGTCCATATATTGGTAGATATTGTTTTGTTAGTTTTCGGTACATGAGATTAACTGCAACTGATTTTTGTTGATATAATATAATTATTATTTTCTGAGGATCTCATACTATATCGTCCTGTCGCTATGGATCAAGCTCACGTAAAGTCCATAAAATCCGGACGCCTTACAACATCTAATACCTATCACTTAATGCATTCTACATATGTGGACAATGCCTGTAAAATTTATTACGAACAGAGTTAATACCAGAGAAATAATAAAACTTCATGCACGATGAAACAGTTTTTCAAAAGTCTCATAGTTTATGACATCATGTTTCCTAAACCATGGTTCATACAGTGATACAATGTTGTACTTACATTCAGCGGCATACGTGCTTAATGTCTTTAAAATGTGTCGCAAAGACAGATAGTAGCAAAGGAGTAATAAATTGTAACGGCATGCCTCATACGGTACTGTTACTGCATGAACAGCGTGGTTCTTACCTCCAACAGTGACTGTAACCTGACAGTAAGCTATATGTGGACCGAGTTCGGTTGAAATCGGTCCAGTGGTTTAGGAGATGTTCAACATAGATATACACACACACACACCAACTTTTGTAATATGTATGAATTACAGAGGGGCAAAATTTTCCCCTCCATTAGCTAACATCCATCTGATGTTAGAGTACTTTTTAAGGCCCAGTAAACCCTAACGTCTAATGCTGTCAGAAGTGCTATAAATTGAGACATATGCTTGTAATCGGTTTAGTTGTGACAGAGCACTGTAATTGTCAACATGTATCTCAATTCATTTGGACCAAAGAGTAGTCTTAAGAGCCAGGTATGAAATTTCGAGGAAATATCCGCCGCCATAAACTGGCATTCCTGCAAAACAGACAAGCTGGAGTTCCTGTTCTGTACTGGAAAATGTATTTAAACCCATTTCTCAACGGAGACATTTATTCCGGAAGAAGCTAGAACATGAAAATAATGTATTTATCAAAGCAGAACGAGAACACGACTATGATGGTGATGGAGGTGAAGAACAGACAAACGGTCAACTGGCAATATCTTTCCTTGTTGAACGAAGAGACAAAAAGATTGGTATTGCATACAAAATTAGGTTTGAACCAACAGCAAGTGTGTGGATGATTGGTGATTCATGGGTAGATGTTGATGAAGGTAATTTAATAATTCACAGCGTAAGATACCCAGGAACAGCAGGATTGTATAATATGTTGTTTAAAATTAAAGCTTCTGAAAAGTTACACTCCACTTCAAAATTATAGTAGAATTCTCAAGGCTACTAATGCTCATAAGTAAAGCTATCTCACCTAAAAACAAGTAACAAAAAGATATATGCGTTAGTTAAAATTAATGGATCATTATTAAGAGGTGATGATAACATACGTACCTGCGTAGGAGAGAACCCAGTTCCAGACCCCAGTCCAGCTGCGCGATAGTTCAATGGCTACCAATCGTTTTGTAACTTGTACATCTTGTTGAATCGTGGATACTGGGGCAGCTAGTCAAGGCGACATGGTCAACCTGGACGGTAAATTGACTGCACCAGCGACGAAGAAGAGCCGTCGGTGAAAATGACTACTATTACTTGATGGGGTGAGTACAAAAGCTTGTCTATCCTTTGTTTGGTAGTCACTGTATCGTTGTTGCAACGCGAGAATACTTATAGTGCTGCTTCACACGCGGAAATGTCCATAAGTTTATCATAGTTTTGATTCACATGTATCAGATTATGGTTTTACACGTACCAACATATATGTGTCCATCATTTTGCCACTAAGTGAGCCACATGCAGCAATCCATACGTGTCCATATAGGTGTCTTTACAATGCAGAGTAACATAGGTAATGCTAAAATCACTTATCAAAAAAAAATTATTTACAAAATATACATAGTTTTTTTAACTACTGTCCAAGACCTAACGAAAGTCGTGTTTGCTATTCTGAATGGTGTTTCCGTAGCACATTAGATTTTATATGTATTTTAAATCTTATTCTTTCCCTTTTCTTATTGTTCTATAATAGCCTTATTTAGTTTCTCTGTTCATTTACTCCGTTACATCAATAATCAGTACCTCTTTCACGTGGCAAACAGTTCACGTTCAAAAATTCATCGAATAGAAATCGGGAAAATTATTCATATTTCCTAGGCTGCCTTTGTTCACAGCAAATCAGATTTACATCGCGTTTCGGTAAGCAACCTGCAGATACGCATTAACCAATGAGCCACGATCGTCAGTACACACAATATACACACGGCAAATCTTTTGAACCAGTTTCTAAATTTCTTCCCCTACCGGGTAAGGTAGAAAGGTAAGAATGCTAAAGAAGAAAACAAAATCACGCCACGCTGACATAGCATTAGAATATAAGCAGATTATCTCAGTTCTCTACTAGGTATCTTAGTATCGAAGGTTTCTATGTGATACACGTGGCATAGGAATAGTCTCTCTAAGTTTCTCCAACACAGGACCTAATTATCATTATAAATGCATCTTTCTTGACCTGGTTGACTCGTAGTAATAAATAAATTAAAGTTGCTCTCCAGTTGCGAGTACCATTACTCATTTCTTTGTACGTTAACTATATGTTGCTGCTTATACTCTGTGTAATCTACAGATTACATTCTATCAGTTTACATCGTACGTCGTTCTACCGACAAAATATCAATCCTTTGAAAGCTTAACTTAGGTTATTACTTCACATATACGGGAATTCTGGTCTGAATGAGGAATTTAAAGAAAACCTTTACTATTTCGTAAAAGAGAGATTTTCCATAACTTAAAACTAAAGTAGCAGGTGGCGCTTCGGCACATCCCTACTCAGTTCGACAACTGCAGCCTTCTATGGCTCAAGAAACTTAAAACTAACTTAAAACTAAGGCAAATTTTATTTTCCAAATACGCAGTGTACCTTCATCAATCACTTCATATCCTTCAAGCTCCATTATTACTTTGCGTCCACCTCACTCAAATGCAGAATACATGTACATGGTGTTGACTCATATACTTTCCAAACAAATCACACTCTTGTTTCAAGTTGCAGCTTAACATAATAAATGATTTTTTAAAATGTTTTTCATGGTACTTCTTTAGGTCTAAATGGTGGTAAAGTCCTTTTACACATCCACTGACTGGATTTGCCAACATAGAACTGACTATGACAAACGGTCCTTCGTATAGGTGTTGCCACTTACTATTTTTAGGTAAGATGAAAGATGGTTTGAAGTGTGTCGTCAGAGGGACACGCTCGTTCAAGCGATACGACAGAACTTTATTGGCATGCTTGTCAAACGCCTTTTTTCTTAAATTAGCATGAGTTGTGAGAGTGATCAGGGCTTGTCTTATTATCTAGCTTGACTTCTGGACCTTGTATCCTGGGGATAGAATCAGTCCATTCATTGTTTATCTTTCGCCTCGAGATTAGTTCTGAAGGTGTGAAACCGGTCGAAGTGTGTGGAAGGCTATTTACAATCTCTTCAAATGGAGTAACGAAATCGACCCACCGTGTTTGCAGGTTCGGTACATAGGTGCTAATAAAACGATTAAATTCTTTGAAGATTCGTTCTGTCGGGATACTTTGGAGTCTAAATCTTGAAATTAGAATCTGTCTAACAGCATTACTAGCAAGAATCTGTCTCCACTCTTTTCCAACGAAGTTTGAAGCATTATCAGACAACATGGTTTCCGGCTTACCAAAACGAGGAAAATAATCCTTTTCTATTCGTCTTATTAAAGATTTTGCACTGGAAGACATCATCGCGTATAAACGCACGTGCTTAGTGAAGAGGTCTAGCAAAACAGCAAGGTACTTAGCACCTCCTCTTCCTCTAGGAAGTGGACCCGCATAGTCGAGATTAACTATTTGGTTAGGACGCTCAGTGTAGATAGGATTCAAAGGTATGACATTCGAAAGATTGAAGAGCTTTGCCCTCTGACAGATTAAACAAGTGCTTAGCAGTTTATGAATTCTCTAATGCAGATTGGATACATAGCAGTAGGCAGAAATCTTTCTTTTAAACTTCTCAGGACCATAATATCCCCAGAATAGGTGATTGCACCCTATGAGATATTCAACGTACAACGTACAAACACACCTTTGCTCCGTCAACATAGATGTACGATGAAACAAAACACCATTGTGTGATTTATAAAATTTCGACAAACGATGATTGGGGTTGTCTTGTAGAAGCTGTTTGACTCTCTTCCATTTACGGTCGCTTTCTTGCAGAGTACCCATCTGACGGCAAAGACGTAGAAAATAACTACGATTCAAGGGATCTTTCATGAGAAGTATCTTGCGATTGGAAACCTGTTCTACAAGTTCCGTAGGCTCCGGCAGACCTTCCGGCATGCGTGACGATGCATCTGCAACGATGTTGTTCTTGCCCTTCACGTAAACAATTTCGAAATTGTACTCCTGTAGAAATAGGCACCATCGAGTAAGACTCAGAACTTACACGAAAGAAGAAAACTAAGAGCTTGATGGCTGGAATACACTTTGATGGGATGACCATAAATGTAATAATTGAAACGGCGGAACGCCCATACAACTGTCAATCCTAACTCCGTAACAGAGCACGATCTCTCGCACTCCGTCAGCATACGACTGGCGAAACTAGTATCCTAATCTCCTCTTTATCTCCAGTTTCCTTTGGCTGGAACAAACAAGCGCCCAAGCCTTGAAATGAGGCGTCACAAGAAATGCAGAATTCTTTGATATCCGGATGACTGAGGACATTGCTATTCAGAAGAGCTTGTCTGACTTTGTCGAAGGCTTTCTGGCATTCAGAGGTCCATACCCAGTGAACTTTTTTCTTTAATAGATTGTGAAATACTGGATTTTTCATGGATTGATTTGGTATAAAGCGACGAAAGAAAGAAGTTAATTCTAGAAAACATTTTAATTAATTGTCTTTTGGTGCAGGGCACAGGGAAGTTCCTCATAGCAGACAGTTTGTTAGGATCAGGAGAAATTCCCTCAGAGGAGATGATATGACCGAGGAATTTTACTTCTTTCTTTGCAAACTTTGATTTCTGTAAAATGGCAGTAACGCCAAAGTTAGCAAACCTCACGAAGATTTTCCGAATCAAGTCAAGAGGTTCCTCCCATGAAGTCAAGGCTACTAAGAGATCATCGACATAGTTATTTCGTCCAGTAAATCGTGACATAAGACATGGTCAAGAGCGGCAATAAAGACACCTGAACTAATATTCTATCGAAAGAGTACACAGGAAATTGATATGACCGACCCGCAAAGATAAAAGCCGTGTACTTCCTTGAAGATGGCGACAACTTCACCTGCCAATAGCTGCTTCGAAGGTCGATGGAAGTTAGAAATTTGATACCATAAAACCTTTGCAGTTGCTCCTCCAATGCTTCCGGTCGGGTACACACAGGAACAATAATTTTGTTGATGTTCCTAGCGTCTAGAACAAGCCTAACACTTCCGTCCTGTTTAAATATAGACAATAATTTGCTCGAATATGGAGAGTCAGAGGGCTCAATTATTTTCCAGTTTAACATTTCTCGGATTTCCTGTCGTACTGCTTCCTTGCGGGATTGCGGAACTGCATAGGTGGTTTTACAGTAGGTGCTGTGGGGCTTAACCTTCACGTCGAATACATAGTTGGCTATGATTCCCGGTTTCTTAGAAAACACATTGGTAAATTGTGTCAACAGGTCGTATAGTTCCTTTCTTTGTCGGTCACCTAAACCGTCAGATTCATTTGCCTTCGCCAGTAATTCTTCATGTGTCGGTAATAAAGTCTTCGTCCGCGTCTCCTGACTCGTCTAAATAACTGAAATATTGTTGTCGAGCTGTAAGATTGAGGAGCTTTATGTTCGTGGCTGGACAACTTAACTTTGGTCCTCATAAGTCGAATGACTATACTCTTATCACTTCATCTGAGAGTACATGTACCTTCATGCAAATCTATGACGACGCGATTCTTACGTAGACACTCCATTCCTAGGAGGCAAGGTACCAACAGATTTTTAACTGGAAGAGTACATGGCACGGTGTCTGATGCAAATCTCGCTGGTACATGAATTTGTAGCGTCACGTTTTGAACTAAAGAGCCTACAGCTCCGGATACAGTACACACTTCTACTGGCAATGACAGAACATTTGCTACATAACACACTTTCTTATACACACATAGAGATAAAACATTGATTTGGCACCAGTATCTACGAGGGCTATCCACAAAGTACATCACGTTTTGGAATTAAAAATAAATAAAGTATTGGAATTTTTTTATTATTATATATAGATGAAAGCCACACTTAAATACTACTTTTCTACAGAGTTGCCATTTAAATTAAGGCACTTATCGTAGCGACGGACGAGCTTCGAAATTCATTCGTCATAAAATTCGGCCGCCTGCGCCTTCAACCACGTGGTTACCTCTTCTTGAAGCTGTGCGTCGTCATCAAAACGCTGCATAGACAACCACTTCTTCATTGCTGGGAATAAGTGGAAGTCGCTCGGTGCCAGGTCGGGACTGTACGGCGGATGAGGAAACAACTCCCACTTAAAAGATTCGAGAACTTCACGAGTGGCATTTGCCGTGTGGGCCCGGGCGTTGTCGTGAATCAGCAAGATCTTTGAGTCCAACTTTCCCCTGCGCTTGTTTTGTATTGCTCTTCTGAGGTTGTGCAGAGTTTGGCAATACCTTTGAGAGTTTATTGTAGTGCCTCTTTCCAGGAAATCCACAAAAATCACACCTTTTCTGTCCCAAAAGACAGTCGCCTTCACCTTCCTTGCCGACATTGTCTGCATGCATTTCTTGGGTTTTGGGGGGGAATTTGTGTGCCGCCACTGCATTGACTGCAATTTTGTCTCGCAGTTAACATGCTTAACCCATGTTTCGTCACCAGTAACGATGCGATCGAGTAATGAGTCGCGATCTTTCTCGTAAGCGTCCAAAAACGTTAACGCTGCAGCCATTCGCTGATTTTTGTGAATCTCTGTCAAGATTTTTGGTATCCATCTTGCACAAAACTTGTGGTAACCAAGCTTTTCGGTAATGATTTCGTGCAACAAACTTCGTGAAGTTTGTGGAAAACTCATAGAGAGTTCCGTTATTGTGAAATTACGGTTTTCACGGACCGCGGCATCGACTTTTTCGACAAGTTCGGCAGTCACTATGCTGGGTCTTCCACTTCGCTCTTCGTCGTGAACGTTAGTTCGGCCATTTTTAAATTTTATGACCCATTGACGCACTCCACTTTCGGTGATTATGTTGTCCCCATACACTTCACAAAGCTGCCGATAGATTTCTATCGGTGTACAGTTTTTTGCAGTCAGAAACCTTATTACAGAACGCACTTCACACTTCGCGGCATTTTCAATGAACACTGACATTTCAAATTGTCACAGTAACTCAACGGAGTACAGCACGAACCTCTCACTTAGCACGGCAGGATGCCGACTGAGCGGCGGAACGCCATGACACCAAGATGGCCGCGCTAGCCCCGCCCCTAACGGACACAAACGAAAACGTAATGTACTTTGTGGATAGCCCTTGTATTATAGCGACAAGTGGTACATCATGAATATGAATCATAGTGGCTGCCTGAACCTGGTTTTCCCATAAATCCTCACCATTCAAAACGTCATTCTCTTTCAGCAGGTCATCCTGTAAGTCACAGTCATTGTCATATCATATAAGGTTGATTTGTCCTCTAATGAAATCGCCCCAAACATGTTCCGCAGCTTGCCCAAGGAGGTAAGAAAAAGAAGCTGCTTTTAGTTTTCCGCATGTTCATTACGTTGAATTTCGCTCACAATTATCTTTGAAGTACGGGCGGTATGCTCGGTATGAAGTTTGCTTCCATATTCCACATAAACTGCGGGCTGTTTGCCGGAATTTCAGCCGAGATTTTGTGTGTTAGCTGGTTTGCTCGGGCATAATAGATGCGAGAATTTTGAGGTTCGTGATTTTGAAGTTGATTGTTGGTAAAAGGCGGCGGACTATTCCTAAAGTTTGGAGCATACCGTTGTTTGTCTTGCTTGGAAGGATCTTGAGCATTGTTCCCTTGAGAACAGTGCTGGAATCTAGGCTGGTTACCGTACTGCTGTTGGCTGTTGGTGTTAATCCAACCTCATTTTCCATTGAAATTATTATTATTATTGCTTTGGCGATCGTTATTGTAGTAGTAGCGATCATTGTAATTAACCGCTGAATTACCGTATTGCTGTTGTGTTGTCTGATATATGGAGTGATACCTGTTTTGATTCTGGAATTTATGTTTCTGCTTGATACGGTAGCTATGACTTAAGGATCATAATTACGTCCTTCGTGGAAATGGGCGTCTCCCAATATTGTATTTTTCGCAGATATTTCTCGAGGTACCTATGGAGACGAGCACTTCTCGTATTAAACGGTTCAGCATTATATACATCCTTTATGAGGCGTTGTTGTATGCCTGAACTCCAGAATTTGTTCAGAAGTTGTTTTTCGAAGTCACCGTAATTATTACATCTGTCAATCACTTCTGTTCCCCAGACAGAACCCTCTCCTTCAATGTAACCTATTATAAAGCCATACATTGCTTGTCATCCCAGCTCTCGGGAAAGACGCCATTAAATGACTTCAGAAAAACCATTGGGTGGATGTTGCGTTTCTCTGGCAGAAAAGGCTGGAATACGCGGTGCCTGAGAACGCTTTCTTCTTTCATAAGCATCGACAAGAGTTACTTGATCATTCTGGTTGTGTACTAACGGGTTCTTACTGCTGTGACCATGAACAAGAGGAGAGAATTTTACACGAGACATTGGATTGTTATTGTACTTATGTTCTGAAGAAAGCAAGTGTGAATACCCACTTCTATTGTCATTAGGAAAATCATTGACTTGTTGTTTCAACTGCTAGATTTCCTCAGTGAGGTGTCGTTTCCACTCGGGAAGATGTCGGTGAAAAACTCTACGAATCTCTCCTAATTAACTGAGAGGCGTATCTCCTGGAGCAACTAAAACTTCAACTGTGGCTGACTTAACGGCTTCTTTTAAGTCTAGTTGAACCTTGTCTTCTGTGTACCGTTCTATTCTACAAATTCTTTTCCTATCGTGGAACGAACGTTTGCGGCAGCATTATTCAGCCTATTTTCAATGTTTATTTCGGATAGCGCCTGTGTCAGGTCATTGACCTGGCCTTGCAGGGTGACGACATTGTCTGCAAGCTTGTTTACTTTAGTTACGACTTCAGCGGACTTCTTTGAGACTTCCGTTGTAACTGACTGGCAACTTTCGACTTGCATTTAGAAATCTTTGTACATGTTACCTAATGTGCTCTCACACGCATCTACCTTCTGCAGAATACCTTCTATCCTTTCATTAACTTTAGTACATAATTCCGCGATACATTCCACCGTGACTGTCCTTATTCTTGCTTCTAAGTTGGCATCAACATTATCTAACAGAGTTTTCATTGTACCAGTAACAGAGGTCAGATTACCAATGGTGGTATTTAGATCAGACCATTTTCGCTTTGTCTCCTGTTCCGTTTGTTCCTTTTCCTGTTTTTTCCCTTTGTTCCTTTTCCCTTTCTTTTTCTTCCCTTTCTTGTCTATCGCGTTGTCTTTGTAATTTATAAATTTCCCTTTCTAGTTTCTCCAGTTCTCTTTCTTGAAGAAAAATTCTCGTCATTTCAACCATCGAAAATTCTCCCGCTTGCTGTGACAATGATTGCTGTGACGATACGTCACGCACACTAATGTCGTCTGCCGTTCTCCCCATTCGCGAATCGGCTCTCCTATTCCCGTTCGCGAACGTCGTGGGTATGACTTGACAATTGTGTCATCGCCGTCATCCACACTGTCGGCTTGCGTCTGTCATCTGCCATGCTAATTGTAGTGTCACCACCAGACACCACACTTGCTAGGTGATAGCCTTTAAATCGGCCGCGGTCCGTTAGTGTACGTCGGACCCGCGTGTCGCCACTATCAGTGATTGCAGACCGAGCGCCGCCACACGGCAGGTCTAGAGAGACTTCCTAGCACTCGCCCCAGTTGTACAGCCGACGTTGCTAGCGATGGTTCACTGTCTACATACGCTCTCATTTGCAGAGACGACAGTTTAGCATAGCCTTCAGCTACGTCATTTGCTACGACCTAGCAAGGCGCCATATTAAGTTACTATAATTACTTCAAGAATGTATTCTGAACAGATAATATTGTGAATCATGTACCGTCAAAAGCGACGTTCATCATTAATGGATCAAAGTTAAGTATCAAACTGATTACGTCCGCTTTCTGAATTCTCATTCCTTGTCATGTTCCAGACCTCACGTCAGTATAGTTCTTCCCTCTTCACGCCAGCGTGCGTGAGCTAAAACGCGTGCATTTCGGCCTCCACTCGTAACATGGTGTTGGCTCTTCTGCTAACACAAAACTTATTTTCAAGTTTGTGACGTAACTGCTCAAAGAAATCGTTTGCGGCACGCCAAACGTCAACTCTCACAAGGGGAAGGCCTCAGACACGGCCAACCGATTCAGCTCAAATTTGGCAGGTCACTTGTGTAGAGCCTAAAACGAAGGACTCTAAGATATTTTGGGTCAACACCCCCGTGTTTTTGAGAAAATCACCCCTAAAGGTTGTGACGAGCAATCGACTCAAAATTGGAGCGATCGATAGATAATTGTAAATAGAGCATTTTTCATCATCAGGTACGGGGTCCGATGCTGAGAGAGGTGGCGCAGTGGTTAGCACACTGGACTCGCATTCGGGAGGACGACGGTTCAATCCCGTCTCTAGCCATCCTGATTTAGGTTTTCCCTGATTTCCCTAAATCGTTTCAGGCAAATGCCGGGATGGTTCCTTTGAAAGGGCACGTCTGATTTCCTTCCCAATCCTTCCCTAACCCGAGCTTCCGCTCCGTCTCTAATGACCTCGTTGTCGACGGAACGTTAAACACTAACCCCCACCACGGGGTCCGAAAACGAATACTTTTCCAGAAATCGAGGAAAGAAACTTTTACAACTGCCGCTTCAGTATTCACACGGTAAACGCTAGTCCCAGACTGCGCCGATAGCGCAACGGCCAAGGTAACTGGCTGGAAATTAAAAAACCCAGGTTCGAATCTCGAAGAAACCTAGCGGATTTTATTCTTTTCGTTTGTTTTTTTCCATATCTCAATTGATAGGGATAGGAGAGTAAATAAGGTAAGTAAATCAGTAAGGAATGATAATAATAAGGTAGGCAAACTAATTTCCCAAACGCCGTGAGTTAGTAAAGTATTAAACTTTTAAGCCTTGTCACATGAAAACAACTCCGAGTAAGAGTGCTGCGAATTCCTCACGAGGATCACAGATAGCCAACCGCGCGACGCTTGTTTACAGCGAGGCACGGGACAGAACGCACGCGGGGAGAGTTAAGTTGGCCGGCCGGGGTGGCCGAGCGGTTCTAGGCGCTACAGTCTGGAACTGCGCGAACGCTACGGTCGCAGGTTCGAATCCTGCCTCGGGCATGGATGTGTGTGATTTCCTTAGGTTAGTTAGGTTTAAGTAGTTCTAAGTTCTAGGGGACTGATGACCTCAGAAGTTAAGTCCCATAGTGCTCAGAGCCATTTGAACCATTTTTGAGAGT
The DNA here is from genome assembly GCF_021461395.2 of Schistocerca americana. Lineage (NCBI taxonomy): Eukaryota > Metazoa > Arthropoda > Insecta > Orthoptera > Acrididae > Schistocerca > Schistocerca americana. Next base: position 102,312,250 of record NC_060125.1, on the reverse strand, counting down.
TAAGTTGTCCCGGTTGCCTCTTCGTCTTATCATAGTTGTGAACCTGGAAGAGTGAAGGTGTCCAGCACGAGCCTTATAGAAGTCAATAGAAATAGTAATTTTCCGTCATTAGGCTGCCGCGAACCTCGCGGATACATCGTTAATGCGCCGAATGAAATACGTTTTGTGAATGAATACAGTGTTCTTCCGTAAGTAACATATGACGAGTACTGTACGTAGTTTGTAGTAATTAGTTCGCTTGTTTATGCCGTAGTAACTAGTTATTATTTGTTGTGTCATATCTTTCAAGTGCATAATCTGAATAATGGAGGATGTAAATCCTTCGACTAGCGCTGTAATATACAGTATAGTTGGGAACCTGTCACAGACGATGGTAAGCGGAAAGTTACTGACGTTGTGTTTTGGTTTGTAAACGTGTTGCAAGACAGATACATTACCAATGCATTACCGGAAGCAGGCAGTTCCGGTTCTCGGCGTTCCAGATTGATAGGAGCGGCTATCGTCGTGCGATTTTTGGAGCTGACGAACGAAATGACTTTTGTTGATACTGAAGTACTATACCATGAAGACGAAGCAGAAGGTGATTCAGTGGAAGATATCCCGACTAGTGAATCGCAAAATGGTCATAACACTTCGGAAATCTTCTCGTCACTGGGAATATGTGCTTCATCTGTTCCCGATGAGTATTACGAACCGGTTATCAAACGATTGAACTACGGCGCTATACCCCTTGAAGTAAAAGTGAAGGCGATAGCGCTAGCCAGGAATCATCCAAATTGGAACTTACAAACACTGCAAAAGAGTGGAGCAACAACAGCCCTGAAAACGAAGGAGAACTTGAAATTGTAGGAAAGTGATATCGTTAAAGGAGGGACAAGATACGACAAATATCAGGCTATAAATAAGTGGACATACGACCGATTTGTCGAATCTCGTTGTCGCAACGAGAATGTAACATCGAGAATACTTCAGGAGTGGGCTGCAGGTGCAGCTCTTCAATATACTGCCAACAAGGATTTTACGTTTGCTGCATCATTGTCTTGGACAAGAAATTTCAAATCGGAGTATAAAAGTCGTCAACGGCACGTCACTAAATACGTCTCTCATAAGGAGGTACAAAATATAGAGGATATACAGAAAGTGGCGGCTCTTTTCAGCACGCAAACGGCGTAACTTATGACCAGTTTTAATCGTGATTACGTGATCAACACCGATCAAAAAGGGTGCGAGTATCGGGTGAACATTCTACGCACGTTATCGCATAAGGGATAAAAACGAACCCTCGTCGCAGTTCGTAAAAACAAACTAACACATTCGTACATGGCGCAATATGCCATCACAGCCTCTGGAAAAGTGTTGCCTAAGGTTTTCCTGTGTTTACAGCAAACGAATGTTGCATTTGGTCCTCGGGTAACGGAAGAGGTCAATCGTTTAACCGACTCATTGAAAAATGTTTACATTACCTGCTCCAAATCCGGGAAACTGACAAATGCGATTCACAGAATATTTCTAGAGAAATACTTTTCAAACCATACGTTTCTGATAACAAGTTTTGTCTAATAGTGGATTCGTGGAGTGGACAAATTAATACTACAATAGACGACACAATGTATGTAGATGGCGAGGGTCAGCCGACGTGCACAGTAAAAGTAATACCGCCAAACTGTACATCTGTGTGCCAGCCGTGTGATGTTTATTTCCATCGCCAGTTTAAAAACTTTATTTCCAGGCTTCAGAATTGCAGTGTGCTTCTGGAAACCCAGCGGGAATTGCACAACCGCACGGATGCAATAACTATTCACAGTGTAATCCATAACCAACTTTCAGAACCGATTTTTCAGGCAATGATATCGTATGAGTGGTACGCATCAAAATTAATTCCCGAAAAAGACACATTTTTAGATGTAAACCAAGTTTGTTTTCCGCTGACTCTTCGCAAGGAACAGTGTGGCTGTCGAAAGACTGCATTCATTAGATGTTCTTGGTGCCATGAGTATATTTGTTTCGAATGTTTATATGACAAGTACTATCCATCTAGTTGTTCGAAGAAAAGTGAGGACACGTAACAGTGATTGGAAGAGCCATGGTAAAGTGACCTGGAGTAACATTTTAGTTGTTTACTATCCCAAGAGGTTTGAGAAATTTATTTGCGTAACTTACTATTATCATTCCTCATTGATTTACTTACCTTATTAACCCTCCTATCCCTATCAATGTGAAAAAAATACAAACAAAAAGAAGAACAGCAGCTAGGTTTCTTCGAGATTCGAACCCGGGTTCTCCTATTCCCAGCCAGTTACAGTCTATTTTTTTCATTTTGTTCGTCGTTGATCGTTGTGTTTGGTCGTTGCGGACGTCACATGACATCCGTTCAAGTTCGTTGATGATCCTTCCACTCAGTTTTTTTTATATTACAGATGCCAACCAAGCTTTCTGACCAAACACGCTGAGCTACCGTGCCGACTTACCTTGGCCGTTGCGCTGTCGATGCTGTCGCTGACGAGCGTTTACCATGTGGGTGCAGAAGCGGCAGTTGTAAAAGTTTCTTTCGTCGATATCTGGAAAAGTGTGCGTTTTCGGACCCCATATCTGATGATGAAAAATGCTCTATTTACAATTATCTATCGATCCCGCCAATTTTGAGTCGATTGCTCGTCATAACCTTTAGGGGTGATTTTCTCAAAAACACGGGGGTGTTGACCCAAAATATGTTAGATTCCTTCGTTTTAGGTTTTACACAATCGACCTGCCAAATTTGAGCCGAATCGGTTGGCCGTGTCTGAGGCCTTCCCCTTGTCAGATGCGCACGCTGCGACGCTTCCTGATAGTCAAATGTCACACTGCGGTAGCTGACAATTGCAGAGCTATACCGGGTAGAAGACAAGATGGTACCTAGCTTCGAAAATAACTGACAATCACCTACTAGACAATGAATCCTACTATTATGGCATCCATCTTGTGTTCTTAACCGTGGTAACATTGAAGATGCCAATAATGCTAGCAAATAAACTTTGCATGTAGAGATTGATAAGAAATGAATTCTAACTACGTAGATAAGCAATTCTGCAAGGAAACTGACAGCGATAGGACAAAATGAAGCAATAAGAAAATAAATTCCGGAAATTATTTTTTTGTTTATTTTATACAAGACGCGAGATTTTATGCGTAATGTAAACCGTACTTACATCCGTCATTTTGCGCACTGCTGTTATTTTTCGAATTTTTTAATACTTCCACGGTTTATAGCTTCCTGATGTCCACCAGATGCTGTCATGAAACAATAAAAGAACAGATTAATTTCTTTTTATCAAGTCCCTGTTCGGACGCCACATCTAGTATGATAAAAAGAAATAAATAAAATATTGTTATATATTTTTTCATTTTTAATCTAATACTTATATAGGTGTTGTATTTCATACTAGAATGTCGTATTCCCAGTTTGGCACAGCTTTGCCACGTCCGTCTTCTGTTCGGCTCCTGATCGTTGTCAGGCTTCTATTATTTGGAAAAGAACAACCCGAATTCCTTCACGTAATCAGTATAAATTTTATAATTACCTAAGTGACCTTTAACAATGAACAATAACAATTGCATTTGCAAATGAAATCATTAATAAATGGGGCGGCTATGAGTTGTATAGAAAAAAAGGAACGGACTTCTGTCTACGACCATGATGCCGCAGTATTCTCTGCTGTAGTAAAGGCTGATTGACATGAATAAAAATAATATGAAGTGGAGGTAAAAAAAGGAAAAGAATAGAATAAGAAATCTAGTAAACACTAAATATATCCAAATAATTCTCACAAGCAATTAGGGCTTATTTATAGACAGTATAACTTCACATAAGTAATTTTCTGACTGTTCAGCCTGCCCTGTGATCGCTTCTTGGTTCACGTCTCTGTCACAAATTACACTCATTATCTTTCTCTTTCTTTCGATGCAATTCTTTCACTGTTTAACACTTTTATAACAATAACGTGCCGATTTACAGTATCGAACATAAATTACTTGAATGTTACCAGTTAATAACTGTTGTCTGCACGCTGGCAAGACCGCTCATTTCTATGGCTCAAATCGAACCTTTTTTACCCTTTCCCATTACAGGAAGAAGTGCGATAAAATCTGAAGATCTACAAGAATTTTTACCGTCATATTTTTTATTTAGATCGAAGCGGAACGCTCAGTTCAGCTTCTGTTAAAATGTTTCTCTGACTGCGTAGTCGATGTATTAACGTTTGTGCTAGATGCGCATCATTACAGTTACGTAAATTATATAAATCAAATGTCTTTCAAAGAATAGGTCGCATCTTATAAGTTTATCATTTAATACGTAGCTTGGTGAATGCCTTTCCAAGTGTACTTATAGCTTTCATACGACGGAAAGCCCAATAATATTACATCGCTTCCCGCGTGAGGAGTAACGATTCTGAAAGATCCTTACGACTCACGCGCAGTCGTAATATTATTGGATCCACGTACTTAGTGAATGAAGTATTTAAGCATCTCTCCTAGTAGGGAGCGAAACAAACATAACATAAGGAATATAGAGGTATATGCGTTTCACATTAAGTAGTCAAAATCATCACAGTTGCTTGATCATTAACAAACTTGGTTTTGGCTTGATGCCATTATAAGTGTTCAAGGATTTCACATAGGTTCCTTCTTGCGTATTCTCAAGAATTACTTTCAATCAATAGGAACATTGAAATACTAACATAGATACAAATACAAATGCAAATACACATACATATATACACAAATAATGACAAGACGAATAGAAATTAGTTTACAGGAATTCATTTGAAGTATTGGTGCATTTCTGCCAATTTTGAACAGAACATAAAACTTTTATAAGTCTTTCTCACAGCGACGTCACTCTTCACTTTGTGGTTGGGAATATTTCTTACGAACTCGGGTAATTTTCACAGGGGAATTCTTTCATCACCTTTCACTTTTCACTGCACTATAACTGGGATCACCTTTTCACATTCTGGTGGAAAACACGGAAATGATTATTAGGCATCTTAACATTTAATATATTAAATACAGAAGTATGTGTGTGTCTACGTTTACAATGCATAATTTTTACCATAGAGGCATTTTTATATTAAGCCGGAGGTGAGTGTGTTTGTATGTGTGTGTGTGTGTGTGTGTGTGTGTGTGTGTGTGTGTGTGTATGGGTAGGTAAATAATGCAAAACTTGCATTCTGGCTTCATTTTACTATTAAGTCAGAGGTACGTGATTTTCACGAAAATAGTAAATATCTTTGACTTTTAAACTGAGGGTTATGTAATTTTTGGTGTATCTAGCACGTTGTTTTAATACCACACTTTGATTGATTGGAAATAGACTGCGAGGGAAGTGTACGTCTGAAATAATGTAACTGGGCATTACTTTTATACTACGCTCTCATCGGTTGGAAAGAGGAGGGCGGTAGGGTATAAAGGAAAATTGCTTTGTTTCCATCAGCTTAGGGATTTTTCAGTACTGCGGTGTGGCTGGTTGGAGATAGTGAGGAGAGGAGAAGGTGACAGTGCATTTAATTTCCATCAGCAAAATTTTCTAGTACTACGCTCAGATGGTTGGAAAGAGGAGGGGAGGAGGGATTATAAAGCATACATTTGGTCTGCGTTTGCAGTACTACAATATGATTGGGATGGGGAGGGACGAAAGGGGGGAGGGTTCTTAATTTTTCACCAACACAATTGTGCTGTTTTCTAATACTAAACTCTGATTGGTTGGAAAGAGGATAGGGAGAGGGTATAAAGCACAGAATTGATTTGTTTCCGTTATTTTGTTTAGCAAAAAACAAAAATGATGAGAGGGAGAAAGAGCTTGACCTGATGTGTGCGTCAGAAATAACGTATTTTGGCACCCTTTTCACTCACTATTTTATTGCTATGACCTAACTGGTTCAGGCTTTAAATTTATGAACGACACTGACACAACTGGACTATTTCTGCAATCTGGGATTTTTAATACTGCACTACGACTGGGTGGGGATAAGGAGGTGGAGAGCGCTTTTAATTTCCTATTTATGTAATTCGACTATTCTCTAATATGAGATAGAGAGCAGGACCCGTGGGGCTGGAGATAAGAATGCGTCATGGCTTCCCACTGCAGGAATACGTCATGACCCTGAAAACTTCAATGACTCTGTGCCAGGTCAAAGTGGGTCAGAATGCCCAGACAGCTGCACTGTAAGATTTCTTGCTGCGCCACAACATACACTGCTATACTATTCACATGGTGCAGTGATATTTGGTGTTCAATGCACGTGGAATTTGTAAGTACCTAATCAGTGACCTACTACCGTTTTTGAGTTTAGGTGTATTTGGTGACTGGATGAATCGGGTGTTCAAGTAAACGTCATCCAATGACGTCAGATGATTGAAGAACCGGAGTAAATTTTGACTTGCGCATAGGCTTATAAAGATTCTATGAGCAAGAGAACCACAAGTTTTCAATCAGACTGTGATGTGTTTTTTAGAATTACGTTACAGGTCAAACTTTTCGCTCACTTTTCACAAATACTAAGTGTACCCTCCATTAGATGCATAACAAAATCCAAGTAGTTATCAGATTCGTACTTTACTTTCACAAGTGTGCCTTGGAGATACTGAATTCACTGCTGCTATGCGACGTCACAGTTTCCCCGAAGTTGCTATAGCTGGAGGCACATGGAGTGTTTCATAAATTTTGGGCGCTGCAGTCTGGAACCGCAAGACCGCTACGGTCGCAGGTTCGAATCCTGCCTCGGGCATGGATGTTTGTGATGTCCTTAGGTTAGTTAGGTTTAACTAGTTCTAAGTTCTAGGGGACTAATGACCTCAGCAGTTGAGTCCCATAGTGCTCAGAGCCATTTGAACCATAAACTTTGGTGGTCAACAGTGCAATTCCAACATCCATATGGCCCTTACTGCTGATCCATGGTTGAGGCAGCTCACCGTTCCTTCGTGCAGGTGCCAGTGTGGTGATGGTCCATCCTGCTGAAAACAAAATTTTACGCTTTATAACTTACTGACACCTTCCAGTTGATAGGTGTCATTTCAGTATTAATTAACTGCCATATCGTTGCTCCCGAGCTGTTACATGTGAGCGAGCACCGATGTTGTAAGCTGTATCGCAGGGTTAGGTTATCATCTCTGGTGTACGCGTAGGTGAAGTAGCAGATAGTTGTTAGCTCCGTTAAAGTGAGGAAGCGTTTGTAATGTTATATTTCTCATGCAGAGATTCAATTTACCGATGAGGTTTGTTCAAAATGGCTCTGAGCACTATGGGACTTGACTTCTAAGCTCATCAGTCCACTAGAACGTAAAACTACTTAAACCTAACTAACCTAAGGACATCACACACATCCATGTCCGAGGCAGGATTCGAACCTGGGACCGTAGCGGTCGCGCGGTTCCAGACTGTAGCGCCTAGAACCGCTCGGCCAACCGGGCCGGCCCGTGAGATTTAATGCAGATGATTATATAACGGTAACTGATCTGAGGAAGGAGGAAGTGTAATGGAGTCTTTTATTTACTTTGTAACCTCCCCACAAAAAAATGAAAATGAACCAAGAACCATGAGTCATGTGTAAACTCCCCACACAAATATAAAAAATGAAAATGATCCATGAACCAACCACAAGAAAATATTTTATAAGAGAAACCAAAAAACAAGCGTAGCCTCCGCACAAAAATTAGTTTTAATATAACCTCTGAACAAAATTAATTTTAATGTAATCTCTGAACAAAATTGGCTCCCATTTATGATCTCTATGCTGAAATGCATTCACATTTAATGTAACCACAAAATTCAATTCCTAAACGCGCAAATAATAAAAAAAATTCAGTAACCTGGTAAATTTTATGACGACAGCAGCGCTGCGCCTCGGCCCTGTATTCTGAATAAAAAAGCAAAAAAATTCTTACCTCAATAAAAACTGCGAATAAATATCTGCTCTTATGTAGAAATTTTTGGCACAGCTTCGTGCAATGCTGGCGTATATTTTTTTCTGATTCTTGGCAGGAATGATCATGCATTGGAAATATTCTTTAAATTGAAATGAATGCTTTTCTTTCAAAAAATTACTTTATATTATAGAAATTATTATTAGAGGCATTTTTTTAAAAAGAAATTAATGACAGTTAATATACATTACTAGATATGCGCAAGGCTGCTTCTTTACCTTCTACAATAATACTCATCCTCCAGAGTCCCAACCAGAGGAGACTGCCGACACGCGCAGGCACCCGCCGACCGACTGTCGACTACTGCTTACTACAGCTTACTAGCACGGACTGAAGACTACAGCCGACTGGCACGGACTGACTACTACTGCCGACTCGCGACAAGCAACAACTAACTACATACTGCTCTCTGGTCAGAGATTCTGCCATGCCTCGCCCATCGCCGGCAATGCATACGTCTTACAACTTGAAGAGGAATTATAAGGTAATTTTTTTTGAAGCCACTCTTTTTTATTACAGCGCCATTTTTTACCAACCTTTCTCTTACAATTTTTAACTTATCATTGTTTTTTTTTCATAAGTAGAAAAGGAACCAAGTGTGTTCCGAAAATACTTCGATTTGCAACTTCGATTGTTTTTTTTATTCAATCAGGGTCAACTTATGTCATTCCGAGACAGATTTTTCTGTGTTGTGTATCAGTTTTAGTTCTGGGATCTGGGATCAGTGTTGCAAAACTAATTATTGTAGGTCTTATGTCAAAGTTCATTATTCATGCAGTTTATACTGTTCAAAATTCCTGCAGTCAGATTATTCACTTTACCAGTATTATAGGCATGCCTTCTCATTGCGACAGTCCAGTTTTCTATTACGATCTATTATTACTTTAGCCGGCCGGAGTGGCCGAGCGGTTCTAGGCGCTACAGTCTGGAACCGCGTGACCGCTACGGTCTCAGGTTCGAATCCTGCCTCGGGTATGGATGTGTGTGACGTCCTTAGGTTAGTTAGGTTTAAGTAGTTCAAGTTCTAGTGGAATGATGACCTTAGAAGTTAAGTCCCATAGTGCTCAGAGCCATTTGAACCATTTTTTATTACTTTTGCACAGCTCTTATTATTCAAAGCAATCAGTGTTATTTTTATTATTTAAAGAGAAGTTTCACAGTGTCTGTAATCCCTAACTCGCATAGTATACTTCCTACAATTAGTACCAAACGCGTTTCTCCTTTAAAATTATATCACCAGTCGTTCATGTTTTTCTCTTGTCGAACATGACATATTGTTCACATGCCCAGAGACTGATGTCATTTACTCTTGTTAGCTGTCAAGCGACCGGAAAATCCTCCTATGCAGAGGCGTGATTAGAACACTGGACTCGCATTCGGGAGGACGACGGTTCAAACCCGCGTCAGGCCATCCATTTTAGGTTTAGCGTGATTTCTTTGAAGCGCTGCGGACAAATGCCAGGATGGTTCCGTTGAAAGGGCACGGCAGAGTTCCTTCCGCACGCCCGACTTCCTTCCGCATACTAGATACAATCCGAGCCTGTACTCCGTCTCTGATGACCTCGATGTCGATGAGACGTTAAACCCTATTTCCTTCAGACACAGAGGCTCGCTTGCGAGGCAACTGAAGATGTTCTCAACTCGTTTCATGGCGATATGCTGCTCGCCCACGTCCTCTGGGTTTGTTACGCTGAAGTATCCACTGGATAGTTCCAGTAACGTCAGCACGTCAGATAGCTATGGGGTAGGATCTACTGGTATCATTCTTCTTCTGTGGGAGCAGTTTTCTTCTCTACTGAAAGACACAAGGAGGAAGTCGTGTCAGTTGGGTGTTCATTGTGTAACAGTCCCCATTGTTGTCGGTGTACATTGCAATTCTGGCAATACTTTCAGCGTTATGTTAATATATGGTTTCAGTTCTGTTCAAAAAATGTTCAAATGTGTGTGAAATCTTATGCGACTTAGCTGCTAAGGTCATCAGTCCCTAAGCTTACACACTACTTAACCTAAATTATCCTAAGGACAAACACACACACATCCATGCCCGAGGGAGGACTCGAACCTCCGCCGGCACCAGCAGTATCAGTTCTATTCTATCACGTATAGTTCAAGAGTAATCACAAGTTCGTATTCCTCTTTATATTTATAACATACCGTACCAGTAGTTCAAGTCACGTTGACTGGAATTCAAGAAACAAGACCGCCTTTTATGTCACCAAATGTACACATAAAGGGAAGTAGAAATGTGGTATAATACACTGGTATTCAGTTATTAGTTTTGTAGAATTCATTGAAAATGGAAATAGACCAAAACGAAGTCGCCATAAGGTAATACACCCTACTCTTTTCGTTGTTTCGGATCGTACAAGACACATACATTCTCTTTATACCGCCTTCCTTTAATACAGACGTCTTTATGGAATCTTCTACCCTGGTCATTGCATATGTCACACTCCCTGCAACAGTCTTCCAGATGAGAGACTGTCCAACATAACTCCAAAGACATGTCGCACGCCTGATCTCGATGTGCTCACATCATACCATTCGCCGTTGCTTTGTAGTTAGTAGGTCTTTCCTGAAGAAGTTTCTGTTACGTTTCCTAAACATACCCGTGCTCTTTTTTCTTTTGCGGCTGAGTTTATTTCAAAAGATATAGTGCTTTTATTTATGGCCATACCAGTCGACGCCGGCCAGTGTGGGCGAGCGGTTCTAGGCGCTTCAGTCTGGAACTGCGCGATCGCTACGGTCGCAACTTCGAACCCTGCCTCGGGCACGGATGTCTGTGATGTCCTTAGGTTAGTTAGGTTTAAGTAGCTCTAAGTTCTAGGGGACTGATGACCTCAGATGTTAAGTCCCATAGCGCTCAGAGCCATTTGAACCACTTGAACACCAATTGATCATACCTCTTTGCAGCTCAAAGACGAAGCAATCTGCCATCTAGGTATGCAAATCCAGCTGGATCCGTAGACCTTATGAAGTGTTTCATTCGGCCAAGTATGACGTGAATTAATAACAATAGTATACATTCACAAGGGTTCAGACTGTCTCGTTGCAATTTTCATATTTTTTCTCCAACTTTCCACATCAGCTGAAGTAATGTCTTTTTCACATGCTGCGATTTCGGCCATTACTATCCCACATGCAAAGGAAACATGCATACTCTGGGCAGCCTTCTTGCATTCCCAATAACATAAGAATTACACTGCTTGCGATTAAGATTGCATCGTCAGGAAGGAAGGAAATACCGAAATCTGACATAATATGAGCTACAGTATAGTAGAAAGAAAATAGTGATTAACTTTTTGGGACTTTGGGGATACACAGGGAGCAGTATTTGGTACACAGAGCTGCCGTCCCTGGCAGCAAGTCACTCTGGTCCGTCTCGGCATCGAGGGGAACTGGAGTTTGATGACAGTTGCGGGCACGCCATGCCACGCTGTTTCATTGCTATGGCAGTTCATCGATCTTAGAGACTGGCGAGCGTCGGTGTGCCAGTCTTTCGGAAACGCAAGACCAGATGTTTTTAGTAGTTGTGAGATCTAGGGAACGTGGTGGCCAGGGCTGCAACCCAATATCATTTGTTCCAATGTAGATCAGGAAAGCATGGACACCTAGTCGTCTTGCGTTATCTCGTTGGAAGATAACGTCACAGAGACCTCTAAGGTACAACGAACGTACCAGCTTTAAAACACACAAAATGTAACGGCTATGCGAACCTGTTGTGTATCCAATGGCATCCCTTACCATCACGCCAAATGCTGGGCCATACGACAATGACGAATGCAATTTGTTCAAAGCTCGTTTTCCATAGACCCAGCAAGCATGGATCCATCCACGGATATAAGAATATACGATAGGGTGAAGCGCAGGCGAGTTGTGAGAGGTGACGTCATCGTGAACCCTCTCGCCACAGCGCAAACTGCGTTGAAACTTATAGGCACAAGGCGCACAAATGTTTAACTTGTACACAGGTATGAATGTAACCGAGATTTTTCATGTTTTAGTGTATTATTATTATTATTGTTGTTATTATTAGTATTAAACTTTATATATTTAGACTATTTTTTCTACTGTCAGTGAAATGCTGGTATAAAGCCTTCGAAGTTCGTCAACTTCTTTCACCATCTTGGTGTGGACTGCTTTTTATTTGGATTAATAGGCTGACACAGGCTTAGATCTCACACACCTACAGTGCGGACAAACCCCTGTAATGTCATTTTAAACTCTTTAACTGCAGTAACAGGTTTTATTTTTCTGTTACGGAAAATGATGTTACAATTTTTTTCATTTTGTTAATAACTTTGAATTTTCAAAACACTGAGGCTTAAATCAATAAAACATGGTGGAACCCTAAATCACCGGAGTCTTCTTTTGATAGTGACTTCACTAGGAAGAGCATATTTCAATACGACAAAAGATAACGCTTTATAAGATAGGCAATGTAAAGTCGCAGCGCTTGCAATATCTACGCATGACCAGTTAATACACCGTCCTTTCATAACCACTTGTTGTTGGCTTTCAGAAAATGAACCCTGAATCGCTTTTTGAACAATTAATTTCAATAACTGAGCGCTGCATCGAGAGAGAGAAAATGGTTCAAATGGCTCTGAGCACTATGGGACTTAACATCTATGGTCATCAGTCCCCTAGAACTTAGAACTACTTCAACCTAACTAACCTAAGGACAGCACACAACACCCATCGAGAGAGAGAGACGATACCGTAAATCTACATTATTTTGCCTAAGGTCTTTTATTTCTGTTTCCATAATTTCGAATTATTGGTGTAAGCATGTATTGTCGCATTCACAGTAGTGTTTGTCCGCAGCACGTGGTCTAGTGGCCCTCTGTAATAAAAAAATCTGAGTGGAGGAATCAATGATCAGCTTGAACAGACGTCCTATGACGTCCGCTCAGACCTAACGCAACGAACATTACCGAACAAAATGACAAAAAAAAGTGGCTAGTGTCGCTGCCTCTGGATCACGGGGTCTCGGGTTCGATTGCCGACCGGGTGGGGTATTTTGTCTGCCTGGGGACTGGCTGTTCATGTTGTCATCATTTCATTATCATCATCATTCGTGACAGTTGCTAGATTGGACTGTGAAAAAAATGGGACTGAGTAACAATTGGGACTTTGTACGGGTGCTGTGGACCACGCAGTTGAACGCCCCACAAACAAAACATCACCATCATCTATAGTTTTTGTTTTCACAGTTAACGCTTTATCTAGTAGTTATGTCTTCACTGTTTGGTGCCAAATTTAGCCGTAAAATATCTTCTTCTTCTTTACGATAGCTTCGTTTTTGTGCCAGAATATTTCACTCATTATTAGGCCCATTACTACGCCCTAAATCACCAGCGAAGGATCGTAGATTTAGTGTTGGAAGAACATCAATCTACAGCTTGCATTTCGAAGTAATGCTCAACAACACACTTTTAATATCCCTTTCATAATCGCAGTCACCAAAAGGTATTGAGCAGATACAAGCATTTTCAATCCAAAACGAATTTGCATGTTTACAAGCATTTATCCATTTTCGTTTCATCTCAATGTTTTTAGGAAATATATGAAACTTCTAACTTACTTACGTGCCTGCTGCTGTTGGTGCAACAGGCGCTCGCACACCAAACGACATATTTTTCACTCAAAACCTTACACTATATAAAATCCCTCAATACAGGGATAATTACGGCTTATCTCTGTACTGCAACACCAATCACTAATAAAAATTCACACTGCCATAAATAACCTTGTTTTCGCTTGAAAATGCAGTTACAACAGGAGACGTTTTGGCAGTTGCTGACTACTGAGCGCTGGTTGGGTTCACCCTGACGTTATGGCGCGGCTTGCTACTGCGCATACTCGTCGTGATCCCTACCTCGTATTCTGCTATCCGTGGGTCCATCTATAGTGATGCTGTACACAGAACTGGGACTCGTCCGAGAAGACGATGTGGTGTCATTTCTGTGTTGCTGGGCGCACCGCTGTCGCTGCACCTCCCTCAGCCCCGCATAAAGGGAAGCCGCCGTGCTGACAGGCCGTTGTACAACCCGTTTGGGTACTTGTTTCGCTGCGAGCAAACCCATTTCCCCAATTCAAGTTACGTTACGTGTCTGCACGATCCTGCTCGTCCGGGCAAACAGAGTGTCGTTCCTCTCAGGCGCTAGTCGGGCGGGACTAATAAAATCCTGCATGGAATTGAGTATGGCCCTAGTGAGCCCACCGATTCCATAATCTTGGGATCCCAACCAGTGCGAGCAGCAATATCACACAACGATGAACCGCAGTCTCGACCACCCACGATCTTTCTGCTGTCAAATTCCGAGACGCGACGTCCCTCTTTCTTACAAGAAGTACAGCACGATCTTGTCACAGACAAGCAACAATGAATTTCAATTTCTGAATGAGAAACCAATATGTACACGGCGTTACTCCTTCCTACTTCGTACCGTTGCGCTGAAATGCTGATCATTTGCATATGCAACCATGTAGTATACCTTATGCCACTGTGAAGTTCGTTGCATAGCACATCGACGGTGTTGCATGTTTAACGGCCAGCAGTGGAAAGAACTGAAATGAGGAATTAACAATTGAACACCCAAATATTGACTGCTGACGGTATCCTCTTCGGCATCAATGGACCTCTGTGTACTTGTTTTAAATCAATCAACTAACGCAGTTTCTGGTATTCAGTGTGAATTTATAAGCTAATGTGTCCATTTCTTGAAATGCCTTGGGATGTGGATGTAGATTTTCGGTCAATGGGCAAGTTTCGTTAGGCACTGCTGCATAAAACTTAAGGACGAAAGTACACTACTGGCCATTAAAATTGCTACACCACGAAGGTGACGTGCTACAGACGCGAAATTTAACTGACAGCAAGAAGATGCTATGATATGCAAATGATTAGCTTTTCAGAGCATTCACACAAGGTTGGCGCCGGTGGCGACACCTACAACGTGCTGACACGATGAAACTTTTCCAACCGATTTCTCATACACAAACAGCAGTTGACCGGTGTTGCCTGGTGAAACGTTGTTGTGATGCCTCGTGTAAGTAGAAATGCGTACCATCACGTTTCCGACTTTGATAAAGGACGGATTGTAGCCTATCGCGATAGCGGTTTATCGCATCGCGACATTCCTGCTCGCGTTGGACGAGATCCAATGACTGTTAGCAGAATATTGAATCAGGTGGGTAATACGGAACGCCGTGCTGGATGCCAACGGCCTCGTATCACTAGCAGTCGAGATGACAGGCGTCTTATCCGCATGGCTGTAACGGATCGTGCAGCCACGTCTCGATCCCTGAGTCAACAGATGGATACGTTTGCAAGACAACAACCATCTGCACGAACAGTTCGACGACGTTTGCGGCAGCATGGACTATCAGCTCGGAGACTGTGGTTGCGGTTACCCTTGACGCTGCATCACAGACCGGAGCGCCTGCGATGGTGTACTCAACGACGAACCTGGATGCACGAATGGCAAAACGTCATTTTTTCGGATGAATCCAGGTTCTGTTTAAAGCATCATGATGGTCGCATCCGTGTTTGGCGACATCGCGGTGAACGCACATTGAATGCGTGTATTCGTCATCGCCATACTGGCGTATCACCCGGCGTGACGGTATGGGGTGCCGCTGGTTACACGTCTCGGTCTCCTCTTGTTCGCACTGATGGAACTTTGAACAGTGGACGTTTCATTTCAGATGTGTTAAGACCCGTGGCTCTACCCTTCATTCGATCCCTGCGAAACCCTACATTTCAGCAGGATAATGCACGACCGCATGTTGCAGGTCCTATACAGGTCTTTCTGGATACAGAAAATGTTCGACTGCTGCCCTGGGCAGCACATTCCCGAGATCTCTCACCAACTGAAAACGTGTGGTCAATGGTGGCCGAGCAAGTGGTTCGTCACAATACGCCAGTCACTACTCTTGATGAACTGTGGTGTAGTGTTGAAGCTGCATGGGCAGCTGTACCTGTACACGCCATCCAAGCTGTGTTTGACTCAATGCCCAGGCGTATCAAGGCCGTTATTACGGCCAGAAGTGGTTGTTCTGGGTACTGATTTCTCAGGATCTATGCACGCAAATTGCGTGAAAATGTAATCACATGTCAGTTCTAGTATAATATATTTGTCCAATGAATACCCGTTTATTATCTGCGTTTCTTCTTGGCGTAGCAATTTTAATGGCCAGTAGTGTAATTTCCGCATAATGTGTCACTGCCAAGTAATATAGCTCAATGAAACTTACACCATACATACAGCACGTCTACTCCGTCAGCATAACACAGTATTGACAGAAATACGTAATGAGGCAAACACGAATGACCCTGTTATTCAATTCATGACGGTCACAGAGCATAGACGAACATTATTGTTTTCGCGATCCATCTGTTACTGTATGGGGAGGCATAATTTTGCGTTGTGTATTGACCTCCAGATCTCTGAACATGCTACACTCACCGGTCAGCTTTGTTCTGACGCTGTACTCCTTCCCCATATGTGTCTTTTCAGGGGCGCATTCGGCCTAGATATTATTTTTATGCATGACAGTACCGAACAGCGCAGGTGGAGCACTGATGAACGAGATGATATTCGGCAAATTGTTGGTATACCTGTTCTCCCAAATCTATTTGTTAACCCCATCGATCCCGTGGGGAAACGTATTGCAAAACGTCTACAAGCACCAGCGACCATCTATCATTTGTCAATAGCGCTGGTGGAGAAATGATCGCTCTGCCACTGGCACTCCTCTTCAACATCGTGGTCAGCACGGGAGCACGGCGCAGAGCATGCGTTGGCGTCTGTGGTGATCGCACATCCCGCCTTTTGTATTGTCCAGCGCATTTTCATTAATCGCGGCGACTTCAGTGTAATTACTGTCTCTGAATGAAACTGTCATTTCTGTTCGTCTCATTGTGCATTTCTCTGTTACCTTCCGTACTATACTGTGGCAGTTATTTCTATCCATGGTCTAACTTTCACAGTGCTATGTTACCTGAAGAAATATTTAATTTAATTGATGAAAGGAGAAAATATAAAAATTCAGTAAATGAAGCTGGCAAAAAGGAATACGAGCGACTCAAAAATGAGATCGACAGGAAGTGCAAAATGGCTAAGCCGGGATGGCTAGAGGACAAATGTAAAGATGTAGACGCTTATCTCACTAGGGGTAAGATAGATACTGCCTACACGAAAATTAAAGAGACCCTTGGAGAAAAGAGAACCACATCTATGAATATCAAGAGCTTTGATGGAAGCCCAGTTCTAAGCAAAGAAGGAAAGCAGAAAGGTGGAAGGAGTATATAGAGGGCCTACACAAGGGCGATGTACTTGAGGGCAATATTATGGAAATGGAAGAGGATGTAGATGAAGATGAAATGGGAGATACGATACTGCGTGAAGAGTTTGACAGAGCACTGAAAGACCAGAGTCGAAACAAGGCTCCGGGAGTAGACAACATTCCATTAGAACTACTGACGGCCTTGGGAATCCCAGTCCTGACAAAACTCTACCATCTGGTGAGCAAGATGTATGAGAAAGGCGAAATACCCTCAGACTTCAAGAAGAACATAATAATTCCAATCCCAAAGAAAGCAGGTCCTGACAGATGTGAAAATTACCGAACTATCGGTTTAATAAGCAACGGCTGCAAAATACGAACACGAATTCTTTACAGACGAATGGAAAAACTGGTACAAGCCGACCTCGGGGAAGATCAGTTTGGATTCCGTAGAAATGTTGGAACACGTGAGGCAATACTGACGTCACGACTTATCTTAGAAGAAAGATTAAGGAAAGGCAAACCTAAGTTCCTAGCATTTGTAGACTTAGAGAGAGCTTTTGACAATGTTGACTGGAATACTCTCTTTCAAATTCTAAAGGTGGCAGAGGTAAAACACAGGGAGCGAAAGGCTGTTTACAACTTGTACAAAAACCAGATGGCAGTTATAAGAGTCGAGGGGCATGAGAGAGAAGCAGTGGTTGGGAAGGGAGTGAGCCAGGGTTGTAGCCTCTCCCCGATGTTATTCAATCTGTATATTGAGCAAGCAGTAAAGGAAACAAAACAAAATTAGGAGTAGGTATTAAAATCCATGGAGAAGAAATTAAAACTTTGAGGTTCGCCGATGACATTGTAATTCTATCAGAGACAGCAAAGGACTTGGAAGAGCAGTTGAACGGAATGGACAGTGTCTTGAAAGGAGGATATAAGATGAACATCAACAAAAGCAAAACGAATTAAGTCGGGTGATGTTGAGGGAATTAGATTAGGAAATGAGACACTTAAAGTAGTAAAGGAGTTTTGCTATTTGGGGACCAAAATAACTCATGATGTTCGAAGTAGAGAAGATATAAAATGTAGACTGGCAATGGCAAGGAAAGCGTTTCTGAAGAAGAGAAATTTGTTAACGACGAGTATAGATCTAAGTGTCTGGAAGTCGTTTCTGAAAGTATTTGTATGGAGTGTAGACATTTATGGAAGTGAAACATGGACGATAACTAGTTTGGACAAGAAGAGAATAGAAGCTTTCGAAATGTGGTGCTACAGAAGAATGCTGAAGATTAGCTGAGTAGATCACATAACTAATGTGGAGGTATTGAATAGGATTGGGGAGAAGAGGAGTTTGTGGCACAACTTGACTAGAAGAAGGGATCGGTTGGTAGGACATGTTCTGAGGCATCAAGGGATCGCCAATTTGGTATTGGAGGGCAGCGTGGAGTGTAAAAATCGTAGAGGGAGACCGAGAGATGAATACACTGAACAGATTCAGAAGGATGTAGGTTGCTGTAGGTACTGGGAGATGAAGAATCTTGCACTTGATAGGGTAGCATGGGGAGCTGCATCAAACCAGTCTCAGGACTGAAGACCACAACAACAACAACAACAACATGTTACCTGGCAGTGTCACGTCATGCGAAGGTTACTTTCGTTTGGTGCAGCAGAGTATTTGGGGGTAACAGGAGTTCCCCATTTGACGACTGTCAACTTTCTGTAAGACAGTCGTCAAACGGGAAACTTCTGTTACCTCCTTACTGTAGTAATGTAATTAGCCAAGCAGTAGTTCTTTTATATCTCCCTGTGAAGATGTGCTGGGCAAACTTAGCAATCCTCATATTATTTATGTCCTGTCGTCGAGTAAGTTTTAAATGTGAATACTCTATTCCTTTATGTACAAACGACCCACTCTCGCAGTCCTCTAATCCAATTTGTTAACGGTGAGAGCAACTTTTCCAAATGAATGATGATGCTTTTTATTGAGTTTATGGACACGTTTGTAAGATAACTAATCTTTTGTCTCTTAATCTGAGTATATGAAAGTACGTCTTCAAAACAGTGCCCTGAATAAATTTCCTTCTCCAAGCAAAGTGTAAAACTAAACCTAACTCTGCGAGAACAGGCCACGAAGGCCCAACGGTACCGACCCGCCGCCGTGCCATCTTCGACCCAAAGGCGTCTGTGGATGCAGATATGGAGGGTCACTTGGTCAGCATACCGCTCTCCCGGCCGTATGTCAGTTTACGACACTGGAGCCGCTACTTCTCAATCAGTCAGTTTGCCTCACAAGGGCTGAGTGTATTCCACTTGCCAACAGTGCTCCCTAGACCGGATGGTCACCCATCCAGATGCTAGCCCACACCGACAGCGCTTAACATTGTTGCTCTGACGGGAACCGGTGTTCCCACTGCGGCAAGGCCATTGGCCTCCACGTAAAGTCTGGACGTAAGAAATGATTTTTAACGCAATGTGACTGTATTTCAAAAAAAAGAAAGGAACTTATTTCAGAATAGTTACTGTTTACTTTGCGCGGCGGAAAGACTGGCGAGCATAGTGAATTTCGTGGGCACGCCAAGTTTTAACATTTTCATACTTTCACTGCTTTCAAGGCCGTGTATATACCGCCGTCCCTCGCCGTAATAGGCGAGTTATGTGCGACGGGAGCACGTCGCTTTGTCTGATAACCCAACACTTTCCTGCTTAGAAACCTGAAAGACAAAGACATATAGCAGTCACTTCGAGAATGGTACGGTAGGCAGCAAGCTTCCCCCGAACACTCTGTGCCTTCACTTACCTTCTGACCTGTAAGACATGCAAATTAAGGCAAAAGCGTTCTTCTGAGTCCAGTCCTCACAATGTGTATTCTCTGATTTGGACTAGTCTTCCTGCTGAATGCAGAGAACGTACACGAGTACACACTGTAGTTAAATGCAGATTTACGCGTGCAAACAATACCGCGAAAATAGTAGAATCCTTAAATACGAATTTATCAGTGGCACAGGAATATGAATAAATGTCAGAAGCTTCAATTCAGTTGATCTACAAACACAACCATTGATATAAGACTGAATACAATTGCTCTTATATGACACACATGGCATACTGGACCCCCACAAGAGAAAGATTGAAAAAAATCTAGAGGCACTGGAAAATATCAGGAACACTTAACTAACAGAGAGAGTGATGAATTTAGCAAGTGTGTTATTCTGGTGACCTCCGATTCTCTACCATGTGTCGCGAAACTGTCCACCTTACTCAACGACCAAAATTAATCTGCAACATAATTAAATGCACGTTAAAGACCCGTGGATACTGCAAACAATTTTATGCAAAATCGCACAATACGAGCCAGAATCTCGCCATACATTCTCGTGTCCTGAGAATGACCAATAGAAAGCAGTTTCAAAGCCATTTAATACACTACTCGTCCATTGCAGAACAAATGATCACCCGGAACTGGCGACAGGAAACCATCGGGCAAGACTAGATTGCTTTGTGTGGTTCAGCAGGCCCTGCAAACAGAGGAACAAGGAACACGCAGCCTCGCTCTCTAGCCATTGGTTAGCACTCCATCTCGCCAAAGCGTTTCACTTCATACATCCCTTTTCCACTAGACAACGATTTTGATGCCCTTTGTAATCGCTCACTTTGCTGTATGCTTGAGATCCAGAATACACGGAAGGAATAATAGTTTCAAGCCGGCCGGAGTGGACGAGCGGTTCTAGGCGCTACAGTCTGAAACCGCGGGACCGCTACGGTCGCAGGTTCGAATCCTGCCTCGGGCATGGATGTGTGTGATGTTTTTAGGTTAGTTAGGTTCAAGTAGTTCTAAGTTCTAGGGGACTGATGACCTCAGATGTTAAGTCCCATAGTGCTCAGAACCATTTGAACCATTTTGAATAGTTTTCAAAGCAACTTAGAACCTAAATTTGTAGCATTGCATATACAGGGGTTGGACACAAAAAGAGGGAGACACCAAAAACAGACCAAACTACCATATCTAATAAGGTGTAAGGAAACCAGTGCCATTCAAATCGGCTTCCAGTTGTCTCGGAGTGGATAAATACAGGCCCTGGACTGTTTTCAAGGGAATCTTACAAGATTCTTTCTGCAAAAGAGTGGCTCGATCACAAAATGATGATGGAGGTGGATATCGACTACGCACCCGTTTCTCCAAAGCAGACCACAAAGGCTGAATAATATTGATATCTGTCCGTGGTGCTCAGGGGAGATGCGACAATTCATCTTCGTCTAACAAAACCAGTCCGGGACGATGCGTTCTGTGTTCACAGGGACCCTGTCATCTTGGTACTCAGGGTCACCATTTGGGAGCAACCATTGTACCATGGAAAAACTGGTCAGCCAAACTGGTCACATAATCCATGGCAATAATACGAACTTGAAGAGTGAGTATGGAGACCATGAAATTCCACGATATGGCTATCCAAATCATCACCGAACAGCCGCAATGTTTCAGTTTTGGTTCCTAGACTCGGCCAAAAATTGAAATCAGTATGAAAAAAGACCAAATTACTTTCTTGTAATGTACTGCAGCCCAGGTATTATATTTGCCCCACCACGTTTTCCTATAACGGGCGTTTGCATCACTGATGAGTGGATTGCAATTCCAGCTCGGCCTCCAGTTCTTTGCTTACGGAACTGCTTTTTCTGTTTTTTTCCTTGTTTGTGTGTGTGTGTGTGTGTGTGTGTGTGTGTGTTTGTGTGTGTGTGTTTATGTTGGCAGAATTCCCAAGTGAGACATTTACTTTGCAGCTGTCGTCCTCTTATTTTTCTTCATAATCCTCTTCAATAACCGTCTGTCACGATGGCCCAACACACACTATCGTCCGCGATTCGACTTAGCTGATGATGTTTTGCCGTCTTCCCTGTAGGCGGTATAAATCTTTCATACAGTGCCTCTCGAAATATCAAGCATTTCGGCTACCTTGTTTATGGAGGAATCCACCATACGAACAAGTACAATGTGCTCACGTTCGAATTCACTTAGCTCCGATATAAGGCATTCACTATTACACAAAACACTGTTGTTACCTCGAGTGACGCGTATTCAGAACATTTCCCAGGTGCCGCTGTTGGCTAAATACGACAGCGCAACCTGCAAGTTTCGCTAGCATCTGCATTTACGTTTGGGCGTGTGTTTCTCCCGGTATTTCCATATTTATGTCAAACTCCTGTGTGTGTTATATACACACATCAAAAAAAGGTTTGCATCATCTCGGTTCCGAGAGTTCCGGAACCTGTACAGAAAACTGGAATAGAGACCAACATAAACATCATTTCCGCCCTTTTTTTAGCTCACGAAAACCAAACATTGCATGTTGTACCACCATACAGCGAGAACTTCAGAGGTGGTGGTCCAGATTGCTGTACACACCGGTACTTCGAATACCCAGTAGCACGTCCTCTTGCACTGATGAATGCCTGTATTCGTCGTGGCATACTATCCACAAATTCATCAAGGTACTGTTGGTCCAGATTGTCCCACTCCTCAACGGCGATTCGGCGTAGATCTCTCAGAGTGGTTGACGGGCCACGTCGTCCATAAACAGCCCTTTTCAATCTATCCCAAGCATGTTCATAGGGTTCATGCCTGGAGAACATGCTAGCCACTCTAGTTGAGCAATATCGTTATCCTGAAGGAAGACATTCGCAAGATTTGCACGATGGGGGCACGAATTGTCGTCCGTGAAGAGGAATGTCTTTTGTTTATTTATTTATTTACACATCAAGTTCCGTAGGACCAAATTAAGGAGCAAAGCTCCAAGGTCATGGAACGTGTCAGTACATGAACTTACAACATATAAGAAATAACAGATAAAAATAAATGTTCATGAACCCGCAAGAAAATCAGTTCATAAGTTTAAGCAAACGCTATCAGCTATACAATGAGAATCAGCTTAATTTTTCAGGGAACTCCTCGACAGAATAGAAGGAGTGACCCATGAGAAAACTCTTCAGTTTCAATTTGAAAGCGCGTGGATTAGTGCTAAGATTTTTGAATTCGAGTGGCAGCTTATTGAAAATGGATGCAGCAGTATACTGCACACCTTTTTGCACAAGAGTTGAAGAAGTCCAATCCAGATGGAGGTTTGATTTCTCCCGAGTATTAACCGAGTGAAAGCTGCTTATTGTTGGAAATAAACTAATATTGGTAACAAGAAACGACAATAAGGAATACACATATTGAGAGGCCAATGTCAAAATACCCAGACTCGTGAACAGAGGTCGACAAGAGGTTCGTGCACTCACACCACTTATTGCCCGAACCGCCCGTTTCTAAGCCAAAAATATCCTTCTAGAATGGGAAGAGTTACCCCAAAACATAATACCATACGACATAAGTGAATGAAAATAAGCAAAGTAGACTAATTCCCGTGTCGAAGTATCACTCACTTTCGATACCGTTCGAATAGTGAAAATGGCAGTATTAAGTCTTTGAACAAGATCCTGAACGTGGGCTTTCCACGACAGCTTACTATCTATCTGAACACCTAGGAATTTGAACTGTTCAGTTTCAGTAATCATATGCCCGTTCTGTGAGATTAAAACGTCAGTTTTGTTGAATTGTGTGTTAGAAACTGTAAAAACTAGTCTTACTGTGATTTAATGTTAGTTTATTTTCTACAAACCATGAAGTCACATACTGCACTACCTGAAACCGAGTCAGTGTTGCACACAATATCCCTTACTACCAAGCTAGTGCCATCAGCAAACAGAAATATTTTAGAGTTACCCATAATACTAGAGGGCATATCATTTATATAAATAAGGAACAGTAGCGGCCCCAACACTGATCCCTGGGGAACCCCCCACTTGACAGTACCCCACTCAGATCCCACATCACAGCCGTTGTCAACATCGTGAATAATGACCTTTTGCTGCCTGTTGCTAAAGTAAGAGGTGAACCAATTGTGAGCTACTCCCCTTATTCCGTAATGGTCCAACTTCTGGAGCAATATTGTGAGATCAACACATTCAAATGCCTTTGTTAAATCAAAAAAATACGCCAAGCGTTCGAAACTTTTTGTTTGGCCCATCCAGTGCCTCACAGAGAAAAGAGAATATAGCATTTTCAGTTGTCAAACGACTTCTAAAGCCGAACTGTACATTTGATAGCAAATCGTGTGATATAAAATGATCAATTAGCCTTACATACACAGCCTTTTCGATAACTTTTGCAAACACTGCTTGCATAGAAATAGGTCTAAAATTATCTACATTATCCCTTTCTCCCTTTTTATAAAGTGGCTTTACTACTGAGTACTTTAATCGCTCAGGAAACTGACCATTCCTAAAGGAAAAATTACAAATATGGCTAAATACAGGGCTAACATGTGCAGCACAGTACTTTAATATTCTACTAGACACTCCATCATAACCATGAGAGTCCTCAGCCTTCAGTGATTTAATTATTGACTCAATCTCCCTCTTGTCTGTATCACAGACGAGTATTTCAGACGTCAATCTTGGAAAGGCATTTGCTAAGCAATTTATATGATTTCCTGTAGAAACTAAATTTTTATTTAATTCACCAGCAATGCTCAGAAAATGGTTGTTAAATACTGTGCATATATCTGATTTATCAGCAACCGAAATATTATTACTGCAAACTGACTTTATATCATCAACCTTGTGCTGCTGACCAGACACTTCCTAAACAACTGACCATATGGCTTTAATTTTATCCTGTGAATTAGCTAGTCTATTTACATACCACATACTTTTTGCCTTGCTAATAACATTTTTAAGCACCTTACAATACTGTTTGTAATGGGCTACTGTAGCTTGAGTGTGACTACTTCTAACATTTTGATATAATTCCCGCTTTGTTCTACATGATATCCTTATCCCACTAGTCAGCCAACCGGGCTGTCCATTACTGCTAGTACCCCGTTTAGAATGTTCCAATGGAAAGCAACTCTCAAGGAGCATGAGAAATGTGTTATGGAAAGCATTGTATTTATCATCTATATTATCGGCCCTATAAACATCTTGCCACTCTTGTTCCTTGACAAGTTTCGAAAAACTCTCTATTGCTGTTGGATTAACTATCCTACGTAGTTTGTAATTAAATACGACATTAGTTTGAGTACAAAAACCTTTTAGTGTTAAAATTTGTGCATCATGGTCTGAAGGGCGATTCACCCTTTTACTAACAGAATGCCCATCTAGTAATGAAGAATGAATAAAAATATTGTCTATGACTGTGCTACTGTTCCCCTGCACCCTAGTTGGAAAAAACACAGTTTGCATCAGATCATATGAATTTAGGAGATCTACCAACAACCTTTTTCTGACACAATCATGTACAAAATTAATATTGAAGTCACCACATATAACTACTTTCTGGTACTTCCTACAAACTGAATCAAGAACCCTCTCTAGCTTAAGCAAAAATGCTCTGAAGTCGGAGTTAGGGGACCTATAAACAACAGCAATTATAAGTTTAGTTTCACTAAATTCAATTAATGCTGCACAACTTTCAAATAGCTGTTCAGTGCAGTGTCGTGATACGGCTATGGACTCAAATGAAATACTGTTTTTTACGTACAGAGCCACGCAAAGAACTCCTCGAGAAACAGCCAGCTAATCTGTAGCCTGGTAAAGGAAGCCTCTGAATTATCAAATCATTTAAGTGGTGCTCTGATATACCAGTAATTTCAGAGTTAACATCTATTAGCAGCTCACTAACTTTATCTCTGATACCTCTTATATTTTGATGAAATATACTAATTCCTTTTCTACCTGAAAGCATTACATCCTCTGGAGGTGAGCCCTTAGTTAGAGGCACTTCCTTTAAGGAGGTATACCTATCAGATGACTTCAGTCTAAAAGAGGTGCAGCTCTAACACCAACTACTACAGGAATTTTTCCATGAGTGATACCACTACCACCACCACCACCCACTACATTGTCACCTATAAGCTTAGCCAGCCTCCCCTTCCCATACCTATTGAGGTGCAGGCCATGCCTAGTGAAACCCCATCTACTGATAGACCCAACTGGCACCACTGAGATGTGATCCATGCCCTCCGCCATCAGTGCCCTCCCC
Organism: Schistocerca americana; assembly: GCF_021461395.2. Taxonomy (NCBI): domain Eukaryota; kingdom Metazoa; phylum Arthropoda; class Insecta; order Orthoptera; family Acrididae; genus Schistocerca; species Schistocerca americana. Next base: position 102,285,930 of record NC_060125.1, on the reverse strand, counting down.
AGCCCCACATTAACGCGCCTAACAGCCGCATTAAGGCGAGGCCGATCATGACGCTGAAACGGTTGCACGAAATGCACATTAGTGCCACCAGTTTGAGTAGCTATCTTAACCAAGTCACCACTGACATCATATTCCCCGTCCCTATCGAGACTGTTCCCTGCTCCACCCACTATCACTACCTGATCCTCTTTCGTAAAATTCTTACATAACTCCCCTATGCTTTCAGTCACCTGAGCCAACCCTGCACTAGGCTTCACAATGCTGGTGACCTGGTACTCACTCCCAAGAACTTCCTGCAACTGTTGGCCCACACCTCTACCGTGGGAACTACCTAGCAGCAGAACCTTCTTTCTGCTAGACTTTGCAACTAACCTAGGCCTCCTAATTGCTGAGGACTGCTGCAAGTTACCTACATCTACGGCTACACGAGGCTCCTCTCCACTCAACTCTGACAGTTGGTCGTATCTATTGCATGTATGCAAAGCAAAACTATCTGAATACCTCCTCTTCCTAGCTACCTTCTTGTCAACTGCCAGTTCTCGCCAATATGCTGCCGATATGGTTGCACTATCGGTCGGAGGATGGCATTCACGTATCGTACAGCCGTTACGGCGCCTTCCATGACCACCAGCGGCGTACGTCGGCCCCACATAATGCCACCCAAAACAGCAGGGAATCTCCACCTTGCTGCACTCGCTGGACAGTGTGTTTAAGGCGTTCAGCCTGACCAGGTTGCCTCCATACACGTCTCCGATGATTGTCTGGTGGAAGGCATATGAGACTCTCATCGTTGAAGAGAATGTGGTGCCAAACCTGAGCGGTCCATTCAGGATGTTGTTGGGCCCATATGTAACGCGCTGCATGGTGTCGTGGTTGCAAAGATGGACATCGCCTTGGACGTCGGGAGTGAAGTTGTGCATCATGCAGCCTATTGCGCACAGTTTGAGTCGTAACACGACGTGTTGTGGCTGCACGAAAAACATTATTCAACACTGTGGCGTTGCTGTCAGGGTTCCTCCGAGCCACAGTCACTAGGTAGCGGTCATCCACTGCAGTAGTAGCCCTTGGGCGGCCTGAGAAAGGCATGTCATCGACAGTTCCTGTCTCTCTGTATCTCCTCCATGTGCGAACAACATCGCTTTGGTTCACTCCGAGACGCCTGCACACTTCCCTTGTTGAGAGCCCTTCCGGACAAAAAGTAATAATGCGGACGAGATCGAACCGCGGTACTGACCATCGAGGCATGGTTGAACTGCAGACAACACGAGCCTTGTACCTCCTTCCGGGTGGAATGACTGGACCTGATCGGCTGTCAGACCCCCTCTGTCTGATTGAGCTGCTCATGCATGGTTGTTTACATCTTTGGGCGGGTTAGTGACATCTCTGAACAGTCAAAGTGACTGTGTCTGTGATACAATATCCATGGTCATCGTTTAACTTCAGGAGATCTGGGAACCGGGCTGATGCAAAACTTCTTTTGATTTGTGTAGTTGGTCGGGATTACATGTGCTGTATCAAACTATCACCTATTTCATCCATTTCAAAAAAGTCAAAATCTGAGTATCTAGCCACGTCCTCTTGAAATTCGTTCAATTCCAGACACCGATATCATTCTGCCTGAATCTTCTTCAGGATTATATGGATACGTGGTGTCTGTCCACACATTTACGTTACTGATTCTCCTTGATGGGCGATGGATCCACCTTCTTCAATGCGAATCCACAAGGACGTCCGACCTTCTGTTGAATCTCAGAGTAGCGAACATGGAGGAAATGGACAGGGACTACGGACAGGTGGGGGTCGGCCGTGGGGCCTGCCGAGGAAGTCCGCGCAGTTGCGCTAACACCGTGTCCCGGCTGGCGCATTGGTTAACGCAACTTCCTAGTAAGGACGAGATTCAGTGTTCGAATACAGATCTGGTACACATTTTCACTCGTCGCAGTTAATTCTGAGTAATATCTCGATGTAGCGGACATCAGTAATCCCTACCCTTTCCTTTCTCCCCTCCCCCCAACCTTCAGTTTACGTATAATTCTTCAGGATTTCTCTGGTGTCCGTGGGTGGCTGAACCATGTCGAGAGACAACGTCGTTCACATACAAAAGGCTCTCCATCCCATGGTGAACCTGATTTCCAGATGACTGTAGCTCTTCCTTGTATGACCATGTGACACCACCATGGAGATGGAGAGCCGCGGATTCCAAGGCAGCTATGCACAGCAAGTGGTTATAATTTATACGGTATATTTCTAAGATCTCGTTTTCGAACAACATTGAAAGTTTTCTTTATATTTTTGCCCGTTACCGAGGTACACAGTTTTAAAGTTACGCTGCTTGTACAAGTAAAATACACATTTAATATCTGGTAAGAGGTGGGAACGTAATTTGTAAAGTGACGTAGCTCGGACCAATATGCTGTAAACTGTCTCCGTTATCATCAGGAGGGTTCCGTGAACCCTGTATTGTTGTTGTACAGAAGCACATGCAAATTTTTTGTGCAGATAAAATCCGGTCTGAGGAGTAAAATTACATAGCTTTGTGTTATTACAGTTACACATAAGAAGAATATTACAATTTTAATGACCCATAAATTCCTTCGTACTCGAATGACAAGAGGAGGGAGCCAATGGAAAAATATTCCTGTGAGAGTACAAAAAAGGCTGATATGTTACTGTTTTAAAAGTGGGATACCGGCTGCCTCATTCTACCTTCCTTAGCACCTTCAAAAATTTTCTCAAAAAGTTTTGCATACAAACGTATTCGTCCTTATTTATGCTGAGGGAGGAGTCGCTTGCGATGGGAAAGGGACGGAAAAATAATAACTATATATTGGAGGATAGCAGACAGTGGTTGTGGTACAGACAGAGCGATAGGTACAATGACAGTGTGAAAGAAAGAGAGGGACACAGTGGCAGTGGCGCATAGCTGACAGTGACAGAACAATCCAGGAAATGCAGCCAAGAGGGAGGCGTGAGGGGGGGGGAGGGGGGGAGAGAGAGGCGTCGGTGGGGGGGGGGGGGGGGAGAGGAGGAATAAAGAGAAAGTGTAAGTGGGTGAGAGCCAGTGTTAATGACATACAGAGGCTGTAATTACGATAACGAGGAAGAGAGCGATAGTAACAATGAGAAGAAGCAGCAGCAGTGGGAAGGAATGAATGTGATTGCAACAGTAAGAGAGAGCAAGAAGGAGACAGTGCAGAGAGCAAGAAGGAGACAGTGATAGTGAGAGACATAACGCAGCAATCTGTGGCTTTGACAGAGAGACACCAAGAGGTAATGACAGTGTGTTGGGCTGAATGAATGAGTGAGAATGGGCAAAAGGGTGTGGATAGGTATGAGATAATTATAGCGATGGGTGTGAGATTGTGAGAGTGAGACTTGAGTTGCGTGTTAAAATGAGCGCCAATATGTTTACGTGCCAAAATTTGTGAGATATGTTTTAAAGGTTCTGAGGAAGGTAGAACGAGGCAGCCGGTACCCTACTTTTCAGTCAGAGTCTTTTAAAACAGGAGTATTTCAGCCATTTTTATACTATGATAAGAGCATTTCTTCGCTGCTTTTACACTAGTACCAAATTACAATAAACCCCTTAATCAAGTGCCCAACTACTAATGCTACACTTCTTACTACAGATTATGTCCTAGTTTTGTTCATTCATGTAAACAGTAGATGGTTATTACCACCACTGAATCTGCTTCACACTTCCCTGGTCAAGAGCTTTTGTTGACAGATTCCTTGGGCATAGGGCAGCAGGTTAGCAGTGTTTCTACTATGACAAGCGGTTCCACGATCCACTGTAACGTCATAGACTCCACACTTCCGTGATCATCTGCACCAACATGATGATATGACTTGAAAAACCGTTGCGTTCAGTGGGCGGAGACCTCAGTTGTTTTCTGTCTATAGAGTATGTTGTCCAGCGAGGATGGCAGCTTTCTGTCGTGTCGTTGAAAACCTCGTGAAACAGTTCTTGTCCTTCCTGGATGCTGCGGCTGGAGTATCGTCCAACATGCACCACGTTGACACGTTCCTCAGTGATGCTTAGGGACCTAACATCCTTAGCACCTGACGATCATTACCTGTTGCATGCTCGTAGAGTTTACAGTCACACAACTTCTGCTCCAGACTGCCCACACTGGCGTAGACGCTACTATCATTGACCTGCCCTTGGACGTTGGTAATGTTATGCAATGTAATGTGTCAGTTCTTTCGGCGAGTGAAGAAATCTAATATTTATTGTCTTCATAATATTAGGGAGAAACCTATATCTCCTTCTGCGTGCGCTTGAAGTACCCTTTCATTTTGCCACATACATAATATGTGATCTTGTATGAACTTTTTCTTATTGGCCTCAGCTTCAAGTATCCTTTGTACTTCCATTTCGTGCTTTTTTTTCTCTATTGTTATTTTAACACCTGAACAATCAGGTAGGCAGGCAGCGACATGCTACGCCGCTCTTCAGCCATAGTGTTGACAATAACAGTACAATAATGGAGAATTAAAATGAACATAGTGACGGGCAAAAAATAGTGGTCACAGATACACAAAAAACACAGAGCCGTTCACACTCGACGAGAACGACACTGAAAACACATCGACACGGCGCACATAACACTGATGAATCCCACGGCACAAGTGACGGCGGACACTAAAAACACAAAACAATGTCACACACACGAGACACTGATGGCGATGATCTCTGGCGCGCGAAAGTCCACGTAGCGTGTGCGAGTCTGGGGACCTGCCAAGGTGGAAGAAGGGTGAGGGGGGGTGGAGAGGGTGGAGAGGAGAGAACAAAGATGCCAATGGCTGAGGAGATGGGAGGAGGAGTAGAGGGACAGCGGAGGGGAGGCCCGGAGGAGGAGTGGGGAGAAGGGGAGAAGGGACGGAGGGTGCCCAAAGGAACAGACACAGGAAGAGGGAGGGAGGATCAAAGTTGGTAGGAGGGGTAGATTGAGGGGAGGAGGACATCATCAGGGAGGGGAAGCTGGCGGAAGCCACCTTGGGAGAGGGTAAGGAGGGTGGAGAGATGGAGACCGGGTGGGACGTGGGAATACAGGCGCAGCAGCGGGCAGGGGTCCATTTCGTGATTTTCTTTAACCAATAAAGGAGTCCCTTTTTCCTGACTTTCAATGAGTACATTCTTAGAATTACAAACAATACGTCACTCGGAGTAGTACCGTAGGCTCCCTTTAATACACTATGTGATAAAAAGTATCCGAACACCCCCAAAACAATACGTTTTTCATATTAGGTGCATTGTGCTGCCACCTACTGCCAGGTACTCCATATCAGTGACCTCAGTAGTCATTACACATCGTGAGAGAGCAGCATGGGGCGCTCTGCGGAACTCACGTACTTTGAACGTGGTCAGATGATTGGGTGTCTGTAAGCGAGATTTCAACAGTCCTAAACATCCCTAGGTACACTGTTCCCAATGTGATAGTGAAGTGGAAATGTGAAGGGACACGTACAGCACAAAAGCGTACAGACCGACCTCGTTTGTTGACTGACAGAGACCGCCGACTGTTGAAGAGGGTTGTAATGTGTAATAGGCAGACATCTATCCAGACCGTCACACAGGGATTCCAAACTGCATCAGGATCCACTGCAAGTACTATGACAGTTAGGCGGGAGGTGAGAAAACTTCGATTTCATGATCGAGCGGCTGCTCATAAGCCACACATCACGACATTAGATGCCAAACGACGCCTCACTTGGTACATGGAGCGTAAACATTGGACGATTGAACAGTGGAAAAACCTTGTGTGGAGTCACGAATCACGGTACGCAATGTGGCGATCCGATGGCAGGGTGGGGGTGTGGTGAATGTCCGGTGAACGTCATCTGCCAGCGTGTGTAGTGCCAATTGTAAAATTCGGAGGCGGTGGTGCTATGGTGTGGTTGTGTTTTTCATAGAGGGCGCTTGCACCCCTTGTTGTTTTGCGTGGCACTATCACAGCACAGGTCTACATTGATGTTTTAAGCACCTTCTTGCTTCCCACTGTTGAAGAGTAATTCGGGGATGGCCATTGCATCTTTCAGCACGATCGAGCACCTGTTCATAATGCACGGCCTGTGACGGGGTGGCTACACGACAGTAATATCCCTGTAACGGAATGGCCTGAACAGAGTCCTGAGCTGATACCAGGCCCCACCGATTAACTTCGATACCTCTCCTCAGTCGAGCACCCCGTGAAAAATAGTCTGCCATTCCCCTAGAAACCTTCCAGAACCTGATTGAATGTATGCCTGAGAGAGTGGAAGCTATCGTCAAAGCTAAGGGTGGGCCAACACCATATTGAATTCCAGCATTACCAATGCAGGGCGCCACGAAGTTGTAAGTCATTTTCAGCCAGGTGTCCGAATACTTTTGACCACATAGTGTATCTGTACCACTCCTCATTGAACTCATCCGACTGGCTTCACAAACTGCAGTCTATGAGCCAAAACGCTCGGACCATATCCTACAACTGACGCTATTATAGATTAAAATCACTCCATAACTATCGCGGTGGCACTGGTGCAGCAACCGTAGTAGAACTTTGGATACAGAAAAAACAGTCCTGGTTGTACAAGATAGGTTTATTTAATGTTCACTTGTGACGCGTTTCGCCTGTTCAAGGCATCATCAGGAAATCAATAAAAATTCGTGCTAATCGTGACCGAGGCGTCGAACGTAATTAAAAGTCCCATCGAATCTGGAGATAACAGCCAGAGAGGCACAGTCAATTTGCTTCATTACATCACCAGGCAAATTCATCCTATTCGTGACCGAGGCGCCAAACGTAATTAGGAGTCCCAAAGAACTGGGAAAAATACCCAGATAGCCACTGTCAGTGCTTCTTTACATCACCCCTGAAGAAACCACCACAATAAGTTTTATCGCTGATGTAATGAAGCATTGACTGTTGCTATCTGGCTGTTTTCTCCCGGTTCTACGGGACTTTTAATTACGTTCGACGCCTAGGTCACGATTACCAAGAGTTTTTACCGACTGTCTGACGATGCCTACAACAGGCGAAATGACCGAGCGAGGTGGCGCAGTGGCTAGCACACTGGACTCGCATTCGGGAGGACGACGGTTCAATCCCGTCTCCAGCCATCCTGATTTAGGTTTTCCGTGATTTCCCTAAATCGTTTCAGGAAAATGCCGGGATGGTTCCTTTGAAGGGCACGGTCGATTTCCTTCCCAGTCCTTCCCTAACCCGTGCTTGCGCTCCGTCTCTAATGACCTCGTTGTCGACGGGACGTTAAACACTAACCACCACCACCACCACCACCACAGGCGAAATGCGCCACAAGTGAAGATTAAATAAACCTATCTTGTGCAAACAAGACTTTTTTCTGTATCTAATACAGATTCGTTGGTGGTATGATCTGATTGCTTTCAAGGGAAGTCAAAATTTTCTGTTTGCGATGGTTATACTTTTGTGCCGGGCGTTAGTATCTTTCCTGCCTGACTCTCCTATGTGATTGCGATAAAGATGCACCAGTACACTGCTCTCTACATGATTTTTTTTTATTGCGTATGTCACAGTGAACTCATTTCGTCATTTCGCCATCGTCAGGTATTCTATAAATACACTCCTGGAAATTGAAATAAGAACACCGTGAATTCATTGTCCCAGGAAGGGGAAACTTTATTGACACATTCCTGGGGTCAGATACATCACATGATCACACTGACAGAACCACAGGCACATAGACACAGGCAACAGAGCATGCACAATGTCGGCACTAGTACAGTGTATATCCACCTTTCGCAGCAATGCAGGCTGCTATTCTCCCATGGAGACGATCGTAGAGATGCTGGATGTAGTCCTGTGGAACGGCTTGCCATGCCATTTCCACCTGGCGCCTCAGTTGGACCATCGTTCGTGCTGGACGTGCAGACCGCGTGAGACGACGCTTCATCCAGTCCCAAACATGCTCAATGGGGGACAGATCCGGAGATCTTGCTGGCCAGGGTAGTTGACTTACACCTTCTAGAGCACGTTGGGTGGCACGGGATACATGCGGACGTGCATTGTCCTGTTGGAACAGCAAGTTCCCTTGCCGGTCTAGGAATGGTAGAACGATGGGTTCGATGACGGTTTGGATGTACCGTGCACTATTCAGTGTCCCCTCGACGATCACCAGTGGTGTACGGCCAGTGTAGGAGATCGCTCCCCATACCATGATGCCGGGTGTTGGCCCTGTGTGCCTCGGTCGTATGCAGTCCTGATTGTGGCGCTCACCTGCACGGCGCCAAACACGCATACGACCATCATTGGCACCAAGGCAGAAGCGACTCTCATCGCTGAAGACGACACGTCTCCATTCGTCCCTCCATTCACGCCTGTCGCGACACCACTGGAGGTGGGCTGCACGATGTTGGGGCGTGAGCGGAAGACGGCCTAACGGTGTGCGGGACCGTAGCCCAGCTTCATGGAGACGGTTGCGAATGGTCCTCGCCGATACCCCAGGAGCAACAGTGTCCCTAATTTGCTGGGAAGTGGCGGTGCGGTCCCCTACGGCACTGCGTAGGATCCTACGGTCTTGGCGTGCATCCGTGCTTCACTGCGGTCCGGTCCCAGGTCGACGGGCACGTGCACCTTCCGCCGACCACTGGCGACAACATCGATGTACTGTGGAGACCTCACGCCCACGTGTTGAGCAATTCGGCGGTACGTCCACCTGGCCTCCCGCATGCTCACTATACGCCCTCGCTCAAAGTCCGTCAACTGCACATACGGTTCACGTCCACGCTGTCGCGGCATGCTACCAGTGTTAAAGACTGCGATGGAGCTCCGTATGCCACGGCAAACTGACTGACACTGACGGCGGCGGTGCACAAATGCTGCGCAGCTAGCGCCATTCGACGGCCAACACCGCGGTTCCTGGTGTGTCCGCTGTGCCGTGCGTGTGATCATTGCTTGTACAGCCCTCTCGCAGTGTCCGGAGCAAGTATGGTGGGTCTGACACACCGGTGTCAATGTGTTCTTTTTTTCCATTTCCAGGAGTGTACATTAACAGGTGATGGCCTTAATATTATACACTGTAACTGTGATTGGAAAGATATTATACATTCGATTGGAGTTTCTAGCTTACATGTAATAACGATGCTGCCATACACTGTCTTTGTTGCAATTTGTACGTAGATGTTAGCTTCATGTTCGCTGTAGATTTAGTGTTATATCTCACTTTTAGATATAGATTAGTCAGTGTTTTGCGTTATTTCCCTCTTCACAGCTATGGTGACAATGGATCAGCGGTAATACATCTTCAGATAGTTGCCACTAAAAGTAGTTGATGTTGGAAATTCTGTTACTTTTTTTATTATTTTCTTAGGTTTGCTTGTAATTACATTTCCTACCTTGAGTTTCGGTTCGCTTTTGTTGACATTTTTATGTTCTGCTTTTATTTTTATTGTTTACTTAATAATTTTGTTATGCTCTATGATTTCTGCCATAACACCAATAAAATATCACAAATCATGTGACGTACTGAGGTCACGGTCTTTTATTGGTGTAAAAATTTTAAGCTAAGTCAAACCAGTCATGCGGCCATTTATGTCACATATTTTGGTCCTCGCAAACTCACTCATTAATATCTACAGGGTACTTCCTGTTAATGCACAATCACTAAATTTGGCAAGAAGGTAGGTTTCACAGTAGAAGCCATGAGAAAACATAAAATCGTTAATTAGTTTATGCAGTACTTACATCATGCGATAAAACTATTCGTTTTGTCGCTTGTTTTCCGACTTCAAACTTGAAATTAAAACATTCTCGGAGGACATGGAATCCCTGGGACCTATACGCTGCGAGCATCAGTGTCGGTAACGGACAAAAATCGTAGAGGTTCTCTTTTCCCAGAATGGAAAACTGCCTATATACGTAATTAAATCTGCACAGAATCCTCAGTGCGTGAGTTCTGCTCACACCTGGCCAGTTTTTTTAGATCGTAGTGTTACGTCAGCTGAAATTCACTTTTCCCTGTAGCACACTGTTTTCTTGCAAGATTTCTTTGTGCTGGACTACTCGTCTCCTCATTCTACAGTGGTAATTGATTGTCCTACATATAACTTTTGAAGTGTTACCATGTTTTCTGTCAAAGAAAAACGTGCTTTGAATATGCAGAACTTAGTTTCCTTGTAACAGCTATTTGTTTACTCTTTTCGATTGTACGACCGGTTCTTATCCCTCAGACTTCATAATGAAGTCGTGAACCCTTTTGCACCATTTCGAAACCTGCCCCGTTAGAAAAAAAGAGTAGATAAGTAGTTGCTTCAAGAAAAGTAAGTTATCTGTTGCCAAGAGTTTTCCGCTGCGGCTCCAGCATCTCATGTTACACGAGATGAAAAAAACTGAATCTGCTGAATGAAACCATTTTAGATCTAATGAGCGTCAGGTGGTGGAGTAACACAGGAGATACGTCATCTGACGATGCACAGAGCGGCTTCCTGCTGTCTGCCGGAGCGCCCGTCTTGACAAGTTGTCTACGAGGAAACAGGTGCCTGTGGAGCAACCTAGTAGGAGCTTGGAGTTGACCGACCACATCAACACATATTACATCATAAGTCAGCCAACGGCGTATATACTGAAGTGACGACGGGAACTTCCGCAGCCGACTGTCACGTGCCGTTTTTGTCGGTTGCTGGCGAACTGAAGACAAATCACTTGTGCCCATGGTCCATCGCTTCCGAGTAGCGGGACTAGATACTCATTGTTTGGACGTTTCTAACATAATCTCTTTTAAGTGATAATCAAGCTGAGTATTAAAATGTTTTGTGCCAAACCTCACTTTTCTACTGTGAACTGGTTTGCGTGAATGCTTCTCAATTCCTTAAAACATAAAACTGGTGAGAATTTTCATCTTAATTTGACTGTGAATGTCGGTGATTTAACATGTTGCCTTATCTTTTCGTTGTTGTCCATTATAGTTTCTTTGAGTTCTTGGCACAGTTAGTCTCAGAGGACGATTTTTTCGTTTCCAATGAAAAATGTTGTTGGTTCATTTTAACTTGTGATCAATCATCAATAAAAAGTCGCAAGTGTTTAACTTGGTACTTCATTCTTTTTCATTCATACTGATAAGTTCAATAGATCAAACACTATATGGCCATCTGGTGTGCACCACAACTATGTAACATATACAGCTCCCAACACATCTTCATGCCAACTGCAAGAGAACCAAGAGTAACATAGCTAATACATACAGCAAACAGAGTACAATTTGGGCAAAGTAGTTGCTTTATGGTATTATTTTCTTAAATTAATTTGAAAGTTTTACACACAAATATTGCTGAAAATATCTTCAAACATAACTGTGTAATAGAAAAACTTCAAGTAATCAAATACATGCAAAATAATTAAGTTTCTCAAAAAAATGAAAAATTAACATTGTTAATATTCAGTTTCTATTGAAATACACATACTTATATTCATACACAAAAATATTCAGTTTATATCGTTTGAACTACAGATCACATGTATAAAAAAAAGTAGTTGCAGATTGATACTTATTTGATTGTGGAATAAACTTATAAAATATAACATGCTTTTACTAAATGGTGACTGTATATAGGTTTCCAGGTCCATTGCAATGACTCTACAAGAATTTTGCAAGTATGTAATATGAGAAAAACTCTGACAACATTATGGAACTGTCCATCATTTAATTTTATAAAAAGTAAAGTAAAAGTTTTCCTGGGATAAATTATTTTCTAAAACTAAAGTGTTCTTTATCAGCATATCTCCATGTTGTGATTCCAGTAACATTCAGATGATACAATTTTAAATAGATCTTGAACTAATGATTCTATTATCAGTTAGTTCTTTCAAAAACAAATCTAAATGTTTGCCAAATATTTTCCTGATTTAGAATTATTCTTATTTGTAGTAGAAATTAGGTAACCTACATCTGTGAACTTAACAGTTAACAGTGCAATTATGTACCGAAAACATTTCTATACTCAATTTGCAAACAGCAAAATTGAAAAAGATTAAAGAAAATTTTTATCCCATTCAATACTTTATCTATCTCAGAATTTGTGTTCAATTTACAAAACCTGTATATATATATATATATATATATATATATATATATATATATATATATATATATATATATATATATATGTGTGTGTGTGTGTGTGTGTGTGTGTGTGTGTGTGTGTGTGTGTGTGTGTGTGTGTGTGTATGTGTGTGTGTGTCATAAGGTATACATAGGAAAAGTAATAGAATGAGTAAGTTGCAGATCATACTTAATGAAAAAGTTGAAAATAATATTACAAATATAGCTTTCTATTTGTAATACAACTCTTGTCATCCTATAGTATTATAGAATGATGTTTACAAGAATAATGTTACTATTACTTTTAATGAATATACCTGCAAAATTAAATACATCCTGGAAAAAAACATTTTCATTGCTTAGCACTAACTGCAGAAACAAATTAATAATAATCACACAACACTACAAAATTCTATGACAAACGTGTTTTGGGAGAGTAATGACAAATATTCTAATGTTTTCATACAAATTAGAAAAAATAAAAATTTTGTGTTGGATTAGATACTACAATTTCCTTTTCTTTTTCTATCCCAAAAAGAGTTTCTAATGTCCTTTTCAATTTCAATGACATCCATTCCCGTTTTATCCAAAAGTTCTTTGTTAGTTTAGATTTGTCTCAGCAAATGCTCTGGTGGTGCAAAATAGCAGTCAACAACATCATGATTTTACAAAGATTTTTTACTATTTCCATTACCATGAAACCACCAAATGTAGCCATCAGAACCACAAGAAATACATTTAAGCCTCATCATATTTTCTGCTAGAAACACATACAACATGACACAAATGAACACAACACACCATAATTCAGATTAAAATTCCTTTGCCTTGTTGACATCATCGACAATCATCATCAAAATTCCTCAACATAACAATATACCTCGTATCAATAAACCATTACACTTAGTGAAGACAATCAGTACCACAGTATATGAAGACAATTTCAATATAACAACATAATACTTTGCCTTTCAGTTCCACATAAACTTTCTTGACATGGTGTATCCATACTCAGATTATAATCACTCAGAATATATTCAACACTTTTAATGTCTGTCTCGAAATATTTTTTACCAGTAACCCAATTTATTTACAGACAGATGAAGCATGACATAGCTCTAACCTGTGACCGTTTTCAAAAGTTTTCTTAAATATATGGCCAGAAAAATACCTCCTCTCTTTCCAAACAATATTTGTTGCAAAATGTAATTGGTATAATACAAAAGTGGTAACAGTTTGAAAATTCAGCTTAATAGCTTCTACTTACAATATAATTCCAATCAATGCTTCAGCATTTTCTAAAATGTTTCAAATGCTGACTGTAAATGCACAGTGTAAATCAACAAGTCTGAGCTGTATTTCATTAAATATTTCCAAATTGACACAAATTCCCTTATACATAACACTATAACTCCATACATATACCCAAAATCAAGTACATCAGGTTTCATTATCCACACATCACAGAAACCCAATGTATATTTCGTGTCAGTAGATTTTCTAAAAATGTTTCTCGAGTCAGAAACATTAAAATCCACATTTCATTTCCAAATAGCATAATGTTCCTCAAATATACCCAATATTCTTCAAGATAACATAATAATGTTCCAAAAGCATGAAATTCTATCTAAATGTCTTTCTCTCATATAAAAAGCACACAGCACAAAGCACATCTGGTGCAATATATACAACTTTCTTTCAAAATACTAGAAAAATTGTCATTTTTGGTAGAATAAAACGTCTTACATGGTACATAAATGTCTGTTTCAGCAGTCTTGCATTTCTCACATGGTAATTTAATGTTTCTTGCAGGAGCCTCAGTAACATCAGCTACAAAAAAAGAAAGAAAACAATGTTAGTTCTCATAATAGCCTCAATATAGACAGGCTGTAAATTTTTAAACTTGAAATTTAGATATCTGGCGGTGAAGAAGAATTTTTACTGATTTATGAGCATGTTTTTCCTACTAAGTGAAGTTTGAATCACAAATATAGGTATTAATCCTTTCACAGTTTTAACTGTGAAAAGTCACTAAAAGTTCTAACTTAATTGTTAAAGTATTTATAAAACACAGTAATATAGACTAGGGAATTAACCAGTGTAATAACAGAAAAGGTATAAAACTCACTAAACACAGCTTTTGTTTTTCTTTCATCATAACTGGTGATGGCATTCAAAACTGTCATGAATGAGTATCAGTTTCCTAAACCTATTTTAAAAGTAAAGTTACATTAACTTTCCTCAAGCAGCAGAGCCAAAATGAGTTCCTCATATAGGATCAAAAAGTAAGTCAAACTGTCATAACATACGAAGATTTGTAGGTTTCAGTTGGTAATATATGTGACATTTATCCTTCCTTAATTAAATGACTGTTTAAAGTTTCATGTCTGATTTTGCCCATAATAATAATCTTCAATTATTAACATGGCAATCTGTATACAAAAAACATTGATGGATTAACATATAAAAGAAGAAAGATGCAACACAGAAAATCAAGACAGAAACAGTACCATGAGAACTCAAGGCCCTGTGGCTGCTATACCTAACATATAAAAGTGGGAAATCAGTAAAAGTGGGAAACATGACTCCAATGTAAATTTAACATTGGAGTCATGTTTCAGTATTTAAGTTCATTTGTTATAAAATATACATCAGATTTGGCAAGGAATAATTCTTTTCTCTATATAAATAATTTGCGAATATTTAACTTTTTCCTGTGAACAAAATTTTCCTTTACTCCAAACATTATTAATTTCTCTTTACCCTTTGCTTATACAGATTTGATAAAGTGCGATTTCTGCAGCAAAAACAATTCCTGGATTTTTGATAAATCAAATAATATGCATTGGGATGAAGTTTATCTACAAATTAAAATGCAAAACATATGTCGAAAAACTTCTGTTGTTCAGCAGTTAGCAATTCTGATTTTTCATGTGTTTTGACTAATACATTATCCCCAGTCCTAAACTATGCTGCTTTGACCTTACCATCATGTCTTCTTTTTTTGTTTTTCCCTCTGTTTTCTCAAGGTTTCTTTTACAACTACCTCACGTTCTTGTGCAGAGTTAATTTTTGTGGTGGAAACTCAACTAGATCATAAATAATATTTGCAGATATTCATGAAAATAAACTCAAAATTCGAAAATCCAGCTGAATTATGCTAGAGTCTGCTTATGATGTCTCCAAAATCATTCAGATGTTCACACTTACAAGGTTGCTTATGATGACAACATGTGCAACATAAATGACCCATTTTAGGCATATACCATTTTGCATAACTGGATGATGGATTATAAATGGAAATTAAAAATGTTCCATATCAGGTCATTCCACAAATGAGTTGCAATTCTTAGAAAAAATTGTTGTGAATTGTCTTTTAAGTTAACTCCTAGTTTGCCAATACACTTAAAATAGTCTTTTTTCAGTTTTTTTAAAGTGTGGTTTTTTGTTTTGGATTTTCTGACTGGGTAAATTAATATAATTTAGAGAACACATCTGCCACAAAATACGTTATTGCACTTTTTGGTAGTAGTCGTGAGAAGTCAACTGCAACTAAATCTGTTGTTTTGTCAGAAACAATGTTTTGCATTTCTCCTTTGAATGTCCTCTTACTTACTTTAACTCACTGACATTTACCAGAAGTTGACAACATGTTTAAGACATACTATAAAAATAAATGCTTTCCTCTAACCTCCAGATAGATTTCTAAACACCACAATGACTATACCTAACTTTCATTTAGATGTTTAATAAATCTTTCTGCTTCTTCCTCTGGCCAATATAATTTCAAGTTATATGAATCTCCATCTTTTTCCTTAAAAAGATTCCACTTTAGTACCTTGTCACACTTCAGTTTTTAATACTTCTTCTATCTGAGCAGCCTTTTACTAGTCTCCAGTTCGATTTTTTTTTAATATAGGCCTAATGATTTTTCTTCATATACATTTCTCTCATACCTCATTGTAAACTCTTTTTCTTCGTCATAAGTTTCATTAATTAATCCTATAGGCAATCTAGATGTCATGTCTGCAACAGCATTGTCAGGTTCTTTAATACACCTGAATTCACAATCAATTTTTATAACTATGTCACCTAAATAATTATCCTACTATGGTAAATTCTACACTCTTGAATATAATTTAGGGCCTTGTGGTCTGAATACATTTGTGTCCGAGAAAATAAGTTTTAAATTCAGTGCATGCCCATAGCATTTCAGTAAGTGTTCAACATTTTTCATGTTTTAAAAGTGTTCTGCATGTAAATCCAGTTGTACAGTGTATAATTTCTCCACCAACTCTATTTGTCTGAAACAATTATGAGCCCAGTAAACAATTTCTACCGTCAGTGAGTAAACAAAATGGTAAAGAGGAATTAGGTCTGAGCAATAAATTATGCTTATTTAATTCTTTTTCCTCAAAAGCTTCTTCACATTCTTTGCTCCATATCCAAATAGTGTTCTTTTTCAACAGATTGTTGGGACAATGTGCCTCTAAACTTTACCCATTACATTATTAATTTTCCTGTGAAAACTACATTAGCCATAGAAAGACATTCATTGTATTCGATTGCAGGGGAGTGGAAACTCTGTCATATCTGCCAAAATTCCTTTTTCAGTAATTATGTGTCCTAAAACCTTTAATTCAGATACTGCAAAATTACGTTTTTTCTCATTTAAATGTCATTCCACCTTGTTTGCGTTTTTCACATATGTCTCAAAACTTCACTATGTTCATGCAATTGTGTCCAGTAATCAAAACGTCATCTACTTAGATTTTCAGTTTAGATACAAGTTGCTCTCCAAATAATGATCAAATACCCTAATGAACCCTGGAACACATGAGTTCAAGCACCTTCTTCCCTAGAGGAAAGCAGTGGATTTCCTGGACTCAGGTGCGAGTGGAACTTGGTGGAAATCTAATATCAAATCTGAATTTTACATGGCCTGAAAGGTTTCAAATATGATTAACAGTTCATCAGTATTTTCAGAGTGATCTGTTACTCTGCTCAAAAATTTATTTTAATGTTTGGAATTCAAAACTAATCTCACTCCTCCGTTCTTCTTTGATACAACAACAAGGGGATTATGACAAGGACTGACACATCTTTCAGTGACATGACTGTCTTAGTTTGCATCTTGGGTCTATGTGATAATTAATGGACTTGTGTAACTGATGTTCAGACACTTCACACAAGTGAAAGTGTATTTAGTATGACTTTCATAAATGGATTGATTTTCGTAAGAATGTCATTGGTAGTTACGTGGCCACCTTTGGAGAAACTAGCAATTTAGGGCATGCCATACAGCATTTGGTGACTGCCGGCACAACGCTACTAGAGTACATATTATTAGTAGACCACCTCAGTTCGATTTTTTGTATGATAGAAAACTATACATCTTGGTGTTATGAGAGTTTCAAACAATGTTATAAAACACCTACTCCATCTAGGACTATGCCCTTACATCATTAAACAATCAATCGAACAGAAACTAACTGCATGTAAAAAAGAGTCACCAACACATATTTTTCATGCTATATAACAGGGACAAAGCAGGGCTCAAATCTCATTCATTTCCTTATATATTCATTGTAACTATTTCTCGCATAAAAATACTAGTGACAGCATTAAAATAAGGTACTCATTGTCTCTCAGAGTGACTTTCATAAAGGTTTCTCCATAGGGAAAGCAATACAAGACAACAGAAACGAGACGTGGCAGACTTAAACAACAACAGTCCAGAAGAGAGCAGTCTTAAATACACATATTTTTCACGCAACACAACAGGGACCAAACCAAGCCTCAAAACTCATTCATTTCCGCATATATATTCATTTTAACTAATCCCTGCGTAAAAAGCCTAGTGGCAGCATGAAAACGGCTCTCCAAAAGACTAATTTAAAAGAAAATAAGGTGCTAATTGTCTCTCAGTTTGGCTTTCATAAAGCTTTCTCCATAGTGAAAGCAATACAAGACCACAAAAACGAGAGGTGGCAGACTTGAAAAAAGAACATCAGTCCAGAACAGATCAGCTTTAAATACACTGTTACTCAGAGAACAAAACCGTTTCTGACGTGGACCACTTTGATTCCGAAATTAATCATCTGAAGTATGTGCTTCGAAAGAACAGCTACTGGTCATGTGATATGAAATCAGACTTTTTCAAGAAAAGGAAACGTGAAAATGGTGAACACCCGAGTGATGAGCACCCGATTGGATTCCTTCTCTTCTGCGACGCTACATCAAGCAAAATAGGCAGAGTCCTGGGAAGACGAGGTATCAGGTCTATTTCCGACCTGTTAAGAAGATAAAGGGAATGCTACGCCCTGTTAAGTACAGTCTCGGCCTCAGGATTCCTGGGATTTACAGCATCCCTTGTGAATATTGGAAGCAATTACATCGTTGAGTCCATTTGCACCGTTATCGACCGGTGCGCAAACGGCATATTAAAAATTGAGAACTGGAGGGATCTACAGTTGCTGAGCACAGCCTCACAAACAAACATAAAATACTATTTGAGGAAACAAAAGTTTTGTCCCAGGCATCCACATACTAGTATTCTACAATTAAAGAGGCTGTAGAAATAAGAATGTGTGAAAAAATCTTCAACTCTGTCGGTGGATAGAATCTTAGCGGAGGATGGAAGTTGGAAATTTGTGGTAAGGTCTTATGGGACCAAACTGCTGAAGTCATCGGTCCCTAAGCGTACACACTACTTAATCTACCTTAAACTAACTTACGCTAAGGACGACATAGACACACCCGTGCCCGAGGGAGGACTCGAACGTCCAACGGGGGAAGCCGCGCGGACCGTGCGGCGGATGGAAACGATGCAGAGAAAAGACAGAGGCGTTGTCCAATGCTTACGCTACAGCGAGAGCGGTGGCGCCACTAGCACAGACGTTGACACCATCTGCATCAGCATGACATAATTACCGACCAATCAGAAGCCGCTTTGGACTTCATAAGCCCACCACAGCAGCAGTTTTGACAGTCAGTTGCTCCTAACGAAGCCGATGGAGATAGTCGTCGAAAGCTCAAGGTTTCACACTGAACTGACGCGGCAAGAAATTCGAGAACGTTTTATCGACAGTGCCATCGTGAAAAATTCGTTCTCAACAGTTATCACGTTGATACAATTCTAATCAGCAAATTACAGTGTGACGTCTATATTGCAAGGTTGAAGTCTCTCTTCACAACAGATAGCAGAGGATTTTATAGATTGAGTGAGTAACAGGTATGACTAAGGAAGTTAAATGATCACTACGATGCTAAGTTCATAACAAGCACCTGTTGATGGGAGGGCTGGATGGTCGATCGGCAGCTTCCCAATGACCACACCTTCCTTCTCTCTGAACTCGGAGGTAACTCGTTGAAGAGGAGCTGTAACCGCAAGTGGCTCCATACCGGAACTGGTGGCTTGGAGCCACGCAGTCTCCTAAATATTGGATGAGCAGAAAGTTACATGCCTTGCTCTCCTTATGGAAACACGACTGACATACGGAAACAGTGCGATGACGTCAGAGCCGGTTTTGGAGATGACTGGACACCAATGTAAGTGGAGTCTTCCACAAGCCAGACTGTAAACATCTCGTAATTCTGAAGCTGGCGCCTGTCAAGCAGGCAAGGTGGCAGACATGGTTGTTTTGCAGGAGGATATACACCAGAAAGCAACATCCCCTTCCACAGAGAAGGTATATGGCGAAACCATCTCAATATCGTGAAGAACTGGGCGTTGTGAAGGGCTTGACTCATGGTAGGTAGCGCCGACAACAATTGGAAAGGAGGTGAAGTTGATGGTTTGCCCCTGGAGACATGTTCCTGAAGTTGCGAAGTGTCTTGCTGTGCCGGCCGAGGTGGCCGAGCGGTTCTAGGCGCTTCAGTCTGGAACCGCGCAACCGCTACGGTCGCAGGTTCGAATCCTGCCTCGGGCTTGGATGTGTGCGATGTCCTTAGGTTGGTTAGGTTTAAGTAGTTCTAAGTTATAGGGGACTGATGACCTCAGATGTTAATTCCCATAGTACTCAGAGCCATTTGAAATATTTTTTTTTTTTTTTTTGTGTTGCTGTGGGTGATGTGATTGGCCCAGAAGGAGACCGGATGGGGTGGATTTGGAAAACAAAAACTGGCAGTTTTTGTTATAAAAGAGTGAACCCCCTGACGATGGCGTTTCCTCTGTCAGTAGATGGGTTTAGACGTGGATCGTTTCTGTACTGAGATTGTGAATTTTAGAAGCTGGAAAACTGACACAATGACGGAAGAGGACGGCGAGCGGTCAGAACAAGCAAATGGCACGTTATGAACGGACAATAGCAGTGACATCTGGGGAACACTACTGGCTAGAGAGCCCAGTATTATGAAAGAGGGGAGTAGGTCCCACTCTGAACTCCGTGCGAAATAATAGAATATTAAAATTAATTAATTAATACACACATAAATGTGTGGTACAGATTGACACACAGTGATGTGCCATAGTAGAACCACAAAAATTTAAATTTACAGCATATCGATGACACGCGTTCTGATATGGAGCTGTAACATGAGATCTCAGGGAGTTGAGTATGCAAAAAAAGGCAGCCAGGCGCAGGTAGTTTGGGGTCTGGAGGCAGTTGAGTTGGGAGCCTGGCAGCGATGCGTCGTGTGGTGGCCAACACGGATGAAACACCAGCTTGAGCGGCGGGTCGCCCTCGTTAATGAGTTGCACAAAAAGCTGCAGACATTGAGAAATTACTAGCGGTTCACCGACTACTGTGTGTCTACTGTGCGGTACACCTGTTGTGAAATGACCCAGTCTCCTCTGGCCCGAAAGAAAGTGTATTTATCAGTGATTTAAAATTTCAGTGTTACTTATAATCCGTCTTGATTGCAAAAATGTTTATTCACATGACCGGTTTCGGTTCCTCTAGAACCACCTTCAGATCTGCAATTTCGGTTACAGGAGTAACCCGTCCACACATAGCAACCTTCCCATGCATGCAGCATGTAAAGGTTGCTGTGTGTGGATGGGTAACTCCTGTAACCGAAATTGCAGACCTGAAGATGGTTCTAGGGGAACCGAAACCGGTCATGTGAATAAACATTTTTGCAATCAAGATGGATTATATGTAACATTGTATAACCAGTGATTGCGGTATCTGTTTTAGCAAAGTTAAAACTTCAGTCTATTAACTTTTTTAAAAAGTGTAAATGAAAAATATCAATAACATCTTTTGTGAATTGTTCTACCTCAAATGAAATTTTAGAGCCTTTCAGCAAGACGGTTCGGGGCAACACTTAAAGGAGACAAATGAATGCTTCAGTGCTGAAAAACCCCTGAGAGCCAGATGAAACATCCCCTTAGAAAAATTTATGAATTACTGTGCTGATAAACCTCTTACATTATTTGCTTTTCAAACAGCTGAGCAAAACTGAACGTACTCAGACATTGCTCTCTTAACTTATTCTGATCAACACTAAACTGACACACAATATTTTTAGCGCAACGCAATCTGACTTTTAATAATCCCTACAAAAGAATGGTCCTGACTAACAATAACCTATACCTTTCATGAATCACTTACCTCACAAAAATCTTCGTTACTCGAACTACTGCAATACAGCGAGCGCAAAAACTGCCAGCTAAATAAAAGATTCAAACTACTGAAGGCACTAACTACTGATAGGCGTAGTTAGCAAATGAAAGATTTTGATAGAGAACAAACAATGTATTTACCTTAATAGTGTTCAAAAGTCATAATATACACTCCTGGAAATTGAAATAAGAACACCGTGAATTCATTGTCCCAGGAAGGGGAAACTTTATTGACACATTCCTGGGGTCAGATACATCACATGATCACACTGACAGAACCAGAGGCACATAGACACAGGCAACAGAGCATGCACAATGTCGGCACTAGTACAGTGTATATTCACCTTTCGCAGCAATGCAGGCTGCTATTCTCCCATGGAGACGATCGTAGAGATGCTGGATGTAGTCCTGTGGAACGGCTTGCCATGCCATTTCCACCTGGCGCCTCAGTTGGACCAGCGTTCGTGCTGGACGTGCAGACCGCGTGAGACGACGCTTCATCCAGTCCCAAACATGCTCAATGGGGGACAGATCCGGAGATCTTGCTGGCCAGGGTAGTTGACTTACACCTTCTAGAGCACGTTGGGTGGCACGGGATACATGCGGACGTGCATTGTCCTGTTGGAACAGCAAGTTCCGTTGCCGGTCTAATAATGGTAGAACGATGGGTTCGATGACGGTTTGGATGTACCGTGCACTATTCAGTGTCCCCTCGACGATCACCAGTGGTGTACGGCCAGTGTAGGAGATCGCTCCCCACACCATGATGCCGGGTGTTGGCCCTGTGTGCCTCGGTCGTATGCAGTCCTGATTGTGGCGCTCACCTGCACGGCGCCAAACACGCATACGACCATCATTGGCACCAAGGCAGAAGCGACTCTCATCGCTGAAGACGACACGTCTCCATTCGTCCCTCCATTCACGCCTGTCGCGACACCACTGGAGGCGGGCTGCTCGATGTTGGGGCGTGAGCGGAAGACGGCCTAACGGTGTGCGGGACCGTAGCCCAGCTTCATGGAGACGGTTGCGAATGGTCCTCGCCGATACCCCAGGAGCAACAGTGTCCCTAATTTGCTGGGAAGTGGCGGTGCGGTCCCCTACGGCACTGCGTAGGATCCTACGGTCTTGGCGTGCATCCGTGCGTCGCTGCGGTCCGGTCCCAGGTCGACGGGCACGTGCACCTTCCGCCGACCACTGGCGACAACATCGATGTACTGTGGAGACCTCACGCCCCACGTGTTGAGCAATTCGGCGGTACGTCCACCCGGCCTCCCGCATGCCCACTATACGCCCTCGCTCAAAGTCCGTCAACTGCACATACGGTTCACGTCCACGCTGTCGCGGCATGCTACTAGTGTTAAAGACTGCGATGGAGCTCCGTATGCCACGGCAAACTGGCTGACACTGACGGCGGCGGTGCACAAATGCTGCGCAGCTAGCGCCATTCGACGGCCAACACCGCGGTTCCTGGTGTGTCCGCTGTGCCGTGCGTGTGATCATTGCTTGTACAGCCCTCTCGCAGTGTCCGGAGCAAGTATGGTGGGTCTGACACACCGGTGTCAATGTGTTCTTTTTTTCATTTCCAGGAGTGTATATAGCACATCATGACATCCAGTCTTACAAATTTACTGTCTCTGATGAACACACGTCCAGATCATTCGCTCTAAAAACTCGGCCATTTCTCTCCCCACATCCACCACTGCTGACGGCTCACCTCCAACTGCGCAACGCTACGCGCTGTTAACAGCCAACTGCCCAACACTGCAATAGCCAATTCCAACAATGCAAACCAGCCACAGACTGCACACAGCACAGTCAGCGATTTTCATACAGAGCGCTACGTCACGTTACCAACATAAAAACCTAAACAGCCTACTTACACAGAGTATGAGAGCACTTGACTGTCCTGCCAGTAATAGACAGTTCAAGAATTTGCTGCTCAGCCTCGTGTGTCAACTCGTAACATGGGAGCTCGTTCCGGGATTTGTCTATTGAACTATCTCTGTGGATGAAATTATTGACGAGATTAGGGTCGGCTAGGGCATTCAGTGACACTTTGGCAGCTATCGGTCGGCGGCACTTCAGTGAACAGCGCCGGCGCTGCGGCTGTGGCGTAACAGTGATCCGCAGCAGCGGCTGTAGCAGCTTGGCTGTCCATCCAGAGATCGCGGCAGCTATAGCGGTCTCTGGTCGCCACGTAGAGACCACCAGCGGTGGGTGGCGCTCTTCATATAACTGAGCAGCTGTGGGACTGTAAGTTACTAGTGTGCTGCTCTTTAGCAGTAATCGACTGCATCAGAGAGCCGATGAACACTCAGGGATGCCCTAAATCGGCTGGAAATGTGGGGATTGAGATAATAATGAGTTATTTGGCAGGATTAAATAAAGGAATGGTGGAGAAGACGTATAGCGTGGGCAATGAGACAGGAGGTATGAAATTACAAGTTATGAGGAAGCTAAGAGTGATGCAAAATTGCTTGAGTGGATTAATGGCAGAATTTCATGGGGAATGGAGGAGGAGAGAATCTGGGCTAGCAGCAAAAACTGAAGCAGTAGAGAGAGCAAGACAGGGATGTAGTCTTTCGCCCCTGCAGTTCAATCTATACATCGAAGAAGCAACCACGCAAATAAATGGTTCAAATGGCTCTGAGCACTAAGGAACTTAACCTCTGAGGTCATCAGTCCCCTAGAACTTAGAACTACTTAAACCTAACTAACCTAAGGACATCACACACCTAAGGACCTGCCCGAGGCAGGAGTGGAACCTGCGACGGTAGCAGCAGCGCGGTTCCTGACTGAAGCGCCTAGAACCGCTCGGCCACGTCGGCCGGCATGCAAATAAAAGAAGGGTTCAAGAGTGGGATTAAAACATAAGATGAAAGGATATCAATGATAATATTCGCTAATGACATTGCTATCCTGAGTGAAAGTGAAGAAGAACTACACGATCCGCTGAATGGAATGAACGGTTTAATGAGTGCAGAATATGGATTGAGAGTAAATGGAAGAAACACGAATGTAATGAGAAGCAGCAGAGACGAGTACAGCGAGAAACATAACATTAGAATTTGTGATCGCAAAGTAGATGAAGTTAAGAAATTTTGCTACCTACGCAGCAAAATAGCCCATGATGGACGGAGCAACGATGACATAAAGAGCATTCGTGGCCAAGAGATGTCTGCTAGTATCAAATATGGGAGGAAGTAATTTCTGAGAATGTACATTTCGAGCAGAGCATTGTATGATAGTGAAACGTAGAATGCAGAAGAGAATCCAAGCATTTGAAATGTGGCGCTAGAGACGAATATTGAAAATTATGTAGACTAATTAGTTACCGAATGAGGAGATTCTCCGGAGAATCGCCGAGGAAAGAAATACAGGTTGTTTGTAAATGAATATAGGGGTTTTTACGTTTTATAAAATTTATTACATTAAACTTACAGTTATAAATGATATGTCAAATGAAATAGCAGCTCAAACAGTTCTACCAAGAACCTTATAAATGTCCAAGGTGAGCACCATCCTTGATGAAGCACCAAAGGAAAGTTTATGGGCCTTTCTCTTTTGGTGAATCTACTGTAACTGGCACTTCTTACCTTGATACATTACAGCAATGGCTCTTCCCTCAGTTGGAAGAAGATGAGCCAGAGAACTTCATTTTCCAGCAAGATGGTGCGCCACCTCACAGGCATAGCGAAGTACGCGATTGGTTGAACTTCACTGTACCCAAGCGCTGGATAGGCCACAAGGGGCCTCCACGTTCACCCGACCTAACGCCATGCGATTTTTTCCTTTGGGGCTTCATCAAGGATCGTGTGAACGTGCCTCCGCTACCAGCATACCTCCCTGAATTGGGAAACCGGATGCTGCTACAATCACTGAAGACAAACTCATCAACGTTTGGGAAAAACTCAGCTATAGACTTGATGTGCGCCGTGTGACAAATGGTGCTCACATTGAACATTTATAAGGTTCTTGGTCAAACTGTTTGAGTAGCTCTTTCATTTGACATATCATTTATAATTGTTAGTTTATATAAATATTACAAATTGTTAAAGGTCCGATATTAATTTATAAACACTCTGTATATTGAACATACTGATAAGAAGAAGAAGCAGGATGATAGGACACCTCTTAAAACATCAGGGATTAACTTTGTGATATTGGAGGGAGCTGCAGACGGTAAAAACTTTAAAGAAAGGCAGAGACTGGAATACAGCCAGCAAATAACTGCAGTTCTAACAGCAATTGCTACTCTGACACGAAAAGTTGACACAGGAGAGAAATTCGCGTTGGGCCGCATCAAACCATGACCTCGAAAAAGAGAGAGAGATAGAGAGAGAGAGAGAGAGAGAGAGATCTGAGAGAGAGAGAGAGAGAGAGAGATCTATGGAAAGACAGTGGGATGCAAGAGGTGGAACGCAAAAAGCGAGATAGAGAGGTCAGATCTGCACTGGCATGTGTGGATGATAGGATCGAAGCGAGAACGACGTAAAGACTGGTTTTGCATATGGAATGAAGCGATCTTGTGTATTGGAGAACAAAAGAAGAAAATAGAAGGGGAACAGCTAGATCGCAACGAATACATTTGGTAGCTGTGCAGGATAATGAAAAATGTGGCGATGTGTCAGGCAGGAATACATATGAGAAATCCGGTTCTTAGCTTGGGAACGTGCGGTACTTTTCTGGGAGAAGAAAATAACACGTAGTTGATTTTTTAGGTGACTGTAAGGGACATTTTGCTGTGGCAATGGCTGAAACTGGAAACATAAAATTTGTAAGATGTAATTTAGAATGGTACGCACAAACGTGGGCGAACCGAAACGCGACGGCATTTTGTGGCTTCGCCGCGTTAAAGAGATTGTTATTAGTCGTAAGATAAATTTTGGGATCATAATAAGTAGGTCAAGCTGCAAAATTAATTGTTAAATGGGCCAAAGTTTCGAAGCGGGATGTGTAGCATGTGTAGTTTTTGTCGATCAGAGATGAGTCGATTGGTGTACTTGTATCGGCCTAGCCTTTTAGTGTATTGACGGAGATTTCGACTTTAAAATGTAGACTGCTAGAGGACGTGCAGTGGAAGTTGTTCTACGGCCTTACATATCCGACTGAAGATTTTACTGATTTTGTTAATAAGATGGATCGTGCTTTGTGTTACAAGTCACGATCGTCACAGCACAACTTCAGTAGATAATCTGGACAGACTGAACGTGGCGGTTGCGATCATCGAACGAACTGGAACTGGCGTGAAAAGGCGACTGAGAAATAATGAAGGATATAATGGGGACAATCGTAAGAAACTGATAACGGTGATCCCAGGAGAGAAAAGACAGTCCAAGTTCAGAAAACTAATTTGTGCCTCGATCCAGGTCCAGGAAGAGGCTAACAAGACCACGAGTAATAGCTGAACATATGTTAGAGAGAAAGACGTTTATGATGGTGGTCAACATAGCATATGTTATACGGATGTTATGTTGCGAGATGAGGAGATGTGGGGAGGTTTTAATAAGCATGAAAGAAAATTTAAGAAAGGGAAGAGATTTCATTGTAATAATGATAGATGTTCATGTGGGTGAACAACTTGAAAAAGGTAGTAATGATGTGACCGGTAACTGTGACATAAATAGCGTGAATGTCGCTGCTATGAATATCAGCGTGGCATCGGAAAAAGAACTCGATACGCTACCTGTCATAAGGCCTTGTGCACTTACAGTAGATAGTGACGAACGTCACGGAGCGTGTAATGGTTCTTTATTTACGTGACCATTACGGCACTCCAACCCCCGTTCTCAATACCAGTAATATCGTACTGCTTTTCTGCGAAGTAACAGACATATTTTTGTGACAATATTCACATTTGGTTTTATTAATGTATAGGTACTCCGATGTATCGATATATTGCAGTGATATGGTTCTTGTGTGTATTCATTTCTGTGAGACTGTCATAATCTTCGTTTTACTTGTAACCGTTTCGGCGCGAATGCGCACAGAGCAGTCTTTGTTCCACTTTGCAGAAGTTAAGCTGTTATTTCGCTTTGTAAAATAACAGTCAAGTCTTGTGTTTGGTTAAAGCGGAAATTAAATATATGAAGATTGATACAAAACTGTTTTCTTGATGATGTGACAATTAAGAAGTATATGCGAATTTACAAGAAGTTTAATAAAAATGTGGATCGTGAACACCAAGTTAAAAATTATTTCTACCATATCATTGTTCTGATCTGGGATTGTTTATCATTAAGAATTTCCTGAAAAACGCATTTGTTAGGTCTTCAAATATTGCTAAAATACAGATCTGGACCTTCTAGCAGTCAAAGTGGAATCAGCCTAGAATCAACAAGATGAGCCATAACACCTTCGACGAAATCTACGTGGGAATCCATTCAAGATAAGTGCCAAATTAATGACTTTTTTACAGTGACTTCATTATTTCCATTCTGACGATACCATCCACAGTCAATAATTTTGTTGTTGCCCGATAAAGCGAACATATGCTGCGTGAGCAACATTATTAATCTGATTTCTAACCTACTTTGCAGGTGGTGGTATTGTTAGAAGCTGGAGCTCTCGCGGAAAGAGACAGGGGCAACGGAAGTCCTGTGTTGGTTAAAAAATCTTTTGAGGTAAAGGAGGTTATAAGTATTACGGAATCATCGGAAGATAGTAATAAAGGTATCATTGTGTCGTGGTAGAACTGAGTCGCCGTGAAATAATAATTTTGAGGTTATTTCATAGAATGTTTATGTTGGTCGCACTCGAAATGAGGTCATTTACTGTGAGTTGGTTGAATCTCTATGGAATAATGATGCAAATTCTGATGTTGTCGAAGATAATTTTTGTGAAGGGTGTATTAATGCAGCCGCCGGACAGCACAGCAACGACGTTGTCAGCGATCGGAATTCACGATGTTCACGGGAAATGTGTGAAGGCACATTTTTCTAGGACTTGAAGTTTCTATTGCTCTCTGCGGTAATACAGGGTCCGGCAACTAATCCTCCCGCATTTGACGTATTTGTAGGGAGGATACACATGTGGAGTGTCTTTTGTTTGAAAGCGGTGTCGGTGCCTTTTTCAGTGTGCGCCATGGCGTGGCTTGGTGAGCATCGTGCATTTGTCGTAAAGGAATTTATTCGCAACTGTGGTTGTGTGATTGGTGCTCAGCGAGCGTTTCGGAGACAATTCGAACTTGGCCGCCATGATCGTGTCCCGGATGGAAAAACCATTCAACTGTGTCAAACTGTAGAGAGCACTGAAAAGGAAACCTACTGACCGTCCTTGAACTGCAACAACGCCGGAAAATGTGGTGCATCTGAGTGTGTGTGTGCAACAATCAGCAATGCGTTCAGCACTTAAACATGCAGCTGCCCTGGCGTTATCTGACAGGAATGTAAGAAGAAGTCTTCATACAGAAGTTGATGATTACCCAGTGGTTAAGTGAAAGAGATTTTGAAACTCGCAGAGCTGCGTGTGAGGAAATTCTTCAAAACATTCCACCTGGCGCTTTGCTTATTCCTTCGGATGAGGCCCATTTCCACTTACCAGGAACGGTTAAAAAAAGAAAAAAAAACAGTTGCTGGATATTTCGTGTGGGGACCGTATTTTTTCGAAGAGGGTGACGATTAATTCAAACCGTTATTGTCACATGCTAGAGACCTTCCTCAAACATAACCTAAACCAGTTTATCATCATAAAGATCCAGAAGTGTGGTTCCAGCAAGACGGAGCAACATCCCACACCTCTCGGCGTTCTACGGAAATGTTGCGCTAGTTTTTTCCTGGTCATCTTGTCTCTCAGCGAGAAGACATCGCGTGGCCCTCAAGGTCGCCTGATTTACCGCCTTGTGATTTTTCTTTTGGGACACTTAAAGGCTGTAGTGTACAAACATCGTCCCACAACACTGCAAGCACTTAAAGAGGCCATTACCCAAGAAGTGGCAGCCATTCCAAGGCAAATAACATCAAGATGTATGGCGAACTTTCATGATAGACTTCGTCAATGTGTCAGCAATGGAGGACGTCATTTAGCAGATATAATTTTTAAAACCAAATAGGGGAGAGTTCCCGATTATCGGATACTTTTCTCTATGATTATATTTGACGCACTTTATTTCACGATATATTAAAATAAAATACACTTTCACATGCCGCAAACATCCCAATAAAATATATCTTACCAGGATTTTCATTATCGATTTTATTTTGGTCACAAATTGTACATTATGTGATTTATGAGCATTTCGGTGTTTTTAAATTCGGGTTCCTATGATCGGATAATCGTCAGGATTAAGTACAATTCGATATAAGAAGAAACATACACTACAGGCCATTAAAATTGCTACACCACGAAGATGACTTGCTACAGACGCGAAATTTAACCGACAGGAAGAAGATGCTGTGATATGCAAATGATTAGCTTTTCAGAGCATTCACAGAAGATTGGCGCCGGTGGCGACACCTACAACGTGCTGACATGAGGAAAGTTTCCAACTGATTTCTCATACACAAACAGCAGTTGACCGACGTTGCCTGGTGAAACGCTGTTGTGATGCCTCGTGTAAGGAGGAAAAACGCGTACCATCACATTTCCGACTTTGATAAATGTCGGATTGTAGCCTATTGCGATTGCGGTTTATCGTATCGCGACATTGTTGCTCGCGTTGGTCGAGATCCAATGACTGTTAGCATAGTATGGAATCGCTGGGTTCAGGAGGGTAATACGGAACGCCGTGCTGGATCCCAACGGCCTCTTATCACTAGCAGTCGAGATGACATGCAACTTATCCGTATGGCTGTAACAGATCGTGCAGCCACGTCTCGATCCCTGAGTCAACAGATGGGGACGTTTGCAAGACAACAACCATCTGCACGAACAGTTCGACGACGTTTGCAGCAGCATGGACTATAAGCTCGGAGACCATGGCAGCGGTTACCTTTGACGCTGCATCACAGACAGGAACGCCTGCGATGGCAAAACGTCATTTTTCCGGATGAATCCAGGTTCTGTTTAGAGCATTATGATGGTCGCATCCGTGTTTGGCGACATCGCGGTGAACGCACACTGGAAGCGTGTATTCGTCATCGCCATACTGACGTATCACCCAGTGTGATGGTATGGGGTGACATTGGTTACACATCTCGGTCACCTCTTGTTCGCACTGACGGCACTTTGAACAGTGGACGTTACATTTCAGATGTGTTACGATTCGTGGCTCTACCCTTCATTCGATCCCTGCGAAACCCTACATTTCAGCAGGATAATGCACGACCGCATATTGCAGGTCCTGTACGGGCCTTTCTGGATACAGAAAATGTTCGACTGCTGCCCTGTCCAGCACATTCTCTAGATATCTCACCAATTGTAAACGTCTGGACAATGGTGGCCGAGCAGCTGGCTCGTCACAATATGCCAGTCACTTTATGAGCTGTAGTATTGTGTTGAAGCTGCATGGGCAGCTGTACCTGTACACGCCGTCCAAGCTCTGTTTGGCTCAATGCCCAGGCGTATCAAGGCCAGAGGTGGTTGTTCGGGGTACTGATTTCTCAGGATCTATGCACCCAAATTGGCTGAAAATGTAGTCACATGTCATTTCTGGTATAACATATTTGTCCAATGAATACCCGTTTATCATCTGCATTTCTTCTTGGTGTGGCAATTTTTATTGCCAGTAGTGTACTTTATGTTTACAGTGATTTTAAAAGATAACATACAAAAACCTTACTTACTCAGCATAAAGACGTTGTTCATTTGTTTACCGTTCATTACTTGCTCAATTTATTACAATGATCACATACAAATATTTTTCATCCCTTCTTGGCAACGCCAGAACACAATCCATGCGCCAAACGAAGACATTTCGTGCAACGGACCCACTGTTTGCCACTTGTGTCTAATTTGTAAGATTGACTGCAATATAGGCACTTCTCATCCGCACTGTCTTCGTCGTCAGTGAAGACGAGATGAGCATAATCACACTCAGCTGAGGAGGAAGATGAGCAACACTGCCTTTTGTTTCCTTTTTTCTGTCTTGCTGCAGACGTTTTTGATGCTGCAGCTGTTGACTGACCTTACCAAAATGGACGTTCTGACAGGGCCCTGGCTGATTTTGTGTTTTATGGACCTGGTTTAGGCCTAAGCTTATGTGTTGGTCCTTGTAATTGCAACTTTCCTTCAAGCGTTTTTTTAAAAGGCGAGCTAGTGATTGTAGCGGCTTTACCAGTGGGACGTGTTGCTGCATTTCTTTGGCCGACAGTTGGAGGTGGACTCTCATGGGAAGGTGAAACAAGTTTTTCGTTTGGCTGGGCTCCAGAAGTTCAGGGTCATTGTCAGGGTTACTTTCGTGGCCATCGCCCAATTGGATAAAGTCCAGTTCTGAAAAAAACATTAGTGTTACGTGGGACTATGCCTCATTTTTTGAAACCGGTTTCAAGATTTGCGCACTTATCATACGTCTTCCCCATCAATTCCCCGACTTGATATGCTGTAACTGCCCTAAAGGGATGGTTAGACATTCAGGACTATTTCTTGCCTGTAATATGTTTTGAATGAAGGCTACATCTAATGGCTGGAGTTTGTGTGTGGTGCATAGTGGCAGACATGTTTCCGAGCTAGTTCAATCACGTCGACGTTCCTCTTGTGGGAGAAATGCCCGCCCGATATCAATATAACTGGGCTGTAAAAGTATTGATCTGAATCCACCCTGAGGGGTGACTGATGGCAATTGCTCCGCTTTCATATTTTTACGAGGAAAGCGGCGGAACAAACACGCCAGCTGCACTCATGCAAGTTACCAATGTCATCATGGATCCTCTTCCATATGATTACAAACTTCCTACCTGCTTTTTGCCCGTTGAACTAATAAATGTTGTACGTCGATTTTGAACAACGGTTATTCGCGTTTCATCTACGTTGAACACTTAGGCAGGGTTGAAACCGATCTTTTCCAGCTCAGGTTTCAGAAGGTCGAAAAAGGAATTAACGTTTTTCTCTGTCTGAGAAGTAAGGATAAACACAGCCACGGAGTCTTACAGTAGATCGCTGAGGTATGGAGTTATTTTAGAATTCGAGGTGGATGAAAATAAAATTTTAATGAACTGCATACATACGCAGAATTTGTCATAATTGTTATTTCGGAAATGGACATTCTGTGCAAATACTCGTGAAGCATCGACTGGAGGAATAGCTTAATGTAGTTCGATCAGGAGGGGAACAGGAAGCACGTGTGGTTAAAAGAGATGCTGCGGGGAAAGGATTTAATGGCACGAATGTACAGATATTGAAGAGTGTAACGGATCGATCGTGTATCGAGTATCTAAGAAACAATTTGGGCTTCGAAATATAAAGGAAACAAAGTTGTACATGGAGAAATAGATAAAGAAGGGAATACCATGTTTTATATTCTACTCTTTTGTTCAGTTGTTTGCTTTGTATGTTGATGTGTGATTTGCTCTTTATTATGATTTTATTTCAGAGATAGGTAGGTTTATTAAATGGTGGAGCTCAAGTAGTATTTTAAAGACGTACGAAGCTGTGGTCTCGAGCGAAGGGTCTCACAACGAGTCGCTTTGTGTGATGTGTCCGATGTGTTCCCCCTAACTGATTTCTGCTGTTAAAGCTTTGCAAACCATGGGAGGGCGTCCATAACCTTATGCAATGGGGGAGCCAAGGGGTGTTGAAATTCGGTTACTGATAGTAGATATCTTTGGTTTGAATGCACGAGCGAGGTTTGGCGACCGACAGTGGAGTAAGCGTATAAGACAACTGGACAGTTCACAAGGCGCTTGAATGGGCGGGCTTGTCACGTGAATGACACGATGTATTTGAAAGAGCCTAAAGAAGACAGCACAAAGTGAGCGTGTGTCATTGCAGTTTACACTGAACAAATTGTGCAGTTTGTTTTTTTTTAATTTTTTTTTTAATTTTTGTTTGACGAATTCATATAGCATTTGCATAACTGTCTGTTATTAGATGCAGAGAACATTCAAAATTTATACGTCAGGCCAGGCATGCAAGCCACGGAGGCAAATTTCTTATTGATTCTCCGAGAGGGAGAGCTGCATTAATTTTTGTATGTGTTCCTTATATTATTTTTTCATTTTATTGCTTTCCTATAATACACTCCTGGAAATGGAAAAAAGAACACATTGACACCGGTGTGTCAGACCCACCATACTTGCTCCGGACACTGCGAGAGGGCTGTACAAGCAATGATCACACGCACGGCACAGCGGACACACCAGGAACCGCGGTGTTGGCCGTCGAATGGCGCTAGCTGCGCAGCATTTGTGCACCGCCGCCGTCAGTGTCAGCCAGTTTGCCGTGGCATACGGAGCTCCATCGCAGTCTTTAACACTGGTAGCATGCCGCGACAGCGTGGACGTGAACCGTATGTGCAGTTGACGGACTTTGAGCGAGGGCGTATAGTGGGCATGCGGGAGGCCGGGTGGACGTACCGCCGAATTGCTCAACACGTGGGGCGTGAGGTCTCCACAGTACATCGATGTTGTCGCCAGTGGTCGGCGGAAGGTGCACGTGCCCGTCGACCTGGGACCGGACCGCAGCGACGCACGGATGCACGCCAAGACCGTAGGATCCTACGCAGTGCCGTAGGGGACCGCACCGCCACTTCCCAGCAAATTAGGGACACTGTTGCTCCTGGGGTATCGGCGAGGACCATTCGCAACCGTCTCCATGAAGCTGAGCTACGGTCCCGCACACCGTTAGGCCGTCTTCCGCTCACGCCCCAACATCGTGCAGCCCGCCTCCAGTGGTGTCGCGACAGGCGTGAATGGAGGGACGAATGGAGACGTGTCGTCTTCAGCGATGAGAGTCGCTTCTGCCTTGGTGCCAATGATGGTCGTATGCGTGTTTGGCGCCGTGCAGGTGAGCGCCACAATCAGGACTGCATACGACCAAGGCACACAGGGCCAACACCCGGCATCATGGTGTGGGGAGCGATCTCCTACACTGGCCGTACACCACTGGTGATCGTCGAGGGGACACTGAATAGTGCACGGTACATCCAAACCGTCATCGAACCCATCGTTCTACCATTCCTAGACCGGCAAGGTAACTTGCTGTTCCAACAGGACAATGCACGTCCGCATGTATCCCGTGCCACCCAACGTGCTCTAGAAGGTGTAAGTCAACTACCCTGGCCAGCAAGATCTCCGGATCTGTCCCCCATTGAGCATGTTTGGGACTGGATGAAGCGTCGTCTCACGCGGTCTGCACGTCCAGCACGAACGCTGGTCCAACTGAGGCGCCAGGTGGAAATGGCATGGCAAGCCGTTCCACAGGACTACATCCAGCATCTCTACGATCGTCTCCATGGGAGATAGCAGCCTGCATTGCTGCGAAAGGTGGATATACACTGTACTAGTGCCGACATTGTGCATGCTCTGTTGCCTGTGTCTATGTGCCTGTGGTTCTGTCAGTGTGATCATGTGATGTATCTGACCCCAGGAATGTGTCAATAAAGTTTCCCCTTCCTGGGACAATGAATTCACGGTGTTCTTATTTCAATTTCCAGGAGTGTATTTGTAGCAATATATTTTACGTAGGCCGACTGGTCCATGCGACGGAACACTTGGATGCATGTTATGTTACATGTAGGCTGGACAGCATGTTGCTGACGTGAGCTGAGGTGAGTGCTGACTGCTGCCTGCTGCTAATAAACGTGCCATCGCACTACGTCTACAGACAACTTTACTGGGCGTGTTGTAAGTAGAGAGATGTTTGCATGGGCTGTTTCCATAGAGAGGTGGTGAATTCGAGAAGCTGGAAAAGTGGCGCAGGGGCCCAGAAGGGCAGCAAGCGGTGAAAATGGGCTGAGGGCGGGTAGTGGACGGACAATAGTGGAGATGTCTGGAGAAGTCCGGTAGCTCGAGAGCCCAGTATTTTGGAGGAGGGGAATTGTTGCCCCTCTGAATTCAGCATGGTGCGAAACAGTCGCATACTAAAATTAATTAGTTGATAGGCACATAAATGTAAGGCACAGGGTGACGCACAGCGGCATGCCACTCTATAACAACAATGACAATTTAAATAAATTTACTTGTACCGATGAGACGCATTCTGACCTTGAGTCGTGACGTCAGAGTCCAAGGAGTCGGGCTAAGCAAGGACAGGCATCCTGGCACTGGTAGTTGAGTTGGCGAAAGAGGGGGTGGGGGTGGGGGGGGAGTCAAGTTTTGGCCACCACGGGTGAAACATTAGCTTGACGTGGTTCGACCGCGTGAACGGATTGTACAAAAAGTTGCAATGGTAGGGAAATTGCTGGCGCATCATCAACTAATTTCTGTGTCCTGTGCGGTGTCTCAGTTCCGAAATGAATCAAGCTCCTTGGACTGAAAACAAATTTTATTTGACCTGATTTAAAAATTGAAACAATAAACTTTTATAAAAAATAAACGATAAATATAAATAACATAATATTATGTACCAACCCACTTCAAATGAAATTTTTGAGTCTTTCAGCAAGACGCTGCACACCAGCTCTTAAAGAAAACAGGTGTTGCACAGGTAATAATAGCTTGTATATTAGGAGGACACAAACTACCAGGTGCTACAGGAAGGGCTGCGGAAAACTAGTCAACATCATTTGTTAAGAAGTACTCATGAAAACAATTTACACTCCTGGAAATTGAAATAAGAACACCGTGAATTCATTGTCCCAGGAAGGGGAAACTTTATTGACACATTCCTGGGGTCAGATACATCACATGATCACACTGATAGAACCACAGGCACATAGACACAGGCAACAGAGCATGCACAATGTCGGCACTAGTACAGTGTATATCCACCTTTCGCAGCAATGCAGGCTGCTATTCTCCCATGGAGACGATCGTAGAGATGCTGGATGTAGTCCTGTGGAACGGCTTGCCATGCCATTTCCACCTGGCGCCTCAGTTGGACCAGCGTTCGTGCTGGACGTGCAGACCGCGTGAGACGACGCTTCATACAGTCCCAAACATGCTCAATGGGGGACAGATCCGGAGATCTTGCTGGCCAGGGTAGTTGACTTACACCTTGTAGAGCACGTTGGGTGGCACGGGGTACATGCGGACGTGAATTGTCCTGTTGGAACAGCAAGTTCCCTTGCCGGTCTAGGAATGGTAGAACGATGGGTTCGATGACGGTTTGTATGTACCGTGCACTATTCAGTGTCCCCTCGACGATCACCAGTGGTGTACGGCCAGTGTAGGAGATCGCTCCCCACACCATGATGCCGGGTGTTGGCCCTGTGTGCCTCGGTCGTATGCAGTCCTGATTGTGGCGCTCACCTGCACGGCGCCAAACACGCATACGACCATCATTGGCACCAAGGCAGAAGCGACTCTCATCGCTGAAGACGACACGTCTCCATTCGTCCCTCCATTCACGCCTGTCGCGACACCACTGGAGGCGGGCTGCATGATGTTGGGGCGTGAGCGGAAGACGGCCTAACGGTGTGCGGGACCGTAGCCCAGCTTCATGGAGACGGTTGCGAATGGTCCACGCCGATACCCCAGGAGCAACAGTGTCCCTAATTTGCTGGGAAGTGGCGGTGCGGTCCCCTACGGCACTGCGTAGGATCCTACGGTCTTGGCGTGCATCCGTGCGTCGCTGCGGTCCGGTCCCAGGTCGACGGGCACGTGCACCTTCCGCCGACTACTGGCGACAACATCGATGTACTGTGGAGACCTCACGCCCCACGTGTTGAGCAATTCGGCGGTACGTCCACCCGGCCTCCCGCATGCCCACTATATGCCCTCGCTCAAAGTCCGTCAATTGCACATACGGTTCACGTCCACGCTGTCGCGGCATGCTACCAGTGTTAAAGACTGCGATGGAGCTCCGTATGCCACGGCAAACTGGCTGACACTGACGGCGGCGGTGCACAAATGCTGCGCAGCTAGCGCCATTCGACGGCCAACACCGCGGTTCCTGGTGTGTCCGCTGTGCCGTGCGTGTGATCATTACTTGTACAGCCCTCTCGCAGTGTCCGGAGCAAGTATGGTGGGTCTGACACACCGGTGTCAATGTGTTCTTTTTTCCATTTCCAGGAGTGTATTAATTAAAAAGACACGTTAAATATTAAACTTGAGCTTTCAGCCTTAAAGAAACGCAGTAACTGTGAAATACCGAAAGAGAAGCACTTTAGATACCCATTAAAGTGTTTTCACAAAAATTACAATTTATCAAAATAACTAAATATTAATAATTTACGTAGAAATCTATGCCGAGACATATCATAATCTGGAAATTACGATAAAGGAATAGAGTGGCCCCATGTCAGGTCAGGACACAAACTCGTCGAGTACACAACAGACCCCAGACGTAGACATCGACACCCAGCCCCTCAGCGCAAGAATCCGAGAGCGGTTCGGTACTGCGCTACAATATATGCAGCAAGGCTCTCTTAAGCAGTGAGCACATCAAATAAAACCAAAGCCCTTGCCCCAGCTCAAAAGCAAATCCAGTAACTAATATTAAGATTTAAGCGGCACTGAATGTTAACTCGCCCCGTGATGCTAATTAAAGAGGTTCGAGCGAGGTACACGCTTAAAGCCGGCATTGCTACCGGCCAAGGGCCAAAATTACTACTACCTTAAATGAAAAACCTATTTCTGCACAATCTTAATAAATACAGAGGCAGCCTTCAAACTAGCGCCCAGAACGCAAGACATATGTCAGTGGCCTATTATTAGGTTAATCAGAGGTACTTAAGAACTTCAGTTGTCTTCATCAAATTGTTTGTAGCACAGTTTACATGTAACTTAACAGAGCCAAGCATCATTTAAACATCTTATAAAAAAAATCCCACTTATTTTTCTTAAAGATTTTTGTGGTATCTAAAGAGAAACAAAAAACTTACTGCAGGCGAAAAACTACTTCATGCCACTAAATAAAGCGGATGTCTTTTCTGTGGCCAACATAGCGACAGGATGTGACTTAGAATTATGCACAGGCCTCTAGGTCGTAAATTAAATTACCAAAAAAACAGTCTGTAGTATATTAAAAATTGGGTGCGCAAAACTTTTTGAAAATATCTACTGCAAACATAAGCCAATATTCCCAAGGGAGAGAGTTTAGCACGTGCCACAGACCCTTTCGGAATCACATTAAATGAAAATGGGGGAACGCAGCACAACAAAAAAATTGAAAAAACCAAGTGGAAAGGCAGCGCCAAGCTGTTTCAAACAGAACCAGCAACAGGCAGTGGAGACAAGTCGCTCGAGATTATACAAATGATGCTCACCGTAAACATAAGGAAGCTGAACCGGGTTCTTTCCTCGGCTAAGGAACCCAAAGAAGACGTTGACTCGGTTCCCGGAAAAATCCTGTGGTGAAGGCGTTGTGGTCGACTCGTGCAGAAGGGCACGCGACCGGTGGGCTCTGCCGAATCGCTCCAGTTTCTTCGGGAGGAACCCGGGTACCGCGTGAACAAGTACAGCCAGGGTAGAACTAGGCTGGCCCAGCACGACTCTTGAGCAGCCCCACCACCCTGCGTGGAGAACGCCGACCGCCGACGCTCACAACAGGGAAACGGTGCACCGGCAATGCTGGCCAGTCGCTCTCCAGATTCCCTCTGGCATGGGTGTGTGTGTTGTCCTTAGCGTAAATTAGTTAAAGTTAGATTCAGTAGTGTGTAAGCCTAGGGATCGATGATCTCAGCAGTTTGGTCCCATAAGGCCTTGCTGTTGTGGACTGACGAGACAGCCAGTCCACAGTGACGGGTAACCGAAAGGCACGCGCTTAAACTCACGCAGGCTGGCGTGAGGTCTGAAACAGGATACGTAATGAATGCTATAAAGAAAAGCACGTAGCTGCTGGAATACTTAACTTTAATCCACAATTGGTGAACATTGGTCTTGTTACTGTACATGCTTCATTAGATACTTATCAATTGCTATGGCGCCTTGCTAGGTCGTAGCCATTGACTTAGCTGAAGGCTATTCTAACTATCTTCTCTGCAAATAAACGAGGCTTCGTCAGTGTTGCATCGCTAGCTAAGTCGTCCGTACAACTGGGGCGAGTTCCAGTACGTCTCTATAGACCTGCCGTGTGGCGGCGCTCGGTCTGGATTCACTGATAGTGGCGACACGCGGGACCGTCGTATACTAGCGGACCGCGGCCGATTTAAAAGGCTACCACCTAGCAAGTGTGGTGTCTGGCGGTGACTCCACGCCTACCACCACCACCACCACCACCACCACTACTACCACAACCATTGGAACGTAAGTACACAACGTACATGTTGGATGGAGTTTATTGAACCATTTGAGTCCATCGTAAACACTTTTCCAATTTACACAACAGCTTACACACCCTCAAATCTCTTAATGAATAGTACAAAAAATTAACAATTGGATAAAACCGCTGCCTAAAGAAGAGTTTATGTTGGAAGAACAGGTAACGAATGCACTTACTGCATCAAATGTATAGGCGAGGTTAGGGGGAATGCCTACGATAAAATGTTAAGTCGTGGGTATCAATGTTCAGTTGCAGAAACAATTTTGATTACATAACATCCAAAATTTTCTGCCCTACGGGAAAGAAATACTAAATGGCAGCCACTGACAATATAAGATTATCCGAAATGCACATCTAGGGAGCTACGTTTGGCTTTTCCAAAACAGACAGTCACAGAATTTGAAAAAAATATCTTTGGTTCCAGAATGAGATTCTCACTCTGCAGCGGAGTATGCGCTGATATGAAACTTCCTGGCAGATTAAAACTGTGTGCCCGACGGAACTCGAACTCGGGACCTTTGCCTTTCGCGGGCAAGTGCTCTACCATCTGAGCTACCGAAGCACGACTCACGGCCGGTCCTCACAGCTTTACTTCTGCCAGTATCTCGTCTCCTACCTTCCAAACTTTACAGAAGCTCGCCTGCGAAACTTGCAGAACTAACACTCCTGAAATAAAGGATACTGCGGAGACATGGCTTAGCCACAGCCTTGGGGATGTTTCCAGAATGAGATTCTCACTCTGCAGCGGAGTGTGCGCTGATATGAAACCTCCTGGCAGACTAAAACCGTGTGCCCGACCGAGACTCGAACTCGGGACCTTTGCCTTTCGCGGGAAAGTGCTCTACCATCTGAGCTACCGAAGCACAACTCACGCCCGGTCCTCACAGCTTTACTTCTGCCAGTATCTCGTCTCCTACCTTCCAAACCTTAAAGAAGTTCTCCTGCGAAACTTGCAGAACTAACACTCCTGAAAGAAAGGATACTGCGGAGACATGGCTTAGCCACAGCCTTGGGGATGTTTCCAGAATGAGATTCTCACTCTGCAGCGGAGTGTGCGCTGATATGAAACTTCCTGGCAGATTAAAACTGTGTGCCGGACCGAGACTCGAACTCGGGACCTTTGTATTCCGCGAGCAAGCGCTCTACCATCTGAGCTACCCAAGCACTCACCCAGCGACCTCACAGCTTTACTTCTGCCAGTGTCTCGTCTCCTACCTTACAAACTTTACAGAGGCGCTTGCCCGCGAAAGGCAAAGGTCCCGAGTTCGAGTCTCGGTCCGACACACAGTTTTAATCTGCCAGGAAGTTTCAAGTGAAATATTCGTTTAGCCATTTCCGTCCCGTAAACCGCCGGTTTTTTGTGCTTCAGCGTCTAGAAGAGAGATGGCCTTTAGCTGATCAATGAGGAATCCCTTTCAAGCAAAGACTCGAACAGAGTACATGGTGTACTGCCAGCCGGCTGTGAGTAGTACCCGCGCGTGTGTCCAACTACAATCCCAAAAAAGCAAGGCAAACTCAACTGTCGGCCCTGCGTGTCGCACGCACGGTTCTGTTAACAAACATTCAAACGACACGATCAGAATAAAGACGAAAATAGGTCTAACGTGGACACTTACTGTGTCTATTATGAACCTTAGGTAAGTGTGAGACAGACTGGACATACTTTGTGGTGCATGATAAACAAGGAACTAATAAAATCCTCCAACACATAAAACAAAACAAAAATATTATGAAAAATGAACTACTAACCGATTGTCCCATAATAACAACAATAATAACGTATGGATCTCGAAATTCTATATGTATTTTTCACACGATCTATGTCCGACTTGTATGCAAGACCTTGTGTTGTAATAATAACCTCGATGTCTGTACGACCACTATGAGTTGTGCAAAGGCGTTTCTAATCCCATTGTGTGATTCTTCCATGAAACGTGGCCCATGTTAAATACTTGCTGCCTGCACAAGAGGCAGCCTGGCTGATTCGTCGTGCCACACCAACCGTGCGACTCATTGCCTTGAACCAATCCTTCTGACTGGTGCCATCCGACGATCACTGACGTCACCTGCCGCTAGTCCATGGGTCCAATTCCAATGCTCAAAATATGCTACTCAAATTATTTCAAGTTCTTTTGTAAATGTAGTGACACCAGTATTCAATAAACACACAGTAAAACCCGAACTGTTATTCCCCGGTGTCACCTACATAAACACTATAATCAGGGTGAGAAATAACTACATTTATGAACTATAAAGCAAATCTTTCACTTATGTCAATTAAACAAATCTGTTTTATCTATGTGCAGTATATAACATGTATTGAACGATTTAAACAAAAAATGAGGCTCTGTCGCTGTTCACGAATACATAAACCGTCCAATAATGGACATTAAATATCAGTGAACTCCCCTAAGTGAGAGTGTATATCGAGTGATGATACGTTGAACGGCTTCGTCAAGGACACAAGAGAAATTGTGCCAACGCCATTGAAGGCGGCTGTATAACAGCACTTAATAAATGAGCGTCCACTGTTTCCCAAGCTCTGAGACAATGTTGCAAATGTCTGCAGTATAAGTAAAATCAATGTAATCTTCTGGTTATGAATTTTGTTTTAAAATCAGGTGGTGGATCTGCCTCGGCTCCTTATACCTTTCTCTTTCTGATGCCTCTCGTGTCTGCATGGAAAGCAGAAGGTGGTCACGTAGATTAATTACATCTGATGTAATGTTACGAAGCTTTTACTCAATACTATCATTATTCCTTGGTCTAAATTGATTTTAAAAAAAGTTTGGAGTTACTAATACGGTGGTGCTATTTATCGGTAGCCAATTCTGCTGCCTTGAACTTATATTTCCTAACCAATAAAAGAACCTGCATTTTTTCTTGATTCATTTTGCGAAGGCCGATCGGTATCTTTTAAAGAATCACCATAATGCAACAAAAATACTGGCGTTGAAGTACTGAAATTCCCTGCTACTACCATGCGACACGCTGTTAGCAATCAGTCAACAATTACTTATTACGCTGATTCCCGTCTCTTCTCCTATCATTAAGATAATCCCGCTTTCTCTACTTGCTAACCGATTAAAATTAATAACTTTCAAAATTCTATTACAGAGAAGGACGAATTATACAGTTATCTCTTAGTTATGGATTCATTTTTTGCCCGTCCCGTGCATAAAACATGGGTACAGTCCTCAAACTAAAGAAAATGGTGTTTGCTGTTGCGCGAATTGTTCGCAGTAGGAGCAGCGTGCATAGTACTCACGCAGTCTTTTTATTGCAAAGCATTCTAAATATCAAGAATACGTTCAGTAATGACAGTGGCAGTGTTTTCCAATCAAGCAAGAATTTATCAAATCGGTTATACTAAGAATAAAGCGTTCTGAGTTATTAGAGATGACAAATATAGAGTAAGGTATGACATGTTCACAGTCTGACCAGCTTGAGGAGATCATTAAATATGCGTTTTATTTACGTATGCAGTGATAAACTACGATTGCTGTATCACATGAGAGGTTCACACACTGCTTCCTATTACAGACAAAAAACAGGATCAAAATAAAAAAAAGTTACTGTCGACACGTGTGGTCTATAACTTTGCTGACCGCACTTTGTAGCAGTACACTGCGGTGACGGATGTCATAGGATACCCCCCAATGTCATGTGCGATCTCCATTTCTCTGGTGCAGGCACAGACTCAACAACTCACTGGAAGTCCCCTGCAGCAATACTGAGCAATGCTGCTTCTACACCCGTCCATAACTGCAACTGTGTTGCTGGCGCAGGATGTTGTGCACGAACTGACCTCTCGATTATGTCCCACAAAAGTTCGAGGAGATTCTTATCGGGCGACCTGGGTGGCGAAATTATTTGCTCGATATTGTTCAGAATATTCTTCGAATAAATCGCGAACAACTGTGGTCCAGAGACATGACATCGTTGTTTGGAAACATGAAGTCCATGAATGGTTGCAAAAAGGCCGCCAAGAAGCCGAACCTAAACATTTTCGGTCACTGAGCGGTTTAGTTGGACCAGAGGACTCAGTCCATTCCACATCAACGCAGCCCAAATTACACTACTGGCCATTAAAACTGCTACACCAAGAAGAAATGCTGATGATAAACGGGTAT
Organism: Schistocerca americana; assembly: GCF_021461395.2. NCBI lineage: Eukaryota > Metazoa > Arthropoda > Insecta > Orthoptera > Acrididae > Schistocerca > Schistocerca americana. Next base: position 102,241,935 of record NC_060125.1, on the reverse strand, counting down.
TCATTGGACAAATATATTACACTAGAACTGACATGTGATTACATTTTCACGCAATTCGGGTGCATGGATCCTGAGAAATCAGTACCCATAACAACCACCTCTGGCCATAATAACGGCCTTGGTACGCCTGGGCATTGAGTCAGAGCTTGGATGGCGTGTACAGGTACAGCTGTCCATGCAGCTTCAACACGATACCACAGTTCATCAAGAGTAGTGACTGGCGTATTGTGACGAACCAGTTGCTCGGCCACCACTGAGCAGACGTTTTCAATTGGTGAGAAATCTGGAGAATGTGCTGGCCAGGGCAGCAGTCGAACATTTTCTGTATCCAGAAAGGCCCGTACAGGACCTGCAACATGCGGTCGTGCATTATCCTGCTGAAATGTAGAGTTTCGCAGGGACCGAATGAAGGGTAGAGCCACGGGTCGTCACACATCTGAAATGTATAATTCCACTGTTCAAAGTGTCGTCAATGCAAACAAGAGGCGACCGAGACGTGTAACCAATGGCGCCCCATACCACCACGCTGGGTGATATGCCAGTATGGCGATGACGAATACACGCTTCCAATGTGCGTTCACTGCGATGTCACCAAACACGGATACGACCATCATGATGCTGTAAACAGAACCTGCATTCATCCGAAAAAATTACGTTTTGCCATTTGTGCACCCAGATTCGTCGTTGAGTACACCATCGCAGGCGCTCCTGTCTGTGATGAAGCGTCAAGGGTAACCGCAGCCATAGTGTCCGAGCTGATAGTCCATGCTGCAGCAAACGTCGTCGAACTGTTCGTGCAGATGGTTGTTGTCTTGCAAACGGCCGGCCGTGGTGGCCAAGCGGTTAAAGGCGCTACAGTCTGGAACCGCGCGACCGCTACGGTCGCAGGTTCGAATCCTGCCTCGGGCATGGATGTGTGTGATGTCCTTAAATAGTTCTAAGTTCTAGGGGACTGATGACCTTAGAAGTTAAGTCCCATAGTGCTCAGAGCCATTTGAACCACGATTCCAATACCTAAATAAATTAATGTAGAGTAATTAAATTTCGGGAATACATTTGTCTATGAACATATCTAGGTGATTGACATTGTAAGATTATTTTCTAGAGAAAGAACAGTTTCTTTGTCTCAGCTGATGTAAATCTGGGAGGATACAAAAATGTGAAACAGTTTCCCTAAGCCCTTTGTGATACGTTAGATTCTAGCCAATTTCCGTATACAACAGCCGTAGGTGAAACTGCATCTTGGTCGTAAGTTGTTTCGAGGGTAAATAAAGCTTTATTCTCATGGCGCACGCCTATCTTACGGTGTACATCCACGCAGCCTGGTCAGAGACACCTGCCTGGAAGTATTTGCAGGTCAAATGCCGTTTCCGGCCACTGTGCTCTAAATTCTAGGACATTTCTCAAACTTTTTAAATACAGGTTTCAACGTCAACATTAACAAACTCTATACCACTGTAGTTGTCTTCTCAGGAGCTATTGAATACAGTTTTAAAAAGTATACGGTTCCATTTAAAAAAACTTAGTTGTTGCCATATGTCAGCTGATACCAGCGTTAAAAACATTAACAATCACGGAACAAAACGGGGATTACGTAGGTCTTACTTGACTCATCCTATATATACATATAAAACACACACAGATATAGACAGACATACACACGCAAACATACATAAACGGATATACGAGTAAACATACGTATATACATACATATGTATATATAAATATAACGATATTCACTCCTAACTAATCAGTATTACACTGAAGAGTTAAAGAAACTGATTGCCTAATATCGTGTTGGGCCCCATCGAGAACACAGAAGTGCCGCAACACGACGTGGCGTGGACTTGACTAACGTCTGGAATAGTGCTGGAGGGAACTGACACCATGAATCCTGCATGGCTGTCCAGAAATCCGTAAGAGTACGAGGGGGTGTGGGGGTGGAGATCTGTTCTGAACAGCACGTTGCAAGGCATCCCAGATATGTTCAATTCTGTTCATGTCTGGGGAGTTTGGAGGCCAGAGGAAATGGTTAAACTGAGAATAGTGTTCCTGGAGCCAATCTGTAGCAATTCTGGACGTGTAGAGTGTCGCACTGTCCTGCTAGAATTGCCCAAGTCAGTCGGAACGTACAATGGACACGCATGTATGCAGGTGATCAGACAGGACGCTTACGTACGTGTCACCTGTCAGAGTCTTATCAAGATGTATCAAGGGTCCCATATCACTCCAACTGCACAAGCCCCACACTATTACAGAGCCTCCACCAGCTTGAACAGTCCTCTGCTGACATGCAGAGCCCATGGATTCATGAGATTGTCTCTATACCTCGTACGCGTCCATCCGCTCGATACAATTTGAAACGAGACTCGTCCGACCAGGCAACATGTTTCCAGTCCTCAACAGCCCAATGTCGGTGTTGACAGGCCCAGGCGAGGGGTAAAGCTTTGTGTCGTGAGTCATCAGAGGTACACGAGTGGGCCTTCGGCTCCGAAAGCCCATATCGATGATGTTTCGTTGAATGCTTCGCACGCTTTGTTGATGGCCCAGCATTGAATCTACAGCAATTTGCGGAAGGGTTGCACTTCTGTCACGTTCAACGACTTTCATTCGTCATTTGTTGCGTCCTTGCAGGATCTGTTTCTGGCCACAGCGATGTCGGAGATTTGATGTTTTGCCGGATTCCTGATATTCACGGTACACTCGTGAATTGGTCGTACGGGAAAATCCCCACTTAATCGCTACCTCGGAGATGCTGTGTTGCATCGCTCGTGCGCCAGCTATAACACCGTTTTCAAAGTCACTTAAATCATGATAGCCTACAATTGTAGCAGCAGTAACTGCTCCAACAACTGCGCCAGACACTTGTCTTACATAGGCGTTGCCGAAGGCAGTGCTTTATTCTGATTGTTTACATATCTCTGTATTTGAATACGCATGCCTATATCAGTTTCTTTGGCGCCTCAGTGTAGTAGACAACTAGCTACCTGCCCCAGATTCGCTTTGGGTATCACCAAAAATATATAGACGTCTCAGTGAAACCCACCATCGTGGCATCCATTTGGCCACTGTCGCCTTGTACACTAGCCCGGTTGAGAGTCTGTACGCAGAAGTTGCCGAACTACCGCTGTCACACTGCCGCGATTTTCTCCTCTGCAGGTACGAATTCCGTTTGTCTGCCAAGCCTGGCCACCCATCCCATGACTCCTTCTGTGACTCCTTTGATCGCCAGTATGGGCCGGGTCCCTCTTCTCTGTTACCTCCTGGAGTTCGCTTTCGGCTATTTCTCTGGCAGCTTAACTTCAAGCTACCTGCCACGTTCCCGATTGGTGTGAACCCTCCTCGGCCGTCCGATGTGGCCGAGCGGTTCTAGGCGCTTCAGTCTGGAACCGCGCGACCGCTACGGTCGCAGGTTCGAATCCTGCCTCGGGAATGGATGTGTGTGATGTCCTTAGGTTAGTTAGGTTTAAGTAGTTCTAAGTTCTACGGGACTGATGACCTCAGATGTTAAGTTCCATAGTGCTCAGAGCCATTTGAACCATTTTTGTGAACTCTCCTTCACCCTGGCTTCGTGCGGCGGCCCGTGTTTACCCTGGACTTCATTCGCTTCCTAAGGACACTACTCCACACTCACTCTATCGCCGTAAGTTTCTCGACCTTCGCGCTGAATTTCGCGATAGTACCTTTGTGTACACTGATGCTCTCAGACCGACCGTGGTGTCGAGTGAGCCTTCGTCATTGGCACCGACAATTGCAACATTGCCCAGTATTTATAGTGGCTCTTCGCCCTGTAACCGGTCACGCAGTACATCCGGCGACACAGGCTTTTCAATAACATCATCTGCTCTGACTTTCTCAATGCCCTGCAGAGCCTCTGCGTGCTGTTCACAGTCCATAGGCTAGCGCAATGGGTCCAAGAAAACTTCCACTTGCCCTCTCCTGAGGGAGCCACTGTGGTGCTTATGTGGGTTCCTGTTTACGAAGCCGGCCGGTGTGGCCGAGCGGTTGTAGGCGCTGCAGTCTGGAACCGCGCGACCGCTACGGTCACAGGTTCGAATCCTGCCTCGGGCATGGATGTGTGTGACGTCCTTAGGTTAGTTAGGTTTAAGTAGTTCTAAGGGACTGATGACCTTAGATGTTGAGTCCCATAGTGCTCAGAGCCATTTGAACCATTTGAACCTGTTTACGTCAGTCTGATAGAAAACAGGCTGCTGTCACTACTGCCAAGGCTGCAGTCCTCCTACTTCGGCCTGCGAGTTCTTCCGTTCCTTCTATTAATCTCCGTGATACTGTCTGTCAGCAGGTGGTGTTGTTACCTTGGCTTCACCACTGTCTTGTCCTCATGCGGAAGAGCTTTGCCCTCTGGCCGCGGGGAGATCATTGTGGCTAGGTTGCGTATTGGGTACTGTCGTTTTAGCCATCGCCATTTGATAAGTGGAGACCTCCCTCCAGTTTGTGCTCATTGTCCTCAACTTTTGACGGTTTGCCGTTTCCTACGGAATGCCACTTTTTCAACCACCTACGTTCTAATTAATGTTTGCTGTCTGAGTTATCGGCCGTTTTAGTGAACGACGCACGGGCTGTCGACAGCGTTTTGCTTTTTATCCGTCGTAGCAATGTGGCGAAGGAAATTTAATCTTTAATTCAGACCTCAGTTGTTCAAATGTTCAAATGTGTGTGAAATCTTATGGGACTTAACTGCTAAGGTCATCAGTCCCTAAGCTTACACACTACGTAGCCTAAATTACCCTAAGGACAAACACACACACCCATGCCCGAGGGAGGACTCGAACCTCCGGCGGGACCAGCCGCTGAGTCCATGACTGCAGCGCCCAAGACCGCTCGTCTAATCCCGCGCGGCAGGCCTCAGTTGTCTTTATGACGTATTTTATAGCCCTTTATTCAAGAGAAAGTCCCGAGTTTTAGCTGTCTTTCCTCGGTCGATTGGGCTTGATGTGTAGTCGCTTTTAACATTTTCGTCTTCGTATCCTACAGTTCTGATATGGCTTCGTGCGACCTTAGTTGGTTTTGCACCCTAGAACAAAACAAAATAAAACAAAACAACGGTCATCGAAAAATTACAGAAATTACTGAAGCGTTACACAACTTACTGTTAGCCTACAAACGCATGTTACCATTACAAAAATAATACACAATCTGACACACTTCGTGTATTTGTATATACATAGTGCCCCAGGAGGAATGGTCAGTATTCAGGGGTATGACAGGACCGATCATTTGAAGCAAAAAAGTCTACCAAACATGTGATCTAAAATGCATATCTTATGAGCTGTACGCACTTCTTCCTCTTCTATTTCGATACTGTGAAACAAATCATGGCCGCAGCACCACCATTCTCAGATTCGTCACGCTCTTACTACAGGAAGGCAGGAAGCCAGTACTGTGACGCCTTGGTTTTTAATGCACGCATGCACGCCTTAATATTGGACTTGTACTCGCTCCATTTCTGATCTCTACTCTCTCTATGCTTCCGTAAGACCCTTAATTGCTCTTTTCTCAACTTCGTTGTCCTTACGCAAGGTAGATTCAGTCTGCAATCTGTCGTAAATGCGGGTTTGCTAAATTTTCTCATGTCGCTGTGTAGATAAAAACCACCTTTTCTTGCAGAAAGAAAAGGTGGCTTTTATTTACAAAACCAACATTTGTGTCATTGCTGCGGATGATGGCCATGCAAACAAACTTGTTTCTCAATAGTGTTCTCTTAAAGAACTTCATTTTACCCTGCATAGATTCTCAGCTGCTAGTTGAATGAATTCACGGGGAATTTCCGTAATACTCGCATCTTGACCGAACCTAACAGTAATTAATCTAGAGCATGCCTCTGAATTGTTTTGATATCTTCCGTTAATCTAATACGGTGAGGGTCGTAAACACTCAAACAGTACTCAAAATGGTTGTACAAATGTTCTGTACATGGAGTCCTTTACACACCAGTTGTACTTTCATTAATTCATCCTACAAACCAAAGCTGCCAAGTCGCCCTCCCAACAAACGGCATTACATTCTCTTTACATTAAATGTCACTTTACAACATTACAGTTAGACATTTAATCAGCGTGACATTACACCATTAATACTGTATTCTAACACTCAGAACTGTCTTTCCAGCTCATCAGCATTATCTTACATCTTAATACGTTTAGAGCAAAACTGGCATTCATCACACTACACTTACATGGAAAGTGCGTGATCTGGAAGGCTCGGAAAGGCTCGAAAAAGTACTTGAAACACAAACTGCTCATCCAAAAGATGGCGGCATGAGCCACCCGATGCAAAACTGCGCGTTTTACAACGAGAGAAATGTGAATAATTACCTATTCATGTCTGAGAGAGGAATTTTGGTAATGTTCAGAAACAAAGTAAGAATATAATAGGACCAAAACCACACATATTTCAACGTCGTGTATTATCGCTATATCTCGCTCTGCTTCACATAATTACGCTATCTGCCTAACAAACTACAAGACTACGATGTGAGAAACTACATAAAGCTACACGATCGTCATTTCATCATCAGACTCGCTCTGTGCTACATAATCAAATTTCTATACCGAAGTACAAGCCTACATTAGAATACACTTGGCAAAAGACAGGTTATGACATTAAGATACCGCTATCATCATTTGAAAATATAGCTAGTGTGGTATTATATATTACCTACTTGAATGACCTAGAATAGCAATGATTAAAGAAAAACAGTAACGAACTCAACAGATGCTATTTTCACTCTAAGACAGATTGTGGAGAAATCCATGCTGTTTAACCCACCTATTTGTATATTGTTGACTTGTCAAAAGTCTTTGGTGGGATTAGATAAATGGACATAATTCAAACCCTAATCGACAAGAGAGTACCAATGGGTTTGATGAAAATCGTGCAAGATATGCATATATCTAATAAAACGAGAATTAAGACACCCAAAGGATTGACAGACGCAATCATAACAGGCTAACGAATCTGGCAATGTTTTGCAGTTGGTAAATATACACTCTAAGACCAAATAGAATACGCAACACGAATAGGACGGAAATCGGTAGATGCGATGTACATATACAGAGGAACAAATGATTACAGTTTCAGAAAAATTGGATGATATATTCAAGACAAAGAACTACGCCGATTGAACAAGTCAAGAACGTTTTGGGCCACATCTGGCGCTTATGTTAGTAGCTATTCGACTTACCACTGATCGACAGGGTTGTTTGTTCTCCTCCTGACCGATATAGTGCTAAATTCTATACAATTGGTGCTTTGAGTTGTCAAAACCCCGAGCTGGTTGCAGGCACTGCCCACGATTCTCAGTTGGGGAGAGATCCGGTGAGCTTGCTGGGCAGTTCAAGGGTTCGCAAGCATGAAGACAAGCGGTAGGAACTCTCGCTGTGTACGGCGGGCGTTATCTTGCTGAAATGTAATCACATGATGGTTTGCCATGAGGGACAACAAAATGGGGCGTAGTATATCGTTGAGGTACTGCTATGAAACGAAATGTCACCCCAGAGCATGACTCCCGGTAGTTGAGCAGTATGGCGGGCGCAAGTCAGGTCGGTAAGCCCACGATGTCCTGGGCGTCTCCAGACGCATCTTCGGCCTAAATGACTGAAGTAGAATTGTCTTCGCCGGCCGGAGTGGCCGAGCGGTTCTAGGCGCTACAGTCTGGAACCGCGCGACCGCTACGGTCGCAGGTTCGAATCCTGCTTCGGGCATGGATGTTTGTGATGTCCATAGGTTGGTTAGGTTTAAGTAGTTCTAAGTTCTAGGGGGCTGATGACCTCAGCAGTTAAGTCCCATAGTGCTCAGAGCCATTTGAACCATTTTTTTTAGAATTGTCTTCATTGATGAGGCCCACTTCAAACTGAGTCCGGATGACCAGTCTGCCTTTTGCTAGCCAAACCCTGCCTTAGCCAGCATGGTCATCGGATCTCACCCCCAATTGAGGTCGTTTGGAGCGTTATGGTTTGTGAAGCTGTTTCTCTTATATAAATAACGTAATTTTTCTGAAACTATAACCATTTATTTGCCTGTACGTGTACATCACATTTACCGACTTCCGTCTCTTTCCGAAAATTCCTTCGTAGTGCGTGGTGTTTTCTTTTGTCTTGGGGTGTATATAGGAATCCGATATACGCCATAATCTATTTCTCCCCCCACCCCTCTCCCCTCTCTGAACATCTCCTCTGTCCCTCTCTCTGCGTGTATCTTCTCCTCATCCTCCACCCTCTCTCTGTCCTCTCTTCCTTCCATCTCTCTGTCCACAGTTGCATGTCTTGTAGGCGATGACATCTCGGTCGCCAAAAGATTCTAGTCCAGGTAGTGATGCATTCTCACAGCAGACAATAGCAAGTGTAAACCACCCACTGCCAGCTGCTCTAGTCGCAACATCGAGTGAAAAATTAACTCGACATCCACGATAAAGTATTGGTCCATTAAGAATAATAGATTGTGCAGTGCCATTTGCTCCAAGTTTATTTTCCAAGCTCAATATATGTTTATACACTGGCATGCGGTGGCGGCGATGACGATAGACACGTCGACGAGGCGTAGTGCTTCAATGCTGTTGCAGATAGAGCTCACAGAAGAATGATTCCGCTGGCATGCACTTATCATTAGAAATTTTCCTACAAGAACGGGTATACAGAGTAAAAGGCATATTAATATAAACAAAACTAGGTCTACTTTGAGTCTTCGGGTCGATTCCACAGTGCCGTGTCTTGTAGGCGATGACATCTCGGTCGGCAAAAGATTCTAGTCCAGGTAGTGATGCATGCTCCAATATTTTTTCGTGGATGTCGAGTTAATTTTTCACTCGATGTTGCGACTGGAGCAGCTGGCAGTGGTTTACACTTGCTATTGTCCGCTGTGAGAATGCGTCACTACCTGGACTAGAATCTTTTGCCGACCGAGAAGTCATCGCCTACAAGACATGGTTCCTTCTCTCTGGCCTTTCTAGCCTTCAGCTTTGTTTATTCTTATTGCAAACGGAAACATGATTGGGAACTGAAATCGCTTAAACTGAATCAGTAAATCGGTTAGCAAAAGATCTGACAGAGAATCCGAGAAAATTCTGGTTCTACGTAAAATGGCTGAGGCGGTCTAAGGCTTCCATTCAGTCATTCGTTGACCAGTCTAGTATGGCAGTTGAAGACAGCAAAACGAAAGCAGAAATTTTAAATTTCATTTTCAAGAAATCAATTATGCAGGAGATTCGTACACACATACCGTCGTTTGACCATCGAACAGACTCGTGTATGCACGACGTAGTAATAAGAGTCAGCCGCGCGGGATAAGCCGCCACAGTTCCGCTTGGGACGCGACGGTGACCGGACGTATCGGTACTTCCGCATAGTCGTAGCGCCGCAAGTCGGGGTTATAGAAATTCTTGGATTGTGACCTGTGACATTCTTCACTACCGTCGTACACAAGCTTCTTAATTCACTCACAGCGGTCTCGGCCGCTCATATACTGCAGTTATGGTGCCCAGTGTACCCCGTAAGAATACCCTGTGTTTTGCATTTGAGAAATCTTCCAGGAATGTGCAACCGAGTTCTCTAGAAATCCATGACTGGATAGCAGATATTATTGGCATCACGTCCAACCAGGTGTACACAGCATGTTATGACATGGCGGAATACTGTTTCTTTGTGAAGTTCTTAGACCAGATACAAATGGAGAATATTTTGGTGAATACAGGTGGGAAAGCAGAGTTCCGACATAGTGATCAGTCGGTGAGTACAGTTTCAATAACTAACGCTGACATTGACTATAAACAAGTGCGAGTGTTCAATTTGCCACCTGAGGTTGAGAATTGTTTTCTTAGAGATGTCCTCGCCAAATACGGTGACATCCGACAGATTAGAAACGAAAAATGGTCGAGCCGTCACAAACTCCAATGTTATAGTGGGGTTCGCTCAGTTAACATTTCCGTTAAAGTCAATATCCCATCCTATATAATGGTTTGTAGTTATAAAGCTCATGTCATTTACGATGGACAAGTAGGCACTTGTTTTATCTGTAACACGAGTGGCCATTTACGAGATGATTGCCCACGGCGCTTTGTCGTACTTCGAAACAATCCGCAACAACGACAGAGATTAACATTGGCTGATGTCCTAACTCAAAATCAGACGCCTTCTGTGATTGACTCCCAACCAAGTGCATCTGTGTCAGAGGACAACGATCTCGGTAACGGCACCTTTCCACCCTTACCTCAGAAACCCGTGGCCAGTCACCCATTAGCCGCCGATGTTGCTTTATCTGTCGGTAACAAACGACGCCGTACAAGTGACGGAATTGGCTCCGGTGACCAGGTCGTAAGAAATGAAACTGATGACGCGGAGTCACGGGCCTCCACACAGGACACGCATATGTCGGATGGCTCAGTTACGACCCGCCAAATTCACATTGAAACTCCCGACGCAGAAACTGTCAATACGAGTGCAGTCGAGTGTTTACAGCAGTCCGTTCCGATGCCGCTTCTCGACTCGCCACAGGTGGCCAACACACAAGAGGCGGCAGTCAGTCAACTGCAAATCGTAAACACAGAGGATGATGTACGCGGTGTAGAGCATAACAACACCCGCCACCTCGGACCTGTTACCAAACAACGCGAGGAACCGGAAAGCTGTATACAAACAGCCAATGCGGCTCCAAACAAACACAGTGAACCTACTGAAGCCGCGTCTTCGGACATGCCGACACCCGTTCCGAAGCAAGGACTTTCACATACTGCTTACAGCCACGACTCACCGACTCCGCCTTCTACTATGACAATTCGGACGAATGTGCAACGGCAAAATAAAGTTAAACCAAATGACTCCGTGGCTGGAAGTAAGTCAAAAAGTAAAGTCAGCGCAAAACCTGGTACAAAACCTGCGGATGTAGGTTCAAAGTCCGACGCTGAGATGGACTGGGCTTCCTACGCTTCCCAACACCCACACGTCTCTGACGATCATGAGTCAAGCTTATAAGTTTTTGTCCCTGAACATTAATAGAGTTAGGACAGATTTAAAATTAGCAATGCTACGGCAGTTTATCTATGAGTCCGAAGCTGATATAGTTCTGTTACAGGAAGTGTCTATCTTAAGTTTTCATGTATCAGGATTTGCAACAATCGTAAACACCGCGGAGGACGGGGGTACAGATACGGCCATTCTATCACGAGACGGAATCCCAGTGAGCAATATCGAAAGGTTGGACTCCGGTAGAGGCATAGCTTGCCAAATTTTTGACGTCACCCTCGTCAATATCTGTGCTTTATCTGGAACGACCCAAAATTCAGAAAGAGCTAACTTCTTTAAACAAGACATCATCTACTTGTTACGCCGCAACCCAATCCAGTTGGTAATTAGTGGTGATTTTAACTGTGTGATCCACAGGAAAGATCAGTATCCAAACTTTAATTACTGTAGGGAACTACATAATCTGGTGCGCCACCTGTAGCTGAAGGATGCGTGGGAACTAAAATTTCCTACCCTGGTAAAGTACACGTACCTGACCGCCACCGCATGTAGCCGTCTAGACCGTTTGTACATGTCTGAGAACATTTGCCAACATGTTCTGGACGCCGATGTCATTCCGGCTAGTTTCTCCGACCACTGCGCGCTCTGTGTCACGATAAATCTGGCCAAACAGCGTACTAAATGGCATAGGATTCCGTGGTGCCTAAATGTTTCTATTCTCGCCGATGCCGAGCTACAAGATTGCATCTCCACGACATGGGCGGATTGTCTCAAGCAATGCTGCAGATATCCGAGCAAGATATCCTGGTGGAATGTTGTGGTCAAATGGAAAATGCGATTATCCGTAAGAAACTACTGTTGGCAACGGGCGCAAGATGTCAAACGCACGATTGACTTTTACCAGACAGTTCTGCGAGAGTTGCATGCGACTACGTCACCAACCAACACACAGCTGACGACCATCAAACAAATAAAGGCGAAGCTTATAGGCATAAAGGGAATGCAGCTTGAAGGCTCGGCTCTGAGCACTATGGGACTCAACTGCTGTGGTCATCAGTCCCCTAGAACTTGGAACTACTTAAACCTAACTAACCTAAGGACATCACACACACCCATGCCCGAGGCAGGATTCGAACCTGCGACCGTAGCAGCAGCGTGGCTCCGGACTGGAGCGCCTAGAACCGCACGGCCACCGCGGCCGGCGCAGCTTGAAGGACTGAAGATCAGATCTAAAGAAAAATCGCTTCAAGAGGACGAACTTGCATCGCTGTATCACCTTATAAAACATTGTGGCAATCGCATGCGAGCTTTTATCGGGGAGCTGGACACAGATGATGGACTCCGTTTGAACCGACAGAGATATTCTTCAAATGGTTCAAATGGCTCTGAGCACTATGCGACTTAACTTCTGAGGTCATCAGTCGCCTAGAACTTTGAACTAATTAAACCTAGCTAACCTAAGGACATCACACACATCCATGCCCGAGGCAGGATTCGAACCTGCGACCGTAGCTGTCACTCGGTTCCAGACTGTGGCGCCCAGAACCGCACGGCCACTCCGGCCGGCAGAGATATTCTTACTGCAGTTTACCGGTACGTCACGGATCTGTACTCGCAATGCGATACATATGGTTATGACGGCGGCGATATCGTGCATGCGTGCTCTGCCCACCGTAGTCACGCCTGCGGAGAACTCGGCGGTCGTACACGATTTGGCTCCAGACGAAGTCCTTGAACTGATTTCTGGCTCACCATCAAATAAATCCCCTGGCCCTGATGGTTTGCCACGGGAATTTTATGTGCGCTTCTGGCCCATAATCGGACACGCATTTACAGATGTTCTCAATCAAGTGATGCGAGGGAGTGACGCGCCGGCCGAAATGAAGGAAGGCCGAATTGTATTGATACCAAAAAGCAAACACCGAAAAACCTTAGATAACTTCTGACCGATTACTTTACTTAATTTTGATTACAAAATCTTCGCCAGAGCACTCAACAGCAGATTGTCTCCATTAATGAAGCAAGTGATTCACAACCATCAATCATGCTTCCCTGGTCGCACTATTATGACGCTCCTTTCGGAATATAGAGATGTAACAGCCATAGCGTCAGTCACTAACGTGAATCTCGCATTGCTGTTTATCGACTTTGCAAGGCATTTGATCGCGTCCGCCACGAGTACCTCCTACAGCTCCTGCAGCGGTGTGGTTTTGATCAACGGGTTATTAATGTCGTGCAACATTTCGTCACGGGCATTACAACCGGAGTCAGCATAAATGGACAGCTTACTCAACCCATCGAAGTCCAAAGAGGAGTGCCGCAGGGGAGCCCTCTCTCCACGATGTTATTTGTTTTATCGCTCGAGCGAAAACAATTGGCGGTCCGTTGACACTCTCCAACGCATACGACTCCTCAGCAGTTATATATTCAGTAAAGCGTACTATACGGCCCAAATATTTCCAGTCCCCAAGATGCAGGCTAAACACGTGATAAAACTCTCTAATAGATTTATCTGGCAAGGGCATCTGTTCAAAGTGAAATACACCACGCTGACGTCCTCTAGGCAGGCTGGCGGATTCAACATGCCTGACGTTAACCGAAAGTGTACTGCGTTATATATTAAACAAATCACCCACCTGTTGGACAAGGAACCTCTCAGCGTAACCAGTTGACTCTTCCGAACCTTACAGACCCACCGATATGCACCCTCCCATTGATGTAGGTTAAATGCATTATAAACTACGACATGTCAAGCAGTTTTTACTTGAAGTAAGCTATATTGATGGGCATTATTTCAAGCAGGATTTACCGACGACGCACCCGTTATTAAAAAGATGGACATCTCCAATAGTCCGGAATCCCATTGAACTTAAATACCCGAGTGTTCATTGGAAGGCAGTTTGGGACAACATAAGTTTAACCGTCCACACTGCTGAGGTGGCGTCCACATGGTATAAAGTGGTAAACGATGTTATACCCACTAATGACACGTTGCGTAGAATCGGCTTATATGACAGTGATATATGCGTCCGCTGTGGTCTGGTCGACACGTTACACCATCGCTTCGCTTGTGGCAGCCATCTCATTAACTGGAAATGGGTGCAGCAAAGGCTGGGCCTGATTACCCGCAGCAGTCCAGCCAGCCACTGCACCGACATCCTGCTCTGGCCGGACACGAAACATTTTCCCGCTACCGAGAACAACACCGCGATGTGGCTGTTAGGACAGTTTGTGACATATATCATCATCCACAATAGCGAAGATAATCTCATAAGTTTCGAGGCTTATATGAGAACGGCTCATTGGAAGATGAAACGTTACCCAAATAGCAGGACGATCTTGGGTAACATGTTAGACATAATTTTTTAAAAACAAGGCGTAGGGAAATTCTCGATGTCGGTCAGGACACAAATCACGTGCAAGACTATGTAGCGAACAAAATACACAACGAATAAGGGGTTACACCTGTTCCTAGGACTGCTCCCGACTTCTCAACGGTGTTATTGACTTCATTTGACGTTTTCCTTAATTTATGTTGCCTTTGCATGTCTTTGTTATTCGTCTGTATGCTCCAAATGACTTTCTGTGAAGAGTTTGACGGTTGTGAATCAATTGACAGAGAACTTCAAGTCATATTAAGACAGTCAATTATATATATATATATATATATATATATATATATATATATATATATATATATATATATATATATATATTGTAATTCTCTTTAATATGTTTGCGTTTTGGTTCTATGTCTCTGTCTGGACTGAAGATGCTCTTGTCAGTTTAATATTTTTGTTCTGTTTTCTAAGCTTACAAATGGCACTATATGGTACTATATTGAAATGTGTTCTTCAGTCTATTGCAGGATACAATTCGTGTTGGAACAGTTCCAGTGCTTCATTATTTTGTTTTTGTGCTTATATGATTGTTTTAATAATGAAAAGAAAGGGAAAAAAAGCGGTCTAAGGCGCTGCAGTCATGGACTGTGCAGCTGATCCCGGCGGAGGTTCGAGTCCTCCCTCGGGCATGGGTGCGTGTGTGTGTTTCTCCTTAGGATAATTTAGGTTAAGTGGTGTGTAAGCTTAGGGACTGATGACCTTAGCAGTTAAGTCCCATAACATTTCACTCACATTTGAACATTTTTGGAATAAGAGTCCCAGGCGTAGAGAAACAACTGAATGAGTTGAAAACAAATAAGTCACCAGGTCCAGATGGAATCTCAGTTCTCACACAGTACTCTGCGGCCTTGGCCGCATACTTAGCTTGCGCTTATCGCGAATCTCTCGCCCAGCGCAACGTTCCTATCGACTGAGGAAAAACGCAGGTGACTCCTGTGTATAAGAAGAGCAAAAGAACGCACCCGAAAAATTGCAGACCAATATACCTAACATCGGTTTGCTGCAGAATCCTTCAATATATTCTCAATTCAAATGTAGTAAATTTTCTTGAGACCTAGAAGCTTATATTCACGAATTAGCATGGTTCTAGAAAGCGTCGCTCGTGCGAAAATCAGCTTGCCCTTTTCTCACAACACATACCGAGAACTATGGATGAAGTGTAACAAGTAAGTTAGATATTTCTTGTTATACGGAAAGCGTTTGACAAGGTGCCCCACTGTAGGATGTTAAAGAAGGTACGAGCACATGAAATAGGTTCTGACATAAGGACATCTTTACTCAATATGAAATGTAATTTACAGAAAATGAATGCGTAAACAAAATGTTTGGAATAACCAATCGTCACGATGCTGTGGGGCGGAGGATAGAATTAATGTACTGTTGTATAAAATTTTGTTTTAATGTTGAAACACTGCACTTCCCGGCCGATGCACCATATGTGGGGCTGCGGATAGAATTAATGTTGTTAAATGTGTTCGTGTTATTTAGAATGTTATTTATGCTGTCTTTCGCCGTTCTCATCACTGGCTCTCTAACTACAATATTGGCAACCAGAAAGTGATTAGTAAAACGTGAAGCCTGTAATTAGAATTCCTAGTGCCCACTTCATCTGAGAATACACTTATAGTTACAGCTTATAGCTCTGAGGAATTAGGAGATTGTCCGGAATTTATAATCAAAAACGATTTTCTAACATAGTTGAGTATATTCTGAAAGTCACAGATGAAAAACAAAAGAATCCACACAACCTAACTAACAGAGCAGTTCAGAGTTTAATGCGCTGATGCAACTATAATTGTCCAATTTGAATATTTAAATGAATGCTCGCCATAATTTGATGATAAGCTTCATCAAACGCCACGCTAAATAATGGTAGAATGTCTGTCCCGCGGCGGCACGTGAAAATACGACATACGCAAACTGAAGATCGATAATTAAAGTCAACCCAGAATTAACACTTCACTCGAAAATGATTTCGTGGTTACGCGTATCTCGAGTAACTTAATACGGCATCCGAGGCTGTTTGTAGCAATGATACCGACGCGACGAGACTCCCGACACAGATGACGTGCTATTCAGTGTCTGGAGAGACCTGGGGCCTTGCTTCCTCGCGCAGCGTTCTTATATACACTCCTGGAAATGGAAAAAAGAACACATTGACACCGGTGTGTCAGACCCACCATACTTGCTCCGGACACTGCGAGAAGGCTGTACAAGCAATGATCACACGCACGGCACAGCGGACACACCAGGAACCGCGGTGTTGGCAGTCGAATGGCGCTAGCTGCGCAGCATTTGTGCACCGCCGCCGTCAGTGTCAGCCAGTTTGCCGTGGCATACGGAGCTCCATCGCAGTCTTTAACACTGGTAGCATGCCGCGACAGCGTGGACGTGAACCGTATGTGCAGTTGACGGACTTTGAGCGAGGGCGTATAGTGGGCATGCGGGAGGCCGGGTGGACGTACCGCCGAATTGCTCAACACGTGGGGCGTGAGGTCTCCACAGTACATCGATGTTGCCGCCAGTGGTCGACGGAAGGTGCACGTGCCCGTCGACCTGGGACCGGACCGCAGCGACGCACGGATGCACGCCAAGACCGTAGGATCCTACGCAGTGCCGTAGGGGACCGCACCGCCACTTCCCAGCAAATTAGGGACACTGTTGCTCCTGGGGTATCGGCGAGGACCATTCGCAACCGTCTCCATGAAGCTGGGCTACGGTCCCGCACACCGTTAGGCCGTCTTCCTCTCACGCCCCAACATAGTGCAGCCCTCCTCTAGTGGTGTCACGACAGGCGTGAATGGAGGGACGAATGGAGACGTGTCGTCTTCACCGATGAGAGTCGCTTCTGCCTTGGTGCCAATGATGGTCGTATGCGTGTTTGGCGCCGTGCAGGTGAGCGCCACAATCAGGACTGCATACGACCGAGGCACACAGGGCCAACACCCTGCATCATGGTGTGGGGAGCGATCTCCTACACTGGCCGTACACCACTGGTGATCGTCGAGGGGACACTGAATAGTGCACGGTACATCCAAACCGTCATCGAACCCATCGTTCTACCATTCCTAGACCAGCAAGGGAACTTGCTGTTCCAACAGGACAATGCACGTCCGCATGTATCCCGTGCCACCCAACGTGCTCTAGAAGGTGTAAGTCAACTACCCTGGCCAGCAAGATCTCCGGATCTGTCCCCCATTGAGCATGTTTGAGACTGGATGAAGCGTCGTCTCACGCAGTCTGCACGTCCAGCACGAACGCTGGTCCAACTGAGGCGCCAGGTGGAAATGGCATGGCAAGCCGTTCCACAGGACTACATCCAGCATCTCTACGATCGTCTCCATGGGAGAATAGCAGCCTGCATTGCTGCGAAAGGTGGATATACACTGTACTAGTGCCGACATTTTGCATGCTCTGTTGCCTGTGTCTATGTGCCTGTGGTTCTGTCAGTGTGATCATGTGATGTATCTAACCCCAGGAATGTGTCAATAAAGTTTCCCCTTCCTGGGACAATGAATTCACGGTGTTCTTATTTCAATTTCCAGGAGTGTATAAAGCCGCGGTGCGGACAGCTAAGGGAACGCCTGATCAAATCGGCTCTCCCGACTAGCTGCTGGGCTAGTAATGCACCACATTAAGTTATTGAATAAATCATAGCTTCTTTTACTGATGGCCGATGAAGCTCTCAATTTAAATGTGCATTCAGCACACAGGTAAGTATTGATAATAAAATTTTGACGTGGCTAAGTTAAATATTTTGGGCGAGAGAATTAATTTAATTACACAGCACGCAGTAGACGAGCTCTGAACTGTCCCTTTGGAGATACGCTATCGCTATAGTTTTATAGGTATTCAACTGAAACTTCTCACATCCTTATGGTGATAGAGGATCTCCATTCTACTTAAATATAAACATCCAAGCCTTATTTATTAGCCTACTTAATCTATCTTGCTTCCTTAAGTTTTAAGACGAAGACCAGAAAATCATGAATTCCCACTAAAATCTTAATTTGTGAGATCCAGAGTACTGTTTTTATTAAATTATTATGAAAGATGAATCTAAATCTTTTTCTGTTGCGCCAATGATTTTTACAGAAAAACGTCCAAATTTCGAAAATGGCTAAAGTTATCGAACTGATATTCAACACATACTAATTTAGTATTACTCCTGACATGCTCGAAGCATTTCAGGTTATTTGCTTAATTTTTTAAAGTATTGTGCAACATTTATGACGTCAGAGATAGTTACAGCGGACTATGCTGGCACACAATGGAAAGACTGATGAGAATTTTATACGGCGTGTGTAGGCTGCTTCCCTACAATGTGATCAAAAAAAACTTAAAGCATCACACCCACATGTATCGTACTTTGCTGACGTCGCATACATCACCACTTTAGGAATGTAAACAATCACATGTCCATGTTTCAGTATGCACTAAAAAGGTCAAAATTAATGAGACGTGAGTACGTTCTTTTATACAGACTTGCCACCTCTTAATTAACATAAGTATGTCGTAGCAAATGTTCAAACTCAGCACCGTTTCCAGGCTGGCATGGCGCACTAAATATTCAACTATGACATGTAGTATTTCCTATACTCATATCCCTTCGTTTGATGCACTGCACAGTGCAACATTTACTTTCTCGCTAGCAGCTTTAGCAGGTACTTATACGTTTGTGATTACTACAGCGCCATGTATCACAAAGCGAAAAAATTGGTCCAACTAAAACATTCATATTTCTTTACGTACTACACGAATATGTAATAAAAATGGGCACTCCTATTTAAAAAATCGCAGTTTATATCCGTTTGATCTATGGCAGCGCCATAGCGCCATAGCGCCAATTGGTTTCCCCCTTCAAGCTACACAAATTTCGTTCTTGTATTTTTTTCGTTTAACGCGTATTTCGTGAGATATTTGGCCTGGTCACTATCAATGGACCACCCTGTAAAGCCTATGGCTGGATGAATGTTTATAAGAATATCTTGTAAAAATTATAAGTAAATAGTTCCAGAACTTTTCAAGATTTTTGATAACAAGGCTTTCCCTTTATATGTTATATGTACACTCTTTGACATAAAACTCGACCGGCGGCCGGCCGCTTCAGAGGCTAAGTCCGCGCCGATCGCGACATGGGACAATAAAACTGGCCAACTCGCTAATTCTCTAAGTCCGTTTATCTACACAATCTGGCAACACTGTAGACTGCGGCACTTCCTGGAGGAAAACTTGTCCCATGATAGAGAAAAACTAGGCTGATTACGCCTGTGGTCTAGCGGTAGCGTGCGTTGTTTCTGTTCGTAATGTCAGTGGATCGAGAGCAGCTGACATAAAATATTTTTATAGCCTCTTCTGTCTGAATGCTGAAGACGTGAATGTAATGGTAGCGCAGATTCAATCTATTTCGCTTTCTGACACACCGTTATCAGAATTTTATCCAGTAACGATTTTGCGGCAGATTTCCTGCAGACTGTCATCCTCTGGACGCCGTATGCGGCAAAGCTCCGGGATCCATCTGCTGGCTACCGGCAGCGGCCGTGGCGACAGCAGCGGCGCTGCACTCCCCCGTTCTTTATCGAAAGCGCCTGCTCCCGCTCATCGCTTTTGATGATTTAAAACGCTTTGTTATTAAATGTTGCTCCACAGAAAATTTCTACGATTTCCATTCACGCTCAAAAGCAACAGAGACAGACGCCCTGATTAGTAGGCGGGTATTATATTACATTAATCGGCAAGAGCTGAGTATGGCCCGAAATTAATTTTATAGACTGGGACGAAATTAAACCACCTCGCTACATTCGATGAATTTATAAATCCTTCATACCTCGTTTCTTTTCCTTTCAAACTCAATTATTTGTGCAACTTTTGGTCAATGTTCGGATGTTTTCGTCAAGCCGGGGTGAGCGTCTGTGGTGTAAAGTGTATTACTAGTCTTGTTTCATTCCTTATGGTAACTCTATGCGATAAACTGTGTGAATACCTTGCAATGCATGCTCTGTAGCAGTGCAGGGACACTGCACATTTGGAGTTCCATGTATGGGTTCATGAAGTATTTAATGTTGATCGGAAGTGATAGTTAAGGTCATCAGATTTAGACCAGAAAAATTTGTCGTTTGGAGGTTTCAGAGAACGGAAAGGAATTGCTAACGCCGGTGTTACAAAACGTCTACAGTTAAATGCTATTGCAAAAATTTAGAAGAGGGGAACTATATTAATCAACATGTGCACTTCATAAACAATCTTCTGACATGTTAGACCTATATGACGATCAAAACTCAAATTTATATCGTTGACAGTCGCTTTGAATCTTTTCAGGATCTATTTTACAGTGAAGCACCTTGGCATTTGCAAAGCAGACATCCATGATATTAACTTAATTTACTAAGTAGAATAGGACGAAGATTGATGTTTAAAGGCATTCTTCAGATTTCGTATAAAGAATTTTTACGAGCCGTTTGCAACTCCATTAATTAAAATGGAAAATAAAAGGGTGTAGTCAGCGGCTGCCACCGAGATTGGAACTGCTATGTCATACAGTACGACCACCGCAACGCACAAGGGAACCTCTTTTTTTTTTAATTTTGCTTTTTTTCTTTTACTTTTTTTGACGATTACCCCTTTTTCTCTCTCTTATTTTAAAGCCCCTTAGGAAAATGGCAATAAAAAAAGAAACTAAGTGCCACCGCCACTTTTCATCCTATAACAAAAAAAAAAAAAATCTGGTTCACTTCAGGCGTTGGCTCCCGACTAAACCTACCCCAAGAGCTGCCTACATACCAGGGGAAATATGGGAATTCAAGGTTAGGGCTATCATTACAAACAAAACAAAATCTTCCTTTTTCTGAATTTTATTTTTATTTTGATTTTTGTTTTGTTTATTTTTGTTGTGTAATTGATCAGACGCCTTCTGCGCCCTGCTGGTAATATGTTGAGTCACGTCTTCTCGAAATTGGTGTGTTCCGTTCAGTAGTTCAGATATGTTCATTGGTTCAAACTGGAAACCTTCTTCACTCTTGGCTTAACACATTCCAGCTGTGAGGCGGGTCGTGGAAAGCACTCCCAAGGAAGTTCGAGAAAAATTGTCTGTATTTTGGGTGGCGGACAACGACATAATGATGATCGATGAGGTATGTCCAAAAATCGAGTATAGGGTCTACAGTTTGTCTAACTAGGTAGTGAATGGCATGTCCGCGAATCCAATTCACAGCATTGGTCTTTGTCCGAGGAAA
Source organism: Schistocerca americana (assembly GCF_021461395.2). Lineage (NCBI taxonomy): Eukaryota > Metazoa > Arthropoda > Insecta > Orthoptera > Acrididae > Schistocerca > Schistocerca americana. Next base: position 102,220,326 of record NC_060125.1, on the reverse strand, counting down.
ATAGTCACGTCCCGGAACTAATAATGAAAGGGGAGTATTCCGATTCAGAATATCCCGCGTTAGAAAAGCCACAATATGACGAATAACCTCTGAGCTAACGACACACTGGCGACCACAGACGGACTATAGTCACTGCGATGTTGCCTGAGCCTCAAAACGCAACCTTAAAACACACAAACAGGTGTTACTTATGTGAAGAACGCCGTTCTTGGAGTCCAGAAAGTAATTATATTTTCTAAGTGTCTCATCTTACAGTGGATTCTATCGTACGAGTCTTCGATGTGGAAAACGAATGTCAAGTGAATTTAGCGAGGTAACGCCGGCCTACACCCGGAAGTAAATGCACTATCAGAGTGTTGACAAATACTTGCTACGACGCTGCCATTTCTCGGTTCTCTTACGAGGCAGCTCTTCAGCGAAATGCTTGCCGTGATTCTCCGATACGGTCCTTCAGAGTGGAGACGCGCACGCACGTTTGGTTTTTATGCGGCGTTCTCCCCTGATGGTTTCTGACGTCGCCTTGTAGGCTATGTCTACATTTGAGACATTCAATTATCATTAATCCAGAATGATACAAGTTTCAGCTTCCGGCGTGGAAGAAGGCTGTTGACGCCGACATTATATCGTTTCAACGCAGGGAAAGCAAAACGGGTCATTCAATGTTTCTCATTCAACATAAAGCATGTGAGATAGTTTTCCGTAACGTTCATAATCATCTAAAGATACAAACGAAGTAAAAATACATCTGAAGCTTATTCGAATTGAATATAATGTAAGATGTCGAATTGGTCCATGTGCAATCTTTTGCAGCATACAAAAAGAATGTCATGATTACCACGAGAATGAAGAAATATGTTGGTACGGATGGAAGCAGGGAGAGACGCAGTCAACAAATATTCGATTCCTCATGGCATTCATTTCATTTGAGACGTAAGAAGAGTTAAAGCGGGATATTACTTTCGTTAACACGAAAGATATGCCGCACATATTGATAACGAGGAAGTCTGCGTCTTCATACGTTTCCTCCTTGAAATCTGTATGCTCTCTTATATACTAAGTAGCCCGATCATTGTTTCAGTAATGTTACCCTCTTGTTTGACCCCGTAACGATGAACAGATTCCAAATACATGTCTCTGCATGAAAGTAGCTGTTCGAACCCTTCCTGGGTTGCTTTTTGTGTTTTATTGCCTGGAATTCCTGAAGCACTGTGCCTTCTCCCCTTGTGGGTTAGGTCTCAAAACTAAACCGCTTTTTATCCAATGGCATAATTTATTCAGACAGCATCAGCACAAGACTGTCAAACAAAGCCTTCCATTTACAGTTGCAACACTCTAACCAGCACTGACCGAAGTGTGATCCACGGTCATGGTCCGAAATTAGCAGCTGTCTGCTGCTGTGGCAAAGTCCGTACTACACTTTCGATTCCGCAGCACCATTTTATCTGGTAACACTGTGTAGTTGCAGAGTTGTGCCAGCATGTCTGTCCTCACACTGTCAACTTTATGTATCTCACTTCTCCTGTAGCGTTGATCACAAGGAGCAGAAGTAAATGAGTGTATTCTGCATGACGTAACATTCAGTATTCCCTTCTTTCATAGCCACTCTTCATGTGCATCGATACCAAATAGGAATGTGAAAACTCTTGCGAGTGAGAGAATGACAATAACAATCGTAACAAGAACAATCAAATAATGAATAATGTTTATTCCAACGCAGAACGAGAATGGCTTTAAATATAAAAATCTATATCTATATCCATATCTATTGATCTTTGAGTTGGCACAATGCAAATATATTCTTAGCATTTAGTTACTGAATTTAGTTCGGGATGTTTGCAGAGAAAAGGAAAAGTCGGTACTTCTCGCTAGTGTAATATAATGTGAACCAGCAACTACCCTTTCCTTAGAACACGACTCAAGCAGGTCCCCAAGTAGGTACCAAGGCACTGCTGCATTCTGTTCCCTGACATTGCTCTGATGACGGTTAATGCAGATAGTTCCGATTATGAAATACAAAACGTATTGGAGGTTAATTCCTAGGATAGTAACATTAAATTTGCGTTGTAGACGGCACATGAACGTGACGACTATCCATATTACTCATCAATATAAAAAGACAATATTATGGGAATTTAGCAGGATTACTCAACGTGAATTCTGAAATTGGTTGACTGACCGCTCGGATGCTAAACGTCGTCAAGAGTATACGATGGCCTAATCGCATTAGGAATGTGAAGATCGTCTTCGACAGCTCGCAACTTTCACATTGCTATCTCCACCCTACTCCAGACAGCCCTCGGTGGAGTTGCATTAAGTTGCCGTTGCAATGTAAGGCCTTCAAACCGACAACAGACCACATATTGAAAAATACAAGCGAGTTCTCTTGCAGCGCAAGCTTATTGTAACTAATCTAAAAATTATTGGACAGGAACATTGTCCTATTCAAAAAAAGCTGTCTAGCAGGTCCTCTAATCGCTCCTTGGTACAGTCGTTTGACTATTGAAAATGGTTCCAACAAGTCACCACTAGAAAACACTGCTCTGTACCGCAATAACTCAAGATGTAAAGTAATACCACGGTACTACAAATATCAGGGAACACCTTATCACAGATAAGACTGTCCTTAAGGCTTGTAAGCTCACATTTATTACAATAAATGACATACCTGAAATGTTACCACTCTCACTATTACGTCAGATTGGTAGTGCACGTAGTAAGTTCGTCGTATTCATGATTTCCTCTTCAAAGTAACATACCGTACTTATTATTTAACACAAAATGACATTAAAAATTTAAGTTATTCACGAGCAGCTAGTTTAGAATATGTATGAACTTCAAATGACACGACGAACCGTCTTGTTCCGCATACGGATTCAAACCCAGCTCATGCAGACTAAGCAAAGATTTCGTTACTGATGGAAACTAACAGTCATTCCTGATTAAGCATACAGAAAGTGATATACCTTTCGGCGTCAACAGCCTTCTTCCACGCCGGAAGCTGGAACTTGTATCATTCTGGATTAATGATAATTGAATGTCTCAAATGTAGACATAGCCTACAAGGCGACGTCAGAAACCATCAGGGGAGAACGCCGCATAAAAACCAAACGTGCGTGCGCGTCTCCACTCTGAAGGACCGTATCGGAGAATCACGGCAAGCATTTCGCTGAAGAGCTGCCTCGTAAGAGAACCGAGAAATGGCAGCGTCGTAGCAAGTGTTTGTCAACACTCTGATAGTGCATTTACTTCCGGGTGTAGGCCGGCGTTACCTCGCTAAATTCACTTGACATTCGTTTTCCACATCGAAGACTCGTACGATAGAATCCACTGTAAGATGAGACACTTAGAAAATATAATTACTTTCTGGACTCCAAGAACGGCGTTCTTCACATAAGTAACACCTGTTTGTGTGTTTTAAGGTTGCGTTTTGAGGCTCAGGCAACATCGCAGTGACTATAGTCCGTCTGTGGTCGCCAGTGTGTCGTTAGCTCAGAGGTAATTCGTCATATTGTGGCTTTTCTAACGCGGGACATTCTGAATCGGAATACTCCCCTTTCATTATTAGTTCCGGGACGTGACTATTTTCCTCGGACAAAGACCAATGCTGTGAATTGGATTCGCGGACATGCCATTCACTACCTAGTTGGACAAACTGTAGACCCTATACTCGATTTTTGGACATACCTCATCGATCATCATTATGTCGTTGTCCGCCACCCAAAATACAGACAATTTTTCTCGAACTTCCTTGGGAGTGCTTTCCACGACCCGCCTCACAGCTGGAATGTGTTAAGCCAAGAGTGAAGAAGGTTTCCGGTTTGAACCAATGAACATATCTGAACTACTGAACGGAACACACCAATTTCGAGAAGACGTGACTCAACACATTACCAGCGGGGCGCAGAAGGCGTCTGATCAATTACACAACAAAAATAAACAAAACAAAAATCAAAATAAAAATAAAATTCAGAAAAAGGAAGATTTTGTTTTGTTTGTAATGATAGCCCTGACCTTGAATTCCTATATTTCCCCTGGTATGTAGGCAGCTCTTGGGGTAGGTTTAGTCGGGAGCCAACGCCTGAAGTGAACCAGATTTTTTTTTTTTGTTATAGGATGAAAAGTGGCGGTGGCACTTAGTTTCTTTTTTTATTGCCATTTTCCTAAGGGGCTTTAAAATAAGAGAGAGAAAAAGGGGTAATCGTCAAAAAAAGTAAAAGAAAAAAAGCAAAATTAAAAAAAAAAGAGGTTCCCTTGTGCGTTGCGGTGGTCGTACTGTATGATATAGCAGTTCCAATCTCGGTGGAAGCCGCTGACTACACCCTTTTATTTTCCATTTTAATTAATGGAGTTGCAAACGGCTCGTAAAAATTCTTTATACGAAATCTGAAGAATGCCTTTAAACATCAATCTTCGTCCTATTCTACTTAGTAAATTAAGTTAATATCATGGATGTCTGCTTTGCAAATGCCAAGATGCTTCACTGTAAAATAGATCCTGAAAAGATTCAAAGCGACTGTCAACGATATAAATTTGAGTTTTGATCGTCATATAGGTCTAACATGTCAGAAGATTGTTTATGAAGTGCACATGTTGATTAATATAGTTCCCCTCTTCTAAATTTTTGCAATAGCATTTAACTGTAGACGTTTTGTAACACCGGCGTTAGCAATTCCTTTCCGTTCTCTGAAACCTCCAAACGACAAATTTTTCTGGTCTAAATCTGATGACCTTAACTATCACTTCCGATCAACATTAAATACTTCATGAACCCATACATGGAACTCCAAATGTGCAGTGTCCCTGTACTGCTACAGAGCATGCATTGCAAGGTATTCACACAGTTTATCGCATAGAGTTACCATAAGGAATGAAACAAGACTAGTAATACACTTTACACCACAGACGCTCACCCCGGCTTGACGAAAACATCCGAACATTGACCAAAAGTTGCACAAATAATTGAGTTTGAAAGGAAAAGAAACGAGGTATGAAGCATTTATAAATTCATCGAATGTAGCGAGGTGGTTTAATTTCGTCCCAGTCTATAAAATTAATTTCGGGCCATACTCAGCTCTTGCCGATTAATGTAATATAATACCCGCCTACTAATCAGGGCGTCTGTCTCCGTTGCTTTTGAGCGTGAATGGAAATCGTTGAAATTTTCTGTGGAGCAACATTTAATAATAAAGTGTTTTAAATCATCAAAAGCGATGAGCAGGAGCAGGCGCTTTCGATAAAGAACGGGGGAGTGCAGCGCCGCTGCTGTCGCCACGGCCGCTGCCGGTAGCCAGCAAATGGATGCCGGAGCTTTGCCGCATACGGCGTCCAGAGGAGGACAGTCTGCAGGAAATCTGCCGCAAAATCGTTACTGGATAAAATTCTGATAACGGTGTGTCAGAAAGCGAAATAGATTGAATCTGCGCTACCATTACATTCACGTCTTCAGCATTCAGACAGAAGAGGCTATAAAAATATTTTATGTCAGCTGCTCTCGATCCACTGACATTACGAACAGAAACAACGCACGCTACCGCTAGACCACAGGCGTAATCAGCCTAGTGTTTTTCTATCATGGGACAAGTTTTCCTCCAGGAAGTGCCGCGGTCTACAGTGTTGCCAGATTGTGCAGATAACCGGACTTAGAGAATTAGCGAGTTGGCCAGTTTTATTGTCCCATGTCGCGATCGACGCGGACTTAGCCCCTGAAGCGGCCGGCCGCCGGTCGAGTTTTATGTCAAAGAGTGTACATATATATACATATTTTTATATGGGACATATATTTCAAAAATGTGTAGCCTATGTCTGTCCGAAAGTATGATGTAAAAACCTGAACTAAGCTAGTCAAGTACTTTCCGAAATTTTTGGCTCTGAGCACTATGGGACTTAACATCGGTGGTCATCAGTCCCCTAGAACTTAGAACTACTTAAACCTAACTAACCTAAGGACATCACACACATCCATGCCCGAGGCAGGATTCGAACCTGCGACCGTAGCAGTCGCGCGGTTCCGGACTGAGCGCCTGAACCGCTAGACCACCGCGGCCGGCCGAAATTTTTGCCAACAACGTTTCCTTATATGATATACAGGGTGTTATGGGTACAAGTGTAGATACGTTTACTGGTGACTGAGGACAGTGTACTCAACAACTTTACACAAGTATTTACTTCATCTGTAGACAAATAACCTAGCTTTTAGAGCAGCAGTATGGAAATTGCGAATCCGCCTTAATGCAAAACACTTTGTTATTTGGTTACTTATTTATTCCCCAAACTAGTTTCAGCGACAGATATGGCCATGATCAGTGGGTTCTTTAAATCCTGTTTATTGTATGTTATGGCATGTTTTTAAGAATTGTTGTCGCTGTTTGCGGCATATTTTCTGTACTTTTTCTGTTACCGTTTTTCTCAGCGTGCACCTTTTCATCCGCAAGTTCGTTGGACGGCATGTAGCTGATTCTATACACAGAAAAACAAGACTTTCGCACTTTGTTTATGATCCTGAACACTACGCCATCTTGCTGTTCGGCAAATGGAAATGTTCCAAGCTGACGTTATTGTAGCTTTTAGAAGTATCATTTTCTTCAGATTGGTTAGCTCCTCCAAATACGTGTGGCAAGAGCCTGCCATTAATGTTTATTTTCCTCTAGGCGGTAGGTTGAGTGTTGAAGTGTGGACGTAAAACGATTATTTTATACTGACAGGCATAGTCCACTTGGTGGTGCAGTTACGACCGTGCAGAAAACACCAGGCAGTAAATTACATAGTGTGTCTACTGTAAGACTGTTAGACACAGATAAAGAACAACTAACACACTGGAGTGGGTACATATTAAGGTACCAATAAGACAATATCTGTTCTTACACCCCTACGTTTATGTATTGAATATATTAAAAACTATAGACTGTATCTCTCTAAATGGTTATTAGAACATCACGTAAAAAGGTGAAGCAAATCGGTCAAGAACTTTTCAGGATTTTTGCTATCAACGTTTCCACTTTACCTATTACATATTTATGTACCACATATATTTAAAAATATGTTGCCTATGACTGTACAAACGTTTATTAGAATATGATGCAAAAATTACATCATAAAGGTTGTGATGCAGATTGTCCGACACAGTAAAAATGGCAACACATTGATGTGTGTACATAGCTAGGTACCACTTATGAAAATACACTCCTGGAAATGGAAAAAAGAACACATTGACACCGGTGTGTCAGACCCACCATACTTGCTCCGGACACTGCGAGAGGGCTGTACAAGCAATGATCACACGCACGGCACAGCGGACACACCAGGAACCGCGGTGTTGGCCGTCGAATGGCGCTAGCTGCGCAGCATTTGTGCACCGCCGCCGTCAGTGTCAGCCAGTTTGCCGTGGCATACGGAGCTCCATCGCAGTCTTTAACACTGGTAGCATGCCGCGACAGCGTGGACGTGAACCGTATGTGCAGTTGACGGACTTTGAGCGAGGGCGTATAGTGGGCATGCGGGAGGCCGGGTGGACGTACCGCCGAATTGCTCAACACGTGGGGCGTGAGGTCTCCACAGTACATCGATGTTGTCGCCAGTGGTCGGCGGAAGGTGCACGTCCCCGTCGACCTGGGACCGGACCGCAGCGACGCACGGATGCACGCCAAGACCGTAGGATCCTACGCAGTGCCGTAGGGGACCGCACCGCCACTTCCCAGCAAATTAGGGACACTGTTGCTCCTGGGGTATCGGCGAGGACCATTCGCAACCGTCTCCATGAAGCTGGGCTACGGTCCCGCACACCGTTAGGCCGTCTTCCGCTCACGCCCCAACATCGTGCAGCCCGCCTCCAGTGGTGTCGCGACAGGCGTGAATGGAGGGACGAATGGAGACGTGTCGTCTTCAGCGATGAGAGTCGCTTCTGCCTTGGTGCCAATGATGGTCGTATGCGTGTTTGGCGCCGTGCAGGTGAGCGCCACAATCAGGACTGCATACGACCGAGGCACACAGGGCCAACACCCGGCATCATGGTGTGGGGAGCGATCTCCTACACTGGCCGTACACCACTGGTGATCGTCGAGGGGACACTGAATAGTGCACGGTACATCCAAACCGTCATCGAACCCATCGTTCTACCATTCCTAGGCCGGCAAGGGAACTTGCTGTTCCAACAGGACAGTGCACGTCCGCGTGTATCCCGTGCCACCCAACGTGCTCTAGAAGGTGTAAGTCAACTACCCTGGCCAGCATGATCTCCGGATCTGTTCCCCATTGAGCATGTTTGGGACTGGATGAAGCGTCGTCTCACTCGGTCTGCACGTCCAGCACGAACGCTGGTCCAACTGAGGCGCCAGGTGGAAATGGCATGGCAAGCCGTTCCACAGGACTACATCCAGCATCTCTACGATCGTCTCCATGGGAGAATAGCAGCCTGCATTGCTGCGAAAGGTGGATATACACTGTACTAGTGCCGACATTGTGCATGCTCTGTTGCCTGTGTCTCTGTGCCTGTGGTTCTGTCAGTGTGATCATGTGATGTATCTGACCCCAGGAATGTGTCAATAAAGTTTCCCCTTCCTGGGACAATGAATTCACGGTGTTCTTATTTCAATTTCCAGGAGTGTATCTGCGCTTACATCCGTTACACTATTAAAACATTATGTAGCCTCTATCCGTCCATTCGTTTAATAGAGTATCATGTAAAAATTTGAAGTATATTGGTCAAAAACTTTTCAGTTTTTTTGGAAATAGCATTTCCAGTTTACATACGACAAATATTTAAAAAATTATAGCCCATATCTTTCCCAATGTTTATCAGACGATCATGTAAAAATTTTAAGTAAACTGGTCAAGAGCTTGTCAAGATTTTTTGTAAAGTGTTAAATATTATGTCTTATTTTGATGATGCTGCACTGATAGCAAATAATGTGGATAATTTACAAATGTAACTTTTCCAATTTAATGAAACAGCTAAGCAATATAAAATGGAAATCTCATCTAAAATCTGCAAGAGTATGGCAATAAAGTAAACGCTTGAAAGATGAAAATCAGAAGTAAATGGTATGGTGGCTGAACTAGTAATTAGCTTTAATTATCTACGAACCGTTACCACCAGCTATAAAGACTTAAGCATGGAAGTGAAAAACGAGTTGACGAAGTAAGTAAGGATAGCCGGGCGCTTGAAAAATACTATGTGGAGAAACGAATTTATGACAACTTAAGGGTTCAAAAATGGCTCTGAGCACTATGGGACTTAACATATGTGGTCATGAGTCCCCTAGAACTTGGAACTACTTAAACCTAACTAACCTAAGGACATCACACACATTCATGCCCGAGGCAGTATTCGAACCTGCGACCGTTGCAGTCACGCGGTTCCAAACTGAAGTGCCTAGAACCGCACGGCCACACCGGCCGGCCAACTTAAGGGAAAATTAAAAGTTGTGACATATGCAGTAGAAACTAGAGCACAAACGAGAAACATAAAACAAAAGTTAAAGCAATGAAAATGAAGATACTAACAAGGAACAGGTTGACTGGAAGTCGCAAAAGGCCAATGATATTTACGCATTCGACGCCGCACAAATTCTCTGCACGACACCCACAAAAAAAGTGGCTCTGAACACTATGCGGCTTAACTTCTGAGGTCATCAGTCGCCTAGAACTTAGAACTAATTAAACCTAACTAACCTAAGGACATCACACACATCCATGCTCGAGGCAGGATTCGAACCTGCGACCGTAACGGTCGCTCGGTTCCAGACTGTAGCGCCTAGAACCGCACGGCCACTCCGGCCGGCTGCACCCACAATAATGGCTGCTAATGGCAATAAGGGGTGGGAATGCAGGTATCCAGTGATGATCACAGCATGAAGCTACGGACCGTAGTGTAAGTGCTTAGTCGAACGAGTAACTCACAACAGTGCTACAGTTCTGGTGGTGTTGATACAAACCAGAGTAATGATAAAGATAAACAGAGCAAACATTGCATTATATCTACAACAACAGTTGCCGCAGTTGACATGTCGTCGGAAAGGAACCCAAGGTATTTGTGGGGGAGAGAAAGAAGAAGCACTTCACATATTAGCGTTTCTGCGAGGTGAGTCAGTGCGGTGTCGTATACCCTAGGCTGTGCGGACAACGAACATAAAGAGTACAATGATGACGATACGTGCTTAACAAAGGAAAGTGATACTGAAACAGGTATCGAGCCATGTAGTTCATCATCCTTATCGGACAGGGAGACGCAAGACACGTCTACAGTAAAACGTAGTAAGAAACAATCTTTCTCCAAGGAGCGGGCACCAAACATAATTAACGTACATAGAAGACCATCCACAGCATAGTAAAAAACCAATTATGAACAGGTTTCGAATGTGACCGCAGCAATATTAGCGCGTAGTGCAAAAGAAAAACTACGGATATTCAAGGGAAGACAAGGAGCACTTGTTACATAAACTGGAGTTTGAGCGTTTCAAGGATGCAGGATGTGCATGATAGTAACTACTACGTTATGTACATCAAACTGCGCGCGACGTTGTTTACAGTGATTTCAAGAGAAGTAGTGGATGGTTGCATAACTCCAAACGTTGCTACAGAATTGGAAGACGTAAGATAATTAAATTTCAATCAAAGTGTCAACTTGACGATCCGCAGCAAACTGTGGAATCGTCCAGAAAATTGTAGATGAGATAAACAAACTTATCCCATTGTTCAGTAAGGAATTTGCTTTCAACTCTGACCGATCGGTCTTTGGAGAGGAAAACCCATACGAAAGAAATCCTGGTGCCAAGAGAGTTTTATCAAGATCAATTTCCGTTCAATGCCTTAACGCATTGGTATCCAATTATGTCGACTGTTAATTTGGATGGTGAATTGAATGGAGAGTTATTTATTGGGTTGCGAGAATTTGGAGGTTCTATGTGTTGTGGGTTGGCAGGAGAGCCAACACCGGGTACTAGAGGAGGCCGAAAGGCACGCGTTTTAGCTCACGCAGGCTGGCGTGAGGTCTGGAACAGGACAAGGAAATGAGACTTCAGAAAAACGGACGTAGCTGGTGGAATAACTTTAATCCGTTAATGATGAGCGTCACTCTTGACTGTACATGATTCAGTATCAATAGTAACTGGTAATGGCGCCTTGCTAGGTCGTAGCAAATGACGTAGCTGAAGGCTATGCTAACTATCGTCTCGGCAAATGAGAGCGTATTTTGTCAGTGAACCATCGCTGGCAAAGTCGGCTGTACAACTGGGGCGAGTGCTAGGAAGTCTCTCTAGACCTGCCGTGTGGCGGCCCTCGGTCTGCAGTCACTGATAGTGGCAACACGCAGGTCCGACGTATACTAACGGACCGCGGCCGATTTAAAGGCTACCACCTAGCAAGTGTGGTGTCTGGCGGTGACACCACACTATGCGCCCTGCGATTCTTTCTCGCGTGCGTGATTTTCCAAGGGCAATAGGAAATATTTACATTGTAGCAAGCATAGTGGGAACATAGACGTAAGAGAACTACAACTATGGTAGTGGCACTGCTTTTGGCCAATAACTGGTCACAATAAAATGTCTTTGCTTCATTCCTGGTCTGATTATAAAAACCATACTTCTTAGAGCAAACTATTCCTCCTGAAAAGTGTGCGAAATTACAGTTCGTACCACCCGGAACCACTGCTTTAGGTAAACAGCGATGGGTCAGCCTGGTCTCTCAGTTCGACGGGGGTACTGTGGCGAATCGCGACCGGCACAGAACTTGGAGCACCGTTCCACGACGGCGGAGGACATCCAACAGATCTATCAATGAATCTCACGCCAGGTTTCCATAAGGACCACAGTTTCTGGACAAGCGGTTCTATGGTGACTGTAACCTCGCCACAGGTGTGTGGGAATAATAAATGCGAAGTTCTGTGAATAATACAACCAGTGATTGTAAGGACAGTTATAACAGGAAGAACACGGAAAAATGGGATCGAACACCAGGGAGCACGCCAAACCTCATATCGAGAGACAGTTAGCTGCCTGCGATGTATTAAAATGGAATAATTGGCTCCTGAAAGGAGTGAACTAATATTGCGTCCCTACTGAAACGCCGACTGCAATGCCGATGCACCTTAGCGTAATGTGGAATGCTGTGATGGTGGCGGCAGGACACTTAGTTTTTGATGTTGCTGAGCAACAGTCATACAATAATTTGACTGCCGTCGCCTTGCCTGCAGTGTTCTCTTCCTGGTAACTGTGTAACGTGGCTGCATTTCACCAGAGCAGGACTCAACGATCGATAGTGGCAAACATTGCGAGTTCCATCGAGTAAAGCTCAAGTAAAGATGTTAAACAATCTCCTACTCCTGCATATATTTACTATTTTCAACCAATAGTGCTCTGAGGAGGAGAGGAACGCACAAAATATCTCCCTCTACATGGTATAATTTTGAAACTGACCTATGAGATGACTGACGTGTAGGCGCGATTGAGAGATTGCATGATCTTTGGAAAATAACAGTAAAAGCCAACAAGAATGCTGTGTTCTGAGAATGTAACCCGAACGTTGTTTCGTGGTGTGGCTCATGAGGTAACGAAGATTCACACAAGAACCTCTGGGAAGCGATACCTGGCTAAAGATCTATTTTGTCAAAAGGCTTCTACGAACAATACTGTGTTTTTTGTCAGAAGATGAACATTCCGTGTCCTTCCCAGAAAGCGGGGGTGGAGGAACTGAATGCCTGTGGCTACGAAGGCTTTCCCGGCGTAATAATTGATAATATTCTTCTCGGGTATGCAGCCGGATCACAACGCCTTCCTGACACAATATTTCAGCGGCCCATCTGGCCGCCATCTTCAGGTGAGAGTGCTGGTGCACGAACTCGCCGGAACTGACTTCCTAGCGCAAGCTGCGGCCCCTATATAGGCCAGCAGAAGACCCACAACGCGTGCGCGAGAAGGTGCCGTGACTGCCCTCTAGCGCAGGAAACATACCGCGCCGCCAGCGGTGGAAATAGGCGAAATCGAGATATCGCTGTAAAAAATTAAAAAAATTTTTATTCCGACGATCGAAACACAGACCGTTGTTTTTTGATGTCAGATAACACCGGGTCCCAAGTCTTACTTAAAAGATAGCCCTTGTCTCTATTAAGAAGATTGTTAGATAAACGAATCTCTATGGATTCTTTTAAAACACAGTCCCAATAGCGAGATGCAGGGGCAACCATTTGTGTCTTGTCATAGAGCATTCTGTGTCCTTCGGTGAGACAGTGCTCCGCCACTGCAGACTTCTCAGGTTGAAGCAGCCGTGTGTGTCGCTGATGCTCAACACATCGGTCCTGAATGGTCCGGATTGTCTGCCCAATATAAGCCTTCCCACAGTGGCAAGGGATCTTGTACACACCGGGCTTCCTCAAACCTAAGTCATCCTTTACAGAGCCAAGGAGCGCTCTAATCTTGGCTGGCGGACGAAAAATACTTTTGATATGGTATCTTTTCAGAATTCTTCCTATCTTCGAGGAAATGCTCCCAGCAAAAGGCAGAAAGGCCACCGATTTGCAGGTATCTTCTGGTGGTTCAGGCGAAGGTCCATACTGGAAAGCACGACGGATCTGTTTATCTGTATAGCCATTCTGCTTGAACACAACCTTAAGATGGTCCAATTCTTGTGTCAAGCTTTCTCCATCTGAAATGGCATAAACTCTTCGCGCCAACGTCCGCAGGACCCCCGTACGCTGGAACGATGGATGACAGCTAGAAGCATGCAGGTAACGGTCCGTGTGCGTGGGCTTTCGATAAACACTGTGTCCCAGTGTCCCATCATCCTTTCTGTACACCAGAACATCCAGAAACGGAAGCTTCCCATCACTTTCCACCTCCATGGTAAACTTGATGCTAGGATGCAGGGAATTAAAATGATCTAGGAGGCGGTCAAGAGCTTCTCTCCCATGGGGCCACACCATAAACGTATCGTCAACGTACCTCCAAAAACAAGTTGGTTTTAAGGACGCCGTCTTCAGCGCCATGTCCTCAAAATCTTCCATACAAAGATTGGCGACTATTGGGGACAATGGGCTCCCCATAGCCACTCCGTCAGTCTGTTCAAAATATTTGTCATTAAATAAAAAGTACGTCGACGTCAGCAAGTGGCGACAAAGCCTGGTTGTTTCCTCATCCAGTTTCTCACCTGAAGATGGCGGCCAGATGGACAGCGGAAATATTGTGTCATGAAGACGTTGTGATCCGGCTGCATACCCGAGAAGAATATTATCAACTGAATGCCTGTTTGTCTACCTGAGACTGCGACTTCGCCTCCGACTCTGAACATTTTTGTGATAGCTATCTCCTCTTAAAAGGATGTGCACTCCCTTCACGGTAGAGGAAGTGCTACAAATACGGAATACCATTTTGTTTCTCGCTCATAAATTTCTAAGTTTTTCACTTTAAGCAAACAAAATATCTGTAGCACATGCTTTAGGATACATTTTAATGCTCTATTTTCGAATAAACTCTACGTTAGGAACATTTCTAAATTAGGCTTAACACAAAGTCTGACATTGTTGGCACTTCAGATTATGGGGTACAAATATGGAATAGTCCATTCGTTTCAAATTTGTTATATTAAAACAAATAATCGAAAATCTGATAACTTACTGTCAAAGCAAACATTATAAAACACAATACCAAAACAGAAAAACGCAGGAACTATACCATTTCCAGTTATTAAATTACTTCCTCTAAAGAATTTCACTAGCAGAAGTCATATACATGTCGCCCTTTACCGTAACCTGCACATTCAGTGTGCGCCCACATTTCGCACATTAGACATGTTACCCAGTCTTCCCCTGCCTCGTCCTGCGCAAAATTTACCTGACCAAACCAGACAATTAGCATCTTCATTAATGGGTGCACTATTGTCTAGAAAGCTACTGAGGGTGGACTAATCATCTCTCACACTAAAATCTTCACCCTCAGAATCGGATGATTCTTGGTTCCTAGGCTTTGGTGACCTCTGCGTCTTTTATCTCCAGTTTATTTGTTGCTGTCGTCGATACTTCAAGGGATCTCTTATACGGAGACGAGGTTTATTTGTGTAATGGATGAGACTTGCCAAAGTGTATTTTCAGATGCGACGGTAGATGTTCCTTCCTTGACTTCAGTATTAGTCTGTACGTTTTTAGAACCCATAGCTCCTGCAGAAGATTCATTGACTGGATCATTGGGTAAACACTCAATTATTTCTTCATTAGTGGCTATGAAATCTGCATCAGTGAAAATATGAGAATTTAATAAGTATATTCCTGTCTCCCTAAGCCCATTGACTGTCTGGTACTTGATGTGGGCCTTTCCATTCAGTTGATCGATGTCCATGTTTGTTACTGGAGTGCATTTTTCCTCATCCATACGCGTACTTGCTCAGAGTAATAGACTTTCAAAGGACTTAAGAAAGTTCCACCGAGCGGTTGCATATTGTGGGGGACATGAGGTGGCAGACACAAGACGCTGACATGGTTCCGCGTGCGAGATTTATAACATCCAGATTTCTGGAGTAGCTACAGTGCCCATCCAGAATAAGAAGCAATGGTGATTCTGATGTTCGCTTCACCTTCCTCAAGAAAAGTTGATACTAATCAGTGAAGAGCTGGCTGAAAAACCATCCAGAGATATGGCATGCAAGAACAGACTCAGATCGGGCACCTTTCATTAGCTGACTGCTGCGGATCTTACGAGGAAATATCATCATTCATTGGACCAAATTTTCTGTAGCTTTCAAGTAATTGACAACGGTCACAAGTGATTCACGCTCTGCAGAGAAGATGGCTTTCCATTTCTTGCAAGGATTTGGGGAACTTGGCTCTGCACGATACTTAGACCGGTTTCGTCGACATTGTCTATTCTGTCCGGTGGAAAGCTGGTTTTCTTCATCTCTTGCGAAAACAGGGAGAAACATATTGCGACATTTTCTCTTGTGAAACCTAGAGATCTATTAAATCAGGTTTCTGTGGGTTTTAGGATATAAATATGGTTTTAGTGCTGCTTCAGGAAAACGCATAACCACTCTCTTCCAAACTGTTCACCCAAAAATGAATTATGGGTGTTATTGGCTTTGGCAAACTGAAACGACATCTGCAGCAGATCCTTTCGGGTAAGTCCAAAGAATTTACTTTCCATAATCATGCTACATTGAATCAGCTATTGTTCTTGTTCGTAGGATAGAACAGATTTCCTTCCAAGTTTGGTCTTCGAGGCTAAATCAGTTGGGAAATCTGATTTAACTAGCCCAAACAGATTGTCACTTGGAACCTGGGAAGTTTCCGCCTCCTTCAAGAAGCCCATATTCTTTACTCTAACTTTTTAATTGCTATTTGCTTAGCAAACTCATCCCACTGCTCTCCAATTCGTGAAGTCGTTTCTGAAGCAATATCTGTAAGTAAAACAGGTAATGAAAGTACAGTACAAATATGAAAAATAGAGTACTAATATGGAATAGCAGTATTCAAAATAAAAGCGAAAATTAAATTCAAATAGTCAACAAACACTCCATGTTACAGCTTAATGTATTAGCTAAACGTCTGTTTACAAAATACACTAGTAATTTATGTATTATGACAAGAACGAAAGTGGAAATCATCTATCTGCAACAATTATTCCTCTTAGTGAATTCGTTAAAACAGCTTCACACACTCGCAATGGCTGTCAACTGTAATATGAATGCATCCCAAAGCAGTCTGCAGTTGCCGAACGTAGTTTTCAAGCAGCTCACAAAAGTAAGACGCTTACAAGACGAGAAACCACATATTTCATATTACTACCCCTATTCCACATTTTTACCTCTTCCTCTACTAAAAATAGAAGTAAATATGAAGCAATAACAGTAAGCAATAACAGTAACTGAGTGTACTCAATCACGAGTGTAATTACTATACAATGTTAGTGAACGACTACTTGCTCAAGGAAAACGAGCATTTAAATATTCTGAAATAAGTTGGATGATATTTTCAGAGAAAATTGGCCATCTAACAGAATGACTCTGTGCTCCCAACACTGTTTCTTGCCAAAAACATTGTGGAAAACTTCGCCCTGCAGCCGAAAATTTGGCAGAGCCAGCGGAACGAACAGTTTCTGCAGCGCTCGCAGATGCAACAAAGTACAGTGACGAGGAATGTGTAATAATTCTGCCGGTGACTTGCCATCACTTGCAAGAATCAGTAAGAGGAAAGACAATTCTTTAAAGCTCGCTCCGATTTGTGGAAGGAACTTTTGAACATTAGAATGAACCGTTCAGTTTCGCCGTTAAACTGAGCCGCGCGGGCTAGCCGAGCGGTCTCAAGCGTTGCAGTCATGGACTGTGCGGCTAGTCCCGGCGGAGGTTCGAGTCCTCCCTCGGGCATGGGTGTGTGTGTTTGTCCTTAGGATGATTTAGGTTAAGTAGTGTGTAAGCTTAGGGACTGATGACCTTAGCAGTTAAGTCCCATAAGATTACACACACATTCGAACATTTTGTTAAACTGAGAGTGAAAACGACCAATAGTTACGTGGTGTTTACTGTTGGCAGTGCAACAGCACTGAAAATCGGCTGACGTAATTGTCGTCCATTGTCCAAGACAATGACCTCGGACGGCCATCGACCCAAAAAACAGAGAGAAAAGTAAATCCTACTTTGGTGAGCTGCTCGAAAACTACGTTCGGCAACTGTAGACTGCTTGGGATGCATTCATATTGCAGTTGACAGCCAATGCGAGTAAATGAGGCTGTTTTAACGAATTCACAAGGAGGAATAATTGTTGCAGACTGATGATAGATGTGGATTTCATGAGGGCTTCAAAAGTAAATGTGTTGTATGCCTCAGCCACCAACAACCATTGCGTGTTCCAGAGTGGTCCTGCGAAATCAATGTGTGCGTGTCGCCACAGTCGCAACGGACTCGGTCACTGGAAAAAAGCAAGCATTCTAGTGGAGCGGACTGATGCTCCACACAACACTGCAACAAAAGGGCGTTTATGCCCTGCCATGTACAACGACACCGAACGAGTTGCTTTGTGTGAACTACGACCCAGAGGCCTTGGTGTAATAAAAACGAGAGTGAGAAATCACAACCGATGCATCGATATTCTCCATATGGAACAGCAGCACCGCTGACCACATGGACAGCGTGTGACGATATAAAAAGCAGAGATGCGCCATTGGATGAGCAATTTCTTTCAGGTTATGTGCGCACCCACGTTGCATGTATTGCAAAACTACCCGAAAAGCTTCGTCGGAGGCAATTGCTCCAGCAATACATCGAAAATCGAGAGGAAAATTTGGTGACATGATTCTCTGACAAATCAAACACTGTTTCAGTATCAACTGGTAACAGAGTCAACATGTCAGCTTTCGAATGGTGTACGCTGGGCCTGTACAACAAATTGCATCGATAGATAGACAATAACAGAGTCCAATGTTGTAATTTTTTAGCTGTCCATCGCGGGACAGGCTTGGAAGGATTAAAGAAAGCAATTCCAGTGGTCTGTAATCAAATAGAATGTCTGACCGTAAAGATATTGGTGGAACTTGGTAACACCATATACAGGGTGTTCGGAAATTCCCGTTAAAAACTTCTAGGACTTGTAGAGGGAAATGAGTACATACACTACTGGCCATTAAAATTACTACACTACGAAGATGACGTGCTACAGACGCCAAATTTAACCGACAGGAAGAAGCTGCTGTGATATGCAAATGATTAGCTTTTCAGAGCATTCACACAACGTTGGCGCCGGTGGCGACATCTACAACGTGCTGACTTGAGGAAAGTTTTCAACCGATTTCTCTTACACACACAGCAGTTGACCGGCGTTGCCTGGTAAAACGTTGTTGTGATGCCACGTGTAAGGAGGAGAAATGCGTACCATCACGTTTCCGACTTTGATAAAGGTCGGTTTGTAGCCTATCCCGATTGCGGTTTATCGTATCGCGACATTGCTGCTCGCGTTGGTCGAGATCCAATGACTGTTAGCAGAATATGGAATCGGTGGGTTCAGGAGGGTAATACGGAACGCCGTGCTGGATCCCCACGGCCTCGTATCACTAGCAGTCGAGATGACAGGCATCTTATCCGCAAGGCTGTAACGGATCGTGCAGCCACGTCTCGATACTTGAAGCAACAGATGGGGACGTTTGCAAGACAACAACCATCGGCACGAACAGTTCGACGACGTTTGCAGCAGCATGGGCTGCTGGGTGCACGAATGGCAAAACGTCATTTTTTCGGATGAATCCAGGTTCTGTTTACAGCATCATGATGGTCGCATCCGTGTTTGGCAACATCGCGGTGGACGCACATTGGAAGCGTGTATTCGTCATCGCCATACTGGCGTATCACCCGGCGTGATGGTATGGGGTGCCATTGGTTACACGTCTCGGTCACCTCTCGTTCACATTGGCGGCACTTTGAACAGTGGAAGTTACATTTCACATGTGTTACGGCCCGTGGCTCTAACCTTCATTCCATCCCTGCAAAACCCTAAATTTCAGCAGGATAATGCACGACCGCATGTTGCAGGTCCTGTACGGGCCTTTCTGGATGCAGAAAATGTTCGACTGCTGCCCTGGCCAGCACATTCTCCAGATCTGTCACCAATTGACAACGTCTGCTCAATGGCGGCCGAGCAACTGGCTCGTCACAATACGCCAGTCACTACTCTTGATGAACTGTGGTATCGTGTTGAAGCTGCATGGGCAGCTGTACCTGTGCACGCCATCCAAGCTCTGTTTGGCTCAATGCCCTGGCGTATCAAGGCCGTTATTACGGCCAGAGATGGTTGTTCTGGGTACTGATTTCCCAGGATCTACGGACTCAAATAGCGTGAAAATGTAATCACATGTCAGTTCAGGTATAATATATTTGTCCAATGAATACTCGTTTATATCTGCATTTCTACTTGGTGTATCAATTTTAATGGCCAGTAGTGTAAAATTTTAAATATGAAACCATGTGCGGTGACGTACTGTTTCCGTTTTACGCCTGTCTCAGTTCAGATGTTTAACTCATCCAGTTCTGCTTTGAGCAATTGAATTAGGCGTGACGCATTGCACGTATTAGGTAATAATTCGAAAGGAAACATAACTAAATATCTGTTTACCACTTACGCACCTTTGTTTGTACACTCCTGGAAATGGAAAAAAGAACACATTGACACCGGTGTGTCAGACCCACCATACTTGCTCCGGACACTGCGAGAGGGCTGTACAAGCAATGATCACACGCACGGCACAGCGGACACACCAGGAACCGCGGTGTTGGCCGTCGAATGGCGCTAGCTGCGCAGCATTTGTGCACCGCCGCCGTCAGTGTCAGCCAGTTTGCCGTGGCATACGGAGCTCCATCGCAGTCTTTAACACTGGTAGCATGCCGCGACAGCGTGGACGTGAACCGTATGTGCAGTTGACGGACTTTGAGCGAGGGCGTATAGTGGGCATGCGGGAGGCCGGGTGGACGTACCGCCGAATTGCTCAACACGTGGAGCGTGAGGTCTCCACAGTACATCGATGTTGTCGCCAGTGGTCGGCGGAAGGTGCACGTGCCCGTCGACCTGGGACCGGACCGCAGCGACGCACGGATGCACGCCAAGACCGTAGGATCCTACGCAGTGCCGTAGGGGACCGCACCGCCACTTCCCAGCAAATTAGGGACACTGTTGCTCCTGGGGTATCGGCGAGGACCATTCGCAACCGTCTCCAGGAAGCTGGGCTACGGTCCCGCACACCGTTAGGCCGTCTTCCGCTCACGCCCCAACATCGTGCAGCCCGCCTCCAGTGGTGTCGCGACAGGCGTGAATGGAGGGACGAATGGAGACGTGTCGTCTTCAGCGATGAGAGTCGCTTCTGCCTTGGTGCCAATGATGGTCGTATGCGTGTTTGGCGCCGTGCAGGTGAGCGCCACAATCAGGACTGCATACGACCGAGGCACACAGGGCCAACACCCGGCATCATGGTGTGGGGAGCGATCTCCTACACTGGCCGTACACCACTGGTGATCGTCGAGGGGACACTGAATAGTGCACGGTACATCCAAACCGTCATCGAACCCATCGTTCTACCATTCCTAGACCGGCAAGGGAACTTGCTGTTCCAACAGGACAATGCACGTCCGCATGTATCCCGTGCCACCCAACGTGCTCTAGAAGGTGTAAGTCAACTACCCTGGCCAGCAAGATCTCCGGATCTGTCCCCCATTGAGCATGTTTGGGACTGGATGAAGCGTCGTCTCACGCGGTCCGCACGTCCAGCACGAACGCTGGTCCAACTGAGGCGCCAGGTGGAAATGGCATGGCAAGCCGTTCCACAGGACTACATCCAGCATCTCTACGATCGTCTCCATGGGAGAATAGCAGCCTGCATTGCTGCACACTGTACTAGTACACTGTACTAGTGCCGACATTGTGCATGCTCTGTTGCCTGTGTCTATGTGCCTGTGGTTCTGTCAGTGTGATCATGTGATGTATCTGACCCCAGGAATGTGTCAATAAAGTTTCCCCTTCCTGGGACAATGAATTCACGGTGTTCTTATTTCAATTTCCAGGAGTGTATTAACATTACGTGTTTACATTATTCCAGAACAAGAAAGAACCGAGCGTACTATACACACATAACAGTGCTGACGCATTACGACAGTTAACCGAGCGAGGTGGCGCAGTGGTTAGCACACTGGACTCGCATTCGGGAGGACGACGGTTCAATCCCGTCTCCGGCCATCCTGATTTAGGTTTTCCGTGATTTCCCAAAATCGCTTCAGGCAAATGCCGGGATGGTTCCTTTGAAAGGGCACGGCCGATTTCCTTCCCCATCCTTCCCTCACCCGAGCTTGCGCTCCGTCTCTAATGACCTCGTTGTCGACGGGACGTTAAACACTAATATCCTCCTCCTCCCCCGCATTACGACAGCGGCTCTATGTGGCGACATGTACACGTCATCCTGTCTACCCTGCTGCACAGCAGGACAAAACTTTTCTCTTTCTTTCAACAGACGTGGAGGCGTTACACTTCCGAACTGAAACTGTCGTAGAACTGAGACATTTCTAGACATGGGTTCCTATTCAAAATGTTATGTACTCACTCCCCTCTACACGTCCCAGAAGTTTGTAACGGGAATTTTCGAACATGCCATAATGGCGAGCACCTGTTTGTCAAGTTGACCATAATTGTAGAGCACTTTGTTGAGTTTTCAAGGCAAATGCTCTATGGAAGAGCACAACTGCAACCCCTTAAAAATATGCATCGAAAGCTAACACAACAGTCTCAGTTCGATCAAAATGAACGAGACTACGACAACTTAACAATGCGTCCTTTATTTAACTGTTAAAATTTTGTCCTGACATTGTTGTTATCTCACAGAGGAAACACCCTTCTGGTGCATACGGTTCTGTGTGTTGTGGCTGTGCCCTCCTGTAATGTTTTGTGGTTCCTGGCTGGATGAGGAGAGGATGATGGTAGTTGGGCGGCAGGTTTCCTCTCACTACAACACAAAATGCACACGTACTTAAAATACACTTTATTGCAAGAATCAGTTGAGTACTTAACTTCAATGATGCTCAGTCTGAAGTTTTGTGGTTAACAGCTATCAAATAACATGCACTAATTCTTGAATCTTGTCTATGTTCATACCTCATTTACCGGGTTGGAAGGGTTGGAACTTTTATAAAGGCAACTATTTATTTACAGCTCCTACAAAATAGATACGTGTTTCAAAGTTGTACTGACCTTCAAAGTAGTCACCAGCACTGTGTATAACCCGTTGCTAGCGATGTGGAAGTCGTAGGACACTCGTAGCAGTGGCAGTTGTATTGACAGTCCGAGCGGCGCGGTCTATTGCCCGACGAATTTGTAGCAGTTCTGAAGCGAATGCCGTGAAGTGTTTCCTTCAGTTTAAAAATCGAGTTGAACTAACGAGGGCTTAAGTCAGGGGAACGCAGTAGGTGATACAGTACTTAACAGCTCCATCAGTCAGAGAAATCACTAACAGCTTACACCGTACGTGTTTGAGCATTGTCATGAAAAATGATGGCCAGGTCCTGCAGAAAGTGTCCTCACTTCTGTCTCTAAGCTGGTCATAGGTTGTGTTCCAAAATGAACAGCATAGAGACAGAAGTGACGACACTTTCTGCAGGACCTGGCCATCATTTTTCATGACAATGCTCAAACACGCACGGTGCAAGCTGTTACTGATTTGTTTGAGCCGCGCGGGATTAGCCGAGCGGGCTGAGGCGCTGCAGTCGGGGACTGTGCGGCTGGTCCCTGAGGAGGTTCGAGTCCTCCCTCGGGCATGGGTATGTGTGGTTGTCCTTAGGAAAATTTAGGTTAAGTAGTGTGTAAGCTTAGGGACTGATGACCTTAGCAGTTAAGTCCCATAAGATTTTACACACATTTGAACATTTTTTGATTTGTTTGACTGATGGGGCTGCTAAGTGCTATACCACCTACTGCACTCCCCTGACTTAAGCCCTCGTGAGTTCAGCTCGATATCTAAATTGAAGGAAACGCTTCACGGCATTCGCTTCAGAACTGCTACAAATTCGTCGGGCAATAGACTGCTCCGCTCGGACTTTCAGCACAACTGGCATTGCTAAGAGTATCCTACGACTTCCACATCGCTGGCAACGGGTTGTAGACAATGCTGGTGACTACTTTGAAGGTCAATAAAACTTTGAAACACGTATCTATTTTGTACGAGCTGTAAAGAAATATTTGCCACTTTTAAAGTTCCAACCCTCGTATATACAATGATTAACGTTCCCTCAAGGCTATGTAAGGTGCGAGACGACGACCATCACTGTGGAAGACTACAGTGCGACGTATTCAAGTGCAATGCAAACTGAGTCTCGATGCGACGTACTGAGGTTAAAGGACTGAGCGACTGAGACAGCTCGGTCGTCCAGGGGGCGTTGTTGGAGCGTAGCCTGGGGGCGTGTCTTGGTCTTTTCTTGTCACGGACGCGCCTTGTTCAGCGCCTGCTATACAATGTTTCTTAATGCCGACCGGTGTGCTGAAGAAGGGGTACGCTAGCATACAGTGAAGCAGCAATTTCGGCATTGTTTGCAATGGACTTAACGTATTATGTCCGTCTTTCCATGATGGCCTCTAACTCCTTGATGTTACGGGGCGCCAGCAAATTATTAATAACAGACAATAACGCATTTACAGCACACCCTAATCAAGTTCTGTGTGGAAGAAGGAGCACTTTTCCTAGTTAAGCTGTGAGCCAGCGACAGCGAGCATGTTAAAAAAAAAGGCTCTTAAGTTTGCCAAATTTTCAGCAGGCATACGACCTGCAATAACAATATCATCTAGATCGTTTGTACATAAAGGGACTGTTAATTGTTCTAAGAAACACTGAAAAATAGCGGGAGCTGAAAAGCTTCCAGATTGTAGTATTTGAAACTTGAACAATCGCGGGAGAGTATTGATCACAAAATGTTGCTTGGACTGCTCGTCTGAAGGTAATTGTAAGTATGCCTCACGTAAACCAGTCATGGAACAGAACCTGTCGTGTCCCAACCTGTTCAGTTATGGGGGAGGAAATGAATCCATGGCAATTTGTACGCTTATCATGATTCTGAAATCAGGACACAGAGGTAAATCTCCTGATGGCTTTTTAAGTGTCACCAGGCGGAATGTCTGAAACCTTCCCTTAAAAAAATTGTGAACGACTCTTCTGGTAAGCCTCTTACGTTATTTGCTTTTCAAACAGCTGTGTAGAACTGAACGTACTCAGAAATTTCTCTCTTTACTTATTCTGATCAACACTAAACTGACTTTCAATAAGCCCTACAAAAGAATGGCCCTGGCTAACATTAAGCTATACGTTTCATGAATCACTTACCTCACAAAAATCTTCGTTACTCGAACTACTGCAATACAGCGAGCGCCAATACTGCCAGCTAAATAAAGGATTCTAACTACTGAAGACACAAACTACTGATAGGCATAGTTAGCAAATGCAAGATTTTGATAGAGAACAAACAATGTATTTACCTTAATAGTGGCCAAAAATCATTATATATATATATATATATATATATATATATATATATATATATATATATATATATATATATATATATAGGGTGAGTCACCTAACATTACCGCTGGATATATTTCGTAAACCACATGAAATACTGGCGAATCGATTCCACAGACCGAACATGAGGAGAAGGGCTAGTGTAATTGTTTAATACAAACCATACAAGAATGCACGGAAGTATGTTTTTTAACACAAACCTACGTTTTTTTAAATGGAACCCCGTTAGTTTTGTTAGCACATCTGAACATATAAACAAATACGTAATCAGTGCCGTTTGTTGCATTATAAAATGTTAATTACATCCGGAGATATTGTAGCCTAAAGTTGACGCTCGAGTACCACTCCTCCGCTGTCCGATCATGTGTATAGGAGAGCACCGAATTACGTAGGGATCCAAAGGGAACGATGATGGACCTTAGGTACAGAAGAGACTGGAACAGCACATTACGTCCACATGCTAACACCTTTTTATTGGTCTTTTTCACTGACGCACATGTACATTACCATGAGGGGTGAGGTGCACGTTCGACGGGCGTTTCATAGGACGTGGAGGACGCATAAATTGGCCAGCCCTTTTTCCTGATCTTACACCTCTGGACTTCTTTCTGTGGGGTACGTTAAAGGAGAATGTGTACCGTGATGTGCCTACAACCCCAGAGGATTTGAAACAACGTATTGTGGCAGCCTGTGGCGACATTACACCAGATGTACTGCGGCGTGTACGACATTCATTACGCCAGAGATTGCAATTGTGTGCAGCAAATGATGGCCACCACATTGAACATCTATTTGCCTGACATGTCGGGACACACTCTATTCCACTCCGTGATTGAAAGCGGAAACCACGTGTGTACGTGTACCTCACCCCTCATGGTAATGTACATGTGCGTCAGTGAAAAAGACCAATAAAAAGGTGTTAGCATGTGGACGTAATGTGCTGTTCCAGTCTCTTCTGTACCTAAGGTCCATCACCGTTCCCTTTGGATCCCTACGTAATTCGGTGCTCTCCGATACACACGATCGAACAGCGGAGGAGTGGTACTCAAGCGTCAACTTTAGGTTACAATATCTCCGGATGTAATTAACATTTTACAATGCAACAAACGGCACTGATTACGTATTTGTTTATATGTTCAGATGTGCTAACAAAACTAACGGGGTTCCATTTAAAAAAACGTAGGTTTGTGTTAAAACACATACTTCCGTGCATTTTTTTAAGGTTTGTATTAATCAATTACACTAGCCCCTCTCCTCACGTTCGGTCTGTGGAATCGATTCGTCAGTATTTGATGTGGTTTACGAAATATATCCAGCGGTAACGTTAGGTGACTCACCCTGTATATATATATATATATATATATATATATATATATATATATATATATATATATATCAGTTCATGACATCCAGTCTTACAAATTTACTCTTTCTGATGGACACACGTCCAGGTCGTCCGCTCTCAAAATTCTCCCATCTCTCTCACCACATCCACCACTGCCTCCAAATGCGCAAGACTACGCGCTGTTCACATGCAACTGCCCAACACTACAATAGCGAATATTCCAACAATGCCAACCAGCCACATACTGTTCACAGCACAGCTAGTGATTTTCATTCAGAGCGCTGCGTGACGTTACCAACATAACAACCTAAACAGCCTACTTACATGTCCACTTGCTTGCAGAAGTAGGTTGTATTATCCCACTGTCTTTCGATCGTCGCAGTTCTGAGCGGCCTGCTCACATATACTTGGTGTACAAGCCCAGCATGATAAAATCGTGGTTGCGCATTGCCTTTAACATAACGTGTGTCTCAAAATCTTCAGCCTTTCCCAATCCTGGTTCAAATTATTCACTGTACTTATTGCAGAAGTCAGAAACATTAGTTTGAGGCACTGAAGTAATAATTCGTAACCAATTCCCATATATGCACAGGTTGAATAAATCAAGCAACCCTAAACCAAAAATGTTAGCATAGTTTCTAGAATACAGAAGGTGGAGAGAAACATAATGTGTAATGTCACGAAAAGTTGGTCCATAAATTCGTAGCGTTTTTCCATAACTTTAATAAACACAAGAGATACACATAACAGAGACTACAGTCATCAGTAATATATTTTCTTCACTATTTACAACTGTCTGCCAACGCTGGAGTACCTTTTCGATTCCGCGACTATAGAAATCACATGTTTTTGAGGCGAAGAACTAGTCGAACCATGTGCGGAGCGCGTTTTCATCCGGAAAGAAAGTTTCTTCAAGGCTGTTCGAAAGAGAGAGGAAAAGGTGAAACCTGAGGGCGCAAGATCAGGTGAATAAGGCGGGTGCTGAATGATCTCTAAAACAGCTATTGTATAGAGTTCTTTGTCAGTCTAGCAAAATGCAGCTGGTCGTTATCGTTGAGTAGCAGCACTCAACGCAGTCCTCCTGGTCGTTGTTCTCGGACCGCGTCTGCAAGACGTCACAATTGTTGAAAACAAATTTAGCAGTGAGGGTTACATCTCGGGTAAGCCATCCGTAGGACACCGTACCGTCTCTCTTCCACCAAATGCATAACATTACCTTTTTTGGATGCGTGGAGGTTTTTATACGGGAAGTTGCTGCTTTGTTTGGGCTCAACCATTGCTGTCCTTTCCTTATGTTAGCATAAAGACACCATTTCCTGTCACCAGTTACGATACAGGATAGAAATGATCGGTGTCGTTCACGAGCCAGTTGATGACGAGCAAGCAGAGATGCACAATAACCCATCCGCTAAACTTTGTGATTTTACACTACTGGCCATTAAAATTGCTACACCACGAAGATGACGTGCTACAGACGCGAAATTTAACGGATAGGAAGAAGAAGCTGTGATATGCAAATGATTAGCTTTTCAGAGCATTCACACAAGGTTGGCGCCAGTGGCGACACCTACAACGTGCTGACATGAGGAAAGTTTCCAACCGCAGTAGACCGGCGTTGCCTGGTGAAACGCTGTTATGATGCCTGGTGTAAGGAGAAGAAATGATAAAGGTCGGATTGTAGCCTATCGCGATTGCGGTTTATCGTACCGCGACATTGCTGCTCGCGTTGGTCGAGATCCGATGATTGTTAGCAGAATATGGAATCGGTGGGTTCAGGAGGGTAATAAGGAACGTCGTGCAGGATCCCAACGGCCTCGTATCACTAGCAGTCGAGATGACAGGAATCTTATCCGCATGGCTGTAACGGATCGTGCAGCCACGTTTGATCCCTGAGTCAACAGGTAGGGACGTTTGCAAGACAACAACCATCTGCACGAACAGTTCGACGACTTTTCCAGCAGCATGGACTATGAGCTCGGAGACCGTGGCTGCGGTTACCCTTGACGCTGCATCACAGACAGGAGCGCCTGCGACGGTGTACTCAACGACGAACCTGGGTGCACGAATGACAAAACGTTATTTTTTCGAATGAACCCTGGTTCTGTTTCCAGCATCATGACGGTCGCATCCGTGTTTGGCGACATCGCGGTGGACGTACATTGGAAGCGTGTATTCGTCATCGCCATACTGGCGTATCACACGGCGTGATTGTATGGGGCGCCATTGGTTACACGTCTCGGTTACCTCTTGTTCGCGTTGACGGCACTTTGAACAGTGGACTTTACATTTCACATGTTGTAAGACGTATGCTTTGCCGGCGATGGGCGAGGCATGACAGAATCTCTGACCAGAGAGTAGTTTATCGTTAGTTGTTGCTTGGCTAGTCTGCGCTTAACTGCGCGAGTCGACAGTAGTAGTCGGTCGGCTTTAGTAGCGACTCAGTAGTAGTCTGCGCGAGTCTGGCGTAGTCTGCGTGAGTCGGCGGAAGTCGGCATGCGTCGGCTGTGTGCTCTGCTCGCGACTCTGGTCAGGATTCTGGAGGATGAGTATTGTTGTAGAAGGTAAAGAAGCAGCCTTGCGCATACTTAATAATGTGTGTTAATTGTAATTTAATTTGTTCAAAAAAATGCCCCAATAATAATTTTTATAATATAAAGCAACTCTTTTAAAGAAAAGCATTCATTTCAATTTAAAGAATTTCCAATGCATTATCATTGCATACAAGAATAAAAAAAATATACGCCAGCATTGCACGAAGCTGTGTCGGAAAATGACTAATTAAGAGCAGATATAATTGCAGTTTTATTGAGGTAAGAATTTTTGCTCTTTTTATTCAGAATACAGGGCCGAAGGTCAGCGCTGTCCTCATAAAAGTCATCAGGTTACAAAATTTTTGGTGTTTAGGAATTTTTCTATTTCGAACTTGACATTAAATGAGAAAAGAATTTTGCGGTAACATTAAATGTGAATGCATTTCTGTGTACAGACTATAAATCGGAGGCAATTTTGCTCAGAGATTACAATATTAAGAAAAATTCATTTCATTATTAATTTTGTGGGGAGGCTACGCTTGGCTCACATTTTTCAATTATTATTCTTTGGGCAGGCTACACTTCGCTCATTTTTATTTAACAATTTTTGTGCGGAGGTTACATTTGGCTCCATTTTCATTTATTATTTAACATTTTTCTGTGGAGAGATTACACTTGGCGACCCTGCCAGGATTGTATTTCTTTGTGAATCTTCTGAGAAGTAATCATATATCTGCTCTTATATAGTTAACCGTAGCTTGTATCTGGCGCTACGCATTTACTAATTTGTTACTCTTTCTTTCATAGATCATCGGCAATTTGTTGCTCTTTGTTGTATTTGTGTCTGTTGCATTTTGCATTGTCTTTGTTTCATTTGTGAATAATTTTGATTTGTGAAAAATGCCGCAAAAAACTGTTAATAGTATATCGCGATGTGTAATGAGTGAATTAGCCGACTCAAATAACTTGACCGATAGTACTTGCGACACTCAGTGTCTTAATGACAGTCCTCCATTTACAGTTAATGAGTGCGTACTGACCACTAGTAATGATTTTGATCCTAATGAGGAACAAACAAATTCAATTGTGTCCTCTGTTAATTTAACTGCAATTGATGACGCAGCATGTTCTGTTACAATGAACGCTGCACAGCGTGACACACCTGGTTTGCAAAATTTAGGTAATGAACAGACAAATTTTTCTAACGAGAATGAACAGTGTAATCAGAGTACGACAGATTTATTTAATTCTGGTGTAGTGACCAACAGCGCACATCCGATTGGCAAACCTTTTCAAAAATTACAGAATGACCAAATGGTTACAGAAAACGTGACAAATGCAGGTACACCAACACACAGCACAGAGAATAGAGTTGCTAATTTTGGCTTGGATCAAATTATGGCATTGTTGCTACAAATTAATGAACGTATTAAAAAACGAGACGAAAATTCCAAACAGTTGAAGGAAAGATAAGACAACAATCATAAACAACTTAGTGAAAACTTCAAACAACTTAGTGAACAGATTACAGCCGTTGCCGTGCAATGTCATGATACTAAAGAACAATTACGTGTGGAAATTGAGGCTAGTGCTAGGAAAAGTAGTGAAGAAATTAGATCTGTTGCTCAAGAATTAAGGGATATGCAAACAGCTACAACAGAATCACTTAGACACGAAATTAGTGCAGTCGGTAAACAATGCTCTGAAAAAGCAACACAGTTACGCGACGAGTTTAAATTAATGACAGCAGAACTTTCGCGCACACTGGATGCAAAAGTAGACGCGAAATTCGACCAACAGAACAGTCAAATTGACGAACGTTTTAATCATCACCTACAAAACAGTGAAACGCGTTTCCGTAAATTTATACAGGAACAGAATAAAGTAAAGCGACAAGTTATGGAAATAATTACCGCACAGAGACAGGAGGATAAACGCAAATTGTTTACGAAAGCAAAAACATACGTAGACAACAATATTGCTACTGTATCAGTCGAAATTAATACAATTAAACAGTTGAACACCGAATTGCGTGATGAAATTTTCGATCTTAAAACAAAAACAGACACATACACAGTAGATTTTCAGACAGTGACCGACAGACTCGAACAATTAGAACCAATTCAGGATCCCGATGTCATCAAAGCTGACTTTAAAAAATTGAACGAAACCACATGTAAAATACAAAAACAGATTAATGCTTGTGACACTAAAAACGGTGATCAGGTAAAAATACTGACAGAAAAATATGATGAATTGGCCAGTCGTATTGACGTTATTGAAAGTAATAATGATAGTAAATCAGACGATACTTCACCGATTTTGTTTAATCAAACACCTGAATTCCAAAATCTACAGCAGACGATCAGTGAGATAGATTCGTCCAATAATACATTACGTAGAAAATTGTCAACTTTACAGCAAGAAGTGACAGAGATGAAAAATGTTTCAGTTAATAACACGTCGCAGCATACGGCACATTCTGAACATTTCTCACACTCACACAGTCAGTATAGTTTGGGTAATTTACAGAGAGTACGTGAGTTAGATTCCGAACAGTCACAGGCAAATAGATTCTCATACAATCCTGAACCTGTTCAGATGTACAGAGACGATAATTTTGATTACAAGGATTTTCTATCCATGAGAAAATTTAAAGTATTTAAAAATGACAGAACACAGATTCACCCCTTGGATTGGATACAACAATTTAGCTTTGCTTTTCCCCCGACTTGGCCTGTAACGCACAAACTTGAATTTATTTGCAGTTTTTTGGAAGGCGAACCGGCAACTGGTATGAGACCGATCGTGAGGCAATGCTACTCGGTAGAAGAATTTCAGAATGCTTTCCTGTCAGCGTATTGATCGGAGTTAAGGATCAACTAATTAGTTTACCAAATTATGAGAACTCAAATTTTCCCAGTGTCACGCAATTTTTTGAGCACATGGTCCAACAAAACCAGTACTTAAGTGACCCATACAGTGAATCTGCACTTATTCAATTGTGTATTTCTAAATTACCACGATCATTAAGAGTGTCACTTTTAATGGGTCAGCAGAAAGAAAATATTTCGGCATTCAGAGATCTGTTACAGCTTTTGGAAGTGCAGCAATCGGATTATTCCTTTATAAACAAAATTTTTTCATATAATAACCAAGGTCAACAAGCATATAGCAATTACGATCAGCCACGCAATTTCGATAGCAAAGGTAATAGACGCTTCAGGAACGACAACCACCAGAACTTTAATAACAGGCAAAATTTTAATTATCAGTATCGTCAAAATTATCAGCAACAGGAACCACATTTTGGTAACAATAGAGGTTTTTCTCCGCAACAGCAACAAAACCAACCGGTTGGCATACGTAACCAACAATGTAAAGCACAAGTGCAGCCCAGCTTTAATGTTTCGCCGCGTACGCGTATAGCGTCGGCCCCAACAAATAGTAATGCACAACAACAAGGAAACCAGTGCGTACAGAAAACACACTATTTCAATTCCTATCGCAATGCACCGTATAGAAATGACTATCATGACAGACGTAAAAGTAATGAGCACAATTTTCAGCGTACATTTAATAACAGTCGATCTTATCAGCAGCAAGAAGATCAGCAACAACATATTCTCATGAATGAACCAGACAGTAGGTATCATCCAGAACGTAATACGTCTGGAAGATATAACAGAACAGTACAGATAGTCGAAATGCCACAGCATCCTCCCGAAAATAATAACACGTCAGATAGAATTTGACTAGATACAGTACAGGTTGCATCTTCCAGCAACGTAAGCAATACTTCAGATACACAGAATCTTGTTCACGAAAATGTTATAACTTTTGACGACATCCGAGACACTCTTTTGCAGGAAAGACCAGTTGTTCAAAAAACCATTTCACACCCTGTCATCGAAGTTAAAATTGGATCATCGAAATTTTCAGCGGTATTCGATTCTGGATCACCTATGTCTGTTATAAATGAAGAAACTTTCAACGAGTGTAACAAAGAGAATACCTATCCTACGTTACCATTAGGCAAAACGAAAGTAAAAGGAGCAGTATCTAGTAAAGGAGTATATGTAAAATTACGGACACATTTATCATTTTGTATTGCAGGTCATACATATCATTCAAATTTTTGGATTATTCCGTTATTGACGACAGACATTATTTTAGGTACGAATTTTCTGGTACAACACGATGCCATTATTGACTTTCAAAATTCCTATTTAATGTTGAAGGATGAAAATGTACAACTAGCTTTAGAATTTCAGCACTCTTTATCTGCAGAAGAACAAACAATTAATCGTACAGAGGTCATTTCCGTATCATGTAACATAGACTGTAATTCGACATTGTTCACAGGTACGTACGTACACAACCATAATACTCCAGACGAAGCCGACTATGACGTTATACAGATAATTTCTGATAAAGTTAAACAGAGCAGCGCAAATACAGACGACGAACGCACGCAACTACACAAAATTCGTTTACAGCGAGCTCCGGTTTTTGACAACGTTCCTGGTACTATGTCCGGTTGTATGTATGAATTTCAAGTTAAACAGCACGACACATTTAAAGCCAAGCATTATCCCATTCCGTATATTCATAGAGAACAAGCTAAGAAAGAATTGCAAGCTATGCTTGATCAAGGAATTATTGAACCGGCAGTTAGTCCGTACATAAACCCGCTCCATATTGTTAAGATAAAGGATGGCTTACTTCGCCTTGTACTTGATTCGCGTCACATCAATGACATTATTATTATTGAAACAGATCGCCCACAGACACTAGAAGAACTTCTACAGAAATTTCATGGTACTGCTATTTATTCCACATTAGATTTGAAATCGGGATTTTGGCAAATTCAGCTCCATCCGAACTGCAGAAAGTACACAGCATTTCTCTGTTTTGGTGACTGTTATCAATTTTGTAAATTACCATTCGGTTTAACTATTTCTTCAGCAGCTTTTATTCGTGGTTTGAATACAATACTTCCGACAGAACTTAAAGACAGAATCACAACGTACATAGACGACGTTCTTATTGCAGAAGCTAACTGGTCTGAACACAATCTGATTCTTGAACGACTGCTGCAAACTTTTCGTGCACAAGGACTCACAGTTAATCTCAGTAAATCGCACTTTGGTAAAACTTCTATAAAATTTCTTGGACATGTAATTTCAGCAGAGGGGATTACGCCTGATCCGGAAAAACTTCAAGCTTTACGTGACATTACTGTTCCTACGACAAAGAAACAACTACGCAGTTTTTTCGGTTTAATTAACTTTTTTCGTAAATTTATTCATTACTCTGCTTTAGACACCCCTAGATTATGTCAATTGACTGGTAAAAACACTATTTGGTCCTGGGATAGGCAAGCACATTCTGAATTTGTGAACCTGAAAGAAGCTTTGTTGAATGCACCACTTTTATCGCACCCAGATCTTAACAGAAATTTTTCCATTGCCACCGACAGTTCTAACACCGCTTTAGGCGTACATATTTTTCAGGAAATTGAAGAAGATGGTTGTACAGTAATTAAAAACATCGCTTTTGCAAGTCGCATTCTGTCACCTGCTGAACGAAATTATTCTGTTATAGAACTTGAAACATTATGTGTTGTATGGGCTTTTACCAGATTTAGGCATGTTCTTTATGGAAGACACACTACCGTTTACACAGACCATAGAGCGATACAGTTTTTACTTTCCGCAAAATTTACACACGACAGATTAAGCAGATGGAAACTTTATTTGCAGGAATTTAATTTTACAATTGTTCACATTCCCGGCACGCAAAATATTGTAGCAGACGCACTATCCCGTTCTCTCAGCAACAATCAGCAAGACATCGCAACCAACTTCTGCAAAGAAAATTTCAGCGTCATGTACATTCAACAAGTTGCATTTGAAAATTTCATTTCGTCGTCATTACAAGACATAGCACAAGAGCAGAGTAAAGACAACGTGTGGAAAGGAATCAAACACCTTTGGCAAGATAGGAATAATGTTACCATTAGAAACCATTACACTGTACGCAATGACATTCTGTTTCGCCGCTCTCATCCTGACAGCAACAATTGGTTATTATGCATTCCTGACGAACTTGTTAACAAATTAATCTGGTATACTCATTTAAGTTACGCACATTACGGAGCCAGAAAATGTTTTCTTATACTGAGACAGAACTGTTATTTTACCAACATGGAGAAACGTATACGACGAGTTTTAGCGTGATGTAAAATCTGCCAGAAAGCTAAATCAGACACGACTTCACATATTCCTCCATTACATCCCATTGTACCTGTTAAATTGAGACATATGGCCGCTGTAGACATTTTTGGTCCGATTCCCAGAACTAAGAGAGGTTTTTGCTTCATCTCTGTCGCTGTTGAACTCACTTCAAAATTTGTTACCTTCACTCTGTTACGCAAAGCTACTGCTAAAACTGTTTC
Organism: Schistocerca americana; assembly: GCF_021461395.2. Taxonomy (NCBI): domain Eukaryota; kingdom Metazoa; phylum Arthropoda; class Insecta; order Orthoptera; family Acrididae; genus Schistocerca; species Schistocerca americana. The sequence goes on along the minus strand of NC_060125.1, from coordinate 102,184,986 downwards.
GAAAGCATTTGTAAAACACTTTCTATTTCATGTAGGGCATGTGTTGAAAGTAATTTCCTACAATGGACCACAGTTTCGATCTGCTATATGGACACGTATGTTACGAGCTAGAAACATTTCTCCGATTTATATATCCAGGTACCATGCTTCTTCGAACCCTTGTGAACGATTAATGAAAGAAATTGGTAAACTGTGTAGAATATACTGCCATAAAAAACATATTGATTGGGACACACACATACTCTCATTCCAAGATGTAATTAATTGTATACCAAATGAATCTACTATGCTATCTCCGTCTGTTATACTGAACCACCTAACAAAATTAAAGTAACCTTTCCTACATCTCGTCGACTACGACAGCATGAAATAATTGACATTGCGCTGAACAACATCAAACGTGCCGCAGAGCGCCGGAGAAGACAGCAAAAACAGGTTTGTACACGCCGTGACTTTCACATAGGACAGAAGATATTAGTACGTACACACTATTTATCCAACAAAAGAAAGAGTAGATGCAGTAAATTTGAGCTTCTATACGCAGGTCCATATCGGATTCGCAGCATTCCTCACCCCAATGTAGTACACGTCGAAACTTTGAGAACCAGAAAAACCAAAGGGAACCACCACATGTCGAATATCAAACCTTTTATTGAATGAACATACTTTATGATTTATCACACTGTAATGCCTTTTCCTAATTTTTTATGACCACTTATGCAATTATATTCGCATGAACACTTACTGATGATTGTCGTATTTTTTCTTGGCAAGTGCCCGGCAAGGTAAGGTTAGCAGGTCGCTTTTCTTGTCGTTACACATCACACCGTGCATATTTTCCATCTTTCATGTATGTATGATTGTTTTCCTGTTTTGTTTGTATGCACTATGAAATATTTAAGATATAACAAACACCAGTTGACTTTGACATTTTTGCCATATGATATCTCAACATCGTGACTACTTTTTTTTTTTTTTTTTTTTTTTTTGCTGCTACATTGTTATACACTGTGTACATTTTTGCTTCTGAACACTGTCGATGTTTTTGACATATTACGTTTTCTGTCATGCTATGCTGTATGCTCAATTATGTTACTATAAGCCAGTTTTTTATTTAATGGGTATATGAATTAAATGCAAGACATTAATCTTTGTTCATCATTTTCAGAAACAAATAACGTGTAAACGAAATAAATTAAACAGAAATGGGAATTTCACCTTCGCAATGAACGAAAGAAGATGCAATCGTCACGAAGAGTAAATGGATCAGAATTAACAAGAATATACCATACACATCGTAGAACAGCAGTCTTAACTAATTTTTTCTTTCAGAATACGAGGCGATTGATGCAGGCTGTCAGACAGAACTACATATCTTAGTTTTAGTGATGAAATATGCTAGAAATAAGGAATAGTTGTATAATGAATAATGAAGTGACTTTTTTGCAGATGATAATGAATGTTGATGAATAATGATGAAGAATATGCTACAATGGATAATGAAGTTTTTCTTTACAGGTGATGATAATAATGGAGTTATGATGATATGGATAATGAAGTTTTTCTTTGCAGATGAAAATAATGATGAAGTTTATATATTTACTGTTAGTTAAGAGATGCTATGTAGTTATTTAAGTATTTGTTGCAGTTCGTTTTGACAGTATGTCTTATATCGCATGGTATGATGACTGAAGGTTTTGGAAAGGACAGCTAAAGAACATATATATTTTATACACATTTCACTACCTGTTAATTCGAAGCTCACTACTTTTCAGCATAATATGCGTTTCTTCTTTCAGTTTAATAATCCATTTTGTATACTTTGCAGGAGAAATTATTCATGAAATTAATGTGCTATAAGCAGTTGTTCATTAAACCTATGTCATTTATGAATGTGATCACATATACTCTACTTGTTTCATAACCTTGCTACAGCTGACTCATGATGAATGACGTTACACATCTTCATTTGCAGCAATAACTCAAAAGCAAATATTGTTATCCCCTAGTAATTAATTATCGATCCTAACGCAATGCATTGCTAGCAAAAAAAAGGGGTTCTGAGTAATACTGATCAGCTCTGAATAGTATGTCACTTCAATAATGACTTCTGAATAATACTGAATGATGCTTTGTAATAATGCATAAATAGTATGCGCATAATTTCTGTAAATAATATTTTTGTTATACTCTATAAATGCTATGCCAATATTTAACTCATTTTGAATGATAACTTCTGAATAATGCATTAAAACAAAATGCTTTGTAACTGACCAATGAATGCCACTGATTATTGTAATAAGATGACCTATGATGTCAATGATTACTATAATTAGATTAATTATGTACAAATGCTATGCCAATAATTAACTCATTTTGAATTAATGCTATGCCAATAATTAACACTTTTTGAATGATCACTTCTGAATAATGCTTTAAAATAAATGCTTTGTAGCTGGCCAATAAGACGCCAATGATTGCTATAATTAGATTTATTATGTACAAATGCTATGCCAGGTATTAACTCATTTTGAATGATCACTTCTGAATAATGCATAAAAAATGCTTTGTAGCTGGCCAATGAATGCCACTGATTACTGTAATCAGATGACCTATGATGCCAATGATTACTATAATTAAGTGAATTATGTTAATACTATGCCATTCATTAGCTCCTGTTTTGAATAATTACTTCTGAATAATGCATAAAAAAATGCTTTGTAGCTGGCCAATGAATGCCACTGATTACTGTAATAAGATGACCTATGATGCCAATGATTACTATAATTAGATTAATTATGTATAAATGCTATGCCAATAATTAACTCTTGTTTTGAATGATTACTTCTGAATAATGCATAAAAAATGCTTTGTAACTGGCCAATGAATGCCACTGATTACTGTAATAAGATGACCTATGGTGCCAATGATTACTATAATTAAGTGAATTATGTTAATACTATGCCATTCATTAGCTCCTGTTTTGAATGATTACTTCTAATGCTTTGTATCTGGCCAATGAGTGCCAATAATTACTATATTCAGATAGTTTATGAACATTATTCTGTAATACTACATACATGGTACAGAAATGTTCAGTAACTGGGCGATGAGTGCTACCAATTACTCAAATCAGTTGTTAGACTAGTGTAATTCTCAATGAAGACTACTATGTCTTAATGTCCTTCACCTTGTGACCTAATTACCTGAAATTACTGCAATATCCGTATGTCCTGTCTATCCTCATGATCATGGAGCACTATATTTGGTTTTTGCACTAATTCTACGTTTGTGTACTTTACAAGAACATGGTGTTGACACGACATGCTGTCCACCACCTTGAGCGATGGAGATGTTATTATGGTCCCACTGTTTGGTGTACCTAATGTACTATCAAAATGATAAAATGGAATATTACTACTACATTTCAGTGTTTTGGCTACACTGATTAATACTTCAAGGAAAAGAACTACAGACTGTCTCACTTGGTGTTGTGCTTCTATTGAAAGATATGGACTTTCAGTGCAACTGCGTACAACTTAAAGTGCTACAACCATGACGCAATCCTTCCCATTCCTTTCCTAATTCTTGTAAAATGATAAAGACTTCTACAGTGCGTGTGCACTTTATTTCACTCCTTGATATGTTTATTTGTTGCAAAAATGCTAGAGAGTTTTACAGTGCGTGTGCACTTTATGCCATTTCTACTCAGTACGTATACATTTTGTGATTCCCAGATATGTTCTGTACTACAGTGCGTGTGCACTTTCGTCATTTTGTTAATATGATTTGTATTCATTGCATATACATTTTTGTGATTTGCTGATATGTTCTGAACCACAGTGTGTGTGCACTTTTGTCATTTGTACTCATTATGTTTATTTGTTGTAAAAATGTTAGAGAGTTGTACGGTGCGTGTGCACTATATGTCATTTTGTTAACATGATTCCGAACTACAGTGCGTGTGCACTTTTGTCATTTTTGTCATTTGGTAATATGATTTGTACTCATTGCCTACACATTTGTGATTTCCTGATATGTTCAGTACTACAGTGCGTGTGCACTTTATGCCATTTGTTAATAACCCATTTGTACTCATTACGTATAAATTTTGTGATTCCCAGATACGTTCTGTATTACAGTGCGTGTGCACTTTGGTCATTTTCTTAACATGATTTGTATTCATTGCGTATACATTTTTGTGATCTGCTGATATGTTTTGAATTACAGTGCGTGTGCACTTTGTCATTTGATTTGTACTCATTGTGTATACATTTTGTCTTTGCTTGATATGTTCTGTACTCAGTGAGTGTGCACTATATTTTATTTCATGTTCTGCACTTATATATATGTAAATATTCTGTGATTGTAAACTTAGTTAATTAAGAAAAATTTGTTGCTCAGGGCAAGTCCAATTGACTCACCATCCCGCGCGACTGCTACGGTCGCAGGTTCGAATCCTGCCTCGGGCGTGGATGTGTGTGATGTCCTTAGGTTAGTTAGGTTTAAGTAGTTCTAAGTTCTAGGGACCTGATGACCACAGTAGTTAAGTCCCATAGTGCTCAGAGCCATTTGAACCATTTTTTGACTCACCATCGCTGCCAAATTTTTGCCCCCCCCCCCCCCCCAGTAGAGGGTTATGTAAGACGTATGCTTTGCCGGCGATGACAGAATCTCTGACCAGAGAGTAGTTTATCGTTAGTTGTTGCTTGGCTAGTCTGCGCTTAACTGCGCGAGTCGACAGTAGTAGTCGGTCGGCTTTAGTAGCGACTCAGTAGTAGTCTGCGCGAGTCTGGCGTAGTCTGCGTGAGTCGGCGGGAGTCGGCATGCGTCGGCTGTGTGCTCTGCTCGCGACTCTGGTCAGGACTCTGGAGGATGAGTATTGTTGTAGAAGGTAAAGAAGCAGCATTGCGCATATTTAATAGTGTGTGTTAATTGTAATTTAATTTGTTCAAAAAAATGCCCCAATAATAATTTTTATAATATAAAGCAACTCTTTTAAAGAAAAGCTTTCATTCCAATTTAAAGAATTTCCAATGCATTATCATTGCATACAAGAATAAAAAAAATATACGCCAGCATTGCACGAAGCTGTGTCGGAAAATGACTAATTAAGAGCAGATATAATTGCAGTTTTATTGAGGTAAGAATTTTTGCTCTTTTTATTCAGAATACAGGGCCGAAGGTCAGCGCTGTCCTCATAAAAGTCATCAGGTTACAAAATTTTTGGTGTTTAGGAATTTTTCTATTTCGAACTTGACATTAAATGAGAAAAGAATTTTGCGGTAACATTAAATGTGAATGCATTTCTGCGTACGGACTATAAATCGGAGCCAATTTTGTACAGAGGTTACAATATTAAGAAAAATTCATTTAATCATTAATTTTGTGGGGAGGCTACGCTTGGCTCACATTTTTCAATTATTATTCTTTGGGCAGGCTACACTTCGCTCATTTTTATTTAACAATTTTTGTGCGGAGGTTACATTTGGCTCCATTTTCATTTATTATTTAACATTTTTCTGTGGAGAGGTTACAATGTGTTACGACTCGTGGCTCTACCCTTCATTCGATCCCTGCGAAACCCTACATTTCAGCAGGATAATGCACGACCGCATGTTGTAGGTCCTGTACAGGCCATTCTGGATACAGGAAATGTTCGACTGCTGCCCTGGTCAGCACATTCTCCAGATCTCTCACCAATTGAAGACGTCTGGTCAACAGTGGCCGAGCAACTGGGTCGTCACAATACGCCGGTCACTACTCTTGATGACCTATGGTATCGTGTTGAAGCTGCATGGGCAGCTGTACCTGTACACGCCAAGCAAGCTCTGTTTGACTAAATGCCCAGGCGTGTCAAGGCCGTTATTACGGCCAGAGGTGGTTGATCTGGGTACTGATTTCTCAGGATGTGTGCACCCAAATTGCGTGAAAATGTTATCACATGTCAGTTCTAGTATTATATATTTGTGCAATGAATCTTCGTTTATCATCTGCATTTCGTCTTGGTGTAGCAATTTTAATGGCCAGTAGTGTAGCTTAGAGAATGCAGTACCCACACATTCGATTTTTGAACTTTCCTCATTGCCTGTAAATGTAGCACATTGGTAGAATGGTCACAGTTCATCACATTGGCCAGATCCCGAGTACACTGACGTGGATCATTGAGGATTAATGCGTTGAAACGATCTTCTTCAAACCCGACCGTCTTTCTGAACGTGGATAGTAACTAATGCCAAAACGATCCTCCTAGCTCTGTCTCTGGCATTACCCCCATGCACGGTACAAATGTTTATGGTTGCAGTGCTGCTGTCACCCCAAGATGTTTAAATCTGTGTGTGAATTCCTAAGGTGCCAAACTGCTGAGGTCACCGGTCCCTAGACTTACACACTACTGAAACTAACTTAAACTCTCTTATTCTAAGAACAACGCACACACCCATGCCCGAGGGAGGACTCGAACCTCAGGGGGGAAGAAGCACGCAATCCGTGACATAGCTTCTCAAACCGCGCGGCCCTTCAGCGCAGCACTGTCACCCCTCTGTTGAATTCAAACAGAAAATATGTCGGAAATATTCCGGTTTATCCACTTGGCTCTCCATTTTCTAACGTCCACGGCTCCACTCACTATCTCCAAATAACAACACTTAAATTCAAATAGTAACAGTGAATTACAAATAAAAAATGACAATCGATAATTAAACCCATAGCAATCGTAATAACAACATGCAAAACAAAAACTATCTTCTTACGCACCAGCCTAATATAATGAGTGTCGTGCACTGACCACTCGTCTAAAATAGGACGCCTAGGAAGCTGTTTTCTCTGCTGGCTAGATAACAATGCCAGCAAATCTTATTAATAGAGTTTATTGCAGAAAATTAAATTGACAGTACTTCACTTTGCGTATTTACAAAGATGCAAATAATCAGTGTCCTTCCATATATATACAGGCTGGTCCATTGATAGTGACCAGGCCAAATATCTCACGAAATAAGCATCAAACGAAAAAACTACAAAGAACGAAACTCGTCTAGCTTGAAGGGGGAAACCAGATGGCGTCATGGTTGGCCCGCTAGATAGCGCTGCCATAGGTCAAACGGATATCAACTGCGTTTTTTTAGAAATACGAACCCCCATTTTTTTATTGCATATTCGTGCAGTACGTAAAGAAATATGGATGTTTTACTTGGACCACTTTTTTCGCTTTGTGATAGATGGCGCTGTAATAGTCACAAACTTATAAGTACGTGATATCACGTAACATTCCGCCAGTGCGGACGGTATTTGCTTCGGGATACATTACCTGTGTTAAAATGGACCGTTTACCAATCGCGGAAAAGGTCGATAACGTGTTGATGTACGGCTATTGTGATCAAAATGCCCAACGGGCGTGTGCTATCTACGCTGCTCGGTATCCCGGACGACATCATCCAAGTGTCCGGACCGTTCGCCGGATAGTTGCGTTATTTAAGGAAACAGGAAGTGTTCAGCCACATGTGAAACGTCAACAACGACCTGCAACAAATGATGATGCCCAAGTAGGTGTTTTAGCTGCTGTCGCGGCTAATCCGCACATCAGTAGCAGACAAATTGGGCGAGAATCGGGAATCTCAAAAACGTCGGTGTTGAGAATGCTACATCGTCATTCACCAACAGCAGTAACGTAAACAGGCATAATATGCACAATTTGGGCAACGGAAAATACACGATGGCTGCGACAAGTGGAACATGAGCGACCTTGGCGGGTTAATGTATGGTGCGGCATTATGGGAGGAAGGATAACTGACCCCCATTTTATCGATGGCAATCTAAATGGTGCAATGTATGCTGATTTCCTTCGTAATGTTCTATCGATGTTACCACAAGATGTTTCACTGCATGACAGAATGGCGATATACTTGCAACATGATGGATGTCGGGCACATAGCTCGCGTACGGTTGAAGCGGTATTGAATAGCATAGTTCATGACAGGTGGATTGGTCGTCGAAGCACCGTACCATGGCCCGCACGTTCACCGGATCTGACGTCCCCGGATTTCTTTCTGTGGGGAAAGTTGAAGTATATTTGCTGTCGTGATCCCTCGACAACACCTGACAACATGCGTCAGCGCGTTGTCAATGCATGTGCTAACATTACGGAAGGCGAACTACTCCCTATTGAGAGGAATGTCGTTACACGTATAGCCAAGTTCATCGAGGTTGTGCATTTATTGCATTAGTGTGGTATTTACAGGTAATCACGCAGTAACAGCATGCGTTCTCAGTTATGATAAGTTCACAAAGGCACATGTATCACATTGGAACAACCGAAACAAAATGTTCAAACGTACCTACGTTCTATACTTTAATTTAAAAATCCTAGCTGTTATCGACTGTTCGTCTAAAATTGTGAGCCATATGTTTGTGACTATTACAGCGCCATCTATCATAAAGCGAAAAAAGTGGTCCAACTAAAACATTCATATTTCTTTACGTACTACACGAATATGTAATAAAAAATGGGGGTTCCTATTTTTAAAAAACGCAGTTGATATCCGTTCGACATATGGCAGCGCCATCTAGCGTGCGAACCACAGCAGCAGCTGGTTTCGCCCTTCAGGCTATACAAGTTTCGTTCTTTACACTTTTTTAGTTTGACGCTCATTTCGTGAGATATTTGGCTACGGTCACGATCAATGGAGCAACCTGTATGCAGTTTCCATGCAAGCAACTAATACAGTTCACAAGCCACTGCTATAGCGTTTATATCACGGCTCGTCTTTTTTCTTTTAATTTCATTTTGTTCGTTTTCGTACGTTGCATCTGATCAGGTCGGACGTCGCAAGACACCCTTTTTAGTTCGTTGTTCATCTATTAACTCAGTCTTTTTTTTTATTACAGAGGGCAGCTATCCGTCTGACCGAACGCGCTGAGCCTCCGTGCCGGCGACCCTGCGGCTAGGCGGCGCGGCGCAGCGCTTTTATTCTCTTGGTACAGACGCCGCTCCTGCCTCCGTGTCGTCCTGGTCAGCGTACCATCGGCTGACGTCGTCTCACAGGCCTCTCTGCTGTAACGTTCCAGGCCGACGAGCCGGCACTTGATGTTACGCCGGAACAATGAGGGTAAAAGAAAGGACCCACAAACTCGTAGACCAATGTTCTTAGCGTCAGTTTCCTATACAGTCATTGAGCGCATTCTAAGCTCAAATGTAACAAATTCGTTCGTAGAGAAAAGCTTGTATCCACAACTCAACACCGATTTAGAAATAATCGCTCGTGCGAAGCTCAACTTTCACTTTTCTCGCGCGCGGCGGCCTGCGAATTACGGATGAAGGGCAACAGGCAAATACCATAGGCATATGCAAAGGGAAGAGCGCTGGTTGCCACGTACATCTGATGAAAACATCGAGTGTGTCCGAGCGCGCTCACGTGGAGCCCTCGGAAGTCCACAAGACGTGCACGAACTTCTACTGCCTCGGGCAACGGTGTGGTGTGTGCTGAAACGACGCCTGCATATGAAGCTTTGCGGTTACTGCAGTCACAGAGACCTGGCGATCATAATACACTCCTGGAAATGGAAAAAAGAACACATTGACACCGGTGTGTCAGACCCACCATACTTGCTCCGGACACTGCGAGAGGGCTGTACAAGCAATGATCACACGCACGGCACAGCGGACACACCAGGAACCGCGGTGTTGGCCGTCGAATGGCGCTAGCTGCGCAGCATTTGTGCACCGCCGCCGTCAGTGTCAGCCAGTTTGCCGTGGCATACGGAGCTCCATCGCAGTCTTTAACACTGGTAGCATGCCGCGACAGCGTGGACGTGACCCGTATGTGCAGTTGACGGACTTTGAGCGAGGGCGTATAGTGGGCATGCGGGAGGCCGGGTGGACGTACCGCCGAATTGCTCAAGACGTGGGGCGTGAGGTCTCCACAGTACATCGATGTTGTCGCCAGTGGTCGGCGGAAGGTGCACGTGCCCGTCGACCTGGGACCGGACCGCAGCGACGCACGGATGCACGCCAAGACCGTAGGATCCTACGCAGTGCCGTAGGGGACCGCACCGCCACTTCCCAGCAAATTAGGGACACTGTTGCTCCTGGGGTATCGGCGAGGACCATTCGCAACCGTCTCCATGAAGCTGGGCTACGGTCCCGCACACCGTTAGGCCGTCTTCCGCTCACGCCCCAACATCGTGCAGCCCGCCTCCAGTGGTGTCGCGACAGGCGTGAATGGAGGAACGAATGGAGACGTGTCGTCTTCAGCGATGAGAGTCGCTTCTGCCTTGGTGCCAGTGATGGTCGTATGCGTGTTTGGCGCCGTGCAGGTGAGCGCCGCAATCAGGACTGCATACGACCGAGGCACACAGGGCCAACACCCAGCATCATGGTGTGGGGAGCGATCTCCTACACTGGCCGTACACCACTGGTGATCGTCGAGGGGACACTGAATAGTGCACGGTACATCCAAACCGTCATCGAACCCATCGTTCTACCATTCCTAGACCGGCAAGGGAACTTGCTGTTCCAACAGGACAATGCACGTCCGCATGTATCCCGTGCCACCCAACGTGCTCTAGAAGGTGTAAGTCAACTACCCTGGCCAGCAAGATCTCCGGATCTGTCCCCCATTGAGCATGTTTGGGACTGGATGAAGCGTCGTCTCACGCGGTCTGCACGTCCAGCACGAACGCTGGTCCAACTGAGGCGCCAGGTGGAAATGGCATGGCAAGCCGTTCCACAGGACTACATCCAGCATCTCTACGATCGTCTCCATGGGAGAATAGCAGCCTGCATTGCTGCGAAAGGTGGATATACACGGTACTAGTGCCGACATTGTGCATGCTCTGTTGCCTGTGTCTATGTGCCTGTGGTTCTGTCAGTGTGATCATGTGATGTATCTGACCCCAGGAATGTGTCAATAAAGTTTCCCCTTCCTGGGACAATGAATTCACGGTGTTCTTTTCAATTTCCAGGAGTGTAGAAGGCACGAATTTTGCATTTCAGTTCTCCAAGATACACTACTGGCCATTAAAATTGCTACACCAAGATGAAATGCCGATTGTAAACGGGTAGTCATTGGACAAATATATCATACTAGAACTGACATGTGATTACATTTTCACGCAATTTGGGGGGCATAGATCCTGAGAAATCAGTACCCAGAACAACCACCTGTGGCCGTAATAACGGTCTTGATACGCCTGGGCAATGAGTCAAACAGAGCTTGGATGGCGTGTACAGGTACAGCTGCCCATGCAGCTTCAACACCAGACGTTTCCAATTGGTGAGAGATCTGGAGAATGTGCTGGCCAGGGCAGCAGTCGAACATTTTCTGTATCCAAAAAGGCCCGTACAGGACCTGCAACATGCGGTCCTGCATTATCCTGCTGAAATACAGGGTTTCGCAGGGATTGAATGAAGGGTAGAGCAGTATTGTAACAAGGCCGGTCCCATTCCAAAATACCGTTATCCATGATGGCGGCCATGACGTCAGAGTCATTATGAACTGTTTTCATAACACCGTCACCATTCCAAAGCATCGTTAGTCGACAACAACAAGGTCGCACGCAGTGTATCCGGCACGTGTTGACTCTCTAGTCTTTATTACCGTCACCAGAGTAATCTGTCATCGAGTCAGCTGATGGTTTTGTGGGGGTGGTGGAAATGGCTGTATCCAATACGATCCCTTAATTGAGTCACATGTTCGACTTCTACCAATAGGATTCAACTATCCTATGACCTCATTGTACGACATATATAGGTTAAGTTCCGGGACCTCAGTCTTGGTCACTCAGTCAGCGGGAGACTAAGAAGAATAATCATGAAGCACCAGTCGACCTCCATTGCAGTCACTCAGAACAGGATCAAACGGAAAAGTAAGTATCATATTTCACATTATTCTATCTCGTACATTATCCTTATTATTCAATGTTTTCACTTATTCGCTAATATCTAATCATTCATCTTCTTTTTTCAACAGAGTCAAACGCAACCATGCTTAGCTCCGCAGACGCGTCCGAACCTGCATCATCATTAGCTTCGTTAACCATCTCATCCGGACCTACACCAGCGACAGCCGACTCATTTGATCCAATAGCGACCACGTGGGATCCTGTAGCCCACCTAACTCACATGTTGGAGCAGGACAAGGAGTTGCTGCTCTCCGTCCCACTCAGCAACTTGTGTGATGAAGACGCTCGATCTGCTCACCACACAACGAATTCAACCACTGGTGGTGTTAAAGATCAACTAAATGGTGTTCAGTACTGGATGCCTACATATAACTCATCACAATCGAACACTCCCGTGATTGTGCAACCACCGAGTTTAGATACTGTAAATAAAAAGAATACGTCTAGTGCGGCTACGCTATTCACCACGAAATATAATTTAACCTCCAGTGGTTCCAAACGTGTGAACATTGCTATAGACGTCCATCATGTCTGGGGGATCCAAGCTATAATGGAGATTGAAAATATTTCCAAAAGTGTTAAAGTCCCGATTTCCGAGTTCGACTGGGCCGGGATCTGTCATGCAGGGCGCTACATCAATCAACAAATGACCACCGAATATGATCCAACGCAACCCCCACCAGAAATTCGTCTTGCCGATGTCACACTTTCCATTACTACTGTATATGATGACTGCACCTTATGCATTAAATCAGGTGTCGACAGCGTCTATCTAAGGCATCCGTCAGTTATCAAATTATTCAACCTAGACTCCTCTATACGGTTTGCTCTCGAGAGACTCAATCGTTGGGTTCCTAGCATAGAGGCAGCATATAGTGATGTTAAAAACTCTCTACGTGTTAATAATATACATATTGACGGTTTTGAGCAGCATCTTCGTTCGCATATAGCCATTAAAACTACAGCACCCAATTGAAATGCGTGTGTCAAAAGCCAGAGTACTCAGAGTCACCTATCGGATTGCGTGAGATATGTGCAGAATTTATTGCCAACCAAAGAGAATTATTTGGTATATATTGTACAGGTTCTAAGAAGAAACGTGCAGATTATGATAACACCTCAGAAATAGTACATCCAATGTATGATTTTTAAATAAATAATTTATATTTAATCTTATCTCCTGTTTCTCTTTTATTTCAGACCACCACTCCTATTATAATCAAATTGATCCAATAATTTTTTAATTCTACTCAAATTATGACCATCTTACTCTTCATACATGTGTTCCTCGTGTAGGCAGTATAGCTCAATCGGTTAATTGATCGAACTATACTGGCTACACACAAATATTGTTATTATCCTCTCAGTTATATTTTCTATATATGTCAAGTACTTGTTTGTACATGGCTCATTTACTATCATGGCTGGCTGGGTGAAGCACCCTCACCACAAGGGCTTTGTTGTCAGTGACTGGTCATGTGAAGATTCAAGTGAAGAGCAGAAGAAGAAGAAGAACAAGAAAAACGAAATTCTCCTTCCCGATAATATAAGAGCAATTATTGTAGGCCCATCCAACTGCGGCAAGACTAATGCCCTCATGACTCTGCTAACTCATGTGCAAGGTGTCCGATTTGAACATGTCTGTCTATTCTCAAAAACACTCTTTCAACCCAAGTATCAGCTATTGCATGAGATATTTCGAGGTGTATATGGCGTTACATACACAACATTCAGTGAAAGCTCTGATATCCCCCCACCTGAAGAAACAAAACCAAACACAGTATTCATATTTGACGATGTTGCAGTAGAAAACCAAGACCAAATTCACAAATATTTCTCTTTCGGTCGCCATATGGGTGCTGACGTATTTTATCTAAGTCAAACATATTCCAGAATCCCCAAACAACTTGTTAGGGATAACGCAAATCTCATTATAGCCTTCAAGCAAGACAATCTTAATTTAAGACACATTTACCAAGCACATGTGGGGACGGATGTGTCGTTCAATGATTTCTTAAAGATATGTGCAGACTGTTGGAACCATTCACAGTATGGGTTTCTCGTTATTGATAAAACAAGAAAACTGTATGATGGTAGATACAGACGAAACTTTCAAGAATTTTTGCATATATAACAAGGTAATAGACGTTAGCACATCAGTATACGTCATACCATGGACAAATTCGCTCGTATGTCCACCTCTCAACCTGAGATGATTGGTGTACACAGACAGAACATTCGCTTGTACATGGATGCGAAAATTCAAGCTATGGCTCTTAAAGTTGCAAGTATGCGCAGGGAACTAGAGACCTATTACCAAACCCTTCTGAGAATGGTGAATGAGTTAAATGAGCTAGTTGATCAAGTCAGTAAGAAAGTAACCGACTTAACTGAAAAGGTCGATCATATTCAGGGAAAAATAGATGTAGACCTGATTGTTGTCGATAAGGGCGATCGCGATCATACTAAGAAGCTGAAGAAAATGAATGCATATATAAAGCCTCATGTCGCAGAGACGTCTGATTAGTATACGTTGAGATGTCGACGACCAAACAGAAAGTCATTCAAGCCCGTAAAGCAGTCCGAGAGAAATTACGGTTGCTTAGGTTAGGGTATATTGATCGTCAGCAAACACTAAGAGAGACCTTTAAGCCCGTTACTGAGTCTCTCCGACAGCTCTCACCAAAAACAAAAACGACCCAAAACGACAGTCAAGCCATTGATGAATTCATTATTACTCACGCACCAGGCCAGATAGATAGAACATTCGGCGTTAGCCCGGGAAGACCATACATGTTGGGCGCGCATCCCATAACTGTAACAGAAGACAAAATGCAAATAGCTGATAGACAGTTTGACCGAACACCAGGCTTAATGAATCTTATTTTCCTAAGACCAACTAAAAAACCTATAAATTATTCAGTTAGTGATAAGGACACGTACCGTCAAATACTACACATGACTGGTGTACACAAGATCACCAAAAGCCTAACCAACAGGAAGTATAAAACCATTATAAAACCAATACTTGAAGACCAAAACAACAACAACGGTGCCAGCAGCGGAGATGGTATTGACATTGGTCTTAAGACAGTGAACAATCGAGTCCCTCAGTATATATATTTTGACGACCCCAACGAACTAATAGATCGACTACGTCTGCTCATGGCATCAGCTGCTGCAGGTAATACAGCTCATTCCAATGAAGTTATCTCCATAATCTCTGAGCTTCGACAAAGAGGTATCATCGAATAAGTATGGAGACTGTAGTTCGAGAACTACACAAACCAGCACGCAAAACATACCCGCGCAGGCATGTCATGATTAAAGGGATGGATGACTTGTGGCAAGCTGATCTTGTAGATATGCGACAATATTCACATGAGAATAATGGCTTCAAATACTTTTTAATTGTTATTGATACATACTCCAAATTTGCATGGGCAGTACCAGTCAAGACAAAAACCGGACCAAATGTCGCTGATGCTTTTGAACGCTTGCTACAGATAGGAACCAATCGATGCCCGGACAATCTCCAAACCGATCATGGTGGTGGGTTCTACAATAGGTACTTCAAGACAGTGATGCAGCGGTATGGAATACATCACTACTCGACATTCACTCACCTGAAGGCAAGTATCGTAGAGCGCTTGAACAGAACAATAAAAGGCAGAATGTGGATGCGGTTTAACCTTCGTGGCTCATACAAATGGACAGATATCCTCCCAGAAATAATTGCTCAATATAATAGAACCAAACATAGCACAATAAAAATGCGACCAATTGATGTTCGTGATAACACACTCATGGATACGGTATACTTTCACATTAAGATACTGGATCCACGCAAACAGAAATTTAATGTAGGTGATTTGGTGCGTATCTCAAAACACAAGACCGAACTGGTCAACTGAGATATTTACAGTTTCAAATGTGCAGCGAACGAATCCTAGAACTTATTTATTGAAAGACAGTAAAGGTGAAGAAATTGCAGGCTCCTTCTACACTGAGGAGATGCACAAGAGCTCACAACCAGATCTTTTTCTCGTGGAGAGAGTCATAAGACGACTTGGAAATAAAGCCCTAGTCAAATGGCTTGGTTTTCCTGCTACACAAAACAATTGGATTGATGCCAGGGATTTGCTATATAATGAACATTCGTCGTCCACAACCACCACAGTAGCCTGACATGCGCGATCGAGGGCACATTAGAGGAGGCGGTGGTGTTCTGGACAAACTACCTTTGGAATTACACATCCCGGGGTATAACTACTGCGGACCTGGGACAAAGCTTCAGAAACGCTTGGCGCGAGGTGAATCTGCTTGACGAAGTGTGCATGGAACACGACATTGCATACGAAGCAAATAAAGATCTACCAAGTCGTCACATTGCAGATAGGATCTTAGCTGATAAAGCTAAGGCGATACGGAAAAGAAAAGATATTGGTATAGGTCAACGCATCGCGGCATTCGCAGTTGATAAAACCATGCGCGGAAAAATCAAGTTAGGCTTAGGAGTGATGAATTTCAAGCGCGTTATGAACGCTGCCCGTCGCGCACTAAACATGAAGAACAAGAAGGGTTGTTTGAAGAAATGTATCCTGACAGCGATGTATGCAGCTAAAAACGCAATGAAGGACAAAGAATCACCGACGAGAAGATCCGTTAAAGCACCTCGCATTCTACCAATACCCAAGACATCCGGCGGTTTTATTCCTTTCCTCATCCCAGCCCTCTCCGCGCTCTCACCGGTAGGTTCGCTCGCCGGTGGGGCTGCAGCTATCGCTCGAACAGTCAAGAATGCGCAAAACTCGCAAACCCAGTTAGAAGAGGCGAGAAGACATAACCGCATGATGGAAGCAGCAGTCATTGGAAAAGGCCTATACTTGAAACCGTACAAGAAGGGTCTTGGTCTATTCATAAATTAAAAAAAAGCCCAATAGCGGTCCTACCAGATCGACCACTCACAAATACAGACCTTCTTAAGTTTGTTAGACATAAATTCAAGATACCAAGATTCCGTGGTGTGTTTATGAGGGATACATTACCTAAGACTATGTGGAAAACTGATGAATGCGGTATTGTGAATTTAGATGTTGTCGGAGGTCCTGGCACCCACTGGGTGGCGTACGTTATGAAAGACGCTGGGGTAGTCTACCATTTCGACTCCTTTGGTGACCTGCAACCACCCGAAGAATTACAGCAATACTTCACTCACAGAAGACATGTGCTATACAATTATCAACGGTATCAGGACTTTAATACATACCTCTGCGGGCATCTTTGCATCATCTTTCTCTTGACGTTCCCAAAGAAGAAGAAGAACTAACGTATATAAGCAGGATGTTTAAACCTTCATTCATCAGTTGACGTTCAGATGCAATGTCGTACACTTTGACGTTGAAAGGACGGTCATCCGTATTGCGTGCAAATTACTTCCCACCAATTGATTTGAGTGCAGGTCAATGGAGTGTTGCATTGATTGGACTGGAGACGTACAACAGCATCCCGAATATCACCAACACTAACAATAAACTGCATCTCGATATTAATGGTGAAAAAGATATTCTTGAAATAGAATCTGGTGCATACGATATTGACGATTTAAACGAACTCTTAAAACAGTCTGGAATAGGTATTGAACTACGTGCAAACATCAATACACTTAAATCTGAAATAAGGACTCTAAATGCAACGATTGACTTTAGCCAGAAACATTCAATAGGACCCCTGCTTGGATTCACAATAGGGCAGATTTTGAAGAAAGATCCAACTAAATTTTACAAGTCCAATCAGTCTGTGGATATACTCCCAGTCAGCACAATACGTGTCGAGTGTAACATTGCTACGAATTCCTATCTCAACGATACTCTCATTCACACTATTTACGGATTCTTCCCCTCAGTTGCAGCGGGGTATAAGATTGTTAAGACACCTGCCAATGCAATATACCTTCCAGTGACTGCTCAGACATTGGGCTATTTGGAGCTGCGTATTGTGGATCAGAATAATAAACTTGTCGACTTTCGCGGTGAGGAAATCATTATACGATTACATCTAAAACAAGATGGGCTTGCGGTATAAAACAAGTGCACGCAATACACAGCGCGCCACTTCGCTACTGAACAGCAAACTGATAACACCTGTGAACTACGAATTTCTTAAATCAGTTGGTCTCAAACCATGCAATGACGTCATCACTCAATATAACCAATCCAGCAGAGTATGATGACAGAATTATACGTCAAGAATACTTCTCTCATAAATCTTACGCTTCAACCACGTTTAACAAGAATGATGATGAGATCAGGATTGTCATACAGCACCAGGACACACTCACTCTACAGTGCAAGAGTTTCATATATCTCGAAGGGTCATTCAAGAAAACTGATGGCACCGATACAGTGGGGTCCAAGCTGACACGCAACGCATTGGCATTCCTCTTCCAAGAGATTCGCTATGAACTGAATGGTTCTGAGATTGATCGTACACGCAATGTTGGTCTAACATCGACCCTTAAAACATACGTCTCGGCATCACCAGCAGATCTGCACAGTTTAGAAAATGCTGGATGGTTCATAGACGATGCGGAGGGTAGAACACCCCAGGAGTACAAGCGATTTACTGCATGCATACCTCTAAAAATACGTATGGGATATTTTGAGGATATGAGACAGATTATTATGAACGCTAAACAGGAACTTATTCTCGTGCGGAGTGCGACAGACAATAACTCGTACATTCAAGGAGCTCAAGAAGAGAATAGGATCACAATCAACAAATTAATATGGAAAATACCTCACGTCAGTGTATCCGACGAGGAACGATTGAAGCTTTTGAAAGTGTTGAATTCAGGTACATTTCTGTCACTGACCTTCCGCTCATGGGAGATCTTTGAGTATCCAGTGTTACCGACCGCGAGCAGACAAACATGGGCTATTAAGACCTCCAGTCATATCGAGACACCCAGATTCATTATACTTGCATTTCAGACTGATAGAAGAGCAAATACATCAAACGATTCCACCGTGTTCGATAACTGCAAGTTAACTAACGCCAAAGTCTACCTCAATTCAGAATTCTACCCATATGACAATCTACATCTGCAATGGAATGAAAATGTATACAGCCTCGCGTATGACATGTATGCAAGGTTTCGTCCTTCTTACTATGAAATTGCTGAAGGAGAGGGAGGGAGGTGTCTACTGAGTCCCCGTAAGATCAAAGAGCTTTCACCGATCATTGTAATAGACTGCTCTAAACAGAATGAGATAATTAAGTCTGGACCTATAGACGTTCGAATTGAATTTGAATCATCGACAAATTTCCCAGAACATACCGCTGCATATGCATTAGTCCTACACGACAGAATAATCAATTACTCTCGTCTCACAGGTGTTGTGCAACGAGCTGTATAAATGAAAATATGCTGTCCTGTGCATTGATCATTTGACGATGGCAACTCAGCCTGTGAAGATCATTGCAGATGTTCAAGGATTCCATGATGGAGAGCGAAGATAGTTCGTATTTAAACAAGTTGCTTTTGTGGCCTACACACAAGACGCAGGAATAATTGAAACCTTCTCCGCAAATATTCGATCACCAAGACCGTTCACGCAAGTGAAATCTTGTAAAACACGGACCAGTGCATTGTGGTTAACTAATTTTTATCATGGAATTCACTGGGATGATCCCGGCATACCCTATAAAGATGTGGTGATCGCACTTAAATTATTCGATCACAAGGACAGCATCGTTTACGTGAAGGGAAAGGACAAAACCTCCTGGATGCGTCAAATATTTAAATTTGCATCTATTCAAGACCTTGAATGGTACGGATGTCCATCCATCCATCGACTGAAGAACGATTACCAAAAAAGTGCTTTTGTATCTGCATATGAGAATGTAAAATTACTTTTCACTTTTATTAGAAATAAATAATAATTTATAAGATTGAGTGTTTTTTCTTTCTATGACATCCAACGTCCCTAGTATTGTAAGTTTATTCTTTTTATATTGTATATGAAGGGAACTGTCCGAGAGAGACACATACCCCGGCCTTTGACGTGGAATGAGCCTACTGTCATAGTTAGGCGCGGATGCGTCAGATGCCGATCTCGCGGCCTCCGTCGAAATCGACAGACACGCGCAGCCGCTGACGTTTGGTAGGGGGTTGCACCAGTTGCCGGCCTCGCGGCCGCTGTGGAAAACGATGCGTCAGATTACGATCTCTAAAGTATCTGTTGACGTAGGACTGTAAGAGATAGCGCTGCAGTGGGCTGTGTGTGTTCGTGACAACTAGCAGAAGTCCGGCACTTGTGATTAAAAGCAGGAAACCTTATAACTTTATGCAGTGCGATGTGGCTGTATGTACGTATTCTGCATACACACATAAGTAAATTTATAATATTTTTAATAAAAAGAATAATCATTATTAGGGTATCAAATAATAACAACATTTTTTTAGAAGGAAATAACTGAGTTTATTATTGAATTCAGAATTTAACATTTTTCACATTATATATAAATATGAGTTTACAGATATAAGATTGGTTTTTAACCAAAAATCTGAAATTCCACATCTTTTTAGATAATTTTTTTTTAACAATTTTAGATAATTAAGAAACATATATAAGCATTCTCTTCAGATAAATTATATATATAATTTTAAAGCTAATGCAGAGGTACTACCCTATCTTACAAAGTAACTAATATCGCTAATGAAGTTCCACCAGAAAAACAAAGCACTTTTAATTAATACCAAACCTATTTGTTTCAAGTCAATGGCTCTAAACATTTTCGAAAAGAACAACAACAAATTGAATACATATATTTATTCCAAGTAAGTCGATTTAAAGATTTTCAACTACAAGAACAAGGTGAACATATATATTTTTCTTTAAAGTGGACGTCTAGAAACATTTTCCGCTAGAACAAGCAATTGAACATATAGAAAGAATTTAATTAGTGGAACTCATACACTTAAAAACTAGTTCTGACTGGGTGGCTAGCGGTAGGTGAAACTTACAAACTAAAATCTAAGCTCTATAATGACTAGAAGTGATGCATATATTACGTGAGAAAATTTTATTATTTTTTTTGTTCATACAGAAGTTAATTGGCTAAATTTATAGCCTTTTCATATATATTTATATATATATATATATATATTAATAATGGTCAGCAACATGTAGATATAAAGACTATTTTATTTATTATGATTTTCTTTGAAAAAATAATGATTATATTTACATACACACACACTTAACACAAGTTCGCGCTCATTCGCACACTCAGACATGCATGGAAGCACGGAAACTGATACACGCAACAAAACACTCTCATCAACTATTTACACTATGATAAAAGAGCCATACTATTTCCACGCATAGCCCACATTCGTAACATTCACACGCTCATTCCCTCTCTATCACTCAACCAGAGTACCCCACCCCTACTTTCGTTTCAAGTAAATAGTGTGAGTATGGGAGGGTTCCCACCCCATCCTCACAAATGACTCTTTTATCGTCATGAGGAGACAGTCCGACTTTAGACTGCAGCACAGTGTACACCTCGTGAGCTCGTGATCGAATGCTAGTTTGTTGAACCATGTGTGGATGAGCGCCTTCAACGCTACGACCGTACAGGCACTGCAAGTAGTCCTCGACCGTAAGCGCACGAGACGCGATCCGTCTAACACCCTTTGCCCGTCTCAGAGTGCTCCCGTCTACTGTGCGATATGCATACATTTTCGACTCAGTCCCACAAACTCTACAATTGGTAAACCATTCGACTCGTCTTTCATGAGACCGATAACCTTCTTGTTCTGTGGAACAATACCATAAGGATTATTGACCTCATAAGAAGAGGTGTCGAATTCTTTACCATTGCACCTAATTACTTCATATGGATCACAGTTCTTGATCCAGTAGATAAAGCTGTCTGTATCCATATAAAGTAATTTTGGATCTACGAAATGAGGTCTCGAAAACTCATAGTGGAATCGGTACATGCAGAATTTGGAGATATCGAGTATACACATCCCCAAATAGATGGGTTTCATAAACTCTACTGCAGTCTTCGACATCTCCACAGCAACAAAGTTTTCATTGAAGATGGTGGCACGCTTAAAATTTGGCCTGGCTATACATTTTCTCACGCCGCAACGCCCTTCCCATGCGGTTCTAATAACAATATCGCGTTCATTTCTTACATTTTGCATAGTTTTCCCGAAAATGGAATTATTCATTAATTTATAAAAGTATTTCTCAAAATCATTACTCGCGACCGCCCTCTTTTCGGTATTTAGTTCAATATACCCCTTCAACCAGGGGGATTGCTTGAAGGAGATTGCCCGGGTGATTTTAATGAGCTCCATTCCTAATCTGAGACACTGCTGGAGGTTACGATAATGAATAATATACCTCTGCTTATCCCCAACAGTGGCCATCAGTTTAGGGATGGTGCTTCCTCGTGGAATTTGTTGCTCTGGACATAACGGCAAGTCGCTTGTCTCTCCATGCAAATTATTAGGGTACGCGATGTCTGCCTCAAGCACATACCCTACATCAGAATCGGCCGCAAGACCCATTATCTGTCCACCTAATCCCTTCAATTCGTCTTCAGGCACCCATTGGAACCCGGCAACCGGCAGCGGTTGCTTCATAGCATGCCCATATAAATTGTTAACATCTAAGTACAAAATGTAACTAGAATCAAGGGATGCGTTGTACTCGACACCCATCCGCGGATTATTTGCCCTGGCGTGTCTGTGAACACATTGACAAAGTCCACCGCGGATCCCTCGCTCAAAAAATAGAAGCATTGAAGCATCAGTCAAAAGTTCAATGTTGCAATCCGTTTTTTTGAGCACAGCGTCCCAGGACAACCCAGGTGCCGTGTAATAAAAGGCAGGGTCCAGAGAGTACGTGGTCATACATACACTCCGGAACTTTTCGAAAACATCTGCAAGCAAACGAACGTCCGTGTCCATGTATAACCTTGCATATTCTCCCAAATTGGGGATGTTGAATTCCTGCCAGACATTAACGGCATGCTCATAATCTGTGATAGTTATGGTATCGCCAGTGAGAGTACTGGTAAAAGAAGTTATGTCGGGAAGCCTGGTTTCATTGAGTTTTGCCATACTATCAAGATACTCGTACGGGAAAACTTCTTTCCCCGTCGCAAGTTGAAACTTTTCCTCATCGGTAAATGCAGATCGAGTGATATGCATATCATTCCGAGGTAAAGTCTCAACCAGTTTCTGAAGCGAAGTTTGCATAAATCGTAGAGAGTCAAGGAAGCGGAGCGTAATTTTCGGCGTCATTCGTTTTGAAAAAGAAATGTACTTTTCAACACTTTCAGGCAGGATATTGACCTGATCATTCTTCATACCGAACTTAGCCAAGTGCTCAACGAGAAAATGAGCGTCATACCCGCTCAGATTATGAAAAAAGACGGGTATGTGTGTAGGTAACTGATACTTCAAGTTGCATGCATTGTGGGCTGCACCGCGGAACTTACCCGTAAGATGACAATGGTCTCTACGAGGAGTCTCCGCTTTTCTATCTAAGACCAGCCCGCAAATATGACAATTAACAGCCTTTTCATACAAGTCATCATTTTCCTTTGATTTGGTCATGGGAATATTGATGCTGTAGAGCTTGTGAACTTGCCAAGAAAGTTTTTCAAGCTCTGTGAGAAGCCAAACCGCCGGGTCGTGCTCTACATAAGACTGATAGCTATTAAGTTTACAATCATATGCGCATACAACTTGGAACGCAGCCGCATAAGGTACGTGTTTTTGTGTGAAGGTTGTGTGTGAGGCTAAGGGGTTCCCTTCACAACGAGTAATAGGAGCCAGCAAGCATTCAAAAGCGGTGTACACAACAAAAGGACAACGCTGCTGGTGGTGAGCATTTTTAAATTTAATGAAGTTATTTTCCTCAGTGGGCATAACAACACGTACCGGGTCCTTGCATGCACAATCTAATAGATGTGTTGCTAATAACTCTTGAGATGAAAAATAATTCAAACACCTTATACAAATATGTTGTTTATGATCATTTTTACTTAACTGGGAGGAAATGAGTCGGGACATGTCTTTGATCCAGACGTAGTGATAATTATCACGTTCGGAGAAGAGCAGCATGTTGACATGCAACTCTCGCTCACCTGCAAATTTTGAGAAATGGAGGGGGCCTACTACTGTATGCTTGTTCTGCTCATCTGACTTGCTTTTCTTCTCCAGGCCATAAACGTGGACCGATATTGCGGTATTCTGAGCCTCAAACTTAGGTATGTCCTGGATTCTTAAAGGGAACTCTATTCCGTCAAAGTTATACTGTCTCTTAATATCTTTGACTTTGTAACTGCTGGGACGCTCGGGATGATGTTTGTAATTGTAATTTCTCTCGCAAGCCAGGACTGACCATGCAAAACACGCATTATCATACTTATTTTGAACATTAATGCATGCTTGCTTTTTCTCAATATCTATAGGGAGTTTAATATAACTGGACCCTCCATTCATTGGATCATAGACATGTATATGGATGTCGAGGTGTGGTATACTGCTGAGCGCTTTAGCGGATCCACGTACTTCCATCTCGGAAAATCGGGCCATAATAGCGCTCAAGGTGGATTCTCGATACCACTCAGCAATCGATGTGCTCCGAGAAATAACGCCATTGTCACCCCATATATAATGCAGAGTAGCCGTCTCCGCGTCACCTTGATGTTTAGGGGGGTGACTCAGTTCACAGCATAACACAGCACTGCATTTAAAGGCGTTAAATTCCGGATCTTCTAAGAGTTTGAGGAGCTCGGTCTCCAAGACGGGGAGGCACGCCTCCAAAAACCTTACAGGATCGCGATACCTCCCGCCTGGATTCTCAATTCTGGTGAAAGAGATTCGCCCCTCAAACGCTCTAGCAACTGCTGAGTATTCTAAGGGAGTCATTACGCCGTTATTCTGATCGAATTCGTTATCGATAGGACGGGGGAGAGAACTACCGCTAGCCATAAGGAAATTACTATTATCACTGTTGCTACAACTAGGAGTCCACCCGATAGATGAATGGGCTGCTGATGGGTGATCGTAATCATCATCATTTGCGGGGAGAGGTATACGTCTCGGAACGCATACCTTGCGTGGGCGGCGGCGGCGAGCTGCTGCTTCTAGAGGAGGAGGGGGTGACAGCCTGTTTGAAGGGCCAGGCTGTGGCGACGGCGGACGGGCTGCGCAGCCAAACGGTTGCGACAGCGCTGGGGGAGGAGCTGGCGCGTGTTCTGCATCCGTCTCCCGCGAAGCCCTTATAGGGGCTACGCAAGACGCGGCGTGTCTTTGCGGTTCGGTGCGCCCGAGTCCCGCCCCCGCAACCACCGCTCTAGGAACACGGCCTACGCCGTCTCTCTCTATGTCACAACCCCGCGCCGGTAATAAAGACTAGAGAGTCAACACGTGCCGGGTACACTGCGTGCGACCTTGTTGTTGTCGACTAACGATGCTTTAGAATGGACTCTCTCTATGTCACAACCCGCTACGATAATAAAGACTAGAGAGGCAACACGTGCCAGATACACTGCGTGCGACCTTGTTGTTGTCGACTAACGATGCTTTGGAATGGTGACGGTGTTATGAAAACAGTTCTTAATGACTCTGACGTCATGGCTGCCATCATGGATAACGGTATTTTGGAATGGGACTGGCCTTGTTACAAGACTTAGAGCCACGGATCGTAACACATCTGAAATGTAACGTCCACTGTTCAAAGTGCCGTCAATGCGAACAAGAGGTGACCGAGACGTGTAACCAATGGCACACCATAGCATCAGTCCTTGTGTTACGCCAGTATGGCGATGACGAATACACGCTTCCAATGTGCGTTCACCGCGATGTCGCCACACACGGATAAGACCATCATGATGCTGTAAACAGAACCTGGATTAATTCAATAAAATGACGTTTTGTCATTCGTGCACCCAGGTTCGTCGTTGAGTACACCATCGGAGGCGCTCCTGTCTGTGATGCAGCGTCAACGGTAACCGCAGCCATGGTCTCCGAGCTGATAGTCCGTGCTGCTGCAAACCTCGTCGAACTGTTCGTGCAGATGGTTGATGTCTTGTAAACGTCCCCATCTGTTGACTCGGGGATCGAGACGTGGCTGCACGATCCGTTACAGCCATGCGGATAAGATGCCTGTCATCTCGACTGCTAGTGATACGAGGCCTTTGGGATCCAGCACGGCGTTCCGTATTACCCTCCTGAACCCACCGAATCCATATTCTGCTAACAGTCATTGGATCTCGACCAACGCAAGCAGCAATGTCGCGATACGATAAACGGCAATAGCGATAGGTTACAATCCGACCTTTATCAAAGGCGGAAACGTGATGGTACGCATTTCTCCTCCTTACACGAGGCATCACAACAACGTTTCAGCAGGCAACGCCAGTCAACTGCTGTTTGTGTGTGAGAAATCGGTTTGAAACTTTCCTCATGTCAGCACGTTGTAGGTGTCGCCACCGACGCCAACCTTGTGCGAATGTTCTAAAAAGCTAATCATTTGCATATCACAGCATCTTCTTCCTGTCGGTTAAATTTCGCGTCTGTGGCAAGTTATCTTCGTGGTGTAGCAATTTTAATGGCCAGTAGTGTATATCAGAGGACACTTTTTTTCCGAACGACTCGTCTTTTCGGACGAATAGACGTTTCAACTATTGGGTTAAATAAACCGCCACAACGTAAAAATTTGGGGGTCGGAAAACCCTGTCGTCGTCGTCGAACACGAAACTCATCGAAACTGAATGTGTTTAGTGCTGTCCACAAAATTTCTGGACCTTTCTTTCTTGCGAAGGAAACTGTGACAGAAATGTCATATCTGAACATGCTGCAAAATTTGTTGTTTCCTCAACTTCGCGAAGATTCCTATGATTTCAGTTTTATGTGCGACGGCGCCCCGTTTCACTTTGATCTTGAAGTGCGCCTTTGTCCTATCAACAGCGCTTCACAGCGTTGGGTCGGAAGAGGAAAAAAAATGATCTGGTTCATATCTTTTCGTCTCCCAGGTCACAACTTACATAAAAGACAAACTCTTTGTTCCACATGTGGCAGGTACTCTTCAAGAGCTGAGAATGCGAATTATTCAAACTGTCGATTCAGTTAGGAGGGATGTGTTGATTCTTGCGTGGAATAAGGAGTTACTGTTACAATGTTTCCCGAGCAACGCATAGTGCTCATGCTGAGTGTCTTGTGTAGTGTCTGTACAAACGTAAAACTTTGAATCTTCCTCTGCCCAGTGCCATGCGCAATGTGTTCCTATCTTTCATACACTGAAGTGCCTAAGAAACTGGTATAGGCATGTATATTCAAATACAGACATATGGAAATTGGCAGAACACGGCGCTGCGGTCGGCAACGCCCATATCAGATAACAAATCTCTGGCGTAGTTGTTAGATCGGCTACTGCTGCTACAGTGGCAAGTTACCAGGAAAAAAATGTTCAAATGTGTGTGAAATCTTATGGGACTTAACTGCTAAGGTCATCAGTCCCTAAGCTTACACACTACTTAACCTATATTATCCTAAGGACAAAGATAAACACCCATGCCCGAGGGAGGACTCGAACCTCCGCCGGGACGAGCCACGCAGTCCATCACTGCAGCGTCCGAGACCGCTCGGCTAATCCCGCGCGGCTAGTTACCAAGATTTAAGTCAGTTTGAACGTGGTGTTATAGTCGGCGCACGAGCGATGTAACACAGTATCTCCGAGATAGCAATGAAATGGGGATTTTCCGGTACGACTATTTCACGAGTGTACCGTGAATATCAGGAATCCGGTAAAACATCAAATCTCCAACATCACCGCGGCCGGAAAAAGATCCTGCAAGAACGGGACCAGCGACGACTGAAGAAATCGTTCAACGTGACAGAAGTGCAACCCTTCCGCAAATTGCTGCAGCTTTTAATGCTGGACTATCAACAAGTGTCAGCGTGCGAACCGTTCAACGGAAACATCATCGATATGGGCTTTCGGAGCCGAAGACCCACTCGTGTACCCTTGATGACTGCATTACACAAAGCTTTACGCCTCGCCTGTGCCCGTCAACACCGACATTGGTCGGTTGATGACTGGAAACATGTTGCCTGGTCGGACGAGTCTCGTTTCAAGCCGGCCTCTGGTGGCCGAGCGGTTCTAGGCGCTTCAGTCTGGAACCTCGCGACCGATACGGTCGCAGGTTCGAATCCTGCCTCGGGCATGGATGTGTGTGATGTCCTTAGGTTAGTTAGGTAGTTCTAAGTTCTAGGGGACTGATGCCCTGAGATGTTAAGTCCCATAGTGCCCAGAGCCATTTGAACCATTTTTTTCTCGTTTCAAATTGTATCGAGCGGATGGGTGTGTACGGGAATGGAGTCAACCTCATAAATCCGTGGGCCATGCATGTCAGCAGGGGACTGTTGAAGCTGGTGGAGGCTCTGTAATGGTGTGGGGCATGTGCAGGTGGAGTGATATGGGTCCCCTGGTACATCTAGATACGACTCTGGCATGTGACACGTACGTAAGCATCTTATCTGATCGCCTGTTCCCATTCATATCCATTGTGCATTCCGACAGACTTCGGTAATTCCAGCAGGACAATGCGACACCCCACACGTCCAGAAGTGCTACAGAGTGACTCGAGGAACACTCTTCTGAGTTTAAACTCTTCCTCTGGCCATCAAACTCCCGAGACATGAACATTATTCAGCATGTCTCGGATGCCTTGCAACGTGCTGTTCAGAAGAGATCTCCACCCCTCGTACTCTTACGGATTTATGGACAGCCCTGCAGGATTCATGGTGTCAGTTCCCTCCAGCACTATTTCAGACATTAGTCGAGCCCATGCCACGTCGTGTTGCGGCACTTCTGCGTGTTCGCGGGGGCCATTCACGATATTAGGCAGGTGTACCGGTTTCTTTGGCTCTTCAATGTTGTTTGTAATAAACAACTGAAATCTGTTCCTTTTTTTTCGAAATCACCCTGTATATTAAGAATAGATTCGGATGCGGGAAACTCGTCGATAAACGCGCATAACAGTGATGACGTCCGTGGGGAAGGTGCTCTGGAGAAGCCTTACGAGCGACTAATCCTATTTTGAGGGGAAGCCATCGCTCGGCGATTTTTATTCCTGTGGCAGTCTTCAAGCTGCAGCCAACACGCACGCTGCTCGTTACTCGTGACGCCCCATGGATGCGTGGTTCCATGGTTCCCGGCAGCGAATTCTGTGGGGCGGTAACTGTTGATAGCGGCCAGCGCAGAGGCGGAAGCAGCTGACTTACTCCGGCTGTTGCATTCACCCGCGGTATCTGGCTGGTCTCTGAATTAACTGCGACACGAACTTCAACGTAGTAGCTTCAAAGCGAAACTTCAGTGACATGCAGATACTTTTTGTAAAAGACAAGGCTCGGTAGAAAAGAATTGTACAAAGCTTACTCCGAGAATCTGACAGTACTTTCCCATGCAAATGAGACAGCGCGAATGTTATTTGAAGATGAGATACTGGTTTACAAGTATACAGTATTGCACTCTTTACTTGCTTACAGATCAAAAATTTTAGTTGAATTTGTGCTACCACTTGGTTTGTAAAGACAGTTCATATTTGATGCCAGTTTCTTACCTTTTTGCGAATTTATCATCGACATTGTATTAATTAAAAATATGTCTTCTAGCTCTGTCATCCCATCAGTTCTTTTTGAAACCTTCTTCTGTTCACATAGCGACGCCTTCCTGTTTCAGGATTAAGTAACATTCGTTTAAATTCAGTCGTATTGTTGATTCGGTTTTCTCCGATATAAGGGTCATAGATATTTTTGATACCTTCAAAAACATATTCACATTTTTTTCTTTTGTCTTGTGAAATCCCAGCTTTCCATAGGTCAGTCAGTTACCCTTTATTATGAAAATGTATCCGTAGAACCGTATCTATTTCTTTCTGATTGTCTATGCTCTGTTTATATATCGAATAGATGTCAGATATATCTTCCCATCAACATACCTGTTTTCCAAAATCTTTTTCAGAATTTTATACTCTCTGTTTACTAAATTAATAAGTGACAACCGATTTCTTGTCTGAGTAGGATTCAAGACAAATAATAGATCACTGGTAGGTTTTTTTTTTTGGTAGAGTTATCGCTCACCATAAGCTTCCCGAAATTAGTGTCTTTTCTGTTTATTCACTGATTTCGCTTGGTCTAGTCAGAATCAAAGTGTCTGACGTATTGCGTCCTTATGATATTACTAACACTCCAGACAAATAGGACAACATTCTTCCATCTTTCTGTGAATTTCTCTGTTACTCAAATTATTTCTGAAAAGTTTTTATTGTCTCTTTCTAGCTAGTTTGACCACATCTATTCAAAGTTTGTGGTGCATACAGTATTGTCGTGAACGTTTTTGATAGTTAATATAACATTATTTCTCGTTTCTTTAAACCTTCCAGTGTCCTAAAAAGTTTTTCAGAATTCTCTCTTCAACAATAAGTGACTGAAATTTTCTGACAGCTGTAGTTTTTCATATTAGACTAGCATATTAGACAAAGAAAGATAACAGGTATTCTTCTATTTTCCATCATTCTATCACGTCGCCTCCCCCCCCCCCCCCTACACACACACACACTCCGAAAAAATTTGCAAAATTCTGTATTATGATTTTACAGTTTCATTGGAAATGACTTTCCTTTTCCACAGTCAAAGTTTTCGTAGATCTACCCATATTTCTGGATGACCCACACTGTTAGATAAATAACACCATATTACTCTTCTTTCCATTGATTTCCCGTTTTTCGCAGTTCTTTCAGGAAATTCTGTGTCTTGTTTGTGCTGACTGATTCAAAGTTTCTTGAATCTATACATACTTCTTCCAGGTCAGCTATCGTGTGAGATACATAATAGAATATTGTTTGCCCTTTCTGTTTTCATCTATAATGAAACAACACTCTCCATTTGAAATTGTCTGTCGTCTGTGCTGGCTGCCATGTAAATGCTAAAAATTCTATCGAAACGTACTCTCCTCCACTGGAGGACAGATACACCTAATACAAGAGGAGAGATGAAGTTTTGTTTTCGTAATTAACTAGCTTAGGATCCAGTTTACTTCCGACAATTCGTCAAAACAGAGACAGAAAGCAGCTGTGTAGTGAAAAACAAGTTTCTCGAAGTGGTTGCTGAGCCTCTAGCAAGCTGTGTGTGCTGTGGGAGAGTGGAGATGAATTTTATTTCGTACTTAGCAGCTTAGGTTTGTGTTGACCTCCGACAACTCGTAAAAACAGAGGGTAGGAAGCTGTGCGCTGGAAACGACGTTTGTCGAAAGGATTTTTACGCCTCATGGAAGACGTGTTTGTTACTAAAGAGAGCAGTGTTTCAAACAATATGTTTGCGTTCAGTTCTGAAAATTTGTAATCACAGTGAGTGAGGAGTTGTGTGCTGTGTAGCAGGGTTATCGGAAAGGTTTCTAAGTCTCTGGAAACATTGGGTGTTCCTTAAGAGCACAGGTGAACTCTTTTTAGCAGTTTACGTGTCCGCTCGCTTCCTAGAGTTCAAGAGACAAAGGAAGAGAGAATGTGTACTTGAAATCGAGTTTATCGATAAGGCTTCTAAGACTCCACGGGTAGTGTGTATTGTTAAAGAGGTCAGGAGAACTCCTTTCGCATTGGATGCTAAGGTTACTGTTGACTTCCGACAGCTCGTCAAAATGGACTGGGAAAAAGAGAATCTGTGAGTTGAAAATCACGTTTGTCAATGGGTTACTAAGGCAGAGTGTGCTGCTGCAGAGGGCAGGAGAACTTCTTTTGGCACTTCGCGACTTAGGCTCCCGTCCATTTTCAAGAGATCCACGAACAGAACAGAGAACGTGAACTGGGTATAACGTTTGTCGAGAAGGTTTCTAAGCCTGTGGGAAGTAGTGTGTGGCTGGAGAGGACGGGAGAACTGTTTTCCTCGCTTGGCAGCGTTCAGGTGCAGTTCACCAAAACAGGGAGACCGAGGGCTCGAGGCGAGGCATGGAGGCGGTGCTGGACGCGTACTTCGACGAGGTGTTTCCGCGCGTGGCGCGCGACTACCTGCTGGCGCGCCACCGGCGCAAGCAGCTGGCGGACTACTTCGGTCACGTGGTGGCCGGCTGGTGCCGCGCCGGCGTCGGCGACGGCGAGGGCGGCGCCGGGCCCGTGTCGCCGCAGCTGGGGGCGGCGCGCGCCGTGCGGGCGGCCGTGCGCTTCCACCGCCGCACCAAGGCCGACAACGGCGGCTCCGTCTGCCGCATGGGCAAGTTCCACAACATCCTCTACGTGGCGGCCCGCATGTGCGTCGACTGGCGCGTGCAGGTGAGTCCGGCACCGCGAACCGCCCTCTGGCTTTCTTCACACTGCTGGCAGTCAAATTGTAGCACCACGAGGGCTACATGCAGGAAACGTCAAATTGCCAACACATGTCGGCGAAAGTAGGGTACGATATAACAGAAAGCTATTTCCTTAAATTTTGAGGGCACTGTAAGACGAAAAATTGACGCACCACGAAGGAATTACCCGAATGGGACGGTAATCGGTAGATCCGATGTACGTGTACAGACACACGAATCTACATTTACATCTACATCTACATGGATATTCTGTAAATCACCTTTAAGTGCCTGGCAAAGGGTTCATCGAACCACCTTCACAATTCACTGTTATTCCAATCTCGTATATCTCTGATTTCCCTTATTTTATCGTGGAGGTCGTTTCTTCCTATGTAGCTCGGCGTCAACAAAATATTTTCGTGTTCAGAAGAGAAACTTGGTGAATGGAATGTAGTGAGAAGATTCCTCCGCAACGAAAAACACCTTTCTTTTAGTGATGTCCATCCTGTATCATTTGCGGCCGATGTTGCCGAGCGGTTCTAGGCGCTACAGTCCGGAACCGCGCGACCACTACGGTCGCAGGTTCGAATCCTGCCTCGGGCATGGGTGTGTGTGTGATGTCCTTAGGTTAGTTAAGTTTAAGTAGTTCTAAGATCTAGGGGACTGATGACCTCAGAAGTTAGGTCCCATAGTGCTCAGAGCCATTTGAACCTGTATCATTTCAGTGACACTCTCTCCCCTACTTCGCGATAATACAAAACGTGCTTCCCTTCTTTGAACTTTTTCGATGTACTCCGTCACACCTATCTGGTGAGGATCCCACACCACGCAGCAGTATTCTAAAACAGGACGGACAAGCGTAGTGTAGGCAGTCTCCTTAGTAGTCCAGTTACATTTTCTAAGTGTTCAAAAATGGTTCAAATGGCTATGAGCACTATGGGACTTAACTTCTGAGGTCATCAGTCCCCTAGAACTTAGAGCTACTTCCCTTCTTTGAACTTTTTCGATGTACTCCGTCACACCTATCTGGTGAGGATCCCACACCACGCAGCAGTATTCTAAAACAGGACGGACAAGCGTAGTGTAGGCAGTCTCCTTAGTAGTCCAGTTACATTTTCTAAGTGTTCAAAAATGGTTCAAATGGCTATGAGCACTATGGGACTTAACTTCTGAGGTCATCAGTCCCCTAGAACTTAGAGCTACTTAAACCTAACTAAGGACATCACACACATCCATGCCCGAGGCAGGATTCGAACCTGCGACCGCAGCGGTCGCGCGGTTCCAGACTGTAGCGCCTAGAATCGCTCGTCCACTTCGGCCGGCCAAAATCGACACACCACGAAGGAATTACCCGAATAGGACGGAAACCGGTAGAACCGATATACGTGTATCTACATTTACATCTACATCTACCGGGTGATCAAAAAGTCAGTATAAATTTGAAAACTTAATAAAACACGGAATAATGTAGATAGATAGGTAAAAATTGATACACATGCTTGGAATGACATGGGTTTTATTAGAACCAAAAAAAATCAAAGTTTACAAAATGTCCGACAGATGGCGCTGGATATCAAAACGTCAGTAACTGCTACCGTGACGGGTGAGAGGTACGCCGATATGTTACAGAATCGCATCATCCCCAGCCTGGCTGATAAACACCTGCTGGAACGTACGATGGCAATGCAGGATGGCGCTCCCCCCCATATTGCTAGACGCGTGAAAGATCTCTTGCGCGCGTCTTTTGATGATGATCGTGTGTTCAGCCGCCACTTTCGTCATGCTTGGCCTCCCAGGTCCCCAGACCTCACGCCGTGCTGTTATTGGCTTTGGGGTTACCTGAAGTCGCAAGTGTGTCGTGATCTACCGATATCCCTAGGGATGCTGAAAGACAACATCAGACGCCAATGCCTCACCATAACTCCGGGCATGCTTTACAGTGCTGTTCACAACATTATTCCTCAACTGCAGCTATTGTTGAGGAATGATGCTGGACATATTGAGCATTTCCTGTAAAGAACATCATCTTGGCTTTGTCTTACTTTGTTATGGTAATTATCGCTATTCTGATCAGATGAAACACCATTTGTCGGACTTTTTTTAACTTTTGTATTATTTTGGTTCTAATAAAACCCCATGTCATTCCAAGCATGTGTGCCAATTTGTACCTCTCTATCTACATTATTCCGTGATTTATTCAGTTTTCAAATTTATACTGACTTCTTGATCACCGGGTACATGGATACTCTGTAAATTACATTTAAGTGTCTGGTAGAGGGTTCATCGAACCACCTTCACAGTTCTCTGTTATTCCAATCTCGTATAGCGCGCGGAAACAACGAACACCTATACCTTTTAGCCGGACGGTGTGGCCGAGCGGTTCTAGTCTCTACAGTCCGGAACCGCGCGACCGCTACGGTCGCAGGTTCGAATCTTGCCTCGGGCATGGATGTGTGTGATGTCCTTAGGTTAGTTAGGTTTAAGTAGTTGTAAGTTCTAGGCGACTGATGACCTCAGAAGTTAAGTCCCATAGTGCTCAGAGGCATTTGAACAATTTGAACCTATACCTTTCCAAGCGAGCTCTGATTTCCCTTGTTTTATCATGGAGGTCGTTTCTTCCTATGTAGCTCGGCGTCAACAAAATATTTTCGTGTTCAGAGGAGAAACTTGGTGACTGGAATGTCGTGAGAAGATTCCTCCGCAACGAAAAACGCCTTCCTTTTAGTGTTGTCCATCCCAAACCCATTATCATTTCAGTGACACTCTCCCCCCTATTTCGCGATAACACAAAACGTGCTGCCCTTCTTTGAACTTTTTCGATGTACTCCGTCAATCCTATCTGGTGAGGATCACACACCAGGCAGCAGTATTCTAAAAGAGGACGGACAAGCTTAGTTTAGGCAATCTCCTTAGTAGGTATGTTACATTTTCTAAGTGTCCTGCCAATAAAACGCAGTCTTTGGTTAGCCTTCCCGACAACGTTTTCTATGTGTTCCTTCCAATTTCAGTTGTTCTAATTGTAATTCCTAGGTATTTAGTTGAATTGATGCCCTTTAGATTTGACTGATTTATCGTGTAACCGAAGTTTAACGAGTTCCTTTTAGCTCTCATGTGGATGACCACACACTTTTCGTTATTTGGGATCAACTGCCACTTTTCCCACCATTCAGATATTTGTTTCTAAATCGTTTTGCAGTTTGTTATGATCTTCTGATGACTTTATTATGCGATAAACGACAGCATCATGTGCAAACAACCTCAGAGGCTGCTCAAATTCTCTCCCAAATCGTTTATATAGGTAAGAAACAGCGAAGGGCCTATAACACTACCTTGGGGAACGCCAGATATCGATGACTTTCTGTCAGTTACTATGAACTGTGACCTCTCTGACAGGAAATTACGAATTCAGTCACATAGCTGAGACGATATTCAATAAGCAAGCAATTTCACTACACGCCGCTTGTGTGGAACACTGATACAAGCTGCAACTAATTTTCATAAGGAAGTCTTCGATACCACAAGACGGCTTTTGAGTTATCAATGGACCTACAGTCTGCTTCAAGCAGATACTACGATATTTTACCGTTTGTGCGTGTGCGGGGCTGTCATCTTGGCACTGTGTTTGGTCTCACTGAGTCTGCTTCCAGACAACTTCCCGCAACAGTGACATTATTGCAACGATCCAACGAAAGTTTGATCGTTTCTGACAAGGACACTCCACTACCTACTTTTTTCTTGCTAATTACTACTGCCGTATGTTACTGTGCTTCATAAATAGAGACCTTGTGTGATATAGACACTCGGACCTACTCCCTGTGTGCTACAAAAACAGTGAAGATCACCGTTCCTACTTCAGTCCAAAATATGACATGATTACAATTTTACAAAAATTTGATGATTTATTCCAGGGAAACAGATTCAAAAATTGAGCACTTGAATAACACATTGATCCACCTGTGGACCTAATGGAAATTTGGCGTGGGATTAATTGATAATAGATGTTGCATGTCCTCCGCCGTTGTGGAACGGTGCGCCAAGTTCTGTGCCGGTCGCGATTCGCCACAGTACGCCGGTCGATCTGAAAGACCAGGCTGACTCATCGCTGTTTACCTGAAGCACCTGATGTGTTTTATTGTTAAGCGCATTGTTGCAGGCGACGAAAATTGTTACGACAACGGTTGTCGCTGTTTCGTGATAACGCACCTCCCCATACCGCAAATGTCATAATGTAGAAATTACGCCAACTCAAGTGGGGGGCAGTCGACCACCCGCCCTATATTGGCGATCTCACCCCATGCGATTATCACTCCTCCGGTCAGTTGAAAAGGCCTTGAATGGTCGGCGGTTTCTGTCGGACGAGGATGTTCAGCAGGAAGATACGGACGTCTTCGCACAGCAGGACACTCCGTTTTACCAAACGGGTATCTTCAAGCTACTGCGTCTGTGAGATGTCTGCCTCAGTGCTCAAGGCGATTTTGCCTGATTGGCATACCGATTCTGGACTGCACCTACGAATGGAAACGTTTTGATCATCCCTTATAAAATCGACACATAAATTTCTAAGACAATTTTTATAGATTCTCAGGTGTGGTAACAATCGAAACAAAAGCAAGGAAGCGAATCAGTTTACAGGACGTCTTATAACGTACTATGGCTGAGAGAAGACAGAATATAGAAAACGATAGATGAAAGCAGCACCGAACGTCTCAATGACTCAGTATGCGGTTCAACATAGATCGTACAAAAACACATGTTTATATTTTCAGAATGAGATTTTCACTCTGCAGCGGAGTGTGCGCTGATATGAAACTTCCTGGCAGATTAAAACTGTGTGCCAGACCGAGACTCGAACTCGGGACCTTCCCCTTTCGCGGGCAAGTGCTCTACCATCTGAGCTACCGAAGCACGGCTCACGCCCGGTACTCACAGCTTTACTTCTGCCAGTAGAGCACTTGCCCGCGAAAGGCAAAGGTCCCGAGTTCGAGTCTCGGTCGGGCACACAGTTTTAATCTGCCAGGAAGTTTCATGTTTATATTTGTTTGTCATTAACTAAACATTAGTTATCTGTCATTATCATAGCAGATGTTAATCTAGACGTAAAGAAAGCTTCAGATACGAATCTTTCATTGGCTTGATGCCCGCTCCGATAGCTGAGTGGTCAGCGTGACGGATTGCCGGCCTACGGGCCCGGGTGCGATTCCCGGCAGGGTCTGGGATTTTCTCCGCTGGGGGACTGGGTGTTGTGTTCTCTTCATCATCATTTCATCCCCATCCGGCGCGCAGGTCGCCCAATGTGGTGTCGAATGTAATAAGACCTGCACCAAGGCGGCCGGACCTGCCCCGCAAGAAGCCTCTCGGCTAATGACACCTATTTTCATTGACTTGATGACATGTAGATGCACTGTATTATTAGCAAACCTGCCATTTTCAGATCTACAAGGTAACAAAAATTACAAAAATATTGCACTGCTTTAGCTGTAACCGTAATTTAACAATTTTACGTACTTCTTTTTGACATATCCACAGTGGATAGATTATGAAATCCTGCTGTGCGGCCGGCCGGTGTGGTCAAGCGGTTTTAGGCGCTACAGCCTGGAACCGCGCGACCGCTACGGTCGCAGGTTCGAATCCTGCCTCGGACATGGATGTGTGCGATGTGCTTAGGTTAGTTAGGTTTAAGTAGTTCTAAGTTCTAGGGGACTGATGACCTCAGATGTTGGGTCCCATAGTGCTCAGAGCCATTGGACCATGCTGTGCGACAAACAACACGTTTGTTTTTGTACCGTTGCAACGGACTGTGGATCTGAAATAAAAATAAAATTACGTTAACATAAGTTATTACAGAAACTGTGCAGATTCCAATATATGCCTAAGATAACACTGCCTCAGGATGAAAAGAAAGCTAACACTGGATGGCAATATAGATAACAGTATGAGAATCGTCCACTTTATAGGCCTTGACGTGGTACATTCAACCTTTAACAAATGTTTAATGTTAACTGCCTTATTACAAATAATTTTTCCGATCTTAAAAATTGACGAAATATATTGTATTTTCCATTTTGTATGACTGACGTTGCACTACTTTCCGTTTTAAATGATATAACATGCTGTTATATGTACGTATATAATGTTAAAAAACGTAGAAAATATCTATTGTTATTGATGAAACTATTGGCGTCTTCTGGTACTCCTCTGTATTACTCTATTAGCCAAGCTGGTATCCGGCAGTATGTAATCGACAGTCAACTTGGACACATGCGACACTTCATGTGCCACGCCTATATGACTGTGTCGCCATGCGAATAGACTTCTATTTCGTAACGTTTTTCTCTCTTTTCACCATGAGGTAATGTTATCTTAGGCATAAAATGGATAATAACTATACACAATAACTTACATAAAGGGACTTTTATTTTTTATTTCAAATTCACAGTCCATTACGACGGTACAAAAGAAAAAGCGCGGTTTCTCACATCATTTGGTAACCAGTCCGATGCGAATATGTCAAAAAGAAGTTATGTAAAATCGTTAATTTACTATTACACCTACAACACTGTAATATTTTTGTAATTTTTGTAACCTAGCAGATGGCACCTTATCCCTGCTGAAACTAGTACGCAGGGTACCTACATGTGATCAAGGTAATAAACATTTCATATCTGAAGCTTTCTTTACACTGAACTCATGGTCACTCTCCAGATGACTTTATGAAGTACTTATGTTTATGTTACATAATGAATTTGGTTCTCTAATGTCTTGGGTGACACCTGATCTCTCAGCAGTAATTGCCTCAGCAAGGTCGAGAATCACTGTGTTATACGCTACCGTGGTACTCGCAATCAGGCATCCTGTGTACTGTTAAGAGTCACAGTGGACCACTGGCAAGTTATGGCTTCGGGTGTTACTGATACTACACACAATGATCCTGCACACTGACAAGGGAACCTCCCCATCGCACCCCCCTCAGATTTAGTTATAAGTTGGCACAGTGGATAGCCCTTGAAAAAGCGGACACAGATCAATCGAGAAAACAGGAAGAAGTTGTGTGGAACTATGAAAAAAAAAAAAAGCAAAATATACAAACTGAGTAGTCCATGCGCAAGATAGGCCACATCAAGGACAATGTGAGCCTAGGAGCGCAGTGGTCCCGTGGTTAGCGTGAGCAACTGCGCAATGAGAGGTCCTTGGTTCAAGTCTACCCTCGAGTGAAAAGTTCAATTTTTTATTTTCAGTTTATGTGACAAACTCTTATGTTTTCATCACTTTTTTGGGAGTGATTATCACATCCACAAGTAAACCTAAATCGGGCAAGGTAGAAGAATCTTTTTACCCATTCGCCAAGTGTACAAGTTAGGTGGGTCGACAACATATTCCTGTCATGTGACGCACATGCCGTCACCAGTGTCGTGTAGAATATATCAGATGTGTTTTCCTGTGGAGAAATCGGTTGACCTATGATCTTGCGATCAAATGTTTTCGGTTCCCATTGGAGAGGCACGTCCTTTCGTTTACTAATCGCACGGTATTGCGATGCGGTCGCAAAACACAAACACTAAACTTATTACAGTGAACAGAGGCGTCAATGAACGAGCGGACAGATAATAACT